>NC_064924.1:115285681-115910681 GCF_023897955.1 Schistocerca gregaria | reverse complement strand
GTATTATTCAGCCGCCTCCACTGGCAGTTGCCGCTGAGACGTTGCTGAGAGTTGTAGTAGTTCTGAGGTAGGCGTGGTCTGTGCGTGTTGAGACGTCGATAGAGTACTAGTTCTTCTGTTGGGTAAGACACCATATGTTATTCGATTGGGGACGTGGTAATGATCAGAGTGTATTTTTCGTAAATATATAAGAAGGTAAGGAATTTTTTGTTTATTGATTTCTAACTTCCTAACTAACAATGCCTCTTCCTCACAGGTTCAGTCAACAAAGCATCTGGCTTCTGTTCATGTATTAGAGTGTAATTCTGGTTTCCATGTGCAATCATAGTATTTCTGCTTTTTTTTAATTATTTCATTGTAAATGGCGTTTTAAACATCTTATCGTATTGAGGATGAACCGTGCAAGATGTGTATGTTGAATCACACTTCCACACACAGAACAGTTACAGTTATAATTTGTGGTTTCTTAGCTTTTATAGTTGCTGTGGACTTAATTAATTAATTGTGTTAACGGAAATTTCCTTTCATTCTTTGTTGTTTTTCTGTGCAGTCAGATTGCGTACTAATATTATTCAGGGCCAACCCGTTACGAGACTACGTAACCTGACAAACAGCAACAAAAGTTAAATTATTGCATTTTATTTAATTAAGCACCCATGCAATGTCCACATAACATATTATCATTCTTGTGTGTGAGGAATGTTTCCTGAAAGTTTGGCCGTACCTTTTGTAACACCCTGTATCTTTAATTCATCATGAATGGAGTTCACAGTAAAGTAACAAATTTAAAAAGCTTTGTAGTCGCCATTCATTGTAAATGTTATTTATTTTGGCTCCTGTAGTTTCAACGATTAGGTCAGTGTGAAGTGGTATACTGCAAACGACTGAGCTTAAAAATATGTGAAACATTAAAAATGTTTTGACATGTACACGCCATGATCGTGTTCAATTCTTTTGACGATGTCAGTATCTTTAAATAAATTCCTACTAATCACTGTTGTTGTACATAGTTTACATGGAGGACTATGGCAGTTGGTGGGTAAATACATTCTTATTATCGATATACTAACGCTCTGGCCACTATGACTCACTGATTTTTTCGGATTCCACGAAAGTACTTGATGCTCCTTGTCCATGTTAGTGTCTGAGATAGATGGGCAACACGTGCCCTGTCGGCAGCTCCAAGAATGACGGATGCCAAGCTTGAATAGTAGATTGAAACGAGGGTTCCTCTTTACAGTGTGCTTTAAAGTTTTCTTCCACTTGGGTATCGAACTTCATCCCCATAAACCAGCCTACTCACTAAGCTTTCTCCTTTGAAGCACACATTTCTCATGACATCTGCTGCACCTGGGAAATTAAAATGACATATATTGGCACATGTTGAAACCCAGTTGTTATTGTCTAGTATATTACAGTCTAGTACAGTGTAGATTTTATTTATGGATGTATGATTTTCGGATCTACTTGCAAACCTTATCTACTAAATTCCTGAATTCGTTTATCTGAACTTCTTCAAAACAATAATTAACGTAAACTGTGGTGGTTCAATTGCATACAAATGACAGATTTTCCTGTTACTAGAATCTGCGTCCGTGTTCTTCTTCTTCGTGTGCTGAGAACTCATTTGGTGATACGGTATGTCTTTTGCTGAACCCACTGTCAGTTTTGAAGATACAGGGTCACATTTAATTGTGAATGAAAAGTTAAACAATACACATGGAGGGCTGAGAAGAACAGAGAATGTATGTGACATTTTTCTCATGAACAAATATTTGCAGCAGTTTCACCACTTTTCTGTAGTCGATAAGTCTGACGAAAATATACAACTGCTGTCATTAAGTCACTGTTTTAAGTAATTTTCTAAGTTAATTGAATGATTACACATCAAAAATACAAAAAAATGTTCTGGATAATTAGAGAGATGCTTAACAACAAAGCCGCTGTGGCGTGGCCTTATGCCTACTCAGCCAGCAAACAACAAGACAGATCTGTCCTGTAGGCAACGGACTTTTCCGAGGACAGCTTTCTAGACAGCAATTAAGGGATGGCAGCGCTCTGACCGGGCACTAGTCGGCAACGTCAGAGCCGCCTGAGTGCACTAGACCGACAAAACTTTTGTCCTCCGTGAACCACGTGACGAGAAGTAGTGTTCTGGCGCGTAGGCAGTATTTAAGCCAGTGCCAAGGCTATACTTGAGCAGTTTAAAAATCGTATCCTATGATTCCGAGTTCACCAGTTGGACTTTGCAATGTTTGTTTTCGTTTTTCATCGGCAGTGCGTCAGACTTAAACCTTTGTGCATCGGTTTGGAACTGCAAATTTGGACCTTCCTCTCGGGACATTCATCTTTGGACATCCCTTCCTGACTTTTATTGTGACACGCTTAGTGTAGGCTAAGAGAACATTGTACATTGAGTTTAGTGTGACATTTTTAGGCCTGTAAGAGAAGGCTGCTTATGTGTGTTACAATAAACTTAATATTCACTTTCTACCTGACTATTTTCCTGCACCTGCTTTCAGCTGACATATCAATAATATGTTAATAAACAAATGTTTCCAAGTGTCATAAAAGTATATGTCGTTAACTTTTGGTCATGGATGACTATGAATTGAGTTACCTTGTGTAACAAGTTACCAGTTCTGTTTCATTATACAAAAGGTCAGTCACGGAGATACTTCTAATTTGTTGAATATACTCATAACTGCTGTTAGGGATTGATAAGAATATTTCCGGAGGACGATTACAGTGACCTTTCCCTTGAAGCGTTACCACCTATACGGGATGAGAAAAACTAGCTATGAAGCTAGATTTGTGTGGCCAACGCATGATTTGAAACTTTATGATCATAGTTGGCTTGACCTCACTAGTGAGCAGCCGCACACGGTTGCTTTAAAGCACAAATCTGAAACAAATAAATGTCATCAAATATTTTAATAGCAGAGAGAATAGTTGGTGAAAACGAAAATATGTAATAAAAAAGTTACTGAAATCCTATTGAACAGTAATGTGAGCTAAACTCACATGTTTATTCAAGAAATAAGCCTACAAAAGTGTAAATGCCGGCCTTACCTAGATTTTCAAACATTAATGAGTCATTTATTATAATAATTAATTTAAACACAATAGCGTCCGTGAATAAAGTTCGAGCACTATCCCATTAACCCTCTTAATCAGAATCGAAATCTTA
The DNA here is from genome assembly GCF_023897955.1 of Schistocerca gregaria. NCBI lineage: Eukaryota > Metazoa > Arthropoda > Insecta > Orthoptera > Acrididae > Schistocerca > Schistocerca gregaria. Next base: position 115,907,491 of record NC_064924.1, on the reverse strand, counting down.
AAGTTCTCCTGCGCAAAATTTACAGACAGGCGATTCGAAATATGTGTGTGGAAGTTGATTAATCATCATCAATATCACGGAAAATAATAAGTTCTTACCAAAATCATCAACAATGAATGCAGGGTAATATTATAGTTCACAGCTGCCTTAAGCTGCTTACCAACGTTGACGTTCGCGTAGTCACACAAACCACTCACAGGAATCCACACACATATTTCTAAGTCCCGACAGAATTCGAAAAACCAGAACACACTTTCACGAAGTTATTGTAAGGTATTTTGAAGTACTCAACTCATCTATAATTTATAACTGAATATACGTGGCTCTATGGCCGCAAATGCCATTTACGGAGCAAACTCTCTGACCTCTCGCCAATCAAAGACCACACGCAAGCCTCTGCATGCAGTCATACAATAACGTGCTGACTATTGAATTCACATACAAGTTTCATTATAAAAGGCAATTACACTAGTGTAAAGCGTATCATTGCATAGAGGAAGTTCTTATGGTCATTTTGCTTTTACGGCGGATTCTGATTTAACTGAGATCTCAAATACACTTTAAATCACCGAACTATGGTCGTTTGTATAACAAGATATGTCGCGTAATGTTCAATGATACTCATGCTCATCACATTCTAAGTTTATATGTCGATAATCCTTGGTAACGGCACAATTTGTATCTAGCCAGCATCTCGCAATGTCACACCCTCAAAACGACAACCAAGGAAGATGAATTAAAGAAGAGAAGGTTGGTTAAACAGAAGGAAAAGTACCCCGATTAAGTGCACCTAAAATAGCAATCTACCTGGTATCGGAATATAATCAGAGACCTGGTGAATGAAGTTTCCGAATCATTATAGGAGAAAGGTGTATCGGAAGACAGGCAAGGCAAACGTCAACTGTGAACGACATAAACAGACGTAGAAATCTCCATTTGTCGAGGGTCAAGTTGACACAGGGTCACAGTGTGTTTCCATAGGAAAAACGATCTATAGTGTGAAGAAACCAAAATGACGAGCTTCACGCGAAATATTTTAAGTCTACTACATAATACCGTGGTATGACGCTCTGTTTCATCATCTGATGTTGGATACATTACTTTCGTTAGCCAAACAAGAAGGGATACCTCAAGCATAGGAGTTCAGGGACATTAGGGATTCGATCAACAATAAATTTTTGGAAGGTAATGATCAGGTGCATACACCACACTTTGTCAACAAATGGCTTCATTGTAACTGTTGCAAAGTTATTGAGACACTACTGCGGATGCCAGACAAGAATCGTTTAGATTATTTTTCGGGAAGAACCCGAATTCGACGGTAACATGCAAGAGCTTTTGAAAGCCTTTACAAAGCAGAAGGTGTACCCTATCAACTACCCAGTTCCCATATTGTTACTGTTCTCGAGAACAATCATGTTGCGAAACAGTATTAAAAATGAACTCTCAGAAATTTAAAGAAAGTTTGCTTTATAATATTACGTGAGGCAATATTGGCCGTACGACTTGTCGCAGAAGATAGAATGAAGGACGGCAAACATACATTTATAGCAAGAACAGATTTAGGTAGAACTTTTCAAGATGTTCACCGGAAGTGTCTATGAAATTATGAATGTAGCGTCGGTAAAAGACAGGGACCGAAATTCTGTCTACAAATTGTGCTACAACCATACAGTGGTCATAAAGATGGAAAAACATGAAGATAAGGAGAATGTCTCCATTGTAGATTAATCAGTACACTCAGCAAGCGCTAATGGAAACCAAGGAGAAATTGTTAAAATGAATGTTGTAGGGGATTGAATAAATTTGTTTAGTTTTGACGATGACACCCAATTCTGCAGCCACAACGAAGTATTTCAGAAAACAATTGAACATAATTGACAGTGTCCTGAAAAGATTTTATATGATGAACGGCAACAGAAGTAAAATAAGGAAATAATAGGATAAAATTAGATAACTCTGATAGAATCGGGATAGAATATGAAACACTAAACGTAGTCGATGAGTTTTTCTATTTCAGCAGCAAAATAATTGACGATGACTGAAATAGAGGGAGTGTAAAATGCAGACAATATTAATAAAAGCATTACTGAAACCGAGAAAAATTTTGCCATCGACAACAAAATTAAATTTCAGGAAATTCTTCCGAATGTATTGGTATCGAGTGTAGTTTTGTGCCTATCTGAAACATGAACGACGACCAGATTAGACAAAAAGGAGGTTTAAGAATGCATCGCTTCAGAAGACTCCAGAAGATCCGATCAATAGATTGAATAACTAAAAAAAAAGAGGTACTGAACTGAATCGGAGAAAATAGAAATGTGTGGCAGAACTAGACTACAATGTCTATCAAAAATGATGCAAGACTGCTTTAATTTCTGACTTATAAGCCACTGTCATTGCAGTACCCACTCACGCAGCTTGAACTATCAATGGATTTGTATTCAGCTTGTCAGTTCTGAGCAGGCAGTATTAATTAGGAAGACGCGCAGAAGTATTCTCAAAGTTACTGGGTCACAAATCGAAATGGATCGACATCTCTGCATCAAGTGATCCAGACATTCACCAAAACGTGTTGAAGGAGAGAAAGTGGAAGCGAAGTTTTTGTCGTTCAGCTTGACTACAGAACAATCACGATGGCAGGTGAATGCCAATCGCAGCGGAACTAAACTGAAAACTCGGAGGATTCTTTTCTGGACAAAAATTATCATGGGTGACGAGACTTGGTGTTATAAGTGTGAAATCTGCCGCAAAACGACAAACTACTGCAATTCACATGAACTGTGATAACCAAACAGATGTGATGAGAGTACTGAACTATTTACCAAAGAAACAGTTTCCAGCAGAGTGTTTCATAGGGTTGTATGACCGTTCTGTGTGTTATATTCAAGTAGGGGTGGGGGGTGGGGGGACAGGTGGAAGGCCGGGGGAGACTACGTAATACACGTGAATCATTAAATATTCCTATTTTTATTACCTCTACGTTTTAGACTGACGAAGATTGGCACTTCAGTGCTGTAGAGCACACTTTTTCTGGATATTTATTTCTTGTTTTGGTCCATACTATTGTATCTAAAAATGTGAAGAGCAAAACTCTTGCAGTGGAAGGGATTTAGAATCCATATTAATTACACGTTTTGCTTCGAAAGATCGTTCCTCCATATCCCTAAATACGAAACTTTCCTCGAGGGACGCACAATATCGCTTCAGTAAAGTCAAAACATCGCGACTGTCATTTGTAATCGAACCCTCCCTTTTTTGTTGTTGTTACCGTTCACGATCGTGAAGTCTTTTCAGAAGATTCGGGAGGAGTAGCATTTACAGTAAAGTTTTTACATATCTTTTCTCGCACTACTGGCTCCAATTCTTCATGTCTAGGGGTCTGATTTTTAAAGCTGAAATTCTCACATTTTAGGCTCTCTTGGTTCTATTGGTGTAAATAATTTTGAAGAATATCACTGGAGAATAATTATTTTCACGATAATTTATTGTCTCAGGTTTCATTCTATCACACTGTCCTTTGAATTTTCACATTAACAAAGCCGAAACTACATCCTACGTCCAAAACACAAAATATGTCCGATCACATCAGAGACATGCTTCCTACTACTTCACTCTGTGACAATAACGGTATTCCAAAGGGTTTACAATTTTTCTTGACAAATGAGTTTCTATTAGTTTAGATTACTATTTTACAAATGAATCGATAAATAAACATAATTAACAGTACTATATTGCGTAATTAATAACAGAGCATTTAAATGTGCCAAGTATTTTCTAATTTCAAATGTTTCTAAAAATGAAAATTTAGCTTTACATTCGTAGCTAGTACATAACAACGAAAATAAAGTAATTCCTTTTGATTAATTTTAGCTTGAGCCGTAATATATTGTGCATAAATTATATGAAACTTTTCAGGAAAGCAGCTGAGATAACACTAAACTCTCCAAAATTCGAAAAATATTTCTGGTATCGTCTCCTACTGTTAAGGAAAAGTAATACTAGAGCAGCCTGTCTCTTTACACACTGAAGTAGTACTAAAAATTGAAAACAGTATCTGTTGCAATTTTTTTTTAAAAAACGATAATTTTCGTGCGGTTAGCACATCTTCAGAGTATCATGAACATCTCGAAACGCTTCCACCAAACTGTTTTCTATTTTTTGAACATTGAACCACTGTTGCTGAATGAGGACAAAATGCAGTGTAGTGATACGTTATTGAAGTAGGGGTTTTTGCTTTAGCAATCTTTCATATTCTTACACTTCAATACTGACCATTCTCCATGATTTCAAATAGACGGTATACACAATTTGTTCAAAAAATGGTTAAAAATGTTTCTAAGCACTACGGGACTTAAGATCTGAGGCCATCAGTCTCCTAGACTTAGAACTACGTGAACATAATTAACCTAAGGACATCGCACACATCCACGCCTTCCGCAGGATTCGAACCTGCGACCGTAGCAGCCCCGTGGTTGTAGACTGAAGCGCCTAGAACTGCTCGGCCACAGTGGCCGGCAACCACTTGTTCAAGATATTCTGTTCACAGCGCAGGTTTTGACCAGACGTGGCAAAAACTGTCTGTATACTATCTTCCCATCAGGTGGTTACGTACATTATGGTAGAATGGGGTAGGAAGGTAGCCCCGGTAGATTGATTTTCAACTGTTATTTCCATGTGGATGAGCTTTGGTTGGTGCTACGCTCTTGGCAACAGTATGGTTAACGATCTTTTCAAGCGACTCCATTACTGAGACATCTGCTGAGCAGTTGTACTTAGGGAAGGTGTTTCTGTGCTTCTACTCTAATTTCCAATAGTTTTCCAGCCATTTAAGTTCCACTACCACTAGTGGCCATAACGTTTAGTTTTCTGCATTTTGCAAGTATTTTAGATAGTAATTTCTCACCTTTGAAGATGACGTTTTCAAAATTAGCAAAATTGTTGACCACGACTGGAAGCAATATGGGCAACAGCAGTAGGCCACCGACGCTCCCCAACATGTAGTTAAATGTTTATTTTCATTAGAAATGAAGACATACGTTATTTTAATTAGGTGCATTGGCCCTGTCACAGATTCCAGAAATATGGAACAAAACCACGAATCGCCGATGTTCGTCCGAAGACAATCTTAAAAATGCACTGACTTTTAGTTTCGAACATAATTCAATTAGTGCGACGAGGAGATTGTTCAATATTCAATTTAACACTCAACAATAACGCAGAAAGAAAAATAAAGCAACTAAACGTCATCTGGTAATGCCACTTTCACGCATGAATAAGAAGAAAAACATGGAATAGAATAAGGGTGTCATCAGACATATTTTCGGTCTGTCTGCACAGGAAGTGCGAAGAACAGCCTTAGTGTTTGCATAAAAATTCAACAGGGCACACAGGTTTTCTCAAAATGATCATTTGGCAGAAAAAGATTGGTTTGGTGGCTTTTTTAAGCTAAATCCAACAATAAGCATTAGAAACCCGAAATCATTAATGTTAACAGAATCACTGGATTCAACCTGATAACGTGAAGAAATAATTTGGAAACTTGGAACTGGTTACTGCAACCGATTACACGCCGTATCGTATCTACAGTACAGATGAAACCGTTATCACAACACAACAAGAACGCGGAACAATGGTTTCCACTAAAGGCAGGAGAAGGACGGTTCTGTGACCATCTGGGGAAGCGAAAAGTTAGTGAGTGCAACTTATGCTCTGAGTACGTAGGAAATTTTATCCCTCCAGTCTTTATTTAGCACCCAAAAATGGATGAGTTACTAGCTAAAAAATTATGACCCACCTTGTTCTCTGTACGTATGCTCACCGACAGGTTGGACTGATGAAGAACTGTTCTTTACTTGCCTGAACCACTTTATCCATAACTCCAAAGCAAGCCTTGATGGTTCTGTATTGTTGATACTGGATCATCACAACAACCACACAACAGTTCTAGACGCTATATAAAATTAATGGAGTTTCTATGATCTCCTTACCACCCCACTGTTCACACAGATGGAAAACACTGGACGTAAGATTTTACTCAACTTTGAAAGGAACTTTTAAAACGGAATGTGATCTAAGGATCAATCTTTATGATTTAGCTGGTCTTTTTAATCAGCTGTATTCAAGAGTAGCAACAACCACAGTGGCTGGAACTCGGTTCAGAGCAACAGGGATATATCTATTCAACCCTAGTGCCTATACCGAAGATGACATTTGAACCGCATGTATTTGTAGAGACACGAACTGTGTGTTTTAGTAATTGAGAATTATGACACAGACTCATCAAGTAAGAAGTCCAATGAAGAACGAAACGAAGAAGCTGAATGATCAAAAGGACCTCAAGATCGCAATAACTCTGTGAGTTTTAAAGAACTGATACTATTTCCTTCTACCAATGGCACAGACGCTAAGCATAGGAAACGAAGAGTTCAGACCACTACACCTAAAACAATTGAACTTCGACTGGCTGCTAAAAGGAATCCATTAGGGACCTGAAAAAAGAAAATGCATTACTGAAAACAACTTTAAAGCAACTATTCAAAGACACTCTTAAAAGAGCCCTGCAAAAAGTGAAGGAATGTACATTAAAAAGAAGAAACCTGTGTACATACGTAAGCACAAGAAGGTAATTTCTCGGATTCTAATGAAGATGATGCGATTAATATCTGGTATGTGGTGACGATGAGATGGATGAATTACCAGGTTTCTATAACGTAAATACCTGTTTCATCTGAGGATCATCTGGTTAGCATGGAGAACAACGGTTTCGATGTGCCACCTGTGAAACATGGATTCATACTCTATGTAACTCCGGTGATTCTGCTGAAGGTTTTCTGTGTGATAGGTGCATAAGGCGCTAAATGACAATTTTATGATCCATTTGTTTTGAATTCCTATGCTTTAGAAAATATTTCTTAAACGTATATGTTGTGTTAATATCACTCAACCAGTAAAACTGATTAATTAGAGATGTTCATAATTGCTCAATACATGCTTTAAATAATTTTAAAATTTGTTGTCTTTTTGGCTACTTTTTCAAAACAAAACTTATTTTTTGCTACATTTGTTTATGAGAAACAGTAGTAGTATTTAACATCTTTCACAATTTTCAGTAATTACATGTTCCCATAAAAACATACCAAAATGTGTTTTCTCCATTTAAAATATATGGAGCCAAGCTTACCTGCATTGAAGAATGGCGGTACTTGTAGTTGGTATGATTTTTACATATTTTTATGTTAAGCTGTTTCCAGAATTAATTTGTAATTTAACACGCTCAAGTATACAAGCATAGCACGACTTTAAGAGCGTTAATTTTGGTATACGGTAATTTTAAACCGTAATATGAACTGCACTGCTAAACCTACCGCCATTCACACATTCCCCAGAAAATTTTTGGTATATTTTGTTTGTTATCTAAATACACTGAAGAGCTAAAGCAACTGGTACTCTTGCATAACATCGGGTAATGCCCTCGGGAACACACAGAAAAGTCGCAAAACGTCGTGGCATGGACTCGATTAGTGTTAGAAGTAGTGCTGGAGGGAATTAACACCATGAATCCTGCTGAGATGTCCATAAATCCGCAAGAATTCGAGTGTTGGAGACCTCTTCTGAATATCACGTTGCAAGACATCCCAGATGTACTCAGTAACGTTCATTCTAGACATATCAGGGCTCCCATATCACTCCAACCGCACACGCGTAACACCATTACAGAGCCTCCACCATCTTGACCGTTCTTCTGAGGCGATGTGGGTCTGAGGATTCATGAGATTGTCTTTATACCCGTACACATCCATCCACTCAATAGAATTTGAAGCGAGTGTTGTCCGACCAGACAATACGTTTCCAGTCATCAACAGTCCAATGTTGATGTTGATGGGACCAGCAAGTCGTAAACCTTTGTGTCATGCACTCACCAAGGATACAGGAATATTGATGATAGTTTGTACGATGGCACTTGTTGATGACCCTGCAATGAAGTCAGTTGCAAGTTGCAGAAGGTTTGCGCTCCTGTGACATTGAACTATTCTTCAGTCGCCGTTCGTCCCATTTTTGACGGAACTTTTCCCGGCAGCAGCGATGTCGGAGATTTGATGTTTTATCGGATACTTGATGTTAAAGGTTCACTCGTGAGATGGTGGTAAGGGAAATTCGCTGCATCGGAGATGCTGTGTCCCATAGTAATACCAGGTTCACACTCACTTAAATCTTTATAACTTATCGTTATAGCAGCAGTAACCGATTTAACAAAGCGCCAGACACTTGTCTTACAGAGGCGTTTTCGACCGCAGGGCCTGATTCCGCCTGTTGACATGTAGTTGTATTTGGTTACCCATGCCTGTACCAGTTTCTTTGGCGCTTCCGTGAGTAACATCGAAGAATTATTATTTAAAAAAGGGATATCATACACTATGAGAATAAATGTCAAATCATAAGTACCATTTACTGGGAATTTACGGCGATATATAGCTATATGAAGAAGTATACATACTTCTCATAGTGTACAGAGATTTCTTTACTGGTCCATGTTATATGACGACGGTGAGCATGGAACATACCAATTTTGTTGAGTAATACGCAGTTAATGCGACATTTCATCATGACTGTAGCTCATGGGCTCTTCTTCCATCAGATAAATATATTGTCTATTTTCGTCGTCGCGGGGCTGCTTACCCGCAAGCAGGGCACTCTCGCATACGTCAGCGGCGAGGAAGAGTGGTGGCGACGTGTTCTGGGCCGTCTGAGGTACGCCAGGTTCACGTCAGTGGGTCACGCTAGCACGTGCGACCTGGTGAAGGTCCCGCCATACGGCAGGCGAGGGCAGCGTGCTTCCGGGGCGTTACCGTCCGCATTTAGAAGCAGAGGCACCGCGCTGCAGCCCTCTGCGTCAGACGCTCAAGGGCGGTCCGCGTTAGAGAGAGTTCCGTCACCACTCTGTGCGCTGTCACCTTCTCAACAACATGTGCTAATGACAGGGTCGCTGGATGGCTCCTAATGTCTGAGCCCGTGTCTCTTAGTACTTCCCACTCATGGTTTTTCAGGTACTTTCTTCCAAAAAACAGGCTCTTGGCAATTACCAGGGGGTACCCAAAAATAACGGAATCATTTTTAAACGCTACATATTTTGAACCTGCTTACAAAACAACTTAATCCCCTTCAAAATGCTCTCCATTACAACTAATACAATTGTTCCACCGTTGTTTCCACCGTTTGAACCTTTCTTTGTAGCCATCTTCAGAAACTTCTGACAGCTCCTCTCTCGTTTTTATCTTGACTTCTTAGGTGTTGTCAAATCGGTGTCCTTCCATGCTCGTATTGATGCGTAGAAAAGTCGCACAATTCCACGCAAGTAAGGTTGATGGGGCAGCGGAACCATGCCTTTTTAGGCCAAAGCTGCCGATGAGAGTGCAGATGCGTTGTCATGGTGAAAGAACAAGACCCTTGTCTGCCCCAAATCGGGTCTTTTTTGACAACCGTTGTTGCACAATCTTCTTAAAATTTCCATATAAAATGTTTCATCGACGGCTGACCTGCTGGAACAAATTCTGAATCAACTACGCCCTTGGAAACAAAAAAGCCATTTAGCATTGTTTTGAAGTTTGATTTGACTTGACGACATTTTTTTTCAGAGGGGGTGACGGTGATGTCTTCCTCTGGCTTAACTCTTTTTTTGTTTCTGGGCCGTTCCATTTGATCGTCAGTCAGAACCCGAGGAACAAACTTAGCAGCAATCCTTTTCATTCCAAAATCTTTCGTTGAGATTCGGTGAAACGAGCTCCACGATAACCTACTAACCTCTGACAGTTGATCAACTGTCTATCGTCAGTCTGTGAGCACAAGCTCTACAATTTCTACAATATTTTCAATCGGGCAGACCACCAAAACGATGTTTGTCGTTAATCGACATGCCGCCATTCTTAGATCGAGTAAACCATTTGTACACTTGGATTTTTCCCATAGCGTCATTTTGGTAAACTGTTTTCAACATTATAAAAATTTCAGCACTATTTTTACCGAGTAAAAAACAAAAGTTCACAGCAACACGTTGTTCATTTAAACTTGACATCATAGAAAACGAAAGAAGAACAAAACAGCCCTAGCAAAAACAGTCACGGCAGATGAACAGAAGAAGCCAGGTGGACAATACAGGCGGCACTGAGCTGGCACACGCCTAGCGGGTGAAACGCGTACTACACAAGCTCCGACCACAGCAAAGTTATTCCTGTCCTTTTTAGGTACCTCTCATTTGTTTGGTTTCCAAAATAAAGAAAGTAAATGAACAAATTAGTTTCTCGGTAAATTCCACCTCTTCGCAAACAAATTTTAATTCTCAGTTACATTAATTGTACCGTATACAGCCCACTGAACGAGAAGGTGAGCATAGAGATCTCAATAATGTTATACAAAAGAAACTGCAGAAATGAGTTTCTCAAGAAGAATAGCCGGCTGTACACTACCTCATGTGACAATGAACACAGCAAATATCACGTAATAGCATAAATAAATGGATCGAGGTATATATAAATGAGTCGGTAAACGATGTCACAATTTATTTGTAGTACTATACTACGTGAGCCAACGGCCTTGCCGCAGTAGTCACACCGGTTTCCGTCAGATCACCGAAATTAAGCACCGTCGGGCTGGTCTAGCACTTGGATGGGTGACCATCCGGTGTGCCGAGCGCTGTTGGCAAACGGGGTGTACTCAGGCCTTCTGAGGCAAACTGAGTAGCTACTCGATTGTGAAGTAGCGCCTCCGGTGTCGTTAATTGACATACGGGCGGGAGAACGGTGTGCTGACAACATGCCGTGCCATATACACATCCAGTGACGCCTGTGGGCTGAGGATGCCACAGCGGCCGGTCGGTACCGTAGGATCTTTCCAAGACCTGTTCAGGCGGAGAGAGAAAATTATCAATGAATAGGGAAACGATCAGTAGGTGTACCAAGAAAGAGCTGGAGAAAGCAAAGAAACTAACCATAGACCACTGAGGCACTGGAGAAGTGCATGTTATTGTGGTTTTAGTTCACGCAGGCTGCCGTGAGGTCTGGAACATGGCAAGGGAATTAAAATTGAGAAAAACGGACGTAGCTGGTGGAATACTTAACTTTAATTCATTAATGACGGACGTCGCTCTTTATGGTACATGATTCACAATATCAATAGTACGGATACTGGCGCCTTGCTAGGTCGTAGCAAATGACGTAGCTGAAGGCTATGCTAACTATCGTCTCGGCAAATGAGAGCATAGAAGTCAGTGAACCATCGCTAGCAAAGTCGGCTGTACAACTGGGCTGAGTGCTAGGAAGTCTCTCTAGACGTGCCGTGTGGCGGAGCTCGGTCTGCAATCATTGATAGTGGTGACACGCGGGTCCGACGTATACTACCGGACAGCGGCCGATTTAAAGGCTACCACCTAGCAAGTGTGGTGTCTGGCGGTGACAACACATGTAACGACAAATGCCTAACAACTGAGGAAAGAAGAGAACGATTGTTATTTATTCACCACGCTGCTATTCTCTCTATTACTTCCACACAGTTCCGGCCACACAGTTTCCGTCACCATTGTCAATTTCCCTTCTTATTCACGATACATTGTCCGTACAATTTCAGTAACTTCTTCCTTAATTCTTTCAACATTTATCCCCAGTACAGTTTATTAATTAATATCAGTTGTGAAGTCACCAAATTAGAATGAAACTGTTATATGTATTTATTTTTAAATTTGTCCTTGTGAAAATTCCCACCTGATTTGTTCAGTCTGTATTGGAGCTTTGAATATTAAATCGATAGCCTTCGTTGCATGATGCACAATGTGGAAGAAATCCCTTGACGGTCTGCACTGTGTGGTAACATTTCTTGGTCCCGTCCCAATTGAGAAACTTCGAAATGCTCTACAGTCAGGTTTCTTTAAATGTCTTCCGCTCTAAGATGATTAAGTATTGCATCACTGAGTTAGGCAGTGGACTCAAATGCTCTGTGTATCACCTCTTAGAGATGTGATACAAAACAAATTTAAGTATTAATAAAATAAGAATTACACTACAGTACATTTTTTCTTGTTTTTCTTTAGCTTATTTAGCCTGACCACATGAGGGCCTGAAGACCCTGTGTTATATGATCATGAACAATACACACTGAAAAATATCTCATAACGATCACAGTAATAGTTTACAATAATAATAATAATGATAATACCCGAGAATAACTAACATAGTAATAATAAAATCCGGCATTTTTTTAATTTTTTTTTTTGTCCTTAGTCTACCGAGTGGTTTGATGCTGCCCGGCACGAATTCCTTTCCTGTGCTAACCTCTTCATCTCAGAGTAGCACTTGCAACCTACGTCCTCAGTTATTTGCTTGACGTATTCCAATCTCTGTCTTCCTCTACAGTTTTTGCCCTATACAGCTCCCTGTAGTACCATGGATGTCATTCCCTCATGTCTTAGAAGATGTCCTATCATCCTGTCCCTTCTCCTTATCAGTGTTTTCCACATATTTCTTTCCTCTCCGATTCTGCGTAGAACCTCCTCATTCCTTACCTTATCAGTCCACCTAATTTTCAACATTCGTCTATAGCACCACATCTGAAATGCTTCGATTCTCTTCTGATCCGGTTTTCCCACAGTCTATGTTTCACTACCATACAGTGCTGTACTCCAGACGTACATCCTCAGAAATTTCTTCCTCAAATTAAGGTCGGTATTTGATATTAGTAGACTTCTCTTGGCCAGAAATGCCTTTTTTTGCCATAGCGAGTCTGCTTTTGATGTCCTCCTTGCTCCGTCCGTCTTTGTTTATTTTACTGCCTAGGTAGCAGAATTTCTTAACTTCACTGACTTCGTGACCATCAATCCTGATGTTAAGTTTCTCGCTGTTCTGATTTGTACTACTTCTCATTACCTTCGCCTTTCTCCGATTTACTCTTAAACCATACTGTGTACTCATAAGACTGTTCATTCCATTCAGCAGACCATTTAATTCTTCTTCACTTTCACTCAGGATAGCAATGTCATCAGCGAATCGTATCATTGATATCCTTTCACCTTGTATTTTAATTCCACTCCTGAACCTTTCTTTTATTTCCATCAGTGGTTCCTCGATGTACAGATTGAAGAGTAGGGGCGAAAGGCTACAGCCTTGTCCTACATCCTTCTTAATACGAGCACTTCGTTCTTGATCGTCCACTCTTATTATTCCCTCTTGGTTGTTGTACATATTGTATATGACCCGTCTCTCCCTATAGCTTACCCCTACTGTTTTCAGTATCTCGAACAGCTTCTACCATTTTATGTTGTCGAACGCTTTTTCCAGGTCGACAAATCCTATGAACGTATCTTGATTTTTCTTTAGCCTTGCTTCCATTATTAGCCGTAACGTCAGAATTGCTCTCTCGTGCCTTTACTTTCCCTAAAGCCAAACTGATCGTCACCTAGCGCATTCTCAATTTTCTTTTCCATTCTTCTGTATATTATTCTTGTAAGCAGTTTCGATGATGAGCTGTTAAGCTGATTGTGCGATAATTCTCGCACTTGTAAGCTCTTGCCGTCTTCGGAATCGTGGGGATGATGGTTTTCCGAAAGTTAGATGGTATGTCGCCAGACTCATTTATTCTACACACCAACGTGAATAGTCGTTTTGTTGCCACTTTCCCTAATGATTTTAGAAATTCTGATGGAATTTTATCCATCCCTTCTGCCTTATTTGACCGTAACTCCTCCAAAGCTCTTTTAAATTCCGATTCAAATACTGGATCCTCCATCTCTTATAAATCGACTCCTGTTTCTTCGTCTATCACATCAGACAAATCTTCACCCTCATAGAGGCTTTAAATGTATTCATTCCACCTGTCTGCTCTCTCCTCTGCATTTAACAGTGGAATTCCCGTTGCACTCTTAATGTTACCACCGTTGCTTTTAATGTCACCAAAGGTTGTTTTGACTTTCCTGTATGCTGAGTCTGTCCTTCCGAAAATCATATCTTTTTCGATGTCTTCACATTTTCCCTGCAGCCATTTCGTCTTAGCTTCCCTGCACTTCCTATTTGTTTCATTCCTCAGCGACGTGTATTTCTGTATTCCTGATTTTCCCGGAACATGTTTCTGCTTCCTCCTTTCATCAATCAACTGAAGTATTTCTTCTATTACCCATGGTTTCTTCGCAGCTACCTTCTTTGTACCTGTGTTTTCCTTACAACTTCTGTGATGGTCCTTTTTAGAGATGTCCATTCCTCTACAACTGTACTGCCTACTGCGCTATTCCTTATTGCTGTATCTATAGCGTTAGAGAACTTCAAATGTATCTCCTCATTCCTTACAACTTCCGTATCCCACTTCTTTGCGTATTGATTCTTCCTGACTAATGTCTTGAACTTCAGCCTACTCTTCATCACTACTATATTGTGATCTGAGTCTATGTCTGCTCCTGGGTACGCCTTACAATCCAGTATCTGATTTCGGAATCTCTGTCTGACCATGATGACCTTATCTCTTGGCATTTTACAAGTATAGCTCCTCCTCTTGTGATTCTTGAAGTGGGTATTCCCTATTACTAGCTGAAACTTGTTACTGAACTCAATTAGTCTTTCTCCTCTTTCATTCCTCGTCCCAAGCCCATATTCTCCTGTAACCTTTTCTTCTACTCCTTCCGCTACAACTGCATTCCAGTCGCCCATGACTATTAGATTTTCGTCCTCCTTTACGTACTGCATTACCCTTTCAGTATCCTCATACACTTTCTCTATCTGTTCCTCTTCCGCTTGCGACGTCGGCATGTACACCTGAACTATCGTTGTCGGTGTTGGTCTGCTATCGATTCTGATTAGAACAACCCGGTCACAGAACTGCTCATAGTAACACACCCTCTGCCCTACCTTCCTATTCATAACGAATCGTACAACTGTTATACCATTTTCTGCTGCTGTTGATATTACCCGATACTCATCTGACCAGAAATCCTTCTCTTCTTTCCACTTCTTGATCTCATGGTAACCTCCCCCTTGGCAGTCCCCTCCTGAAGATCCGAATTGGGGACTATTCCGCAATCTTTTGCCAATGGAGAGATCATAATGACACTTCTTCAACTACAGGCCACATGTCCTGTGGATACACGTTACGTGTGGGTTCCATTGCCTTCTACATCCTTATGTCGTTGATCATTGCTGATTCTTCCGCCTTTAGGGGCAATTTCCCACCCCTAGGACAAGAGAGTGCCCTGAACCTCTATCCGCTCCTCCGCTTTCTTTGACAAGGCCGTTGGCAGAATGCGGATGACTTCTTATGCCGGAAGTCTTCGGCCGCCAATGCTGATTATTTATCAAAATTTTGGCAGTGGCGAGGATCGACCCTGGGACCAAACACTCTTTGTTTATGAGTAGAAGACGCTACCCCTAGACCACAGGTACCCCTCCGGCATTAAGAACCGTATTGATTAGCTTAACCCACTTTAAGCCATGTTTGGTATTATCAGAAATGGAAGGGATGTTGAAATATGACAAGACTGAAAAGGGACTTACAATGGCAGTTCATCAAGAACAGGACATCAAAAGGCTACTCAGAAGACAAAGTGGAGGAAAAGATGGTTTGGGACAGAGAGTAGATGATAGTGAACTACAGGAAAGTCTATGAAACAAATAGCTATTGTGATAGGTTGACTATTAGCCGTCTTGTGAAGTTTGTAAGGACCTAAATTTCTCTTATATTTAGTTAAAGATTGTTCCAAAGTTGGGTTACTGATAGAGAAAATTATTTACAGTAAATTGTAGCTTTATATACTGGCGCAGACAGAATTTAACTCTTTGAGAACGAGTATTTCATTGGAAAAGACTTATAATATTTCGAATATCCCATCACTGTTTGTTGCGCCGTAACACTGCTCATTACAGTGTGTCGGCTGTGAACTTTACTGTCATTTTCGAGTTCAGGTGTCTATGAACGCCTATTTATACGCTGATATGCTAAAACCACGTGATTAGAAATTATACTGTGGAGAGAAATACACACGCTTCACACGGGAAAGTATTAGTCACACATGGAAATGTTAAAATATAGAGTCCTTGATTGATCATTACACTTTGTGTCTGGTGTCGGAAAGCTCGGCACTGAAGTTTCAGAACAAAAAGGTATTTGAGACCAAAAACGTGAAATAAGATAGTACCATGAACTGTCGATGTAGAAGTCCACGCTTCGCCTGAACTGTTTGTCTGCTACACAAAATCGAACTCGACAGCTAAATGATGGTTCCATAGGAAGAGTTGCTGAATTGGATAAATTGTTCAAGAACGTATTTAATATGTGTTCCTGTGCGTATAAGTACACTGTCGGTAAATTCTACCGGCAACTAGTTAGCACTGCTATAAAATCGCTGGACGCCTGAGTTAAAGTTTCACCAGTGCCCATAACAATTCCAACAGTTGGCCTGATAGGCGAACTTCAGGAGTCAACCAGTTCAACGCACTTTGTATCGCTCACTCATGTAACTTTTTAGGACAAGGAAGTACGTTTAATGGTCGTGACACACCAGATGTAGAAATCGGGGGTTTCATGATGGAAACTAACCTTGTAGATATTAGCAGTATGATGTTCATTCGGTTACGCCACGTCAGTCGAAATGTTAGGTTATTTTGTTTTTGTGGTGATTTCAGATGTTGTAATACATCTCACCGATGATGTAAACACTGTGAGCACCTTGTTAATAGCTTTTTGTCCTTCTTTGGAACGAAATACATCACTGATGCTGTGTATCAATTATCTGACAGATTATAGGCAGGTTCGTGGAATTATGTGGCATTAGACGTTTTCCCACAGTTCATGTAATTCGCTAAATATCGGGCTACTGATTGCGTATGAGGTGATGGCACCCAATATCGATCCAGATGGGTTCTATATGATCTGCGTCAAGAGAATTTGGTCGCCGAGATACCGTGTGTGCACTATAATAGTCATCAACCAACTGTAGTACGGGTCTGGCTCCGAGCTACGGATAGTTACACTTTTGAAGGATGACATCGCCGTAGGGGAAGAGATCAAGTATGAAGGGATGCAGTTGGTTCGCAGCTGTCAGCCTCCCTTCGATTGCTTCCACAAGTTCCACGCAAGCGCAGGAAAATGTCTTCCATACCGTAGTAGTGCTCCCATCAGCCTGAGTTCGTGGAGCGCTGCACGTTTCGAGCCGCCATTCACAATCGACGGCGATGTTTGTAGAGACGCCATCAATCTAGTATAGACAAAAAGTGATGCGCCCGAAGAGCCGAAACGTTTCCATTGATCGACGGTCGAATTCCGATCGTTCCGCACTCACTGCAGTCGTAATTGACGATTTAGTTTGTTCAACATGTCAACACGTAGCTACGTTCTGCTGTGGAGATCTACACTCCTGGAAATGGAAAAAAGAACACATTGACACCGGTGTGTCAGACCCACCATACTTTCTCCGGACACTGCGAGAGGGCTGTACAAGCAATGATCACACGCACGGCACAGCGGACACACCAGGAACCGCGGTGTTGGCCGTCGAATGGCGCTAGCTGCGCAGCATTTGTGCACCGACGCCGTCAGTGTCAGCCAGTTTACCTTGGCATACGGAGCTCCATCGCAGTCTTTAACACTGGTAGCATGCCGTGACATCGTGGACGTGAACCGTATGTGCAGTTGACGGACTTTGAGCGAGGGCGTATAGTGGGCATGCGGGAGGCCGGGTGGACGTACCGCCGAATTGCTCAACACGTGGGGCGTGAGGTCTCCACAGTACATCGATGTTGTCGCCAGTGGTCGGCGGAAGGTGCACGTGCCCGTCGACGTGGGACCGGACCGCAACGACGCACGGATTCACGCCAAGACCATAGGATCCTACGCAGTGCCGTAGGGGACCGCACCGCCACTTCCCAGCAAATTAGGGACACTGTTGCTCCTGGGGTATCGGCGAGGACCATTCGCAACCGTCTCCATGAAGCTGGGCTACGGTCCCGCACACCGTTAGGCCGTCTTCCGCTTACGCCCCAACATCGTGCAGCCCGCCTCCAGTGGCGTCGCGACAGGCGTGAATGGAGGGACGAATGGAGACGTGTCGTCTTCAGCGATGAGAGTCGCTTCTGCCTTGGTGCCAATGATGGTCGTATGCGTGTTTGGCGCCGTGCAGGTGAGCGCCACAATCAGGACTGCATACGACTGAGGCACACAGGGCCAACACCCGGCATCATGGTGTGGGGAGCGATCTCCTACACTGGCCGTACACCTCTGGTGATCGTCGAGGGGACACTGAATAGTGCACGGTACATCCAAACCGTCATCGAACCCATCGTTCTACCATTCCTAGACCGGCAAGGGAACTTGCTGTTCCAACAGGACAATGCACGTCCGCATGTATTCCGTGCCACCCAACTTGCTCTAGAAGGTGTAAGTCAACTACCCTGGTCAGCAAGATCTCCGGATCTGTCCCCCATTGAGCATGTTTGGGACTGGATGAAGCGTCGTCTCACGCGGTCTGCACGTCTAGCACGAACGCTGGTCCAACTGAGGCGCCAGGTGGAAATGGCATGGCAAGCCGTTCCACAGGACTACATCCAGCATCTCTACGATCGTCTCCATGGGAGAACAGCAGCGTGCATTGCTGCGAAAGGTGGATATACACTGTACTAGTGCCGACATTGTGCATGCTCTGTTGCCTGCGTCTATGTGCCTGTGGTTCTGTCAGTGTGATCATGTGATGTATCTGACCCCAGGAATGTGTCAATAAACTGTCCCCTTCCTGGGACAATGAATTCACGGTGTTCTTATTTCAATTTCCAGGAGTGTATATTCAGCAATGTACGATGAACGGTGTGTTCCGAAAGACGTGTGCGTGAACTAGCAATGTGCTCTTTCGGCAGAGATGCCACAGATCGCTATATACCCTGCTGTATAGAGTACACACGCTTCCGAATCCCACGATCTGTCAAGAGTCGTGGACGTCCAACTTTTAGTGCCTAGTCCTTCTACCTCTTTCTGTAGATGCTCATGACAGTAGCACGTGAACATTAGAGCAGCTTCAATGTTTTCGTGATATTCGTTCACTGGCTCTACTCAATAATACTCTCCTCTTCGTCAGTTTCGCTTATCTTAATGGATTTACTTATTTGCAGCCCATATCATTGCTAGAGTGATCCCCCTGTCAATGTCTGCTCCGTTACATTTTTTTGCCACAGCGTTACGTGTCAGTAACGCCACCAGGCGGAATCCTACGTCGCGGTGGGCCGTGCTCATAATGTATTGTTTGATCAGTGTATACAGGGTGTGACAAAAAGTTACAACCAAACTTTCATGAAACATTCCAAAAACACAAAGGAAGAAAATATGTTATCTGGACATGTGTCTGGAAACGCCTACTTTCCGTGTTAGAGCTCGTTTTATTACTTCTCTTTAAATCACATTAATCATGGAATGGAAACACACAGCAACAGAACGTAACAGCGTGACTTCAAATAATTTGTTATTGGAAATGTTCAAAATGTCCTCCGTTAGCGAGGATACATGCATCCACCCTCCGACGCATGGAATACCTGATGCGCTGATGCAGCCCAGAGGAATGTCATATTGTATCACAGCCGTCCACAATACGAGCACGAAGAGTCTCCACATTTGGTACCAGGGTTGCGTAGACAAGATCTTTCAAATGCACCCATAAATGAAAGTCAAGAGGGTTGAGGTCAGGAGAGCGTGGATGCCATGGAATTGGTCCGCCTCTACCGATACATCGGTCACCGAATCTGTTGTTGAGAAGCGTACGAACACTTCGACTGAAATGTGCAGGAGCTCCATCGTGAATGAACCACATGTTGTGTCGTACTTGTAAAGGCACATGTTCTAGCAGCACAGGTAGAGTATTCCGTATGAAATCATGATAACGTGCTCCACTGAACGTAGGTGGAAAACCATGGGGCCAATGAAGACATCATCAACAATGCCTCCCAAAACGTTCATATAAAATATGTGTTGATGACGTGATTGCACAATTGCACGCGGATTCTCGTGAGCCCACACATGTTGATTGTGAAAATTTACAATTTGATCACGTTGGTATGAAGCCTCACCCGTAAAGAGAACATTTGCACTGAAATGAGGATTGACACAATGTTGGATGAACCATTCACAGAAGTGTACCCGTGGAGGCGAATCAGCTGCTGATAGTGCCTGCACACGCTGTACATGGTACGGAAACAACTGGTTCTTCCGTAGCACTCTCCATACAGTGACGTGGTCAACGTTACCTTGTACAGCAGCAACTTCTCTGACGCTCACATAAAGGTTATCTTCAACTGCACGAGGAATTGCCTCGTCCATTGCAGGTGTCCTCGTCGTTGTAGGTCTTCCCCAGTCGCGAGTCATAGGCTGGAATGTTCCGTGCTCCCTAAGACGCCAGTCGGGACACCTTCGTTCAGGAAATCTGTCTCGATACGAACGTACCGCGCCACGGCTATTGCCCCGTTCTAATCCATACATCAAATGGGCATCTGCCTACTCCGCATTTGTAGTCATTGGACTGACTGCAAAACCACATTCGCGATGAACACTAACCTGTTGATGCTACGTACTGATGTGCTTGATGCTATAACTGTAGAGCAATGAGTCGCATGTCAACACAAGCACCTAAGTCAACATTACCTTCCTTCAATTGGGCCAACTGGCGGTGAATCAAGGAAGTACAGTACATACTGACGAAACTAAAACGAGCTGTAACATGGAAATTAAGCGTTTCTTTATTTGTGTGTGAGGAATGTTTCCTGGAAATTTGGCCGTACCTTTTTGGAACACCCTGTATATACATATTCTAGTCATGGCAAAGATCCTCTTCCTGGAAGAAAGCTTTTTTTTCATTTTTAGCATAGTTACGGGCAGCAACAACTAAAAGGGACAACGTTGAAGGAAGTGCCAGCGAGCAAATGCAAATCCAAAGTTGTCTTCAGAACGGCTCGGTTGGACAGAGTATCACTGGAAACTTCTTCTCTGTAGTATCGTGTAAATTTACACTTTCAGTGTTCGCTAGTAATAATATTGATAATGAGTCTATGACATTGGTGGCCGGGAGACCCAAGTTCGCTAACGCCACTACGGTGACTTACGAGTGAAGTAGAAATGATAATGAAAGACACACAACACCCACTCATCTCGAGGGAGAGAAAATCCCTTACCCCGCCGGGAATCGAACCCTAGACCCCGTGAGCGGGAAGCGAGAATGCTACCGCAAGACCACAAGCCTCAGACACCTCGCAAGTGATTGATACATACGCTTTATAATAGCTACAAGTAGACCTGACTTGGAAATATAAAGGATAAGAAAGAAAAGTAGAACAAATTGCAAATTGACAACCGTGATAAATAGGCAGCAGTGTCGTATCTCAATGACAAATTGAAACCTTTTTGGTAGACGTCAACCTGCCAAGCTTTGAGGCACCACTTGTCTATGTCAAGAAAGATTTGTGACTTAGGAAGCCTGCCATACACCAAATTCCATGTGACTGAGGAGATCCATATATTGGTCGGCCTGTTTGCACAGCCCGAACAGATGCGTGCAACAGCGTCGCCATACGAGGCTCCAACAGACTGAAAAATCGGCCGTAGTGAACATTGTTTAAAGATGGCTCCGAGCACTGTGGGACTTAACATCTGAGGTCATCAGTCCCCTAGAACTTAGAACTAGTTAAACCTAACTAACCTAAGGACATCACACACATCCATGGCCGAGGCAGGATTCGAACCTGCGACCGTAACGATCTCGCGCTGAAGCGGCTAGAACCGCCCGGCCACACCGGCCGGCTACTACTGCATAGGCGCCTGCTGTAATGCGTAGTGGCATTTCCTGAATCCATCTCCCAATTACTCATGCCAACATTCTGGTCCAATTTTCCCAAGCTACAAAATTCACAGTTACGTACGTAATAAATCAGTTTTTCACATATTGCGAACTACGATCGTCTATTTTGAATGGTGTTATTTTACTGCGTTGTTTGTAGGATACTATTCCTAAAATTCCCAAATTCTTCATTGACATTCGTGCTACTGACACCTATGTACGATACTTTGTGTCTCGCCAAGTGACAGTGTGCACTCCCAAAAGAGATGTTTGTGCTAATAGTCTCTGGGTCCATGAAAAGCAACAAATGACAGTGATTTGGATACAAAGTCTTTACGTGCTTCTCAATAAATTTATCACTGTAGTTGGGAGACTAGTGCTATTGTGGAAACAGCCTTCTTAATCCGTTGTCGATTAAGTCTATGGTCTACGATTCTAAAGACCGGGTACAAACCGTGTCCATCTTATTTCCTCTGGGAAAATATTTTCTAAACATTATTATTTTCATCGATGAGAACTAGGCAGGCCTATGAAAACTATATCAGGTGATTTTTTATAGTTTTTATTGGTCGCCAATCTTTCAAATAGGTTTAATGCTAACCTGCATATTTTCTTTCGTCGATCTAGTATTTTCGTATCTACGTAACCACCACACCGAAAAACGTCCATCAACTGTTCTGCACAGTCTATCCCTTATCTCGCCCACACTGATTACCTGATTCACTGTTCCTTCCAGAAACAAACTAAATTCCCTTGAATGATGGATAGTGTGACCCATTGTACTGTCTCTCCTTATGGGCAGAATCTTCTTACCTTATCACTTCACCAGTCATTGCAATATACAAGTTTAGCTTGCTGACCTCTCTGAAACGTATCTCTGATGCTTCGTGCCTAA
The DNA here is from genome assembly GCF_023897955.1 of Schistocerca gregaria. NCBI lineage: Eukaryota > Metazoa > Arthropoda > Insecta > Orthoptera > Acrididae > Schistocerca > Schistocerca gregaria. The sequence goes on along the minus strand of NC_064924.1, from coordinate 115,884,764 downwards.
TAGTGTTAACCAGAAGCAGACGTTTTGGCAATGAACTGTGACCTTTCTACCTTACGGATACTCCAGGTTGAACCAAGTTACCGACGACAACATGGTCAGATTCGTCCGTCCTCGAATTGACCTCTTAAGTAAACACATAGACCTCTCCTTCGTGTTCCGTGTCACTGCTTTCGTGATGATGTTACTCGCAGCTGGCATCGCTGTAGTGGTGTTAAGTGATAAAATGTGGTTTTAGATAAAAAAAAAAGTAGGAATACCGTTACGGTGACTTCACTGAAAACAATCGCTTATAACTTTTCAGATCTACACTTCGGATAATAACTAACATAACTCATTCCAAAATGGAAAGTATTTAAGATCGTGGCGTGCCGGAGAAAGGTGGTGCCTATATTACGACTGACTGAAATGGCTAACTTACTTACATTACTTTACGTGATGAGGCCCAGAGGAGCGCGAGCTACTTTATGAGAGATTGCCTCCACTTCAGCCTGTCTTCAGCTCCTTTCTGCCATGCTTCCGGCAGTCCCACTCTCTGAAAGTTTTGGATACGCAGTTACTCCATCGACTTCTAGGTCTGTCTACGGGCCTTCTGCCGAAAGGTTTGGATGTTGAATACAGTTTTCGGCCATCTGTTGTGCTGAATTCGAGCAACATGCCCTGCCTAGTGGAGTCGTCGTGAATTTATTACAGCCACGATGTTCAGCTCTTTGTAATTGTCATACTATTCTGTATTTTTACGAATCCTCCATTTTTCACTCTCGTTGTCGTAAACTGGCCCAAAAATCTTCTGAAGGACTTTCCTTTCAAATATCATCAGTGTGTTCCGATCTTCCTTGGTATACTACACAACATTGCACTGTATCGCACTTCGTCCTAACTCTAACGTGACTTAGTGAAAAGAATTTATTGTAACACAAGTCGGGGTTTACTGCATACGAGTACTGCCACAATTTCAACCAACTGCTCATAGACTAACAATTTCTATGTAAACTATGTTCCATTGTTATTAATAAGTTTGAAATTATTATTCTTAGGCACCCATTCTGTGGATCATCCCTCACCTCTGTCAGTCTTTACAACGCCTTGTCAAGTAAAGATTTGCTCCGTACATCACTACGTCACTGGTCTGTTACGAGCACCACATGTCGTGCGTGACATGGGAACAGTCTCTTGATTCGATTGTGTAGCTCTGAAGATACTGCTCGGCACATTCCTGTGATATAAGAGAGCAAGTAATAATTAAAAATGGGCAAAGAGGGTCACGTCTCTTTTCAGAGTCTACAGTTTCCCAACTGTGTTCAGTTTTTTTAATATTTCCCGCCCCGTTTCGAAGAGAACAGCTGTATTTGTCGTCCACCTGATCATTGTCTACTGGACAGTCTCCGTCCGATATAGGAACAATGGATTAGTGTGGCAGGATGGGCATCTGCACATTGCCAAACCTGACCCTTTTTATGAGATAAGCGCTGTCTCATATTACGTGTCGATCGTTTGGATTTTCCAGAGCTGGAATATCTACAGGAAAACGTGCAGCGATACATCGACCGAGAGCATCCCAGACGTGCTCAATGGGGTTTAGGTCTGGAGAACAGGCAGGCCACTCCATTCGCCGGATATCTTCTGTTTCAAGGCACTCCTCCAAAATGGCAGCTCGGTAGGGCCGTGCGTAATCTTCCATCAGGAGGAAAGTGGACGCACTGCACCCCTGAAAAGGCGACATACTGATGCAAAATGACGTTCCGATACACCTGAGCTGTTACAGCTCCTCTGTCAAAGACATGCAGGGGTGTACGTGCACCAATTAAAATCCCACCCCACACCACCCAACCACGACCTCCAAACAGGTCCCTTTCAAGGACATAAGGGGATTAGTACCTGGTTCCTGGTTCACGCCAAATGAAAACCCTGCGAGAATCACTGTTTAGACTATACCTGGACTCGTCCGTGAACATAACCTGGGACCACTGTTCCAATGACCAATTACTGTGTTCTTGACACCACGCTCTACGGGCTCTCTTGTGACCAGGGGTCTGTGGATTATACCTTGAAGGTCTCCGGGCGAATAAACCATGTCTGTTCAGTCGTCTGTAGACTGCGTGTCGGGCGCCAACTGTTCAAGTGGCTGCAGTAATGTCCCGAGTAAGGCTATCTGCAGTATACCGTGGCCGTCTGCGGTCACTGATGGTGAGATATCGATCTTCTTGTTGTGTTGTACACAGAGGACGTCCCGTACTGTAGCGCCTGGACACGTTTCCTGTCTGCTGGAGCCGTTGCCGTAATCTTGTGATCACACTTTGTGGCACACGGAGGACTCGTCCTTCGACCTGCTGTGTTTGACCAGCCTCCAGTCACCCTAGTATTCTACCCCTCATAACGTCATCAATATGTGTTCACTGAACCATTTTAACACACAGTAACCATTAGGACGTCTGAATACGTGTGCACACTTACTCGATGCACTGTACTCTGAAATGCATCAACACACCTCTGCGTATGTGGACTGTCGCGAGCGCCACCGTGCGACGCCCGCAGGTCAAATGCACCGCATTGTCATACCCCGAGGTGATTAAATCCCAAAAACCGCCCACCAGAGCGTTGTTTCACCACGTATCAGCATTATCCTTATTTCCTTAATTAATGAGCATGGGTGTAGTTGCAGAGACATTTGCCGCTGCATTTGACCACCTCAGTAAGATGTTTTGCGCCTAGGGCTGGCAGTGAACGTACGGTCCACAGTCGCCATGTGCTGATCGTCTGATGAGAATTACATAACGAGGGTGTCGGTAGCAATCATGGTTGAATTTCATTCAGGAAGTGGTCGTTACGAAATGCCACTGGCTCACTTTTCCAGAATATTTATCGTTCACATAGATTTTTGCGGCTTACCGTTGTACTGACAGTAAACGTAGTCAGATTGGGAAGTACCAGAGACCCTTGTGCAGGTCTTCGGTCTTCTGAACCTTGTTTCCTTCGCTTTTTGGGCGTATCCGTGACTGTAGCAATTAGATCACCAAATGGACTGCATAACTCTTTATTCCACTCTTTTCTGTGTGATTTGCTAATTTGTCGCATTTATAATTCTCGACAATCTCTTTCTTCCCAACATACGATACTTTTGCAACCGCATTCTTCTGAATGTGGTCGAAATGTTAATGACTCACAGTACGATATGTTGCTATCCATCTCAGTTACTACATTGGCAATTAGGTCTTTTTGAGAGCGGTCGTTTTAAGACACTTCAGGAGCGCCGGCAGGGACTGGTGCAAGAATACCCCAGCAGCTGCTCGACCGCCTGATCCAGAGTATGGCAACTCGTTGTGCGGCCTGTGTACTTGTGCATGGTAATCATATCCCATATTGACGTCGCGGCCCGCATCTCGTGGTCGTGCGGTAGCGTTCTCGCTTCACGCGCCCGGGTTCCCGGGTTCGATTCCCGGCGGTGTCATGGATTTTTTCTGCCTCGTAATGGCTGGGTGTTGTGTGTTGTCATTAGGTTAGTTAGGTTTAAGTAGTTCTAAGTTCTAGGGGACTGATGACCATAGATGTTAAGTCCCATAGTGCTCAGAGCCATTTTTTTATGTCGGGGTACATGCTCAGGAAACAGTGGCTTATCACCAATACCGTGGACTTACAGATCTGTGTCGTGTGTGTTCCCTATGTGCCTATGCTATTAGCGCCGGTTTTGTGTAGTGGCACCACATTCTGCAATGACTGTATTACTACAACATTATTCCAGAATCCGTGACACTGTGCCACTTGCAGCGTAGGGGCAACAAAATTTCATTTTCCAGTATTTCGCGTAATTATTGACCGAATTTAAAAGTTCAGAATGTCGTTGTAGTCTACTCATCAAGAGGTATCACCCGATGTTAAAAGGTTAACACAATAAGACATTCATTACAGTTAGAGACTCCATGTTTGCCTTGAGGATGCGTAATTGACAGCGCGCAAAGACGAGAACACTTTTCATCCAGTAACCGAAAATAAGAGCAGTTAGCTAATTCCAACGAACTCTACACGCATTTGTGAAACTTCATAAAATTTTTTAGCTGACACTCACACAAAATGATGAAAGGAGAAAAAAATATTGCTAGTCACTTTCTCTGTTCATGTAGTAAAACTTCAGCATGACACAAAATGTTTTATTTATTACTTCTCAGTCACTGACTGTATTCACAACAAACAGTATCCACACATAACGCTGAATGTATGTGCAAAGTTATTGTACGACGCACACTTTATGACATTTTACCCAATAAACATTTACATACTTGAAACAATAGCTTCTCCATGATGTTTTCTATTATTTCTTCCTTACCACCTGGTCTCTTATCAACACAATACCGTATCTGGTTATTTCACCGACTGCACCTGCAAAATTATGTAATTTTGTAACACATAACTCAGGAGATATGACGTCATAAAATCTGACGAGCGAGAACATTTGCTATTGCCTAAAACAGAGTGCAAATTATCAACGCCCTATTCATCCACTAGTTCGTAATGAGTGCAGTTTACGACTTAGAACGAACTTGAAGGGCAATACCAAATCCATTATAAACTTTTGCTCGATAAAATGCTTAACGCCAAATATTTAGAACATTAGCACATTTATAAAAGAATCAGACATTTTAATATGTTTTAAAAATGGGAGTTAGATTTTTTAAAGAATAAAAGTTTACTGATTCGTTTATAAACTTCAGATGTTAATAGTAGGCAGTAAATTACAGTCGGCCGGTTTCTTTAACGCACGCTTTTATGTGTATGTGTTCACCTGTTTTTTATATGTGTGTTTGGTTAGTTTAGTTGATTAGAAGTTGCTTTTTTAATCCAAGAGGCAGATATATATTCATGTGTTATCGTTAATGTCACTGCACATTATGATTGAAGTTACGCATCAACTTGAGAAATTCGAAACTGGAAATATAGAACGTAAACACAACCTTGTAAGGCTGAATAGGATGTATTGGTGCATCCAGAAGCCTTCTCCATTAGACTACCTACTTTTTGACGTTCTCCGCTCAATCCATCAGTCAGGATAGACAACAGGCAAGGTGTTGCAATGTTTGAGATCGTGGTCTCACGTTCTGGATGACGGCGGTTCAAATCCACATTTATGGTATTTCGTGATTCCGTTAAATCGCTCAGACAAATTCTTGGATGGTTCCTTTGAAAAGGGCAGGGTCGATTTCTTTCCAAATATTTCCTCAGTCGGATCTTGTGCTCCGTACCTAATGTCCTCTATGTTAATGACACGTTAAGCCCTAATACTTCTTCATTCGTTTCTTAGTTCGGGAACTCTGATTTTCAATCGGTCCTACCTATTGTCACTTCGGAAACCATAGTATGAATATCTTCAGCGCTGGGATGATAACGTATAAAATGCATTACTTTAAATAACTACAACGACGTCACAATCCATGGTCGGGATATGCGGTCTGAGGCATACGACAGCCATCCCCTGCATTCGAAACACGTACACACGTGTCTTCCAATATGCATGGTTTACCATGTTATCCTGTTGCCAGAAATGATATTTGATGGATAAGTCTCATCCGTAGTAATCCTCTCAGAAAGTGGTCTTTCCAAGAAATACTTTTATGAAACGCTATAGGAGGGGCGTGACACGTTATCTCCTTTCTATCACAAAACCATTATCAGCAAAATTTCAGGACCTTTGCGAAGGTACGCCTATATTACCCCCATTTCAAATTCACGACCTGACCGAGCGAGGTGGCAAGATAGTTAGAACACTGGACTAGCATTCGGGAGGAGGACGGTTCAAACCCGCGTCCGGCCATCCTTATGTCTTCCGTGATTTCCCTAAATCGCCTCAGACAAATGCCGGAATGACGGGATTGTTCAATTGGCGTTTGGTTGCCAGGCTCCAGAATAATCAACACAATTTTGCATGCTTATCGCACAACTACGAGTGTCAAATGAAACAAAGAGGTGTTACCGCGAAATATGATCAGGTATGAACTGTGAGACTGACACGATGTGTACCTCCCTTTCGGTATTCCTCTCTCTCTCTCTCTCTCTCTCTCTCTCTCTCTCTCTCTCTCTGTCTCTCTCTGTTTGCTTACTTATCGACTGTGTCAAGAGTGTATTTTGCGGAAATTTATAGATTTGCTCTCTAGTTCTCTGCAGAGTGGATGCAACAGTACATATATGCAAGCATATCAAAGGCTCTGTTCCAAACTCCTCAAACAATACATCTCGTACTTCATGCTGACTTCCATGTAACTTCGTCATTATGGAATGCACATTACCGCAGCTCTATTAAGCTGACTCTGTGGAGGTAACAATTAGAAGAGTATTGTAATTAGAGGCTAATTAAATTTTCCCTGTGGGAAGCTTGTAAAAGGAAAACTGCTTTGTCTCTGATTCTAACGAATAGATCTGAAGCTAGTACGTCGAATTTGAGCTGTTAAGCAACCAACGCTCTCAGAATGTGCCCGCTGTAACTTACCGTCTAAACTGTAAGACATGCAAAGTATGGCGAAAACGTACTGCTGACTGCAGAGCCTAAAATACTCAGTACTGATCGCAATAGTGGCTCACTTTGATTTGTGCTTATCCTGAGGACAGAAAACTAGGGTAAACACTGTAGTTAAATGCACCACCACGAAAGTAATAGTATCCTTAAACGTGAACTCATCGCTACCAACGGATAAGAATAATTCTCAGAAGCTTCAATTAATTTGATAGTTATTTTGACTCAAAATAATTCTGTTGATACAGCGGAGACAAAAATTATCCACACGTGAAACATGTGGCTTACTCGACCACCACAAAGGTCACAACTTAACAACATGATATTTAATATACACTGGAATATCCTGCAAACATTTAGCTAAAAGAGAGTGTGATGAATTAAACAAGCCTGCTGTTCATATATGCCTACGAAATGCCGATTTTGTACCACATGGCTCAATACTAACTAACTGGACCAGAACTTTAAGTATGAACTTAATCAAGTGCACGTTAATGATCTTAAAATGCTGCACACAGGATTACGTCAGTCTGTGTAACACGATCCTAAAGTTCATTATACTTTTGTAGCTGGTTGCATGTGACTGATCACCAGAAAGGAATTTCGAAATCGAAGTCATCGGTCCTAGCAGCGCGGCAACAGATCATATCCGGTAACGCCACTAGGAGAACGACCACCAACAGACACCGCCAGTTTACTGTATACAGGGTGGTCCAGTGGTCGTGACCGGGCCAAATATCTCACGAAACTAGCGGCAAATGGAAAAATCTACAAAGAACGAAACTTGTCTAGCTTGAAGGGAGATACCAGATGGCGTAATGGTTGGCCCACTAGATGGGGCTGCCGTAGGTCAAACGGATATCAACTGCGATTTTTTAAATAGGAACCCTAATTTTTATTACATATTCGTGTAGTACGTAAAGAAATAGGAACGTTTTAGTTGGATCACTTTTTTCGCTTTGTGATAGATGGCGCTGTAATAGTCACAAATGTATAAGTACGTGGTATCACGTAACATTCAGCCAGACCGGACGGTATTTGCTTCGTGATACATTACCCGTGTTAAAATGGACCGTTTACCAATTGTAGAAAAGGTCGATATCGTGGCGATGTATGGCTATTGTGATCACAATGCCAAATGGCCGTGTGCAATGTATGTTGCTCGGTATCGTGGACGACATCATCCAAGTGTACGGACCGTTCGCCGGATAGTGACGATATTTAAGGAAACAGAAAGTGTTCAGCCACAAGTGAAACGTCCACCAGGATCTGCAACAAATGATGATCCCAAGTAGGTGTTTTGACTGCTGTCGTGACTAATCCACACATCAGTAGCACACAAATTGCGCGGGGAATCGGGAATCTAAAAAACATCGGTGTTGAGAATGCTACATCAACATCGATTGCACCAGTACCATATTTCTACACTCCTGGAAATTGAAATAAGAACACCGTGAATTCATTTTCCCACGAAGGGGAAACTTTATTGACACATTCCTGGGGTCAGATACATCACATGATCACACTGACAGAACCACAGGCACATAGACACAGGCAACAGAGCATGCAAAATGTCGGCACTAGTACAGTGTATATCCACCTTTCGCAGCAATACAGGCTGCTATTCTCCCATGGAGACGATCGTAGAGATGCTGGATGTAGTCCTGTGGAACGGCTTGCCATGCCATTTACACCTGGCGCCTCAGTTGGACCAGTGTTCGTGCTGGAAGTGCAGACCGCGTGAGACGACGCTTCATCCAGTCCCAAACATGCTCAATGGGGGACAGCTCCGGAGATCTTGCTGGCCAGGGTAGTTGACTTACACCTTCTAGAGCACGTTGGGTGGCACGGGATACATGCGGACGTGCATTGTCCTGTTGGAACAGCAAGTTCCCTTGCCGGTCTAGGAATGGTAGAACGATGGGTTCGATGACGGTTTGGATGTACCGTGCGCTATTCAGTGTCCCCTCGACGATCACCAGAGGTGTACGGCCAGTGTAGGAGATCGCTCCCCACACCATGATGCCGGGTGTTGGCCCTGTGTGCCTCTGTCGTATGCAGTCCTGATTGTGGCACTCACCTGCACGGCGCCAAACACGCATACGACCATCATTGGCACCAAGGCAGAAGCGACTCTCATCGCTGAAGACGACACCTCTCCATTCGTCCCTCCATTCACGCCTGTCGCGACACCACTGGAGGCGGGCTGCACGATGTAGGGGCGTGAGCGGAAGACGGCCTAACGGAGTGCGTGACCGTAGCCCAGCTTCATGTAGACGGTTGCGAATGGTCCTCGCCGATACCCCAGGAGCAACAGTGACCCTAATTTGCTGGGAAGTGGCGGTGCGGTCGCCTACGGCACTGCGTAGAATCCTACGGTGTTGGCGTGCATCCGTGCGTCGCTGCGGTCCGGTCCCAGGTCGACGGGCAAGTGCACCTTCCGCCGACCACTGGCGACAACATCGATGTACTGTGGAGACCTCACGCCCCACGTGTTGAGCAATTCGGCGGTACGTCCACCCGGCCTCCCGCATGCCCACTATACGCCCTCGCTCAAAGTCCGTCAACTGCACATACGGTTCACGTCCACGCTGTCGCGGCATGCTACCAGTGTTAAAGACTGCGATGCAGCTCCGTATGCCACGGCAAACTGGCTGACACTGACGGCGGCGGTGCACAAATGCTGCGCAGCTAGCGCCATTCTACGGCCATCACCGCGGTTCCTGGTGTGTCTGCTGTGCCGTGCGTGTGATCATTGCTTGTACAGCCCTCTCGCAGTGTCCGGAGCAAGTATGGTCGGTCTGACACACTGGTGTCAATGTGTTCTTTTTTCCATTTCCAGGAGTGTATGTACCAGGAATTGCATGGCGACGACTTTGAAAATCGTTTACAGTTCTGCAACTGTGCAAAGAGAAATTACGGGACGATGACACATTTTTGAACGCGCTCTGTTTAGCGACGAAGCGTCATTAAGCAACAGTGGTAGCGGAAACCGGCATAATATGGATTATTGGGCAACGGAAAATCCTCGATGGCTGCGACAGGTGGAACATCAGCGAACTTGGCTGGTTAATGTATGTTGCGGCATTATGGGAGGAAGGATCATTGACCCCCATTTTATCGATGGCAATCTAAATGGTGCAATGTATACAGATTTCCTACGTAATGTTCTACCGATGTTACTACAAGACGTTTCGCTGCATGACACAATGACGATATACTTCAATATGATGGATCTCCGGCGTACAGCTCGCGTTCGATTTAAGCGGTATTGAATAGAATGTTTCTAGACAGGTGGATTGGTCGCGAAGCTCCGTACCATGGCCCGTACGCTCGCCGAATCGGACGTCCCCGAATTTCTTTCTGTGGGAAAAGTTAAAGGATATACGCTATCGTGATCCACCGACAACGCCTGACAACATGCGTCAGCGCAGTGTCAATGTATGTGCGAGCGTTACGGAAGGGGAACTACTCGCTGTTAAGAGGAATGTCGTTACAGGTATTGCCAAATGCATTGACATTGACGGACATCATTTGAGCATTTACTGCATTAATGTGGTATTTACAGGTAATCACGGTGTAACAGCATGCATTCTCAGAAATGATAAGTTCACAAAGGTACATGTATCACATTGGAGCAACCGAAATACAACGTTCTAACGTACCTCCGTTCTGTATTTTACTTTAAAAAACCTACCTGTTAGCGATTTTTCGTCTAAAATTGTGAGCCATATGTTTGTGACTATTACAGCGCCATCTGTCACAAGGCGAAAAAAGTGGTCCAACTAAAACATTCACATTTCTTTACGTACTACACGAATATGTTATAAAACGTGAGGGGTCCTATTTTTAAAAACGCAGTTGATATCCGTTTGACCTATGGCAGCGCCATCTAGCTGACCAACCATAACGCTATCTCGTTTCTCCCTTCAAGCTAGACAAGTTTCATTCTTTGTAGTTCTTTCGTTTGACGCTTATTTCGTAAGATATTTGGCCCTGTCACGATCAACGGACTATCCAGTATATGTGATACAAATGGGCATGCACACGCTAAGCACATGTGTCCGTTTGCTTGCCGTTTACTACTGCTTCAACTCGTCCAAGTGTATCACTCCACACGTACCTTCTCAACCGTTCAACCCATCATACATTCAGCGAACTTTCACTTACTACAGCATGCTTGCGATGCAGAATACAGGGAAGACAGAATAGTTTTGACAGTTGTCATCGTGACAAATATCTTTCAATTTCTCCCTAATATTTTCGGTGTACACTGTTCTCCAAAGCTTCAGGACAGTACTTTTATCCTATACGTACAGTGTTAAATATTCAGTATTAATTACTCATTATGTCAGAACCTTTGACAGTTTGAGATATGAATTTTTTGGAAAGTATAGTTCACTCCTTTTCTAATTACTGAACTAGAATCATAATATACACACAAATAATTAGTTAGTTGCGATTTTTTTAAGTTTACGCCTGATTTGTTTTAAATCTAATTTTGTTTCTATAAGTAAAAATCCATTATAGGTAGAAGTGTTTTGAAGGTTCATCAGTAGCAGTATGCTAAGAGGTACCATAGTGTGAAATTAGATGTACGTATCTGTAATAATTCCTGAGATAATGAGTAAAAAATTTAAAAAAATCGTTGTCAGAAAATCAAGTTTAAACGTCTAATTTGGTACTAACTAAAGTATGGAGGCATGCCAACTCCTACAAACAGCTAGGCGAACAATCAGAATTTTCTGTAATGTGTTCTTGATTGTCCTGCAAACCTAAAAATTTCTCTTCCTTCCTGCCTCTTCCTTCTTTATTAAATTCCTCTGCTGCACCCTGGGCTTTCATGATCCTAAGCCTATCCATACAGTGGAAGGCTTGCAGTGTGTTGCCACCTGGAGTGATAACCAGTTGCTCTGCTACTGTAATTCTTCCCTTATTACCACCATTAAAAGTTATCACAGCGTCACAAATTCTCAAGCATAGAGCTTTCATTCCTACGAAGACAGCTTTTGGTATGCGGGTCAAGATTTTATTGAAAGACTCATTCAGGTTTTGCGTTCGATCATGGAGACATTTTGAAAGAAGATCAGGATGAGGTAACTCTCTATATATTTATTTAATAGATTCCATCACTGCAAATGATATGCTGTTTTCGCGGGTAGATTGTTGCTCTGTACCCGCTGCCGGAGCTTTGCGGTACCTGCACCATGAATCAGCACCAGGTGGACAAAGACTGCGTATAGGTGTATCATCAGTGTCTAATGTGTGGAATAATGCAGACCACACTACTCTTCCCATACCTTGTAGGTCGTGTGTATTGTTTCTTATTGCCATTCCATAACATTGATCATAAATGGTTTTCTACATCTACATCTACATTTACATATATACTCCGCTAGCCACCAACTGGTGTGTGGCGGAGGGAACAAATCGCACCGCCGCGGTGGTCTCGCGGTTCTAGGCGCTCAGTCCGGAACCGCGCGACTGCTACGGTCGCAGGCTCGAATCCTGCCTCGGGCATGGATGTGTGTGATGTCCTTAGGTTAGTTAGGTTCAAGTAGTTCTAAGTTCTAGGGGACTGATGACCACAGATGTTAAGTCCCATAGTGCTCAGAGGCAGCCACAAATCGCACCAAAGCCATATTTCCCTCCCTCTGTTCCACTTGCGGATCGCGTGATGGAAGAACGACTGTCCGAACGCCTTAGTACGAACCCTAATTTCCTTTATTTTTGAATGGTGATCACTGATCGATTGGAAAGTTGGTGGTAAAAATGTATGCTCTAAATCCTCGGCTATGATGGGATTTCGGAATTTAGCGAGCAGCCCATTCCGTGTAGCGCGTCGTCTATCTGCAAGTGTCTCCCACTTCAAACTTTCTATGAGATTTGTAACGCTCTTGAGATGGATAATTTTACCAGTCACGAATCTTGCCGCTCGTCTTTGGACATTCTCAGCCTCTTGAATAAGACCCAACTGGTAAGGGTCCCATACAGATGAACAATATGACTTGACGAACTAACGTATTGTAAGCAATTTTCTTTGTTGAAGAACTTCATCGCTTCAGGATTCTACCAATAAACCGCCATCTAGAGTTCGCCTTGCCCGTTACTTGTGTAATCTGATCATTCCATTTAAGATCATTTAGAATAGTCACACCCAGATACTTGACGGATGTTACCGCTTCCAAAGACTGGGAATGTATTTGGTATTCCTACAACAATGGGAATTTTCGCCTTGTTATACGCAATATGTTACCCTTACTAATATTGAGAGATAACTGGCAGTCATTACACCACACATTCAGGTTCTGAAAATCCTCATTGATTTGTTCACAACTTTCGTGTGATACTACTTTCGTGCAGACTACAGCGTCATCGGCAAACAGTCTAATGCCGCTGTAAATACCATCAACCAGAACGTTTATCTAAATCGCAAAAAGCAGCGGTTCTATTACACTGACCTGGAGCACACCTGGTGTTACGCTTGTTTCTGTCACCCCATTCAGGACGGTATATTGCTCTCTGTCTGTTAGAAAACTTTCTATCCAGCCGCGTATGTCATCGGATAGACAGTAAGCGCGCATTTTTTGGAGCAAGTGACAGAGCGCAACTGAGTCGAACGTCTATCGAAAGTCGAGAAATACGGCTTGGGAGCCGGTATCTAGAGCCTGTTGTTTGTCACGCACAAAGAAGACTAGCTGTTTCTAGCATGACCACTGTTTCCTAAAACCGTGCTGGTTTGTGCAGATGAGCTTCGCAGAGTCTAGAAAGGTCATTATGTCTGAACATAAAACAATCTCGATGTTTCTGCAACAAATAGACGCCAGTGACATTGACCGGTAATTATGTGAATCCGATTTTCTATCCATTTTATTGATTGCTTTGACCTGGGCCTTCCTCGAGTCCCGTGGAACTTTCCGCTGCTCCACTGATCTCTGATAGATTAAGGTTAAAAATGGTGCTATATTTGTAGCATAGCCAACATATTATCTTACCGGGATACGGTCTGGGCCAGATGCCTTCCTGGCGTCTAAGGATCTTAACTATTTTTACATATCCCAGATACACTAACCATTATGTCACCCATCCTTGCATTTGTTCGATAACTGAAAGGGGGAATGGTGTTGCAGTCCTCTAACGTAAACGAGTTTCTGAAACCAACGTTTAGAATTTCTGCCTCCTGTTTATCGCCATCCGTTACATTACCCGTACTGTCAGCAAGAGAGGTATTGAATTATTTGGAACATTCATAGATTTTACGTACGCTTAAAAATTTTTGGGATTATTTTAGAATTTGCAGATAAAATATTGCTTTGAAATTCTTTAAAAGAATCACTCATTGACCTTTTGACAGCTGCTTTCATTTCGCATTTTTGTCTCTAAGTCTTCCTTTATCATTTAGAGTCTCCATAAAAAGCATGTGCTCTGCCACCGTTTCTGTTTACACACTGAATCCAGCCTCTTAAGACGAACTTTAACGTGAATTCAAAGAATAAATATCTGAAAACCACGGCCTTATAGATTGGATGGTTCTGGAGATAAAGATACTTAAGGAAGTCAGAGCAAAATGGCTGCATTTTTGTACACTTGCACTGTTAATTTGAAAATAATAAAAACAAAACTTCCCAGTAGGAATTAATCGACAAATGACGCATCAAATTATTCAAGAGAGATGGAATATTATTAAGACATAATATCTGGGAAATGTCACTTTCTGATCAATTTCACCACACGTACTGCCCGTAAAGGTGAGATAGATAAAGTAATGTAAGATATTGAAGACTCGGTGGAAACGAATGAAACTGTGGGAGCATGTTACCGTAGATCTCCTAGCAGTTCGCAGGAATTTCGAAGTTATGTGGCGTGAGGGCAGCGTGACTACAGGCACCAACGGATGTGGGCCCCACAACACGAGGCAGTTGAAGGAATGGAATAGGACTGGACGTGTATCCATCAACGTGTAGTTACGGAGCGCTGTGGTGGTGTTCGTCATTACAACACGACCGGGATACAACATTCGGATAGCTTCGCCGGCCGAGGTGGCCGAGCGGTTCTAGGCGTTACAGCCTGGAACAGTGCGACCGCTACGGTCGCATGTTCGAATCCTGCCTCGGACATGGCTGTGTGAGTTGTCCTTAGGTTAGTTAGGTTTGAGTAGTTCTAAGTTCTAGGGGCCTGATGACCTCAGAATTTAGGTCCCATAGTGCTGAGAGCCATTTGAACCATTTGGATAGCTTCACACGGGGAAGAATCATCGGTAAACTAGGAGGTGGACGAAGTGTGGCGAGTAGGTCGTTATCTCTGACAACACTGTTTCGTGCTCTTGGGGAACTTTCTGAACCGGAGGGACTGCTGCGCGAAGCAGAGGAAGTGGTCGATCACGGTAGTTTACAGCAACAGATTATAGTTATGTTGTGCAACAGACAGGCAGGAACCTTAGTCAAATAGCGGGTGTAGTTCTAACCACGTTTAGCAAGGCTGCAAGCCACGCAATTCTCGAGGGAAAAAAATAGAAACTTCTTAAATAGAATATTTTTTCAAATGGTTCAAATGGCTCTGAGCACTATGGGACTTAACATCTATGGTCATCAGTCCCCTATAACTAAGAACTACTTAAACCTAACTAAGGGTTACTACAATGACTGCATCAGTAATTGACCATGTTGCCACAAATATAGACAGGGAAAAATGTGATGTAGCTGTAAAAGATCTCGGACTATCAGACCATCTCTGTCAAATAACAACAGTAAAATCAGGCATCGAATCATTCCCTAAACTACAAGCCTATAAACGACATCTATCAGAAATCAAAATAAAAGATTTTTCAAAAGAACTAGAAAAACAAAGCTGGGATGAAGTGTATAAGGAAACCAATGTGAATATGAAATTCTCCAAATTCTCCACATTGTTTAAATTGAACTTTGAAACAGCATTTCCAAAAGTATGCATGACTGTATCAACATCTCACAAAAACAGATGGATAACAGCAGGTATTAAGAAGTCCTCCCAAACACTTAAACACCTCAGTTCCATGAAAAAGATTCACAATGATCCAGAATTCTTAAATTTCTATCATAGATACAAAAAGATTTATAGGAAGGTGCTGATTGCTGCAAAAAAGTCATTTAATGACAAAATAATATATAATGCAGAGAATAAAAGCAAAGCAGTCTGGGATGTTATAAAAAAGGAAACGGGGAGAGGCAAACAAACGCAGAATAACATACTGCTAAGGGAGTGGGATAAGATAATAAATGATCCACAACACTTAGCAAACTATGTAAACGAGCATTTTTCAAGTATTGCAGAGAAGTTACAGCAAAAATTCCCCAAAACAAATATAACACCTGCAAAAATTGTTGCACTAGATACAATGATGTTACTTCCAACCACAGAGAATGAAGTCAATAAAACTGTTCAAAAGCTAAAAAATAAAAAGTCAGAAGGCTTAGATGATGTACCAATGTGTGTACTGAAACAATGCATAGGGATTATACAAGGCCCATTAACAAATATAATAAATGAATCCTTCACATCAGGGACATTTCCAGAGCAGCTAAAACAGGCAAGAGTTGTACCTTTGCTTAAGAAAGGTAATGCAGAAGACATAGAAAATTACCGGCCCATTTCCCTGCTGTCAGCATTCTCAAAAATAATAGAAGCAATTATGAAAGACAGATTAATGAATTATCTGAATAAATACAATCTTTTAAGCAAATCACAGTTTGGTTTTCGAAGTGGCAAAAATACGGAGTCAGCCATAGTAGAATTCACAAAAGTTGTACTTAATTCTCTTGATAAAGATGAGTGTGTCACAGGCATATTTTTGGATCTTTCTAAGGCTTTTGATACAGTCGACCACAAGATTCTATTAAATAAATTAGAAGCATTAGGAATAAGAGGGGTAGCTAATGACTGGTTTCGATCATACCTAACAGATAGGGTACAAAGAGTAGAGATAACACATACTTCAAATAGATCTAAACATTTAGTAAAATACTTATCAGAACGAAAACATATTAATATAGGGGTTCCACAAGGTAGCATATTAGGACCAATACTATTCCTGATATACATCAATGACTTTCCCAGTAGTGTTACTCATGGTGAGAAAATTCTCTTCGCTGATGACAGCAATATTATAGTCACTGAGAGAACAAGAGAACTCCTTACCGAGAAAGCAAATGAAACTCTCAAGGAAGTTTACGATTGGTCAATAACCAACAAATTGACATTAAACATAAAGAAAACTAATGCCATGAACTTCAGTTTGAAGAGTAAAAATGACAATGTTAAACTAAATGTAGATGGCACCTCTATAGACTGTGTAACAAATGCAAAATTTCTAGGAATGAATATTGACTCTCAGCTGAAGTGGTGCGAACACACAAAGGTACTTGCAAACAGAATGTCATCAGCATGTTATGCCCTTAGAATTCTATCATCTGTGTGTAACATGCAGTGTCTTTTAGTTACATATTATTCATATGTACACTCAATTCTTAGCTATGGCATTCTTTTTTGGGGAACAAATCCACAAAATATGAACACAATTTTCAAACTCCAGAAAAGAGCCATAAGAATAATAACCAGAAATAGTAGTAGAGCTCATTGTAAAGATCTGTTCAAAACACTGGGAATTTTAACTGCTCCATGTGAACACATTTACCAGTCAGTTGTACACATCAAAAGTAACATTGGCAATTACTGCACAAACAGCTCTGTCCATGACCATGCAACAAGAGATAGACTCAACTTACATTTACCAAGAAAAAATAAACATAAAACTCAAAACAGCATTTTCTACCAAGGAATAAAACTGTACAATAAATTACCAAAAGAGATTAGAGAAATTTCAAAAATACACTTATTTAAGAAGGCAGCTAAAAAGTACCTGTTATGCAATACATTTTATACATTGAAGGATTACTTAGATAAAGCAGAGTAGGGGTTTGATAAAAAGATGTTATACAAACAAATAATAATAATAATGATGATTATAAAACATCCAATATTCCACATAACACCTTCACTTTATTATTTTTCTTCTTTTTTCCTTTCTAGAGACACTCTCCCCTCAAGCTATGCATAGCACAATACTAACACCTCTTTCTGAGCTCAACATCTCACTCATTATGAAGGGATGCTGACTCAGTTTTTCAGGATAGCAAATGGGAACTTGCAGTACAGAAAATGGCCCAAGGATCACCTGTGTGTGTGTGTGTGTGTATGTAGTGAGTGAAGTGTTATGAAACAATGTGTGTATAGTGTGTGCAGTGACTGATAGTGAAATATGAGTGAATAGTGTGGCATTACATTATTTAATGAGTTATTTGTAAATAAATTATTGTATACCAGGAGTAAAATCTAATGATTGTCTCTAACTAGAAGTCTGTAAATATATGTGTATACGAATTAGCTTATTGTAAATTGATCTAAGCTTGTAAATACTTTGACATGTCCTATATCCTTGTAAAAAGAGATCTAAGAATGAATAAAACTACTACTACTACTACTAACCTAAGGACATCACACAACACCCCATCATCACGAGGCAGAGAATAAAATATTGCGACATGTTATGTGGAAAATTAGATTAGCAAGTAGGAGAGTTGTTCGTTGACCACATAGTTCTCCGATATGCAACTCCAGTCGTATATTACGTCAACCGATGCTTCTGTCGTCGTAAGCTGATGCGAATATAAAGAGAAAGACTCAGATTCGCCACCTAATCGACTAAAAGGTCGTGAGAGATGTGTACAAACTAGGAACAAGGAGGAAAGTCTGAAGTGTTCTTTTAAAATAAACCCTTCTGAAATTTACCGGTGCGGTATAGGGAAAGCACTGAGAACAAAAAGAAGGTAACCATTTGTGGACTTGAACCGGTTGTCTCCCGTCTACGAGTTCGCTGAGATGCCTTGCTCAGTGCTAATGAAACTGTGGAGGGTAAAATTAGACCGGAAAACATATCATCCCCGTTCAGATAGGGAACATAGTCTGCATCATCTGCCACAGGCGTGGAAGACGTTATCGTTTTTAGCTAACGTACTATTCTAATTAAAAACAAAGATGATGAAAATTCCTGATTGAACCACAGGATAATTTTTGTGCATAAGCTATGTGTAACGTAAGAGAGTATCGAAGGATTTCACCATATAGTTAAATATTGAAGCCACCGAAGTTATTACTTACAGTGAGTCGTCTGGTAATCACATAGCTCCGAGAGGTAGATTTCAATTCTTGAAGTTTCATGCTACATTGATACCGAGCCTATCAACAACAGAATCCACGAAACCAACCAGGCGCAGTATTTTCTCTTCTTCTTTCATGACGAAACGTTCTATATCTCGCCAGCGGTCGGCAGTGAAAAAGCTGCGTGCGTTAGTTCCATTACGTCTGGCAGCTAAACAGTCTTGATACTTCTTGCCCCCAATCCCGCAGCTTGGCACCAGATCAGTTCTGTTCGGTTCATATTGTAATGGTACAGTAGCAAAAGGAAAAATGTTGTGAAAATATTTGTTTTTCATGTTTCTTCGATACTTATTACTTTTGTGGTATAAGACGATTGACATAGTCCAAGGAAAGAGGATATGGTTTTTCGTTTAAGGCCTGAAAATTAAGTTGTTACGTTTTCTTAATGTAAACTTTTATCAACAGTCTTTGATAAATCATCGATAATTTAGAATTTGCATTTGTAATGGAAACAGGAATTTCACGTACAATATGTAATTACAAACAAGAAGACACGCCTTCTCCATAATAAATTATGATGAGTTTTATAATTACTGGTTGTAGGTATTTCAAGTTGAAGAAGAAAAGAGAATGATATAGGGTACACATAAGTCAACGCACAACTGATCGCATTTGATTCACATTCCATTATGTTACCGACTGCGCTACACGTTCAACATGACGTTATGTAACATATGCATTATATACAATGCTAGTAAAATTTCAAAGCCGTTATCTCCATTAAATGAAAAAACACGTTTACAGTTACCAGCACCGTTTTATTTATGTCCACGAAGCGTTTTAAAGGTTTAAACCTCCATCATCCGGTAGATTTATATTAGTTAGTATGACTTTTGTATGTGTGTTGTATTACGATTTTTTGGAGGAACGTATGGCACTGTCTAGAAGAGAAACAAGGCACTATTTGAAAACATAGTTTTGCGTTTCTTCAGACAAAAAATTAAACTTATATCTAAAGGTAAACATAAAATAAACAAAATACAGTACTTCTAGTGGTCACAGATTCCTTTCGCTTCACGCGCAGAGGAAGAAACCGAAAACCATGTTCTCAAGTAGTAGCTTGTTTCTCCACTAGATAGTGCCACAAGTTCTTCCAAAACATCGTAACACAACACACAAAGAAATGTCATACTAACAAATGTAAGGACATCTGTTGATGGAGGTTTAAACCTTTGCAACGCTTCGGGGAGATAAATGAAATGGTGACTGGTTACTGTAAACCGTTGTTTCATTTAATGTCAATAACAGTCACGGTAAAAGCTAACCTAAAATGTCCGTTTATCTCCGCAAATTTAAGAGAAACATTAAGAATGCCCTATTTCTCGGCACGTTTCAACAGTGTTCCACGCGCGTGTTTCACTACTGAACAAAAAGCAGCCTCAGAGATTTTCATACTGAGCAGTTAAAACAGCGCGGCAATCAGAGCACAACGCTGCACAGGCGTTGACTGTACACGAATTTTTAAATAAAAACTACATAGCTAAAGCTTGATTAAGAACAACGTTGATGGGAGTCAATACATTTGAATATCTTAATGTTTCATTTAACGTAGCATAGTAATAAGATATCTAATACATAAGTAGGACCTACTTCCAAGAGCTTAATAACACCATTGTACGTGTGCTACGGCTTCTGACCAATCATCGCGTTTGTGTTTGTTTACGTCTGGTTTATTGTTGTGATGAACGGATTATATTAGTGGGGACGGCGGATTGGGTGGGGGAGAATGGGATCCAAGATGTTAGTTAGAATGTTTAGCACTGCTCCAGTGATTCACGAGAAGCATCTCCGAAATTCCTTGCATAGGACGGGCGATCACGTTCCTGTACAAGCGCAACTCATCTCCATGCCGACTATGGACTTGTGCGTCGAATCACTGTGAAAAAATTGGACTTCTTGTGGCATGATGTATATGATATGGGGCTTTATAAGCATCAAGGATGGTGTTGTATCCTTATTCATTGATATTGCCTTCTTGTTTAGTAGTATCTGATGACTGAAGTCTTATTTCGGCTTCAAGGCATACGTATTCACGAAGGTTCATCTCGATCCTGACTTTATGATTTTGGCTGACAGTTTTGTTGCACAGATTTAAGAATCTGGATCCACAGAAAAGCAATGCAAAGAAATTAGAAACTTACGTGAAAACGACAGTGCTCTACAATCGTCAGATATGCACCTGTTTCTATTAACTACGTTATAACAGATTACGGTCACTAGTTGATTTTTCATGTCTAACAGTTTATAAGCATCCTTACTGTGTAGTACAATGATATAATTTTCCATGCCCATCAACTCATACATGTTTCAACCGCCTGAGACCTGATTAGAGTTAATAGTGAAGAAGTAATAAGCTAAAAAATCATGCATGATGCGGCAGTTTTTCACGCATCTCAGTATTTGATGTCAATCTCCTCCATTATGTATCGCACAATGATAGATTTTAGTAGGTACATTCAGCAACGCATTTAGAGACTGTGGGTGAAAATCGTTGCATTTCTAGAAATGAAGTAACAAATGTAAAGGTCTTGCATGATGCGCATGGATATTGGTATTTTACGTCGTATCTCCTGGATTAGGTTTCATGCACGGGTGTAATTTTTCTGGTACTTTCAGTGGTAAATGTGAAGACTGTCTACAATATCTGCCACGAATTCAGTCAGTAGTAAAGACGCCAAAAACTAAAAGTCACGCTTCATGCGCCAATTTTACTTTATGAGCAACGGAAATGTAGTAAGCGATAAACATTTTTCCTTTCATCGGTTTCGGGAGGTCGTCAGTGAGAAAATTTTCGCAGAAGTTTGAAATTATGTGTAAAGTTCGTTGCAAGTCTGTATTGGATGGCGAAATTTTGGGTATTCGCGCATCGTGGGCTACACTGCCTTTTCACGCCCATCCCCACCGCTCTGATAGGCGAGTAGTTCACATCCTACAGCGATTCTTCCAAGACAGTAATTGACATGTATACCCAGTTGTTCGAGTTGTTTAGGAGTAGCTTTACGTAAGTTTTCATAATTCCTATGAATAAGTTGATAAGACGAGCAAGATACGTTTACAAACATAAAATTGACGTGCACATGCTATGTCGGAGAAATGCCTTACAAACTGTATTATAAAATAGAAATTCGCATACGGCTTTTCCTTCTCTTCTAGGGAAACGCCATCCGACACAACAAACTTTACCCAATAGTTTCAAAGTTTCTACGGACAACCAGAGGGGAAACGGCGAGAAATCGATAGCATCTCCACTGTTACTTGTCCACCACGAATACATGTTCTGCAGTGTACTCTTTCTGCTTTCCTGTCAGAAGAATGTAATTGGTTCGAACATTTTCCAGACCTGACGCCACTGCAACTTCGTGTGGGAATAGTCTTGCAACCAATTACCAAAGACACTTTCCCCGTGAGCTACAAGAAGGGTTTACAGTCTCTGCTCATATGTATTGTGCTGCAACGATTTTTTTAGTCTTATACATTATTAATATCTTGTTTCGTTCTTTTCCTGTAATTTCATTACTTTTCGGATGGGAATTAGATTGTTCTGTCAAGATGCACCAAACATTGCACCATTTATGCGCTACTGTATTAAATCGACATCGTCAGTTGACTGCTGAATACTATTCAGTTGCCGTTAAGAACATACGCTAGGGCTCATATGCATAGACCTCTAACGATTCGCTGCTAGAGGCAGTGAGCTGCAATTAGCAGCTTTTGTTACGAATGAAATATGAAATTCACTAACTCCTGTCGTAGCTGTTGGAGTTTTTTATCTTGTCAGAGTCAGAGCAAAACATGTTCCGCTCGAGTTTTTTAGCTCTGGCAAGGCAGTGACATGTCGACGACAGAATACGAGACTGGCCGTTTAAGACATACAACCGACGCCATTCCTGATGCTGTAGACGGTGGATTTCGTATGTATGAAACTGCTTTGAACTTATGATTTCCTTAGAGGTCAGTGACTGTGTTATACGTATATTTGACGTTGGGTGTGTAAATACTTTATGCTTTAAGACATTGCAGTTTTTCACATATCTATTTATACCATTACATCTCCTCAACTGTGCGTCAAACAATGATATAATTTTTTAGGTACATTCAGTTATTCATGTGGATACTGACTGCATAATTTGTTGCCAATAGAGTTAGTATTAAAGAAGTAATAAAAAAATGCGTCAGGCGTGGTGCTTAAGATTCTCTGCACGGACAGCGAAAATTGCAGCAAGCTATAAACTTTTGTCCTTTACTATTTTGTAAGAGGTGTCAAGGAGGAAAAGTTCCAAAAGGGTTTGCTAATACTTGTAAAATTTGTTAGATGTCACTTAGTGCCTCATTACCATACCGCATGAGTGTACTGATAGCCAGAACATTATGATGTTCTACGTAATAGCTGGTGTATCCACCTTTGCTACAGGTAACAGCGGCGACGTGTGGTGGCACATAAGCAACGGAGCTGTAGTAAGTCGATACAGCGGGTTGGCACCACACCTGCATACAAAAGTAACCTAATTCTTATAACTTACGGAGAAGTTGGCTAAGAGCTCTGAAACTACTTTAAATCTCTGACGCAATGTTCCATCACATCAAGGTATGTTCAATCTGGTTCAGATCTGGCAAGTTTGGGGGTCGTCGCGTGAATTGGAACTTGCCACTGTGTTCCTCGAACTACTTTATCGCACTCCCGGCCTTCCGACATGGTGCTTTATCTTGTCGAAAAATGCCACTGCCATCGTGAAACATTATCGTAATGAAGGGGTATGCATGACATGCAACCAATATACGATACTCCTAGCCCGTCATGGTGCCTTCTACGAGCTCCACTGAACCCATGAATGAACATGTGAATGTAGCCCAGAGCATAATGGAACCGCCAACTAGTCTCTGTCTCGCAGTACAAGTGTGAAGGAGCTGTTCTACTGGAAGACGACGGATTCGCGTCCTCTCGTCGGCAAGATGAAGAATGTATCGGGTTTCTTCTGACAATGTTACGCTCTGACAGTGGACTAACATCCAACGCCGATGGTCAAGTGTCTATTTCAGTCGTAGTTGCTGATATCTGCCCAGGCTATGGCGCCCGTCATCTGTAATGAGGGGTGGCCGCCCAAACCCACGACGTGTGGAGGTGGTTTGATTCTGATTTCACCACCTGCTGAAGACACTCACCTCAGCAGTCCTCGAACACCCGAAAAGTCATGCAGTGTGCGAAATGCCCTTGCCGAGCCCCCACGCCATCTCAGTCGGCCTTCGGTCCAACTTATATAGGTCGCGCAGCTCCCCCATTCTATACGGACAGCTTGCTCACTGATACCACATGCACCGTGCGTGTATCTGACTATTGGCCATTCGTCGTCAGGTGACGTTACTATAGAATGGGTAAGTGATCATGTTCTGTCTCATTGGTGTATAATACGGATTAACTACGCTCCGTGAGCTGCGCTGCCGCAAGACAGTGTCTAATCCTCGGCTTGCTGTATTACACCCTTAAGGCACACCTGTAAGGCAGACAGTGAGCTGTTGTCCACGACAGTGGTTTGCGGTCAAAGAGAGCACTGGTGGGAGGCAGTGATCCAGTTTTATTTGCACTCGTTTCGAGCAAACAAAGAAAGTTGGTTCATGAAATTAAAATCTTAACTACCTAGTTATGGTGAATTTCAGCTTCTTTGGAAATTATTCTGGTCTTATGGTGACCGTTTCTTCAGTTATTTTCAGAATGTTACACAAGCTCATTTAGCCGAAAATCTCCGAAACCGAAAGGAACTGGAGAAAGCCCTTAGGTTCACAGAAAAGACTGTCAATTTGTGTCAGTTACGCGTATT
Organism: Schistocerca gregaria; assembly: GCF_023897955.1. Taxonomy (NCBI): domain Eukaryota; kingdom Metazoa; phylum Arthropoda; class Insecta; order Orthoptera; family Acrididae; genus Schistocerca; species Schistocerca gregaria. The sequence goes on along the minus strand of NC_064924.1, from coordinate 115,860,203 downwards.
GAATAAACTGTGTTCAAAAAGAAATGTCGAATACTTTGAGAGATGGAATTATTAATCGAAAAAAGAAAAATAAGTCCAGTAAGCATGGGTCTGGAAATCTGTTCTTTCTCAGATAAATCCAATAAACGTGATCCCAGTGATGGATACCATCTGCGATAAATACGTGTTTACGCGAAGTGTACAATGTGGCGGCCATCATGACAACGCGGCCTTCTGCACCGGCGATGATGATCTTTTGGCCTTAGGGCCTGAAAGCACTGTAAATGATACGGTCACAGCAACTGTTCACGAAGGAGCCCGCAGATAAGGGAGTGAGACAAGCCTTCTCCTGCTGGTGCTAACCGTCGAATGCTGGTTCAAGGGGTTTCTTCAAACGTAGCACACGCTCCTCCATGTCAGGCATGCGGACTGTGTGGGGCCTTCCGCTGCCAGTCTTCCATGATGCAGTGGTGCAGGGTACCTGTGTTCCTCAGACGTAGGAAAAGTTTGTCGAACAGCTTACCAAAGGACACACTGCGCTGTAGATACTTTTCAGCGTAGAGGGTATGGGCTGGCGGACTAAGTGCATTTGCTATACTATAGCAGAATACATTATTTGCCATTTCATTTGTCGAGTGGCAAGCTTCCATTGCTAACAAGTGGTGGAAGGGAGAATATGTAAATATTCTACAGCATTCGTTCGTATAAACAGCGCAGTAACAGTAATCTCGTAAGTGAAACCGCGTTTGAAAAAGGATAACACACCGTGATACGTACCCAGGGTTGACATTACAGTATAATAAGGCACACAAACACTACGGAAACTAACATAGCCTACAAAACGACTCGAACGATACAACTGAATGGGGACCACCTAATGATAGGTAGAATACTGTGAGTAACCATCATAATACCTTGCCGAAACATTTTATGGAGCGCAAATGAGACGGCTGTGCTAATATCCACAACCAAGCGTTGCACAGCCCTCCCTATAAACAGGTATTTATCGCGGAAGGTACGTGTTCCCGGACCCATGTTTATTGTACTTATTTCTCTTTTCTCTGTGAGTACAACCACTTCTCGAAGTGTTCCACAATTCTTTTTGGACACCCAGTATAACGATATTAGTTAATTCTTCAGTTGTTGCTTGGTTGCACTTTAATTACTTTATTATACACGGTAACTACATAATTTGAATGAAAGTAAAATACAAACTGAAATACATTGTTAACACTGCGGACTAAGAAGTGTGAGCCTACCAGTCGTTTACACTGAGACCTTTTTCTGTCATCTCACACATTTCTCTGACGGTGGAGAAATCATTGGGAGATACCCCCGATTTCCTGACTTACAATGATGACTTCAGCTGCGGTGGTGTTACATCGTACACTACTGGCCATTGAAATTGGTACACCAAGAACAAATGCAGATGATAAACGGGTATTCATTGGACAGTTATATTATACTAGAACTGACATGTGATTACATTTTCACTCAATTTGGGTGCATACATCGTGAGAAATCAGAACCCAGAATAACCTCCTATGGCCGTAATAACGGCCTTGTTAAGCCTGGTCATTGAGTCGAAGAGGGCTTGAATGGCGTGTACAGGTACAGCTGCCCATGCAGCTTCAACACGGTACTGATCAGACGTTTTCAACTGGTGAGAGATGTGGAGAATGTGCTGGCCAGGGCAGCAGTCGAACATTTTCTGTATCCAGAAAGGCCCGTACAGGACCTGCAACATGTGGTCGTGCATTATCCTGATGAAATGTAGGGTCTCGTAGGGTTCGATTAAAGGGTAAGGCCACGGGTCGTAAAACATCTGAAATGTAACGCTCACTGTTCAAAGTGCCGTCAATGCGAACAAGAGGTGACCGAAATGTGTAGCCAATGGCGCCACATACCATCACGCCAGTATGGCGAAGACGAATACACGCTTGCAACGCGCGTTCACTGCGATGTCGCCAAACACGGATGCGACCATCACGATGCTGTAAATAGAATCTGGATTCATCCGAAAAAATGACTTTTTGCCTTTCATGCACCCAGGTTCGTCGTTGAGTACACCATCGCAGGCACTCATGTCTGTGATGCACCGTCGAGGGAAAGCGCAGCCATGGCCTCCGAGCTGATAGACCATACTGCTGCAAACGTCGTCTAACTGTCCACGCAGATGGTTGTTGTCTTGCAAACGCCCCCATCTGTTGACTCAGGGACCGAGACCTGGCTGCACGTTCCTTCCAGCCATGCGGATAAAATGCCTATCATTTCGACTGCTAGTGATACGAGGCCGTTGGGATCCAGCATGGCGTTCCTTGTTACGCTCCTGAACCGGCCGATTCTATATTCTGCTAACAGTCATTGGATCTCGACCAACGCGAGCAACAATGTCGCGATACGATAAACCAAAATCGCAATAGGCTACAATCCGACCTTTATTAATGTCGGAATGGTGATGGTATGCATTTCTCCTCCTTACACGGGGCATCACAACAACGTTTCACTAGGCAACGCCGATCAACTGCTGTTTGTGTATGATAAATTCGTTGGAAACTTTCCTCGTGTCACCACGTTGTAAGTGTCGCCACCAACGCCAACCTCGTGTGAATGCCTTTCTAAGCAAATCATTTGCATACCACAGCATCTTCTTCCTGTCGATTAAATTTCGCGTCTGTAGCACGTCTTCTTGGTGGTGTAGCAATTTTAATGGCCAGTAGTGTATAACACCGAAAGATCAGATCCTCCAAATAACGGTATGAGCCGCATTTTTAAATGAGTTTGTCATCAAGTGGGGCGTGCCTTAATTTGGTGTGCATAATTCAGAAATATGTTTTTCATATCGTCGAACTCGTGTTCCTCTCTAGTTTCACAGTCACAGATAGTTTATGACTTCAGGTGCATCTTTTTGATCTTTTAGTTTTCGTTTTGATTTTGTTGCCAGAGGAGATAACACAAAAATTTCCTTTTGTGCTTCTTTCTCATACGAGGAATTCATCACTGACACACAATACGCTTCGGTGTTCCACATATTTCGCAACAGGTCACTGATACCACACAATCATTTTTTCATTCCTCTGTATTCAAACATGTGTATCAAGAACTGTACAACGTTTTACAACCACTGTATTTACTTCAACCAATGTAGGTATAAAGTCGTAGAAAACTGAGATGGCCTTCATGGAACGATGGCAATTTCCTAACCGCATTATCACCGTAAACGGGAAGCCTATGACAATAATGTGTTTTATAAACTGTGTCACAAAATTTATCTTGCATTTTTTTTTCAATTGTCCTACCTGCTGTTGATCAGGAATACAATTTCATTGTCTTTGACATGTGCAGCTATGGCAGACTGAAGGTCAGTTCGATTTTTTAAAACTTTGCGATTTTCCATGAATTCGCAGAAAGCAGATTTTTTTCTGAATCCAAAATCATGGTCGGGAACAAATACGCCTACCCATCACTAATGTGCTGACCCAAATATGCAGTGCACTTAGCGTATTATCGGTATTGGCGAGTCTATTTAAGAGATATAGAAACAGAAGTCGATGATGCAGAAGCTACCGTCAAAGCGATAAAAAGAATATTGAACGTATGGCATTGGTGGCCGGGAGAACCCTTCCGGGGCGGTTCGGCCGCCGCTCCATAAGTTCTTTACCGTCACTACGGCGCCTTGCGAGTGAATGAGGATGAAATGATGACGAAAGACACACAAAACCTAGTCATCTCGAGGCAGATAAAAACCCCGATCCCGCCGAGAATCGATCCCGGAACCCCGTGCGCATGAAGCGAGAACGCTACCGCAAGACCACGTGCCGCTGACGGCAGAGCCATATGTTTTCCCAATAACGTCGTCGGAACTGATACAAACATCATACCTACAACCCTGCAGGAACGGCCTAATAACAAACCAACTAGTGTTTTTTTTAAACTTGCAGATGTTAAAGGAAAGATCCTGATGTTACGCTTATGCTGTACTTGACAAATCTTCTTCCGTATTTTGTAAGTAAGGAGTTGTAAATGTAGAGTGGTCAGGAAGAACATTATGACCACATACGTAACAGCCAGTATGTCCACCTTTGGCCAAGATAACAGCGGCGACGGGTAGTGGCATGGAAGCAATGAGGTCTTGGTAGGTCGCCAGAGGAAGCTGGCACATCTGCACATAGAAGTCAGCTAATTCCCTTAATTTCCGGAGAGGGGAGCCACTTTCAATCTTTCAATCCCATCCCAGATGCGTTCGATCGGATTGAGATTTGGCCAGTTTGGGGGAGGGGGGGTCGAGGCAGCATCAATTACAACTCGCCACTATGTTCTTCGGACCACTGCAACCCTGTCCTGGCCTTGTGACATGGAGCATTTTTTTGCTGGAAAACGCCACTATCATTAAGAAACATTATCGTCATGAATGGGTGACCTGTTCTGAAGCCTGTGTACGAAACTCCTTGGCTTGCACGAGGTCCACTGGGCCCATGAACACCCACGTGAATGTTCCAGAGCAGAATGTAGTCGCCGCCAGCTCGTCTCCATCGCGCAGGAACGGTGTCAAGGAGCTGTTCCCCTGGAAGATGAAGGATTCGCACCTTCCTGTACGCATGGTGGAAAAGGTATCGGAATTACTCTGACCATGCCGATGGTCACGTGCCCATTACAGTCGTAGTGGTCGATTTCATGGTGTTGTTATTGTAACACGCTTAGACACGAACAGAGGTCTATCGTCAGTAGTGCTCGTTGCACTTTGTGCTTAGACAACTTGTATCCTGCCCAGCATTAAATTCTGAAGTCAGTTTCGCCACAATTCGCCTCCAGTCCTGTTTCGCCAGACCTCACATTCTGTGACGTCCGACATCTGTTATGAGGGGTGGCCACCCCGGCCCATGACGTCTGGACGTGGTTTCACCTCATTTTCGCCACGTGCCGAAGACAATCCTCAATATTAACCACTTCATAAAGAGAAGGCCCAGCACAATTGCTAATTCCTCAATTGCCATAAGGACATTTTATTACCTCGTCACTTTCAAAGTTGTCCCGATGTCGCAATTGGTCTTCTAATCCAAAAGGCATGGCTCGACACAAGCATTCAGTTGACTGTTGATAAAGGAATGGCAAGACAGAAAATCTCAACGACAGTTTAATGAAAGCCTCGAAATAACGGCGCGCTTCATTGCTTTTTAAAATACAGTCAAAGAAAATACGACCTTTAGAGCCATTTTAACGGTTGTGTCTGCAGTTTGAAAATTCTGTTTTCACATATTGAACTATGGTTCAATTTTATACGAGAATTTTATGACAGTTCGAAGTCGCTCACTCACGATTCGCACATAAACATTTACCGAGGCACTTTTAAATGCTCAAGTTACATTTACGCGTCAACACGTACGATTCGCTACACATTCGTTGTGCCTCTGCTCAAGCTAGTGTGAGACTATCTAGGAAACGTTACCCGAGGGAGACTGATACTTGAATTTAATTCGCACAGTACAAAGGGCCAGCGGAAAAGACGCTCCTATAGGGTCCAAAATGGTGAATATGCTCCGGTTCAAAATTCTCTGACTGAAGGTTGGATATCAGCAGCTTCATTCTACCTTCCTCAGAACCTTCAAAATTTTACCAAAATATTTAGTGTGCGCACATATCATCGCTCTTTTTAATATGCAACTCAGCTCCAGTCTTACAAGCTCCCCTAACTGTACCTCACTCACACATAGACTAGTCTGTCGTTGTAGGTCTCTTATACCCATCAGCTCCCTCCCACTTGCCCGTTCTCACTCACCCAGCCCAATTCATTGTCATTATTCATTTCTGCCTCTTTAACTGTCTCTGTCTCCTGCCTTACCGCCACAGTCTCCTTCGTTCAGTCCTACTGCTACAGTCTCAGCTCACCGAGACCGTATCCTTCTTCTCTCTTTTACTGCTCCTGCCTCATTCGTTCCTTCCCACTGCTGTCGTCTCTTGTCACTGTCACTATCTCTCTCTTCATCGTTGCCATTGTCATAATCTCTGTCTCTCTCTGTCGCAGCCTTTTACCCACATCGCCTGTCTCGTTCTCTTTATTCCCCACTCATTGACACCGTCTCCTTCGATCTTTTGCTAACACTGCTCTGTCACAGTCAATTACTTTCCACTGCCATTGTATCCCTCTCTTTCTCTTACACTGTTGTTTCCTCCTTCGCTCTTTCTATACGACGTCCACGGTCTACTACCTGCCTGTTATTATTACTTTTTCGTTTCTATCGAGCTAGCACTATCTCCTTTTCTCTCAACGAAAAAAAGCACGAATATGTTCGCGTTTTGTGAAAACTTTTACAGATGCTGAGGGACGTAGAACACGGGAGCTGGTACCCCATTTTACAATCAGTATTTTAATCCTGAGCGTATTTGCCCTTTTGGTGTTCTGATATCAGCAATTTTTTCCGCTATTTCCGTCCTTCTCTCTGACATAGTAGGGCACATCATTCATTTGGAAACAATTTATGGGTGAGTAAAATGGTTATAGTTTAGTTATCTGAAATCTAAATAACGCAAAATATATTTTCACCTCAGACCACATCTTAGGGGCAAAAATATTGTCTGTGTGCTTCAGTACTACAAAACGGTGCTCTCACAACCCTTCTGATGATAATGGTAACATTTTATGACATATCTCTCCGTGCTGCGTCACTTAATAACCTACGCATTCGCCTCACAGTGGATTTTACGTGTACATGTAAGGCAACTCTGAATATCTATATCACGGGAACTGGTAAAGATATAAAGAAAATAGCCAAGACTGTTCGAGATAGGGATCGAAGGAATATATACAGCACAAACTTCACCCATTTGCTTTACAAAGACGTATTGGAATCCGAGTTTAAGTTTTGGTTCGAAAAATTATGAAAACGTGTTTTGTGGTTTTCTAAAGAGCCGCCCATAAACTAATAAATATTTTTGAAAGTGGGGCGATATCACTTCTAGATAAATGCCTTGAGATTATACCGTTATAACTTGACGAATCTGCTGTGTTTACTTATTACAAGTACTTAAATTTCCCCTAATAACTTATTTTGTGCGTAGAAGTAGGGTAACTTTGAAACTATGTATCTCTGAAACGGATAAAGAAATCACAAAAATTGTGAAGTACATTTGAGACCGGGATCCTAGGAATATATCGTCAGACTTTCAGTCATTTTCTGTGCATAGACGTCTCGTAATCCCTGCTTCGCTTTTGGTACAAAAATGGTGAAAAAATATGTTTTTGTTAGCGGTGGCGGCAGTGTTTCTAGGAAATCGTAAATGAACCAATAGTTCATCCACAAGCCTCTTGACGTTCACTGTATACCATATCAAATGCAAAAAGAACAAATTGATTTGCTCCATTTGCCTAAGCAGGAGGAAGTGTAATATTTATACTTAGATGCTGCTGTAGGATACTGACACTAAGACGATCATTTTGCTGGGTATGTGAATGGGCCCTAGCGCAAGGGCTACCAAAAACACTCGACTCTACACTGAACTCAGCAACAGAACACTAGGTATGAGTACCGGAAAAATCCCTTTTTTATGCGAGACGTTTCGGAAAATATAGTTGCGCATGTGGTCACATTAATACCGTTTTCCTTGCAGTGAGTACATGCTGACAGCTTCAGCACTAGTAGAAGACTGTATATGATTCATTCACCGAGAACTGGGAGGAAAGAGATACAGTTTCACGACATCGACGACGGCCACCCCAGTGAAAGTAGTGATGTTGAAAACCCTTAGTGCACACTGTGCAGTTGGCTGCATGGCTGAAATCACAACAACGCTAGCGTCGCTTGTGAGAATCCCTACATTATTAAGTTGGACTACAATGTAATGAAATGTAGTTAAAAAAACGATAGCCTGCGTAGCAGATTCCAACAAGAACGATGTTAGTGTCCGTACCAGTTACATATATTACAAAGGAACGATAAAACTATGTTCGTTTTGGCAAACTTAAACAATTTTTATTAAGGGGTATAACAAAACGATCTTTCTGTCTTGTTTAATGCAGCCTCATTTCCACATTTGAGTTTCACCTATTTTCATCTCATGGAGGACACAATTTATCCAGTCTTCTGCAGTCACTGTTCTTGTTGCTTGTTCTTTAACTCCCGACATTCTTTATGTTGTGTTTTTGCTGCAGCATAGTTTTTGATTCTTTCCAATCTAACTAGAAGGCATTTAATTCGCAGCGGTGCGGAGGAATTCGTAGAATTTTCCCCGCTTTCTTATCCATTTCATTTCAGCTTGTTCGATGTGCGCTGGTTAGCGCTTTTTTTCGTTTTGGTAGTTCTTACTATAGTATGCCTTCTTCAAAAGTGACGTTTAATGGCTACAGCCATTCTGACTCATCTTGCTTATTGGAATACACACTTGAGACTTTTCTTTGGACGAGTATGGTACGCCTATGGCGCGTTATTAGGAACAATAATAGAGTTTCCCCGAAGCCGAGGAAAAACATCTTGAAACCACTTCTGGAACGTATCAGGGCACAGGTCCTCTTGATAATTTCCATGCTTCTTAGATTTGAAAATCCACGAACAGCCTTCGACGAAACATGTTTTCGTTCCAGTGTATGTGATAATCAGGTGTTTTCCTTCGCCCGGTTGGCCCTTGTTTCCAATGGATAACCTGGACAGAAACCCTTGTTTAAAGGATTTGTGGCGTTATCTACCCAGATGTTTCTTCGGGTACGTCTTGTGTTCAGCCACGTATCGTCGAAACAGTAAATGGGACATTCGTCACCTCACAGCAATTAACTGATTCGTAGATAACGCCGCCTCCATGAAATAATTTCATATCGGCCTATTTGAATAATATCGCGTACATGGCGAACAGATTCATAATTTATTTCTGTCAATAATTAATAAAATATGTTTCTCCGAACTTTCCCAAATCGGGATCTTCTTTCACGGCGGCAAGTAATTTGTCAGTTGTTGGCAATTTGTTAGAAAATTTCATGTATTGCATGCATTTAAATGAAAGTGAGCAACACTTTCTGATAACTTTAGTCATGATTTGTTCTTTCTTCAGCGACGTCAGAGAGTGTGTGGCCTTGTACTCACGTGTCATGCGATACGCTGAAGAACGACCGACATTTGTAGGTGCATCTGGTTTCGAAACAATATCTGTCATATACTGCGCTAAATTCTACAAACAGTTCCGTTTTATATACTTTAAGAACCTATTTTTCTCTGCGGAACGTAGTGATTTCTTCTTCGTTCGCTCCTTGATTGGACTCAAAACTGATCCTCTCTCACTGTATCCGTGGAGGGTCACATAATGAGTTTACTCGCTTATAATACTAACGGAAAGGAGAAGAATAGCTGATGGCTGGACACAGACCCGATAAATGCTGAACAGTGATAGTTATACACATGAAAAAAGTTTTGCATCACCTCGGTTCCGAGAGTTGCGAAACCTGTACAGTCAATTGGAATTAAGGTCAACATAAACATCATGTCCGCCCTTTTTATTACTTATGACAACCAAACTTTCCATGTTACACTGCCATACAGTGAGAGCAACTGGGGTGGTGGTACAGACTGCTCTACACAGCGGTACATCCAGTACCTAGTAGCACATCCTATTGCATTGATGCTTCCCTGTATTCGTCGTTGCATACTATGCACAAGTTCATCAAGGCACTATTGGTCCAGATTGTACCACTCCTCAACGGCGATTCGGTGTAGATGCCTAAGACTGGTTGGTGGAGCACGTCCGTTAACACCCGTTTTCAAGCAGTCCCATGCATGTGCAATAGGGTTCATGTCTGGAGGACATGCCCGATCGTTCTAGTCGAGCGATGTCGTTATCCTGAATTAAGTCATTCAACAATGCGCACGATGGAGGCGCGAATTGTCGTCCATGAAGACGAATGCTTCGCAATAAGCTGCCAATGTGGTAGGACTATCGGTTGGAGGATAGCATTCACGTATCGTACAGCCGTTACGGCACCTTCCATGACTACCAGTGGCGTACATTGGCCCCGAATAATGCCATCCCGCCGGCTGCAGTGGCCGAGCGGTTCTACGCGCTTCAGTGTGGAACCGTGCTTCTGCTACGGTCGCAGGTTCGAATCCTACCTCGGGCATGGATGTGTGATGTCCTTAGGTTAGTTAGGTTTAAGTAGTTCTAAGTTCTAGGGGACTGATGACCAAAAATGTTAAGTCCCATAGTGCTCAGAGCCAATAATGCCACCACAAAACAGCCGGAAACCTCGAACTTGTTGCACTCACTGGGGTGACCGGGTTGCCTCCAAACACGTCTCCGACGATTGTTTGGTTGAAGACACAAGCGACACTCATGGGTGAAGAGAACGTGATGCCAGACCTCAGCGGTACATTCAGCACGTTGTTGGGCGCATCTGTACCGCGCTGCATAGTGTCGTGGTTGCAAAGATGGAGTGAAGCTGCGCATCATGCAGCCTACTGCGCACAGTTTGAGTCGTAACACGACGTCCTGTGATTGCACGAAAAGCATTGTTCAACATGGTGTTGTTGCTGTCAGGGTTCGTCCAAGCCATAATCCATAGGTAGCGGTCATTCACTGCAGTAGTAGCCCTTGGGCGGCCTGAGCGAGGCATGTCATCGACAGGTCCTGTCTCTCTGTATACCCTGCATGTCTGAACAACATCGCATTGATTCACTCCGAGACACTTACCTTGTGCCGGCCGGTGTGGCCGTGCGGTTCTAGGCGCTTCAGACTGGAACCGCGAGACCGCTACGGTCGCAGGTTCGAATCCTGCCTCTTGCATGGATGTGTGTGATGTCCTTATGTTAGTTAGGTTTAAGTAGTTCTAAATTAAGTCCCATATTGCTCAGAGCCATTTGAACTTACCTTTTTAAGAGCCCTTCCGGGCACAAGGTAACAATGCGGACGCCATCTAACCGTGGTATTGACCGTCAGGGCATGGTTGAGCTACAGACAACACGAGCTGTATACTTCCTTCCTGGTTGAATGACTGGAACTCATTGACTGTTGGAGCCCCTCCGTCTAATAGGCGCTGGTCGTGCATGGTTGCTTACATCTTTGGGCTCGTTTAGTGACATCTCTGAATAGTCAAAGAGACTGTGTCTGTGATACAATATCCACAGTGAACGTCTATCTTCAAGAGCGCTGGGAACCGGGGTGATGGTAAACTTTCTTTGATGTGTGTACTAATAATGAAAAATTGATTTTTCATATGAGATGAACTTTTCCATCAGATTCAAAAGGTCACACACCTAAAAGATTCTTACCCATAACAGACGCTGTCACACTGAACGAGCGCTCCCTGTTTTGTCCACCCCTCGGCTGCACTATGGTCAGCTGCTTTGATGTGAGTGGAGATGAGTGAAAATGGCTGTTTTTTTCTTTATAAGTAGCTAGATTCAGGGATCCGCCACTTGCTGGGCAGGGCACGTTTCTGATTGGTTAGTTTAATCGACCAAAGGCTGATGATCCGAAATAAAGTTATAATTGCAGGATCAGCTCCATCTTTAAGGTATTGTTGTTATGGTAAAGTGTGGATAATGTTGACTGTCTAGTTAGAGTCGTGTGTGGATGTTGTTGTTGTTGTTGTGGTCTTCAGTCTGAAGACTTATTTGCTGTAGCTCTGCGCACTACTCTGCCCTGTGCACACCTCTCCATCTCCAAGTAACCACTGCAATGTACATCCTTGTGAATCTTGGCATCCCTCCATGACTTTTGCTCCACACACCTCCCCCCATACTAAATTGGCGATACCTTGTGTCTCAGAATGTGTTTTACCAACTGATTCCTTCTTCTTGTTAGGTTACGCCAGAAAATTTCTTTTATCCCCAGTTCTATTAACTACCTCATTAGTTACGTGTATTTCTGTCTATTCTTCAATATTCCTATGTAGTACCTCATTTCGAATATTTATACTCACATTTCGTCTAAGCTGTTTACTGTCCATGTTTGACTTTGGTACATGCCTACACTCCAGAGAACTATTTTCAGAAAAGATTTTCCAACAGTTGGATCTATATTTCTTTTCTTAAGAAATGCTCTTCTTGCCATTGTCAGTCTACTTTTTGCATGCTCACCACTTCAGCCAGCATATTTTGCTGCCCAAATGGCAAAACCCAGTTACTACTTTAATTCCCTTAGCATCACCTGATTTAATCTGACTAGATTTGATTATCATTGTTTGCTTTTTTTTATTTTCATCTTACAAGCTCCTTTCAAGGCAAAGTGCATTCCGTTCGACTGCACTTGCAAGTCCATTTCTGTCTCTGACAGAAATACAATATATTGGAGCCCTACATAAGCATTTAAACAGTTAATAGTAGTAAACAAAGTTGTCCGTTTCCTGTTAAGCCTTTCAGTGCGAATCAACGCGTTCTCTGTGTGCTCCAGTAAGATGAGAGCTCTACTCGCGCCTACGTTCTCACGCCCCGCGACCATTTGTCGTTTTATGCGGCGGGGACTGGTACAGATCCTAACTGCTTGTTGACGTACAGCAGCGTACACCTTTCTACTCTGTACGACGATATCTATTAAAATGTGGATCGACATGGGTCATAAATGCCACAATGATTTATTAGGAAAACATCAAAGTGACACCGACGGCATAGCAGCAGCGCCGAAGTATAAGACAGTAGCAGGCCTTTGGTGAAGCGTCAAATTTATTATTCTTTCTTTTGGCAAAAGGAAAAAAGTAATGGCCGAAAATGATTTAACTCCTTAGTGAACTGAGCGCCCTGCATTGTGCATGCGATAGCACGATACAGTTGTTTGAAACAATGAGTCGATGGACTTATTCGTCGAAACTCGTACACCACAGACAGATGAAAATATATAAACTAAGGGCTCCCTTCGGGAAGAAGAAGAAAACCAGACGGTCTTTTCAGATGTTCCCCATTTTCTCTATTTTTTGCCATGTCTCATCATCCCAAAGATGTAATTGGCATTATTCTGTAATACGGTTCTCTCTTATCTCAGACAGCTTTTCTAGTCTTCTCCCTTTGAGGCAGTGTGCTGCTGTTTGGTGTCTAATGATTATGTTAACAGTGTACGTTCCAAGTATAATGCAAAGGGCTTCCACGGACTTGGCTCCAAATGCCCCTAACATTCTGAGCATACACCTCTTTGTCTACGCTTCATAGTGATTTATTGGGTCGTGAGTGACAGTTAATGTGCCTTGCTGGGAAACACATTATAGATTCAAAGAGTGCTGTATGATACGCGTTCGCAGTGTCTGCAATAGTAGTCTGTAAAGAGTTGAGTTTAGCGTTGCGAGTTTGTGCATTAGTCTTGTCGCTTTTTCAGCTGTCAAGTCTTACCGGCTCATTGAATGTCAATCGTTCGTTGAGGTGTATCCCTAGGTACCTTACTGTTATTTTCCTCTGTATGCTAGTGTTGTTCAGCCTGATGGTGGGGTTTCACTGCGAGTCACCTTTATACTGTCTTGTTTACCCATACTGTGAGCTTCTTATGGCTGCACCAGCCTTTCTTTCGAGTTACATTCTGGAGTTTATAGTTACCGCTGTTATCAAGTCATCAGCGTAGGTTGCTACACCATTCCCGCTATCATCTTCGTCCAGATTCTTTAGGAACGATTCTATGGCAATATCCCAGAAAATTGGGCCTGAGATTGAACCTTGTCGGCATCCCTCCGTTATTTTCTTGATAATCTTTTCTGTTCCTGATTGGCATTGCATTAGCCTATCGCTGCACTAGTACAGACCACCAGAGATTGTCAAAGGCACCTGACGTACGGTGTATGTTGTTCTTGCTACTGCGTATTTATCTTGTGTGTCATGTTTCATATCCAGCACGCCGGTAACTGCATCGTCTGTTGAGCTTTTTCGTCTAAAACCATAGTAATGTGGATTAAGGCCGAAGAACGTCTTGTGTGAGTGCAGTCGATTACACAGGAACCTCTGCTCCAACTTCGCCAAATGTTCAAGAGGCAGATGGGCCTGTAAGTCTTTGGGGCTATTGGGTCCCGATCCCATGATATTTTGATGACTACTATGTTCGCTGTTTTCCACGTGGCAGGGCCCATCTCTTGCAGCAATGCTTCATTCAGTAACTCTGTTAGAAAGGGGGTGACTTGTGCAACAGTATTTTTTAGTATATCTAAGTGTTTACCGTATAAGCCGGGAGTCGTCTTATTCTTTGTTTTATTGCTAACTTGATCTGTTCTTGGGCAAATGAGACAATAATGGGACCGTTTGTGTGATTCATTTGTATGTGTGATATTTCTGGTCATGCGTCTTTTCGTCATCAGCGAGAAGATACTCTGCTGTACACTTCCAGGTCCTTGTAGAAGTACCATCTGTGCGCCTAAGAGTTGACAGTACAGCCGGCGTCACTGTCTTAACTGTTACAAGTTTAAATGGTATCACCACGTATTGTTCTGTAGCTGAATTTTGACAAAATTGTCTGGTCTTGTTTAATTTGTTTTCATATATTTGCTTTGCTTCATGGTATAGTTCCAATCTTACCTCTGTGATTGGAGCTGCTTTAGCTTTGTAATAAGGTCTCCTCTTGTCTCTAATGTCTTTTCTTAGTTTTGTTAACTCAGTGGACCAGGGAAGTTTCTGTTTAGGAGCACGGTCGCTACTTTGGGATAGCTAATTCCTGTGCTCTTTGCAGCAGGTCCGTAAGAATGTGAGCTTATAATTTTTGCTACCACTGACTTTTTATAGGGGAACTCTTCAACAACGCCCCTTATGTTTACCAGCCAGCCTTGTTTAGATGAAGTAGTTGCTTTGCGATGTAAAGTTTGTGCGTTCATGTTTGTGTATTTCTTTGTGTGGATGAGCATAAAATGGCGTTTCGCCACTGTGTACGCCACTCTATAGTACTTGCCGTTTGTTGACATGTACGGTATTATGGACTTCCCAACTGCTAGCGAGATGTCAATATTTCTGGATCCTCCTGCATTGCTGCAGTATGTAGGTCTTTGCCCAGTTTTGATTAGAACAAAGAAGGTGCATTCATTTATTGTGTCAGCTACAAATTGTCCCCTGTGGTCTGTTCTGTCTGCGTGCCACAGAGTCGACCATGATTCATGTCACTAAGTATGATTAATATTTAGTCATCAGAAAATTTTGCTACTTGTCTTATTTGGTAAGCAAACGCCTCTATGGCAAATGAATACTGTGCATACAGAGATGTGGTAATACATTATACTTGTCCATGCGTAATTTTAGCTCTGGCTGCATATTCAGAACAAAGTTGCGTTATTTTGGTTACTGTGTAGTTTGTATTGGCTATTACATTTACAGCCCTAAAATTTTTGGTCCCGGTAATTGTTATGAGATTTTCGGGAACTCTTGGAAGCCTATCGCCACACATATATGACTCGTGGATCCAGATTATATCGGCCTGTATTTCGTTCAGAAGTTCCCCAGTTCCACTCCAACCAAAGTGCTAGTATTGCCGCTTGGGTGTAAGATCTTCTTCACAGCTGTGGTGGGAGAGGTTGGATAGGGAAGAGGGAATGGTATTTCTAATAAAACCTTAGGACTTAGGTGTTGCCTCTTTAGGGTCATAATAAACTCGGGAACCACCCTAACGAAGTCCTTATAAACTTTGTCTATATTTAAACCTTCACTGTTCTTTGTCGCTACTTCCCATGTGTATCTGTGCTGTTTCTGCTGCCATCATATGTAAAACGTATGGGCTTTATACACTATCAGCATTTGCTGGAGTCATTTTGTGAACGATGAGTTTTGACTTAGTGAACTGTTAACACAGGTGTTGCATCTTTTTTTTTTCTTGTACTGGTGTGTCAATATGTCTATCTGTTACTTGTTTTTGTGTGTTGTGAGATGAATATGTGTGGATAGCACTGAGATGCCCTGGGGCATCCTTTTGTGGGACCTTTCAGGCCAGAGATCCGGCCAAGGTTCCCGCCGAAGGCTCTTCCGAGCACCAGACCTTGAAGAAATAGTGTGGGACCGTGTGGCCGACCAGGGACAGTGGCGTGGGTGCAGCATAGGTTAATGCGCCGGAATGGTGCCTGCGGTTACACGTGCTAAGTTGTGTAAAATATGTGTGTCTCGCGGTCATGTGTGTAAGCTGTTTATCACCCACTGCCTGTTCTAGTATTTATTCTGAGAGTGCGGCAGAACTGCATGCGCCGTTGTGATACATGCATTGAGACTGCCGGTCGTCGCTCTGAACAGTTATTGTGAGCTACGGAGTCGTTGATGCGTTGTACGCTGTTTGCGAGTATGTTCTTAACATAATTGATATGCATTTCCCGCCATTGGTTCCCTGTCTTGGGATTATCGGTTGTGGACCCACTGTTACCTATTTCAATTTGACCTAAAGGGTTTGGGACACCCTGTACATGTATGCAAAATGAATATGAACATATTCCATTCAAATATTAGGCCACGTAAAGGCAAATTTAATGAATTCTTAATAGATCTTGATAATGATGTTACTTATACCTCAGCGCCAGTTACGTACCGAAGTAATAATAACGGATTCTGTCTAAAGTTACACCATATCTGAATGAGTTCGTTGTATAAGGGAAGGGTGTTAATATATCCCATGTGCAATATTTAACTCCAAACTGTTGGCATATAAAAACCTTGTAAAGATCAAACGTCTTAAAGTTGTGCAGAATAGTTTTAATTTTGAAGCAAGGTTTATTATATGTCTTTGCATATCCCACAGTTCAGGGTACATGATTTCCTTCTACAGCTTTGATGCCGTGCTACGTTTGTTTCTTAAGATAAACCTGAGGCTGGTTTCATGCAGGGGCTTCAGTATAAAACTGCTGACAGTTTTTGTTTAAAACGATTGTCAGTGTAGGGACCTGAGCTTCGCGACCTGGTATAGACAGTGTACGGTACTTTGCAAGCAGAGTTCAGTGAAAGAACAGTCTGAACACAAACAGTTGCTTCATAGAATGCAGAATTATCCCCCAATTGGTGAAACAGGGCTGAAAGATACGTGTGCACTTGGAATGCATAGTAACCCTGAATCGTATCGTAACAAGAAACAACAAGGAAATTCACAAGGAATAAGTGATTATTTCTGAGCAAGCTTACAGTATTTTTAAAGGCTATTTCGTAATCAGTGTGATAACTATTGAATCCTCTTTAATGTTCTCCAGTCCAATTGAGATAACATTATCAGGAAAAGGCAAGTGAGACTAAAGCAATGAGGTGAATAATATTGTCCAAAAGGAGTGTGTTATGAATCGGTCGGTATCTCACACTTCGAATTCATGTAGTTAAAATTATTCCCCAAGTAATTTATTTATGCATGTTCTTTCGCTTCCACAAGAGGCAAGAAAGGACTCGTTTTCTCACCTCTGATTTTGCAACATAACGTCTCGTTGGTCACTGAACTCCTTACTACCTGCGTCCATTCAGTGGTGTATAAGGGCATGAAATCATTTTTCTGGATGACTGTGCTCTACGGAATTGAACAGCGCAGACAGAGAAGCTCTTGGAACAAGAAGATAAGTAACGAATGGACCCGAGTTAAGACCCATCGACCACGTGTGGGATGCATTGGTCAGACGTATTGCAGCGTGTCCATGTGTACCATCGACCATCAAACTAAATGGCTCTGAGCACTATAGGACTTAACATGTGAGGTCTTCGGTCGGCTAAAACTTAGAAATACTTAAACCTAACTCACCTAAGGACATTCCACTCATCCAAGCCCGAGGCAGGAATCCCATTGACCACCCATGAGTTGTCAACCACGATGATGGGCGAATGGAACGGCCTACCACAAGAGCTCATTGCCAACATTGTGGCCAGATACGGAGCTCGTTGCAGAGCATGCGAAGACATTGACATGGCTGGTAATATCACACCCAATTAAGAACAGTTCCCTGCATTTTGAAACGTCCAGGGAACCGCCATGACTCGTGTTGAATTCAGTGTAATTATGGGCTTTGAATAAAAGTGTCATTTCTGTTCGTCTCATTGTTTATTCCTTTCGGTTACCGTCTGTAATATACCGTAGTCGTTATTCCTAAATATGGTGTAAGTTTCACCGAGCAACATATGCAAAGCAGTAACATGTCGCGCGAAATTTAATTTCGTCGTTACGTTTTGCACATCAGGCCGTACTGTTTAGAAGCAGACCTTTTGGTACAGTGCTGAACTTTTTTTGAATACCTAATAGGAAGAGATATACCTCTTAATCAGCTTCTGTTGTCTGCAAGACGTCGTGTACAGCTAGGACAAGTCGTATTTCGTATGAGTGGTTTTCCTCACTCCGATCTCATACTCTGTGAGACCCGTGTTTCCCTCCTGGTACATCAGAGTTCTTGATCTCAACCGGCCGCTGTGGCCGAGTGGTTATAGCCGCTTCAGTCCGGAACCGTGCTGCTGCTCCAGTCGCCGGTTGAAATCCTGCCTCGGGCATGGATGTGTGTGATGTGCTTAGGTTAGTTAGGTTTAAGCAGTTCTAAGTTTAGGGGACTGATAACCACATATGTTAAGTCCCATAGTGCTTAGAGCCATTTGAACCATTTGAATCTTGATCTCAGAATATGCTGTAGGATCTTACAATGGACAGATGTCAGTATTAATGGTATATTTTTCTGGTGCATCCAATTTCTTATCCTTTCCGTGGACGCTGCTGGCCAACACTCGTTTATAGCCTCGTAGGGCTAGACGCTCCGCAACAAGTTTTCGATAAAGCAGAACTAGGATTGGTGATAAATCCGCAGCGTATTCAATATCTTTGCCAAGCGTGAGACCGTCATGGATTGCTGTCTTATGCGCTTTAAACAGTCGTAATCGTTTTCCAATATCGGGATTCATAACATAAATATTGCTCATCCGTGAGTCAGTGCGCCAGCCTAACCGTCGTTAGATAGCATCCTCCTTCGTAAATTCACTTTTAAAAGCGGAATGTAACATTTCATCTTCCTGCCTGCTGTCATCATTTTTAAGACCAGTGGGACACGTGAGAGATTGGAGAAATTGAATGGATGGTTATGTCCCTCTCATTTTCCATATACATGGGCAGAACTTCTTAGTATTATGCGACAAATCTTTCTCCAGGATCTGACTGCGCAAGTTATTGTAGGCTTTACGCGTTATTAGTAAGTTCTTCCTGTCAGTCCGCCTTTAATCTCTGTTAATGCGTTGAATGTGGTTGTCACTATTTCCGCAACATTACTTGTAGTCCTATTACTAAAATTCCTGTAGCTGTCATTAGGGCTCACCCTACGAAAGCAGCGCCCGCCCGAATGGGAAAAGTGCATGGAGTCGGCAAACTCTGTTGACAGACCTAGACTAGGGGACATCGCCGCTCTGTCAGTATACAGTGGTCCCAATATCAGCATCATTGTTATGCCGTCGTCAGTCGCGACCAGCGACACTTGGGGCCCCGAGTTCGCTTCTCGAATGACGCTGCCTTTTCTACAAACCATTGCCTGGGTGGCTCGTTACACCCTCCATACGCCCGTGAGGCACAGCTTCATCACCAGCACCGACACGGCGACTACCATGTAACAGATTCGTGCGGATTTCAAATTGACTGTTCTTCCTCTACTTTCATTTCCCGTACCTACCTCAGTAATTCCATGTGTCGTTCAAATAAATCTCCATATCACTGAGAAATGAAGGTAGAAGTAATAACAGACACAAAAATTTCCTAGGTTCGATTGGGATTCGATACAACGACGCAACCCTAAGAAACTATACAATTTCTTTCCTTAGAGAGTGTTTTTAGCAAATATATTGCTGTCTTTCATTTTCACTCTCCTTTATACTCGTCTCACTGCAGTCAATGTTCACACAAAAGTCTGGTCTTCCTGCAATTGACAATCTCTGACGTCATCGAGAGAGGAATGTTTTGCAATTCGTACTGAAAAGACAAGATGGAGAGTGCTATCTTATAAGTGATAAATGTAATTTAAGAAATTCTGTAACATTTCCGCGAGCCGTCGATGGGTTGCCATGTCAATGTGAAACGTGTGACAGATTCATAGGTAGGACACGGGTCTGAAAGGTGTTGGGGTTGAGATCCAAACACAGTTTTAGGCGGCCAATTATGGACGACCGCGTCCTGATATTTTTAATTGGCAAGTCGTCAGTTTATTGATATCTCACCTTGATGACTAACTTACGCTTTAGTTCTTCCTCATCCCATCTAGCGAGACAACCATAGCGCCATCTGGTTTTCCCTCTTCAAGCTAGACAAGTTTCGTTCTTTGTAGTTTGTTCGTTTGACGCTTATTTCGTGAGATATTTGGCCCGTTCACGATCAATGGACCATCCTGTATATTTGTAGGTCTATTCATTACATCTCATTTTCCACCCATCTGTAGTTTGTATTGCAACTACTACTTTTCTACCCATGGGTCTTTCAAGACCTCTATTCTTTCCAGCTTATAGTTCATTGTTAGGCATTCACATCCACAAAAACGTTGAGGTCGTACCAATGTGGTATAGTTTTCCAACTTTGTTTTCCTAGGTGTGCATTTCTTGTTGTAAATATTCTTTGCCAAACCGTACGCTCTTTCACATTGTTAACTGTTACATATACTGCAAATTTTTCTAGTCCAATCTGTTGTGTCGTTTCTCCAAGATATTTTAATTCTATGAATTTTGACCATTTCTTTTATTTTTGTTAAGAAATTTTTTTCAAGCGAAATTTTTAAACCAGTTCTGTTTGTTATTCCTTCCGGAAGATTTATTCGAATAACTGCGTCTTTCAGATTTTCTGAAAGTATTGCAAAGACGCCTGCAAAAGCCAAGCAATTGACCTTCATTCCATATGTTTTCCTTCACAGAATTAGAGGTTCAACTTCGTGATCCCTTAGCTCCAAATTCCAGATTCTTACAATTTGTCTTCGAAGTACGAGTAGTTAAAGAGTACAGATAATGAACCATCGCCTTGTCGAACACCAGTACTATGTTAAATTGCCAAGATACTTCTCTCATAAAGTTAATCAGTTTTGCTAATTTTTCTTTAAGCCGACCGAGCGGATCTAGGCGCTTCATGTCTGTGATGTCCTTAGGTTAGTTAGGTTTAAGTAGTTCTACGTTCTAGGGGACTGATGACCACAGATGTTGAGTCCCATAATGCTCAGAGCCATTTGAACCACTTTTAACTTTAACACCAAATCTTCTATTGTTTTTTGTGATGTTTCTCTGTCTACAACGTTAAATGCTTTCTCGAAATCGATATATGATACTATTTTAGGTTTCCTCGTCAACCTCCTGTAGCGAATTACACATTTTAAGTTAAAAATCTTTTCTGTGCAGGCTCTTTGCTTTCGCTATGCTCCCTATTGTTTGTCTACAGTTTATATGGCTCAGCGCACGAAAATATATGATAATATATTGTATGCTACTGGCAGAAGCGAGACTTCTTTGTAAATGCTGACGTTTTCTTAGACTCCTTTTTTATAAATCGTATGGATTAATTTTATTTTCCACTCTTTTAAAACCTTTTCAGGTTTCCAAATTTTCTCGAACAGCTGTTTTAGATCGTTTATAGTCTTTGGATCTGACAGTTTAAATAATTCTACTATAATGGAGTCTTCACCATTTACTTTATAGTTTTTGATGTGATATGATTGCTCCTTGAATTTTTTGTTCTGTTGGTAGGGAACCTTCCTCCAAATTTTGTGGTATTGCTTGGAGCTCCAATATAAGTGTTGGAAGTGGACAATTTAAGAGCATGTCCAAAACTTTTGCTAGTATTTCACAATTTTATTATTATTTAATCCTGTTTTTCCATTTCCGTCCTCCAAACTAATACTTAGTGCTTGATGCCCTTTACATACATGTTTAAAATTTACCCCTCCAGTACTATTTTTGGTGATACTTTCCACTATTTCCATACGCTGAGTTTTTTCAAAGCCTCTTTTGATTTTTCGAAGCATTTTTTACGTTTCTTTTCTTTGTAGATTTACGTCTTCCAATTTTTATTCTTTTTTTGAGCACCTCTATTTCATCCATTTTTGAGTTCACACTCTTCGTGCTATCGTGTCTTATTTTCATTCTTAGCCAATCCTAAAGTTTCCTCTGCTGCTTTAGAAATTTTTACATGGAGTTTATGAGAAGTATCTGTCTCAACTACTTCTCTAAAAGTTTCCTTATTTTCTGTTGTAACAATAGCTATAGTGGATTGATTTCTTGGTTGTATCTTTTTTATTTTATAAGAAAGAAATCGTACACTAATCTTAGAGAGATAATGGTCTTAATCAATTTCTAATTACTTCTGCATTCATAATCTCCGTGGTATGGTTTTAAATACAGTTATGTGATTCAGCTGACATTCTCCTAGTTCTGGATCTGGAAGTATCCTAGATTTGCCTTTTCTTTGTAGTTTCCGCAAATGTGTGGACATCAGTTTTAACTGGAACATTCTACAGATATTAATCAGTCTTTCTCCATGTCTGCTTGTTCTTGAGCGTGATAGATATTCGTCTACAATATTCTTTAATTTCTTTCCTTTCTCATCTTGCCTATTGAAGTCACCGAAAAGTGTTTTTAACGTTGTTATTAGGTATGTTGGAGATTTCAGATTCCAAAAGATGCAAAAACTGACTTATTTTCTGCAGATTTCTTCTATTATCGTCATTTACAAGTATCCAGTACGTATAGCTTTCATTCTTGAACTCCATTATTCTTTGTGATTTAGGCCTAAATTCTCTTATTCTATGATTTCTTTGCTTGCATAAAATGCTTTTCCGAACGTTGTCATGTTCTCCATTATCCCTGCTGCAGGTTTCCCTTTGTAAATCCTCTAATGTTGAATGTCAACTACATTCTTATCTAGGAATCTCTTTTCCCGCACTGCTAAAACTTGTATATGATGATCCTGTAGAAACAATTCCAATTCCTTTTGTTTGCCAGTTTTCAGAGGAGAATCTACATTTAACGTTCGAAAGTAGTACTTCTTTTTTAACTTAAACTTAGAAGGCTTTTCAGTATAGTTCATCTCTTCATCACTGCAAATCTTGGTACTCACAGAACCCTAGGCCCCAACGTGTTACAAGGTATAATGGTGACGTCCTCTTCAGGTTTAACATCTGTGGTAGTGGATCGAAGATACGAACTTTAATTTTTCAGATTTGAAGTTGTAAATACTAGAGACTAGGATATCAACGGTCATCCTTGAATTTGCAAGCAATGCCAGATTACTAGCCTGGAATATTACTGATTCAGCAGCAGCTAACATGTGAAACAGACGCTGTCGGGGTACCGTCACTAACATGCAAGACCGTGGTGTCCTCTGTTAATTTTACCCCTGGACAAGAGGCTGCCTCTTTCTCCTGCTCCACTGTACCGAAGTCCATCTTTTCCGTCTTCTATGCCGTTGAGACCTTCGGCGTAACCCTGGCAGCTGGCCTCTACACAGCACTATCAGCAGGGCCAACTGAACTTTTTCTAAGAGGTGTTATACCTCTACCACACTTCTTTCATCGTGGTCTGTGACAGGCAACCTTGCAATCAATAGGACCCAGGTTAGCGGAGTTTATTTACTTTTATCTTATCGTAAGATTTTTATAACACATCTTGTGTAACAAGCATTGCCACTGTACATGAAATCCACTAAGAAAATATGTCTAATTAATGTTGCTCTATAATAATCAACATTAAACAAGCTATAAGTAAGAAGAAGGAAATCAATGTTCAGTAACTAAATCATTAAGATGTCCTTCAGCAACAGGGTTTTTCTTTTTTTTTTTTTTTTGATGTGTGCAAATAAAACGTAAGAGCCTCTCTAGCTACAGCAAAACTGTTTCGACAACAACAGTATAACGAAAAGAATACGCAGAATTGGCGCGTTGAAGGGCCATACACGTTCCATGTCACCGTTCGTTACACGAGCAGCAGCATCCCATTTCCTCCTGCCCGGAACACTCGAACTGCGGTCGGGATCCGTGAAAACACTACCGAGATTATTGTCAAAAGGTGAAGGTATCGTGAAGGTTACATCAAAGAATTATGTCAGACCTGTAAGTATACACAATAGTGGAGCACATGAATTGGACTGTCTGCATTATGTCTGAATGAACAGACTCTGCGGCTACTACAGCTGCTATGAAAGACATGAAATGTATTCGCAATTGTCAGTACGAGTAAGAAAAACCTGAAGCGGCATAATGGATGCACGCGTGCAGGTCCTAAGGAACATTACAACGTACTTCTTCACAACACCGACAGTCCAATTTCGTTTTCGTCGAATTCCGAAACACTCCAGGAAGTAAGTCGATGATTACGTACACTGACGAAAAACCGTCGCAGCACCATGAAGGGGTTGTGGGACATAAATGAATGTTGGTAGGAGAGTTTCTACATCTGAAAGACTATGCCTATTCCAATTTCGCGAGAGTCGAACAAGAGTAGCGCTAGTGCGTTACTGTGAGGATGCAAATCAGGTTTGCCTTAAACACGCACTGTTACGGTAGTCAATGTTAGTTACCTTAGACACGGGACTTCTTGATATAATTAATAAAGCCTTTAAAGCTACAGAGACGCATTTCTTAACACTATTAGTGAGTTTGAACGAGGTTGTTGTCAGCAACTGTCCAAGGAACGCACATGCCCGGGGAAAAGAACCTTCACGATTCCAGTTGAAAGTGCTGCATTAGTTTCTAACATGAGGTTTGGTCAATATATGCAGGCTTGAAGATAGCATAATGTAATGTCGAAACTGGTTGCTTAACAAATAAAACCAAAATAGCGGCTGTTGGTATTTTTTATTATTGGAATACAGCCAATAGTGAATGAGAAGTTTCACACGCTGCAGCTTGTCAAGGACTAGCGGAGCTTAACGGGAAAGGTAAACAAAATGCTTGGCGCAGGGGACTAATGGGTAGACAGAAGAACACAGTACGGGATAAGCTCCAGAAGCAGTCGTGGAAGGGGTGAGACGGAATATTAAGTTGACTTCGTTGGACCGAAATTATACAGCTGCTAGTTTCTGCTGATCTTCGATTCTGACGAGGGTTTTAGTTAGCAAAAGGGCAGTGATAAAAAGTCACCGTGTCTGTGCAAGAACGTGACTTAAGCGCGATGGCACCTCAGATTGGAAGATCAAGGCTAGGAATAAACTTCAAGGTTAATTATTTCTATTTAGTGCTAACTCCCTTCCTCATCTTCCCATCTCTTACATCCCCAACCACGGCAGGAAATCAACGCTCTCTCCCCATCCTGTCAACCATCTCTGTAGCAATAACACTGTCGCTCAAACCATGGCAAAAACCAACCATTGAACATGACAAACCTCTAAATGCTACTTTGGTCCCTTTCTCTATTAATCTGTCTGAGGACTAAACAGCTCACTCATCAAACGCTTTTAGCTTTTATTTACAAAGTGCTTCCAGCAGCTGTAGTGTAGTCGCCACGAGAAATGATTTTTATAGAATGATTGGCAGTTTTGCTTAATAATGACATACTGGAAACATAGCTTTCAGCATTTTTTGTTCCTTGTTTCACGTTCTCATAGCAACTGCTTCTACTTTCATGTTATCAGAAGCTGGATTACAACTTGCGCTGCAATGACTCACTTGCCTTTTTATCTTTACAGGTCAAGAGTCCTATCTTTCGGTCGATGCGAAAGGTTTTCTTGCACGGTTTGCTTTTCTAATTTGGCGCTATTTGTTATTCATAGGTTATGATATTTGATTACGATATGCGATCCACAGACAGTGTTTTACACTTGTGTCATTACGAATTAGAGGTGATGCCAGTGCAGGCATTCATAAGGAAAACGAAATATATAATATTAAAAAAAAGTGTTGTTTATACGCAATGATAATAGCGTCTGGCGATTCTAGAGAGCTTAACAGCGTTCTTTGAATGACTTCTTAGTTTGCAGTGCTATTAATTGAAGGAAGCAAAAATTCTACGACAGTTACTGAACAGGAGAATGGTCCAAATGATTTTCCCTGCTCTTTATTTATGACGTTCGAGTAGCAAGCAGTATATTTTTGGCACGTGTTTGAACGTCGATTTACTACCTACAGTGGTTCAGAATTATCCAGATAAATTCACTCGACATTTGCTACTGATATACACTAAATATTTAGGATTATTCTGGCTTAAGTGATAGCACAGAGGTAGTAGAACAGTATTTTTGCGTACAAGGGCGTTCCAACACAATCTGCAGCTTATTTCGCCATTTACGTTGTAAAATTCTCCGTCTGTGAAAACACTGGGTCCGAAAGGGAGCAGTTCGTAACATAGTTTTATGCTAGCTCCTCGGTAAAATGTTGGCACTTTAAGGAGAAGGTTGCGTTGGTTTTCGGTTCTAATCTTGCTAAAAACAAAATTTTTACCTTTAATGTAAAACAGCCACTAGGAGGCAGATTGGCAGTCAGTAAACAAGTCCTACGAAAACTTATCCCCATTGAAATTTTTTGCCACTTTGATTCTCTCCTCTTCAGATTTAAGGGCGATAAACCTGCTTAATTGCAAACTGTGAATGCCAACTTTCCCTACTTCTGTTAGCTGCGTTGACTCACTTGTGGCGTAGGACGATTTTTCACATGGATTTCGTTGTGTATGTGCGACTACTGCTACATTTACGTACTTTCGCATTCATACTTTATCGCTTCTTCAACATGGCTGTCGTTTGGATGTAGACGCAGACCGTTTCGAAGCCGAAAGTGCATATTGTTCTGCTAATTCGTGAGAATTTATAATGTTTTTTTCATTTTTTTAAGGAACAAGACTTTTTTTTCTCATGATGAGTTTAGTTCATTTATTTTAGTAAAGGGCATAATCAATTGTTTTTTCTCGTTAGTTTGTTGAAAACAGCAGACAAACTCAGGAGACAAATTATATAAAAAATTCCCTGATAATGTTCAATAGTTTTTCGACTTGGATTCCATAGATAGTATGTTGGGAGCTCTTCGTCTGCTTGCAATAAGGCTATGCACTCCGTCTTCAGGCCACGAGAGGCCTACCAGGACCATCCGACCGCCGTGTCATCCTCAGTGGAGGATGCGGATAGGAGGGGCGTGGGGCCAGCACACCTTTCTCCCGGTCGTTGTGATAGTATTCTTGACCGAACCCGCTACCATTCGGTCTAGTAGCTTCTCAGTTGGCATCACGAGGTTGAGTGCATCCCGAAAAATTACAACAGCACATGGCGGCCTGGATGGTTACCCATCCACGTGGCAACCTCACCCGACAGCGCTTAACTTCGATGATTTGACGGGAACGGGTGTATCCACTGCGGCAACGCCGTTCCCTTAGTAAGGCTCTGCGATTTTGCGTAACGAAGAAGTCTCCCGAATTCTGTTACCGACTGTAACATGGGACGGCCGTGACCAGCCAAAATGGCACATACTCCTTGGCAGAAATGCGACCTTCCAGAATAAAAGTGGGCTTCATGGAACAGCACGATACGGTTGCCCAGACCATCACAAAACCTCCCGGCCATGTTTCACTCTTGGTAAGTAAACTCTGCCAGAAGCTGGAAAAAGTGTGAAACAAGACTCACCCGAGAAAATGACTTTCTTTTCCTATTACGGGCCTTTGAACCACTGATGAACGGTTTTGGAATTCAAACTCGCGCTATATATTCACTCGAATGGAGGTACCTAAGGGTTTTATTTTTATTGACAATATTAGCGTGTGCGACAATCTGTTCTGTAGTTTCTGCAGCTATGCGTGATACTTTTCTTCGATACGGTGCCTCTTGAAACACCAAACTTTCCGGCTAGCTTTGCCACGGAAGAAACTGCCGTACCAGAACGAACAATTCGCCCACGCTCGAATTTATGTAGCTGTGACATAACACACTCATAGCTACACAGAACTGTCTTCTCACCGTTATTGACATCGGAAATGTATGAAGAATATTCCACAGTGCAACCTAGCAACTGTATATATGTTGAAATATATATTTCGCGATGTCTATCCACATTTTTATCCAGCGCTATAATTGTATGGACTGAAGCCTTACAAGGAATGGAAACGTCGGCGATAAGCATGTCAGACAAGAAGACAACAGAATATTGTGAAACTTGGAGCTGCAGAAGAATGGTGAAGACTGAATGAGTAGACCAAATTCCTAACAGAGAGGTTCTGAACGGCACTGTGAAACAACGAAATTAGTGGCACAGTTTGAGTAAAAGAAGGCATCGCTTGGTTGGGCTAGCCTTAGGTGTGAAAGGATCATCAGTTTGATATTGGAGGGAAGTATGTGGCGTAATACGGCTGTGTGTGGCCAAGGGATGAATAAAGTGAGCAACTCCAAATGTATATAGCTCCCTGCAGTTCGCAGATGAAAGGTTCGTACAGGTTGGAAAAACTTGTAGAGTTACATAAATCAGTCTCCGCACTGAAGACTACTACAACACTACAACCTCCGTTAATATTAGACCTATTTTTCATTTAAACAGGTTTTTCAGAAAGATTCTGAGTCAATACTCCCTCGATAATCACATCGGTAGATTATTTAACAAAATTGGTTCAAATGACTCTGAGAACTAAGGGACTTACTTCTGAGTTCATCAGTCCCATAGAACTTAGAACGACTTAAAACTAACTAACCAAAGGACATCACACACATCCATGCCCGAGGCAGGATTCGAACCTTTCACAGTAGCGGTCTAGCGTTTCCAAACTGTAACTCCTAGAACCGCTCGGCCACTCCGGCCGGCGGTTATTTAACATCCCATAGCACTGGCAGACAGTATCCTTGTGGCTCACTGTGCTTAGAGTATTACAGTCGCCTGAGACCATATTTGTTTTCTCGTCTACGTTTTATCACTACGACCTCCCGTCGCTTTTCGTCCTAAAACTCAGTCTTTTTGTAAATTCGTCCTTTCATGCAACCTATGACCATGTTTCTCCAAATGTAAGCCATGTTGTTTTTCTGTCATCGCTTTCTCTGTAGTCGTAGCAGTATGTTGTTTCTGGACCGTACTAACTTAAAAAAATATAGCCTATGTCTATAAGGGTAATTTTGAAAATCGCTTCAGTCCGCTAAGGCCGAATACCTATGGAATCGTATTTACAAATATCTCCTTCACATCCTACACGACGTGCTGAAGAAAATTGATTTAGCGCGGCATTCCAGCTCTCCTGCTTAAATTTAACTTCACAAAATGTTTTGTAACCAGAGTATATTATCGGTTTTCTCAGCACTAGCTGTTTTACACTAATTGCGTCCGTATGGATTAGAATGAACTTGAAAGAGGAAGAAAGGTTTGCTATACAAGTACAGATATTTGAAAATCTTCACCAAAAAGCTGTTACAAACTGTATTCACGTAAGTAAGTGCAAGCCAAAGTATCTGATTACACGCTCCGATATTAGAATATTGAAAGATTTTATAGTCGATTACTGTTACTGTTGAACGTTTCAGAGGCTTGTAACCTCTACAATACTCTCTAATTAATGAATATTTTATCACCAGCCATTCACTGTATTTGTTTTTTATAACCTACTGAATATGTCATTATTATTTGGTCGTTTTGCCACCCAATCACAATGTTTTTATTGTTGTTAATTGTACAAATCCATTTAGTAAGATTTTGGGCAGGATAAATGAGTGTGATACGTGTGCCCACTGAATCGATGACGCATCAAGTCCGTAGCTTTTTAACCAAAACTATTTGGGAAAGTGTAGAATTAATTACCAGAATGGTAATTTGTTTTACGGCCTTACCAAGACTTAATATGAACCGTTATTACTGTTCAATTTTTATAGCCAGCTGCAAGTATAGTTGACTTATTCGTATTTCAGTGAAGTGCTAATTAGATAATGAATGAACACAATTGCCATTTCTAAAGTAGGAGGTTTGTTTTTGACGCAATATGTAGTTAATTACCATTAGAACTCTGTTCATATAACATTTCGTTTACTCGTTCTGATGATGTCAGTCACTACTCACTGTAAAGAAATTGTATCACTACTTACAGGACTATAAAATTTTGTTATGTTGAAGTTCACACTCACTAAATAACTGAAAGAATAGCTGTTGTACATTACACAGTATGAATGAAGCAGCGTGATCTCGTTGTAGCCATTACTATCAGAAATTACAATAGATAAATCCATTTTAATTTGCTAATATTATAGCATGCAGATAAGCAACACAACAATACTGTTGTGCTGAAATACGGTAGACAATACACAGAAACCAATAATCTCAATGGGCTGTAAGAAATGAAGCAATATAATTAATTAAGAAAGAATTTCAAATACTTTCCTTTCAATAGTTGCTGCAAACATTTACGTCAGAACTCTAGTCGGAATTATTGTTATTTAATTTTGAATTAACAAATCGATTATTTAAAACCAATCTGGTCTATAAAACTTAGAAAAAATTTTGTTTTCATTAATAATTGTACAACAATCGTTCTTAGTATGAATACTGGACAATTATACATGTAACCACTTCCGAGTAAAATGGTTACGGAAATGATCATCACTATCTGAATTAAGTCAATTTTCTTTACTGCTGCAGATTCGAAGCGGTATTTTGTTAGTAACAACGTCCCCGCATCTCACATCCCACTATAAGAACTCTCTCCTCGCCATACTCCTGTTTTTGGTAGTAGCAGTGGGCAACTAATTGTTACCGTTTGGAAGTAATCCATTTTTCAGGCATCTCTGCAGTTCCTAATTAGCATCTATACGCTATCTCTCTGTCTTCCTGTGCAACTCACAACCACAAGAAGTTCTGACCCTCTTCTGCAGCACATCTACAGCCAGAGACTTTTGCGTCCTCTTTGTTTGTCACGAGCTTCCAACTCTATGTTCATGGAACCCCACCACTTTCCGCTTCTAGTCTTTTTACTATACCTTCTATGACTCTCTTGTACACTACAACTCATAGTATTTAATGATTTGTACACCATCAAGTCCCGGACACTACCAGTATGATTACTACATCGTTTTTCGAAGTAGTTCATATATCTAATATAATATTGTTGTTGAAAAACGTATACATAGTTCATTATTGCAGAATCATTAACAATATTAGGTATCATCAGCGACACTGAATAAAAAATAATTAGATAAGTAAAAAAAAGGGCTAAATAATTAGATGTTGGTAGTGATAACTGTGAGGTAGACCCATAAGCCCAGTATTTCATCTTCTCCCTCACTTAAACAAATAATTCGAAAAGCGCGTAACTGCCTCATTATCTTATGACGACTCTAATGTGGTGAGCGAAACAGAAAACTGATTGCGGAAGCTGTACTCTGGCAACCTGGAAAGTATTTCAACAATCTATAGTTTGATGGCTACCTGACCACTGAGATAGCTACGTTTGCAAAGATTGAAATTCGGAGTTCCGTATAAACGTGTGTGTGTGTGTGTGTGTGTGTGTGTGTGTGTGTGTGTGTGTGTGTGTGTGTGTGTGTGTGTGTGTGAAAGAGAGAGAGAGAGAGAGAGAGAGAGAGAGAGAGAGAGAGAGACGGAGAGAGAGAAACTGACCAACTGACCATCCTTTGACCCACCGATTACCATCACCTTTCACATGCTAGTACGGGACATTTGAAATCATCTCTTGTGAAAAGTATTACGTTACTATTCTTGCGCACTTGGAAAAAAATCTGCTTCAAAAGTCATCATGAAGCCTTTAAAACA
The DNA here is from genome assembly GCF_023897955.1 of Schistocerca gregaria. NCBI lineage: Eukaryota > Metazoa > Arthropoda > Insecta > Orthoptera > Acrididae > Schistocerca > Schistocerca gregaria. Next base: position 115,828,705 of record NC_064924.1, on the reverse strand, counting down.
AGACTGAACCACTAGGAAATTCGAAAATAAGGGACTTTGCATTTGGTACACATTTGACCGGGAAAACCCATTAACGCCAGAGAAATAGAACAATTAGTGATTTCCGTACTTTGTAGTCGAAGATATCTTCCGGAAGCCCGTGACACCTGCGGAAGTGACAACGTATGTCAAGTTCAGATCACATCCATCTTCCAAACGCCTCGATATGATTCAGTCGTATTACTATGTTCTATACGTAAAGATCTAAGGACTTATAAAGATTACTTATCAGCACTAGTATATCAAAGGATTCAGTCACACACATTTTGAGTTTCAACTTTAACCGCAAGAGAAGTCCCGTTATGAAAGAACTAAGAATGTCATGCCTGTGACCAGTAAAATAGCTTGATGCATAGTGTTACCTTGTTTTCCGTGTTCTTATCACGAATACCACACGACATACTTTGGAGGCCTACCACAGCGAATATCAGGGAGAGTAAGATATGGTGAGGCAGTGAAGAAGGGGGGATGGGGGAGGGGGGAGGAAGAGGGAATGAGAATCCCCCAGGGCTCAGCATTCATTTGCTGAGTACGGGCTTGGCGACCCCGGGTCCTGAGCTGGGGACTTGTCAGCGCCGCCAGTCTCCTGTCACCGTAACCCCTGGACATGCTTCAGCGACCACAGCATGGCGCTGCGGTGGAATTTTGTGTGCTGCGGGGAATGGTAATCTTGGCTTAACCGCCTGGATTGCGAGGAAGGTAAACCTCTATAAAATCCCCTCAATCTTAAGGTGTGCTGCGCGCCTACAAGATGCATGGCTGTTGGGGTGGAACAGTCGCAAGCGGGCAACCTCTGGGGGACCTGCCGCACCCCAGTTGTATACTACTTACTCAGGCATGCGGGGCTCTGTCTGAGCGGACCTTTAGTTCCCTAGCTGCTCGTGGGACCACAGTGGACCCTTCGTCCTCTACATTTCCCCCTACCAGTGGATTGGGTGGGCCACTGGTAGGAAAACACACGCCATCGAAACAGCGACTTCGTGCTGCGAGTCTTCAAGCGCCTGGTGTTACTAGAGATTTCTCAGACTGTCGTAACAGAGCACATGCTGATAGCCAGAAACTGTTTTTGATTATCAAAGGGAAGGAAGGTGGCTTTGAGAGAGTTTCTCCCTTTTACATCCACAAGGGTCTTGAGGGAATTGCAGGAACACTGAAATCTGTGAAGCGACTGCGCAATGGGACTCTGTTAGTTGAAACTTGTAGTTCCCGTCAAGTCACTTCTCTTCGGAAAGCAACCTGTCTCGGAGAGTACGCTATCGAGACCGAGCTCCGCTCCACTTTGAACTATAGTAAGGGTGTTGTGACATGTAGGGACTTGGTGGATATCCCCAAGGACGAGTTGAAATCTGAGTGGGCTGACGAATGTATTGTCGATGGGGAGCATATTATGAAACGTTCATAACGGGTGGCAGGGACAAAGAATCCAGTGAAATATTTTTTAAGTGCTTTATCTGAAAACTACCTTGAGCAGTTAAACAGAAAACCGACTCGTGGCGATAATATATTAGACCTTCTGGTGACAAACAGACCCGAACTATTTGAATCAGTTAATGCAGAACAGGGAATCAGCGATCATAAAGCGGTTACTGCGTCGATGATTTCAGCCGTAAATAGAAATATTAAAAAAGGTAGGAAGATTTTTCTGTTTAGCAAAAGTGACAAAAAGCAGATTACAGAGTACCTGACGGCTCAACACAAAAGTTTTTGTCTCAAGTGCAGATAGTGTTGAGGATCAGTGGACAAAGTTCAAAACCATGGTACAATATGCGTTAGATGAGTATGTGCCAAGCAAGATCGTAAGAGATGGAAAAGAGCCACCGTGGTACAACAACCGAGTTAGAAAACTGCTGCGGAAGCAAAGGGAACTTCACAGCAAACATAAACATAGCCAAAGCCTTGCAGACAAACAAAAATTACGCGAAGCGAAATGTAGTGTGAGGAGGGCTATGCGAGAGGCTTTCAATGAATTCGAAAGTAAAGTTCTATGTACTGACTTGGCAGAAAATTCTAAGAAATTTTGGTCCTATGTCAAAGCGGTAGGTGGATAAAAACAAAATGTCCAGACACTCTGTGACCAAAATGGTACTGAAACAGAGGATGACAGACTAAAGGCCGAATTACTAAATGTCTTCTTCCAAAGCTGTTTCACAGAGGAAGACTGCACTTTGCTTCCTTCTCTAGATTGTCGCACAGTTGACAAAATGGTAGATATCGAAGTAGACGACAGAGGGATAGAAAAACAATTAAAATCGCTCAAAAGAGGAAAGGCCGCTGGTCCTGATGGGATACCAGTTCGATTTTACACAGAGTACGCGAAGGAACTTGCCCCCCTTCTTGCTGCGGTGTACCGTAGGTCTCTAGAAGAGCGAAGCGTTCCAAAGGATTGGAAAAGGGCACAGGTCATCCCCGTTCTCAAGAAGGGACGTCGAACAGATGTGCAGAACTATAGACCTATATCTCTAACGTCGATTAGTTGTAAAATTTTGGAACACGTATTATGTTCGAGTATAATGTCTTTTCTGGAGACTAGAAATCTACTCTGTAGGAATCAGCATGGGTTTCGAAAAAGACGATCGTGTGAAACCCAGCTCGCGCTATTCGTCCACGAGACTCAGAGGGCCTTAGACACGGGTTCACAGGTAGATGCCGTGTTTCTTGACTTCCGCAAGGCGTTTGACACAGTTCCCCACAGTCGTTTAATGAACATAGTAAGAGCATACGGACTATCAGATCAATTGTGAGATTGGATTGAGGAGTTCCTAGATAACAGAACGCAGCACGTCATTCTCAATGGAGAGAAGTCTTCCGAAGTAAGAGTGATTTCAGGTGTGCCGCAGGGGAGTGTCATAGGACCGTTGCTATTCACAATATACATAAATGACCTGGTGGATGACATCGGAAGTTCACTGAGGCTTTTTGCAGATGATGCTGTGGTGTATCGAGAGGTTGCAACAATGGAAAATTGTACTGAAATGCAGGAGGATCTGCAGCGAATTGACGCATGGTGCACGGAATAGCAATTGAATCTCAATGTAGCGAAGTGTAATGTGATGCGAATACATAGAAAGATAGGTCCCTTATCATTTAGCTACAAAATAGCAGGTAAGCAACTGGAAGAAGTTAATTCCATAAATTATCTGGGAGTACGCATTAGGAGTGATTTAAAATGGAATGATCATATAAAGTTGATCGTCGGTAAAGCAGATGCCAGACTGAGATTCATTGGAAGAATCCTAAGGAAATGCAATCCGACAACAAAGGAAGTAGGTTACAGTACGCTTGTTCGCCCAATGCTTGAATACTGCTCAGCAGTGTGGGATCCGCACCAGGTAGGGTTGATAGAAGAGATAGAGAAGATCCAACGGAGAGCAGCGCGCTTCGTTACAGGATCATTTAGTAATTGCGAAAGCGTTACGGAGATGATAGATAAACTCCAGTGGAAGACTCTGCAGGAGAGACGCTCAGTAGCTCGGTACGGGCTTTTGTTGAAGTTTCGAGAACATACCTTCACCGAAGAGTCAAGCAGTATATTGCTCCCTCCTACGTATATCTCGCGAAGAGACCATGAGGATAAAATCAGAGAGATTAGAGCCCACACAGAAGCATACCGACAATCCTTCTTTCCACGTACAATACGAGACTGGAATAGAAGGGAGAACCGATAGAGGTACTCAGGGTACCCTCCGCCACACACCGTCAGGTGGCTTGCGGAGTACGGATGTAGATGTAGATGTAGAAACGAGTCGATGGGGACCTAGTCAAATCCGACTCATTTATTCTCACGTTCAATTGCCCAAGACTCCCAGAGCATGTTAAAGCGGGCTCCTTACGTTTGCCAATACAGACATATTTCCCCAACCCAATTCGTTGTTTTAAATGTCAGCGCTTTGGGCATACTACGTTGGGGTGCAGTGGGGTAGCCACTGGTGGTAAATGTGGTCAGCCTGCCCATGAAGCAGCCGATTGATCATCGCCTGTGAAGTGCGTGAATTGCTCTGGGAGTCACCCTGCCTGGAGCCGGGTCTGCGCCATCTATCTCGAGGAACGGAAGATACAGGAGATCCAAACATCTAAGCGCATCCCCTATGGTGTAGCCTCCTGTGTTTACAACATCTTTCGCTTTCGTGCTGCCGAAACCGGTACAGTTGGCCACTATTGCTACACTAACGGATGTTGCTAGTGTCAGAACTAATACCTGCGTTTGCCAGTGCACTTGCGTTGCTGCGGTTGTTTTGCAACCTGTAGCTCTGCCCACAGCGTCGGACAAGGCCGTGGTTGCTGACATTGGGGTACTTTCTGCCACTCCCCATATGGCACCTTCTGCCCAGGCGAGTAAAGCTCCAACTGTTGACAAGGTTCTGCATTCTAAGCCCCCCAAGACGAAGACGCCGAAGGTGAAGGTTTTGCCACCTGAGGAGACTAGTCAGGATCAAGCGGATGACGATGCCATCATACTGTCTGATATCTCCCTTGGGTCGCCATCGGAGCTGATGAACATTGATGTCGACCAGGGGGCAATATTCTCACTCCAGGAATAAATCTCCGGTCAGTACGGGCTCTCCTCCAAAGCACAGAGGCAGGGTGAAAATTCAGCCACTCTGATCACTTGCTCCCATATTACAGTGGAACCTGAATGGGTTCAGGACGCATGTGGCCGAATTACAACTCCTTGTACGAGAGCGCCCCTTGTGCTTATGTCTCCAAGAGACACATTTTCGGGCCACTGATGCTCTTTCTTTACGGGGCATTACCGTGTATCGAAAAGATGATCTGATGCGAGAAAGGGCAAAGGGTGGTGTTGCGAATTTTGTCTGTGACATGCACCACTCATCTGAGCTCCTTCTCGTTACGGACTTGCAAGCAGTTGCAGTTGACCTTCTTGTGGGGCGGAAGCTCACAATCTGTTCGGTTTACTTACCGCCTCAGGATGCAATAGACTCTGAGGCTCTCACAGACCTTATTAGCCAACTCCCCCGCCCATTTCTCCTTCTGGGGGACTTCAGTGCTCATAATGTCTTATGGGGCTCTACAGCTACTTGCCCCAGGGGTCGCATTCTGGAACGCGCCATGGCATCCGAAGAACTGTGCATCCCCAACTCTGGTGCTGCCACTCATTTCTGTTCTGCTTCTGGGTCGTCGTCAGCTATTGACCTTTCCTTTTGCTCTCCAGCACTCGCGGATTCTGCTCTGTGGGAGGTTGCCGCTGACTTCCATTCTAGTGACCACTTCCCCCTTTGGATTCGCCTTCTGGATGAGACCGTGGCATTACCAGTGCCGCCCAGGTGGCACCTCTGCAGAGCTGACTGAACACTTTTCAGCCATTTAGCTGCTTTAGAACACCGTGCCAGCGTCCAAGAATGGCTCGACCATGTTATAGCCGTGATCTCTCATGCTGCTGAACTGTCGATCCCACGGTCCCCAAGTCATCCCAAGAGGCGTCCTGTCCTTTGGTGGACCACTGAGTGCCGCTGGGTCATCTGCGCCGCTTCAAGTGCCGTCCCTCAGCCGACAATCTTGTGGCCTTTCGGGTGGCAAGGGCCAAGGCGCGGCGAGTGATTAAAGAGAGCAAACGAAAGTCATGGCAATCGTTCTTGAACTCTATCTCCCGCTCCACTAGTTCCACGAAAGTATGGGAAGCCATCAGGAGTATTTCCGGGAAACGCAGCCAACTACCTGTCATGGATTTGCTGCATCAGGGTTGTCTACTCACGGCGCCGAGAGACATTGCCCAGACACTGGCCATGCATTTTGTGGAATCTACTACCACTATTAACTGTGATCCATATTTCTGCCGCTGCCGTACTGCCATAGAGAGGGATCACTTGGACTTCCGGTCTCCAAATTCTGAACCCTACAACTGCCCCTTCACAATGTGGGAACTGGATTCGGCCCTGAGGTTACACTCAACAACGGAGCTAGGTTAATAATTGGCTCCTTTTACCGACTCCCGACTCAGCAGCATTAGTGGCAGAACAGCTGCGAGAAAATTTGGAATACATTTCACATAAATTTTCTCAGCATGTTATAGTCTTAGGTGGAGATTTCAATTTACCAGATATAGACTGGGATACTCAGATGTTTAGAACGAGTGGTAGGGACAGAGCATCGAGTGACATTATACAGAGTGTACTATCCGAAAATTACCTCGTGCAATTAAACAGAGAACCGCCTCGTGGAGATAACATCTTGGACCTACTCATAACAAACAGACCCGAACTTTTCGACTCTGTAAGTGCAGAACAGGGAATCAGTGATCATAAGGCCGTTGCAGCATCCCTGAATATGGAGGTCAATAGGAATATAAAAAAAAGGGAGGAAGGTTTATCTGTTTAAAATAGTAATAGAAGGCAGATTTCAGACTACCTAACAGATCAAAACGAAAATTTCTGTTCCGACACTGACTATGTTGAGTGTTTATGGAAAAAGTTTAAGGCGATTGTAAAATGCGTTTTAGACAGGTACGTGCCGACTATAACTGTGAGGGACGGGAAAAACCCACCGTGGTTCAACAACAAATTTAGAAAACTACTGCGGAAGCAAAGAGAGCTTCACTCCAAGTTTAAACGCAGCCAAAACCTCTCAGGCAAACAGAACCTAAACGATGTCAAAGTTAGCGTAAGAAGGGCTATGCGTGAAGCGTTCAGTGAATTCGAAAGTAAAATTCTATGTACCGACTTGCCAGAAAATCCTAGGAAGTTCTGGTCTTACGTTAAATCAGTAAGTGGCTCGATACAGCATATCCAGACACTCCGGGATGATGGTGGATTTGAAACAGAGAATGACACGCGTAAAGCTGAAATACTAAACACCCTTTCCAAAGCTGTTTTACAGAGGAAGACCGCACTGCAGTTCTTTCTCTAAATCCTCGCACAAATGAAAGAATGGCTGACATCGAAATAAGTGTCCAAGGAATAGAAAAGCAACTGAAATCGCTCAACAGAGGAAAGTCCACGGGACCTGACGGGATACCAATTCGATTCTACACAGAGTACGCGATGGAACTTGCTCCCCCTTCTAACAGCAGTGTACCGCAAGTCTCTAGAGGAACGGAAGGTTCCAAATGATTGGAAAAGAGCACAGGTAATCCCAGTCTTCAAAAAGGGTCGTCGACCAGATGCGCAAAACTATAGACCTATATCTCTGACGTCGATCTGTTGTAGAAATTTAGAACATGTATTTTGCTCGAGTATCATGTCGTTTTTGGATACCCAGAACCTACTCTGTAGGAATCAACATGGATTCCGGAAACAGCGATCATGTGAGACCCAACTCGCTTTATTTGTTCATCAGACCCAGAAATTATTAGATACAGGCTCCCAGGTAGATGCTATTTTCCTAGACTTCCGGAAGGCGTTCAATACAGTTCCGCACTGTCGCCTGATAAACAAAGTAAGAGTCTACGGAATATCAGACCAGATGTGTGGCTGGATTGAAGAGTTTTTAGCAAACAGAACACAGCATGTTGTTATCAATGGAGAGACGTCTACAGACGTTAAAGTAACCTCTGGCGTGCCACAGGGGAGTGTTATGGGACCATTGCTTTTCACAATATATATAAATGACCTAGTAGATAGCGTCGGAAGTTCCATGCGGCTTTTCGCGGATTATGCTGTAGTATACAGAGAAGTTGCAGCATTAGAAAATTGTAGCGAAATGCAGGAAGATCTGCAGCGGATAGGCACTTGGTGTAGGGAGTGGCAACTGACCCTTAACATAGACAAATGTAATGTATAGCGAATACATAGAAAGAAGGATCATTTATTGTATGATTATATGATAGCGGAACAAACACTGGTAGCAGTTACTTCTATTAAATATCTGGGAGTATGCGTGCGGAACGATTTGAAATGGATTGATCATATAAAATTAATTGTTGGTAAGGCGGGTGCCAGGTTGAGATTCATTGGGAGAGTCCTTAGAAAATGTAGTCCATCAACAAAGGAGGTGGCTTTCAAAACACTCGTTCGACCTATACTTGAGTATTGCTTATCAGTGTGGGATCCGTACCAGATCGGGTTGACGGAGGAGATAGAGAAGATACCAAGAAGAGCGGCGCATTTCGTCAGAGGGTTATTTGGTAACCGTGATAGCGTTACGGAGATGTTTAGCAAACTCAAGTGGCAGACTTTGCAAGAGAGGCGCTCTGCATCGCGGTGTAGCTTGCTGTCCAGGTTTCGAGATGGTGCGTTTCTGGATGAGGTGTCCATTATCGAATATACTGCTTCCCCCTACTTATACCTGCCGTGGAGATCACGAATGTAAAATTAGAGAGATTCGAGAGCGCACGGAGGCTTTCAGACAGTCGTTCTTGAGGCGAACCATACGCGACTGGAACAGAAAAGGGAGGTATGACAGTTGCACGTAAAGTGCCCTCCGCCACACACCGTTGGATGGCTTGCGGAGTATGAATGTAGATGTAAATGTAGAATCAGGGAGGAATGAGGGAATGGAGCCGCGAGTGTCCTCCTCAACGAAACAATCCCGGAATTCGCCTTGAAATGTCCGAGCAAACCACTGAGCACCTACTAGGGACGTGAACTGGCTCTTTTCCGAATTTGAATCCAGTCCCATTCTTCTGTGTTACCCTCTCGGTAAGGCACTGTGCGGCCCGACACAAGTCATGGGGACCCTAAGCCTCTGTAACTTGTCCAGGGAATATGGTTGTTTCGTTGCACCCACAGGATATTATAAAGCTAATTTGGTTGCACTTGTTTCTTCAGGAAAGCGATACTTTTGTGCTTAAACACCTCGCAAAGCCCTATTTGCTCATACCTGCTGGTCGGTGCCACGGTCTGGATGTGAGAGACGTGATGGAGAAGCGTTTAGCCATTTCTCTTAGGGACCATATCCCTTGATCAATCGCAGTTGCTATAGCGTGCAGTGCTTGCTCCCAAAACGGCACCTGAAACTAGTAGGACAATTTTTGTCCAGTATTATGCTACTTCGTTGTTATCAGAGGACGAAATACCTCACTCCTGTCCCCTGTTTTGGTCGTCACTCAGTTCTCTTACGCTTAAGCCTAAGACCATCTTCTCCATGCATGGCTTTCTCTGTTTTCTGGGAGGTCTCCTTCCATGTGGCAAAATTCGAGTCCGTTTAAAGCCCAACACCACATCACAGCATCTAAGGCGGTTGTCTTTTGTTACGTCCACGACGAACACGATATTTCGTTCCTACAATTGGTATAATTTCTCTAGCTCATGATGATGCTTGGTCCGCGATTCTCCTGTACTCGGCCAATGAAATTCTTCTAACTTCTCTTTCAAAAATGACCAGATGGTGGTAACCCAATTTTCGGATACTCTACCTTTCAATCTCTGTTGATCCGTAGTAGATATGGGACAGCGGCCAATCAGATATTTTCCAAAGATAAATCGTCACCCATATGTTTCAAAAATTATTATTTTGTTACACGACCTGCTTCAGCATCTCAATAATGCCATCTTCAAGGCCCTATGACTCCATGTGTAGAGAGTCAGGTGCATCGATGTGTGTACAGCCAGAGCTATAAGTGCCTCTTTTCTGTGAATTTTTTGTGGAGTGTGTACTTGGACGACTTGATAACAGCTGAGCACACGAGCAGTGCAGGACTCCACAAAACACTCCCTAAAAATTAACGGAATCCAGGCTTTGATGGCTCCGGTTATCCATGCATCTGTCTATCTGATTCTGTATACATGGAGTGTATATTGGGCTGAAGATGGCACTGCTGAGATTCCGAAACTGGTAGTGCAAATTAAGTAATTTCTGAAAGTATACGGGTTTTTGTGATGTTTTTTGGTAGGAAAAGAAAGAAACCATCTTTCACGTTCATGAAACACTATGCATCGTACTGAAGTTTTGTATAGGTGGAAATTGCGTTGTCTTCACAACTGGAGTGATTTCGAATATTGATTAAGACTGCAGTATAAACGATGGTCGGTTGATGGCTCGCTGCTATTCTTATTGCGCATGATGTATCTTCTCTGAATAACGTGCCCTACATAACCGATTCCCGACTGCCAAATGCCAATATCTCTTTTATTTACATATGAGCAGTCCTACCTCGCTGTACTTTACATGACTTAAGTCGTCTGTATCATTTCCTTCCTCAGTCTCAATGGTACGGTCCCATCAGCAGAATTTACAAAATTTGTGGTTTTCTAAATGTCTTCAGTACCTATGTAAGTGAAACGTGCTCGAATAATTTCTGACATAATCTTTTCAGGTTATGTAAGTTAATCGAGATAACAACGCTACAGACTTGTGGCACTATCATTTGATCACTACACAATGAAAAACATATTTATAAAGCGACTTAAAATTTATTCAAACAAAGTTATTCATTCGTTATCTTAATTAAAAACACTGTTGCCTCGTTATTACGATGGATAAAAGCTTTATGGGTAGCAATTAAGCGCAAACATAATAGCCCTCTACATTTCATCACTTGTGTAAAACTTTTTTCCGATGTCACAAACCATTAAGGAACACTTGCAATACCGACGTAAGTATACTGTAGTGAGTCAGACACCACAACAGTCGAGCGACTGCATTTTGAGTCGTACTTGTGACAAAAGGCTTAATTACAACGCTGTTGGTACATAAAGCGTAAGAACCAAAATGAATCTCGCAGCGCAGTGTTTGCACGAGGACTGCTGTTGACAATTAACTGATGTGCTTTTCTCACTTTCTCTTTGTTGTCCACTGCAGACTATAGGCACAATACACACGACGTTTTTTCCCCTGCGCGCTCCAAATGTAAGCAGTAATGCCGCTGCAACACCTTTTTGCGCTTTAACTCTGTTTTCAAAGCTACGGAAAGCGTTTCAGCACACGCTGCCTGCTGTTGTCGTGACATGTTGTAGTTTTCACAAACACCTCGGGGACATGAATACTATAAATGTGCATAAACTCTTACTAACATACTCAAATATTAGAAAACCATGTTTCTAGTCGTCATCTGTTGATAACAATACATACCTCTTATTACACGGACGATGGGGAGAGCAGCACTACGATCAAAAACCATATTCTGGTTTGCGCTTTGATCACACTTATTTGCCCTTGTCCCTCTACGGGTTTCATATCTACACGTTTAGTAGTCAGGAATTACCACACATTACCGAACAGTGCGTTCCATAGTCTGTTTACCGTTAGGTTCACTGGACACCATTTAATAGCCATTTCCCCTAAGAAGGCCGCCAGCTTAGCTGGGTGCTAACGTGCTTGTCTCCCGTGCAGAGGGCCCAGGCTCGATTCCCTATCGAGTCGGAGATCTTTCTCCGCTCCTGAACTGGGTGTTGTGTTGTCCTTCTCATCATCTCATCCTCATCACCGGAGCGAAAGTTGACTAACGTGGCGTCGACTACAGTTAGACATGCACTTGGCAGCCGAGCTTCCCCGGATGGGCCTCCGGCCAGCAATGCCATACGCTCAATTCCTGTTCATCCCTTAAAAACGGTCCAAAGTAGTTCTATCGTTAGTGCCTTACGCACTGAAGAGCCACAGAAACTGGTACAGCTGAGTAATACAGCGTAGTGTCCTACGAGCATGCAAAAGTGTCGCAGCACGACGTGGCATGGACTCGACTAATATCTGAAGTAGTGCTGGAGGGAGCTGACACCATGAATCCTGCAGGGCTGTCCATAAATCCAAAAGAGTAGGAGGTGGCGGAGATCTCTTCTGAACAGCACGTTGCCACGCATCTCAGATATGTTCAATATTATTCATGTTGGGGAGTATGGTGGCAAGTCGAAGTCTGTTAACTCAGAAGAGTGTTCCTGGAGCCACTCTGTAGCAATTCTAGACATATGGGTGCTGCATTGTGCTGCTGCAGTTGCCCAAGTTCGTCTGAATGTCCAATGGACATGAATGGATGCAGGTGATCAGACAGGATGGTTAAGTACGACTCACCTGTCAGAGTCGTATCTACATGCATCAAGGGTCCCATATCACTGCAACTGCAAACGCCTCACAACATTAAAGAGTCTCCACCACCTTGAACAGTCCCCTACTGACATGCAGGGACCATCGATTCATGAGGTTGTCTCCATACCCGTACACGTACATCCGCTCGATACAATTTGAAATGATACCTGGCGGACCAGACAACATGCTTCCAGTCGTCAGCAATAGAGTGTCGGTGTTGACAGGCCCAGGTAAGACGTAAAGCTTTGTGTCGTGAAGTCATCAAGGGTACACGAGTGGGCCCTCGGCTCCGAAAGCCCACATCAATGATGTTTCGTTGAGTAGCTCGCACAGTAACACTTGCTGGAGGCCCAGGACTGAAATTTGCAGTAATTTGCGGAATGGCTGCACTTCTATCCCGCTGAAGGAATCACTTCAGTCGTCGTTAGTCCCGTTCTTGTAGAATCGTTTTCGAGCGGCAGCGATGGCTGGGATTTGATGTTTTACCGGATTCCTAATATTCACGGTACACTTGTTGTGAAAAAGCCGTACGGGAAAATCCCCACTTCATCGCTCCCTGGGAGATGCTGTGCCCCATCACTCGGGCGCCGACTATAGCACCACGTTCAGACTCATATCTTGATAACCTGCCATTGTAGCAACAGTAACCCATATAAGAACTGTTGTTTGTTGTCTTACAAAGGCTTCGCCGATTGCAGCGCCGTATTCTTCCTATTTGCATATGTCTATATTTGAATACACATGCCTATAACACTTTGTTTGGAGCTTCAGTACATAATTCCTGGAACATACTCTGATGTATTGCTTTGATTTACTCATTCCAAATGCTTCAGTAACTTATCTATTAAAATTAAAAACAAAAGCGCTATTTTCCCCTTCGTTTGAATTGCAATTCACTGTTTGGACCATATTGTCCGTCCACTAATCAACATCAGCGATGTTACGACATTTGTCCTCCCCTTCACTCCCGCCTCCTGATTATTTTTCCTCGCTCTGTCACTATAGCAGATTCTTCAATTAATTGATATAGTCCACTATGGCTACGAGCCAGAGAGTGGAATGTCAGAAGTTTGAACGTGGTAGAGAACTTAGTAAATCTGTAAAGGAAACTGTTATGGCTATATCTAGATATAAATGGGGTCTGTGAAGCGAAATGGAATGAAGCACAGGATTTCTCATCAGACGAGTATAAGGTAATATCAACAGAAGCAGAAAATGGTATAACGGAGTTAGGATTCATTATGAATACGAAGGTAGGGCAGAGAATGAGTTTATGTGAGACGCTCAGTAATAGGTTTACCGCATCAGAATCGACAGCAAATCAACACCGACAACAACAGTTCATGTATAGATACCGAAGTCACAAGCAGATGATGAACATATTGAGAAACTATAAGAGCATACTGAGCAGACAATTTTATATGTAAAGCGAGATGAAAATGTGATAGTCATTGGGGACTGAAAGGAGTTTTAGGGGAACGTGTAGGAGAAAAGGTTGCGGAAGAATATACAACGATAGTGAATAGTTCGCTAGGCAGTTCAGTTGATGAGGAATGGACATCTGTAAGAACGTCAGTCGCAGAAGATGGAAAGAAAAATTAGGTACGAGGAACGAACTACGGAGCAACCACTGTTAGCGGGAGGAATACTTCAGCTGATCAATGAAAGAAGGAAGTACAAATATGGTCAGGAAAATTCGCGAATAAAGAAATACAAGTAACTTAGGAATGAAATAAATAGGAACTGCGGGTGAGCTAAGGCTAAATGGCTGCATGAAACATTGAACAAATAGACAAAGAGATGATCGTTGGGGGAACTGTCTGACGATCCAGAACATCAAAACAACTTTCGGTAAAATGAATCTGATGTTAAGTGCAGAGGAGAGAGCAGACAGGTTGCAAAGAGTACGCTGAAGGCATCTGTGAGGAGTCGGGGGTGGAGCTGGATTTGTCTGATGACGAGATAGTAGAGCGAGAAACAGTAAGCAACAGCGAAGTGACAGCGAATCCAGTATTCGAATTAAGGTATAGAGTTTTGGACAACTTAGGACCAAATAAAACAGAAGGGATAGTAAAATTCAATCGGAATTTCTCAAACCATTGGGGGAAGTGTCACTGAATCGACCGTTCACGCTGGAGGGTATAACGTGTGAGGTATGTATCAGACTTTCTGAGAAACATCATCCATACAATTTCGAAGATAGCAGGAGCCGGCAAGTGTGAGAATTAGCGCACAATCAACTTAACAATTCATTCATGGATCCAAGATTCGACAAGAATAGTACGCTGAAGAATGGAAAACAAAATTATGAATTTCTTGGACGAGGAAACTTAAAGGCACCAGAGAATCATTTCTGTTGTCGTCGTTCATGGTGGACGCAAGACTGAAGAGAAATGTAGACATGTTTGTAGTATTTATAGACCTGGAAAAATTGTTCGACTGTGTAAAATGGTGCACTGTGTTTGAAACACAGAGAGAAATAGGGGAATGCTACAGGGGAAGACAGGTGGTATACCATCTGTACAAGAATCACAAGGGAACAGTGACAGAGGAAGACCAAGAACGAAGTGATCGGATTAAAAAAGGTACAAGACTGGGACGTAGACTTTCACCCCCACTCTACAGGCCACACAACTGACATGCAATGATGGAAATATAAGAAAGCTTGAAAAGGGAAGCAAAATTCTTAGTGAAAAAATATCAATAATAATTTTCGCTGATGACATTGCTATTGTCAGTGAAACTGAATAAGAATTATAGGATTTTTGGAATGGAACGAACAGTCTAATGAGACAGACTATGTATTGAGAGTATATTGAAGGAAAATGAAAGTAATGAGATGTGTCAGAGTTGAGAAGGGCAAGAGATTTAACGCCAGAACTGGTGATCACAGAGCTGATGACGTTAAGATATTCTTCTATCTAGAAAGCAAAGTAACTCTTCATGGGTGAAGCAACGAGGACACAAGAAACAGACTAGCGCTAGCAAAGAGGGCATTTCTCTCCAAGGGAACTCTATGAAACTTAGTCCTTAATTTAAGAAATAAGTTTCTGAGAATGAATTTTTGGACCACAGCATCGTAGAGCAGTGAAACATGGACTGATAGAAAACATGAATGAACGGGAGGGAATCGAAACATTTGAGATGTGTGGTGCTACAAGAGATTAGTGAAAATTAGGTGGACTGATAAAGTAAGAAATGAGGTGAATATCCGCAGTATCGGCAAGCAAAGGAACGTTTGGAAAACACTGATACTTACAAGCGGCAGGATGATAAGAGTTATGCTAAGTCATCAGGGAATGACTTCCATTATATTAGAGGGAGCTATAGAGTGTTGCCCAATGTCGCTGCTGTTATCCTTAAAAACACACTATTACACTTCTGCAGCCTATGAGCGTCGTTTTCAACTCTGTCTGATGTGAACATACGCACAGTGCGAATAACTACTGTAGGTCATATAACTGTTCCGGCGGACAAAGATTATTTTTTTCTTATATATACAGTTCAACCACTCATTGCTGGTCGGTCATCGACAGCGCAGAATCTCATAAGCAGCAACTGAAAAGAATAAGCACAAGGAAAGTGGCAAAAACATGGTAATTTAACGACATGTGGGAGGATTTAGGACACTCGCAATATAATTTTCAAACAGTTTATGCCACTTTAGTGTTATCTTATTTTCTGAATTATCATTCGTGTGCCTGGTTTGATATGGCCTGTTCTGCGCTAACATCGTTATCGTAGAGTGAAATTTCACTCTCGACGTTCTGAATTGACCGATGCACATATTATATTCTCTGCCCCCCCCCCCCCCCCGGACATTTCTTACCCTCCAAAGTTTCATCGAATATCATGAATGTCATTTCTTGCCTCTTAACGCGTATCCTATCATTCTTTCCGTCCTTCTGGTCAGTGAATTCCATACATTTCTGTACATCCTGTTTCTTACTAATCAGTCCAGCTAAGTTTTAATACTATTCTGTAGAACCGCATCCCAACTGCTTTGATCCTCTTCTTTTCCAGTTTTCCCGCAGTTCATGTCTCATTTGCATACAATGCTTTGTGCTCCAACTATACATTTTCAGAAATTTGTTCGTCAGTTTGATGTCAATATTTTGTTCTAATAGACTTCTTTTGGTCTGAAATACCTTTCGCCCATTGTAGTCTCCTTTTTTTGTTTCATCCCTAATACGTTGTTTTGCTTCCAGTGTGGTAATATTCCTTCACTTCATGCACATTATGTAACAGAGTTTTGACCGTTACTTATTTACTAATAGCATTTTTTACTTATTTACTAATCACATTCCTTTTGCTTCTCATTACTTGCACGTTTCTTCGGTTTACTCTAAACTTACGCTCTGTGGTCAATAAACTGATAATGCCATTCATTTAGTTTTGTAGTCTGTCCTAGCTTTGACGGAGAGTGGCAATGACGTAAGCGAATTCTTCCACTTTGGATTTTAATCCAATCCGTGAACCTGTCTTCTCTTTCGGTCATTGTGTCTTCCATGTACTCTTGGTCCTCAATCATTATTGTCCTTTCTTGATTCTTATACATCTTGCATACGCGCCTTCTGTCACTATAGCTCACACATTTCTTTAAGTTTCATACATCTTGTACCATTTTACGTTCGCAAAAGCTTTTTCTAGGTCGCCGAATCCTATGAAAGTGTCTGGATTTTTCTTTTACTCCCAGCATGAACTGTTGAGGTGATTGTGATATACTTCGCGAACTTATGTGATTTTTCTATCAATTTTTCCGAATGTCTGATGGAATGTCTCTAGACTTTTCTATATCATGAAATGTAAGGTGAACGTCGATGGGATGTTAAACCCAATCTTCCTTCCTCTCTTCCTTCGACTGTTCTGCCGTTCTTCCTGTCTTGTATTTAACAACGCCTAACTTACATCGCACAGTTATGAACTAAATACACTCGACAGGCAACACAAGTGAAGAACGCAGGAGGGAAGGAAATGAAATGAAATATCACATGGTGAGAAGGTATGCCACGTTACTGCAATGATTACAAAACAGAGTCGAATTCACTGGATGAGCCGATTTATCAGTATGGTGCTGCATCTGCTCTGGCCTGGATGCACGCACTGATTCCTTTGTGTGTCATAAAACCACTGTATCCATTCTGGAGGACAAGATAGCCTACAACAGTTGTAACTGGTCCATGATATTCTGGATACTAGCTGTGGAGCAGAGTTGATACACCTCATATATCCCCACAGTATGAAGATAGGAGTAAAATTGTCAGGACTCTCCAATAAGTGGGATGGATGGGGCAGAGGGGTCTTTCCCCTGGGGCACTTTTCTGTATCTCTCATACCGATCGGTGTAGTAGGTTAGTCTCGATAGTGACGTCATTTTCTGTTCTGTACCGAAATATCCTATTGAGTAAGCTTCTGAGACCTGTTACTGAACGGTCTTCCCTCCTATTTTACGACAATTGTACGGAGAGGTTTTGGATTTCGGTCTGACCCTGTCGATCGTTGAGCTGTTGTTTATGTGCAATTATAATTTGTTATTTTAGACATTTTAGCTTTGTATGTAGTGATTGTGTTACTAAACAATCACCAGAGGACGCATCCGGTTGGAAAGTGAGTCCATAATAGACTGTTTTCCTTTGTTAGAAATAGGGTTTGTGCAGATTGTTACTGTCAGTGATTACGACAAAAAAAAAAAAAAAAAAAGGTTTTCGGTCCATATTCTCTACAAATACATGTTATTTTTATGCTAATAATAGTTTAAAGGTCTTTAAATATCAAGACATCGGCTCTGCTCACGTACATTAGGAGAGTGTGAACTGACGTTACTAGTGACTTTGTGTACTTTTCTCAAAATGATTTTGTTATTAATTATCCGGACGTGTTCACAACTTTCAAGTAACAATGGAAAAGAATAATGGAAGCCTGATATTGTGAAATGCCGGCACGGTATCTCAGCGTGTAATAAAAGAGTGCGTGAGCGGATCAACAATGAACCTGAAAGGGTGTCATGGGACGTACGCCCCCAATAAATCCAACGAACAATATAGAACAAAATGAGATCTACAAAAAGAAAGTGGTTAGCGCGGAGGAATGCGTTCCGAAAAGACACTGGTTCGCACACGGATGGGCGCAAAAAAAATTTTTTTTGATCTTCATATATGCAATACGTTCTGAGACGTTGTTATTCGTGTAAGTTCAGATTTTTCTGAAATATTCGTCATTACTTAAATGTAAGAATGCACTTCCTCAGTAATGATTTCCTATTTTCTGTGTGTTAGAAAAGGAAATATGAAATTGCTGGAGATGAAATTACTGTGAGTTAAACAACTGACAGTGACCTTTATATACATTCCTGTCAGAAACAATTCACCATTTTTTTCCGAATGTGTACCTATTCTCTAGTATTCTGTTAGACAGGAATCTAAGAGCACAACTTAAATTACTGGGAATTATGGAAAAGAATTATGTGAAGCCTGATATTGTGAAATGCCGGCACGGTATCTCAGCGTGTAATAAAAAAGTGCGTGAGCGGATCAATAATGAACCTGAAAGGGTGTCATGGGACGTACTTCATAATCTTGCTTGTCACAAGCATTTATCTGCGATCGAATCCTCAACAACAGTAGGCAGACATGAAAGATCTCGAGCGTAATGTTTTTAGACTGTAGCACCATATAGGAAATATTTTTATTCGTGAGATGCATGTTATAAACTTCGACGAGCTGCAGGAGTTATCAAAAATGCGTTTCCTCGATTTTGTTTTTAAAACGCAAATCGTTGACGTATCACATAGGGAATTGGGCTACTGAATCACCGTGATCTCTAGAAGCGAGTTATGACCGCATTCTGTTTATCTTCTTATTCTTTGAAAGTCTCAGAATAGATGTATTAGCACAATGTGGTACTACACACTATTCCTAACATATTTTCCGAAACGTTAACTCCAATACTCGATGTCAGTGTGAAAGAGAATAATGACTCAATGCGGCATTACGACAATCTGCAGAATACAGTAAAATACGCTATCGTTATTATACATGCATTGAAACCTGTGGTCAGGAAAACTGTACAAATTTCTATGCATATCAGCTGAGAATCGTGGAAATGGATATACTGCGCCTGATACGGTTAAGGAGGAGGCAAGAGCGATGAAGACGGGCACGTCAACTCGATGGCATGCGGCGTCGTGCTTTATGGCAAAGTAAACGCAAATTTCGGTACTTCGAAGAATAGCTGGCCCGTGCCGTCTGCTAGCCGCTTTGTGTTCGTGGCGCCGTGAGCGCTTGCAGTGCGCAATGTGAGGATCTGCGGCCACTTGCTTTTGATTGGCTTGTGCGATCCGAACGGACAACAGCTCTTCGGTTCTCTAGACCCGAACGGTACCGCTGCCAAAATGCATACTGAATAATGCAAGGGCTCTAATTCAAGTACTAGACCGTTCGGTGCTCCTGAGATACATTATAGCCACCCAGGTCTCCGCTATACAAGCCGATGACGGTCATCTAGGTTTGTATGCCAACGCGATTCATCGCTGGAGACAATACTCACGCCATTCATAAGTAATTCACGCTTCACGGTCATGGCACAACTGCAGACCCTGCCGTTTTTGTTGTGAAGTTAAGTGCAGCTTAAGCATGTGACGGTAGTTTCGAAGTCCGGCTGCTGCTAATTTCCGACCAATGGCGCAAAATAACACAGAATGGTTCATGAAGTCCATTAGTTGTTGTCGGGTGGCAGGCGCAGACATGAAGGTGTTACACTGTGCTTGGTGCATAGTATAGCGTTCCTCAGCTGAGGTCCTCGGTCGTGGCAGAAGGAAACCGTGACGACGAGTACCCATGTCCTCTCGTTCCCATTCCGTCCACCACCACGGCACTGTCACATGTGGATGCTCAAGAAATCACTATATTCCCCTATTGGTCCGGCTCGCCAGATGAACCATCACAA
This sequence comes from Schistocerca gregaria, assembly GCF_023897955.1. NCBI lineage: Eukaryota > Metazoa > Arthropoda > Insecta > Orthoptera > Acrididae > Schistocerca > Schistocerca gregaria. Next base: position 115,808,812 of record NC_064924.1, on the reverse strand, counting down.
TGGGGCCGTTTTCAAACATTGTCACGTGGAGACAACGCAGCCTCTCGCATGATCACTGTGTCGTTCATAGTGATCACTCAGCACATGACGTTCTTGACGTCTCTTACAACCCTACCAAGCAAGATAACAACACTCAACACAGGAAACACTAAATCATCCTGGTGACCGTTCCATGACAGATAACTGCAGCTCTGATCATTTATGTACTCACCGATATTGTGTGCGCGTAACTACACTGAAGCGTTAGAGAAACTGGTGTAGGCTAGCGTATTCAAATAAAGAGATATGTAAACAGGCAGAATACGGCGCAGCGATTGGCAACGCCAAATAAGACAACAAGTGTCTGGAGAAGTTGTTAGATCGGTTACTGCTGCTACAATGGCCGGTTATCAAGATTTAAGTGACTTTGAACGTGGTATTATAGTAGGGGCTCGAGCGATGGGACACTGAATCTACGAGGTAGCGATGAAGTATAGATTCTCACGTACGACCATTGCACGAGTATACCGTGAATATCCTGCAAGAACGGGACCAATGATGCCTGAAGACAGTCGTTCAACTTGACAGAAGTACAACCCTTCCGCAAATTACTGCTGGGCTATCAACAAGTGTCCGTATGCGAACAATTCAACGAAAAATCATCGAAATGTGCTTTCAGGCACACTCGTGTACCTTTCATGACTGCACGGCACAAAGCTTGCCTTGGCCCCTCAGCAGCGACATTCGACTGCTGACGACTGGAAGCATGTTGCCTGGTCCAACGAATCTCGTTTCAACTTGTATCGAGCGTATGGACGTGTGTGGATGTGGAGACAACCTCATGAATCCATGGACCCTGCATGTCAGCAGGGAACTATTCGAGCTGGAGGAGGTTCTTTATTGGTTTGGAGCGTGTGCAGTTGGAGTGATGTGGGCCCCTGATACGTCTAGATATGACTCTGACGGGTGACATGTACGTAAGATTCCTGTCCGATCACCTGCATCCATTCATGTCCACTTTGCATTACGACGGATTTGGGCAATTGCAGCAGGACACTGCGACACCCACACATACAGAATTGCTACAGAGTGTCTCCTGGAACACTCTTCTGATTTTAAACGTTTCCGCTAACCATCAAATTCCCAAGACATGAACATTATTTAGCATATCTGGGATCCATTGCAAAGTGCTGTTCAGGAGGCATCTCCTCCACCTCGTACACTTGCCTGCAGGATTCACGATGTCAGTTCCCTCAAGCACTACTTCAGACATTAGTCGAGTCCATGGCAAGACGTACTGCGACACTTCTGTGTGCTGATGGAATCTCAACACGATATTAGGTAGGTTTACCACTTTCTTTGGCTCTTCAGTGTAGTTACATTGACATCCGGCCATAGCTTCCAGCTGCTTAACTTATTTTGTCAGGGAGCGTATCTTTCATTGTCAAGACTTGTGGCCTTCCCGGTACTCTATTACGTTAACCAGTCCACAATAAATGGTTCAAATGGCTCTGAGCACTATGGGACTCAACTGCTGTGGTCTTCAGTCCCCTAGAACTTAGAACTACTTAAACCTAACTAACCTAAGCACATCACACACATCCATGCCCGAGGCAGGATTCGAACCTGCGACCGTAGCAGTCGCACGGTTCCGGACTGCGCGCCTAGAACCGCGAGACCACAGCGACCGGCAACCAGTCCACAATACGTTGGTATACTATTGGCATTTAAAATTCCAACAATGGGTAGGTGGTAGGTAACAAACGTCTTATCGACGTGAATAATTTTAATATCTCAGTGATTGCGCACATCCGAACATAGTAGGTATGGGTAACACCCATTTACATTCTTTATATAACTATAGGTGATCATTCATTCAGAAATGCCATCTGAACCTTAGTTACGTATTAAAAGCTTTATTCAATGATCGCCACAGTAATAATGATTTCTTAGGTCGAGTAATTAAATACACTCTAGATACATGACTGCAAAATTTTGGTTTTCATATTTTGTTTTAACAAGTTTGGGTATACGTTAGACATTTTCACGGTCTCTCTCTCTCTCTCTCTCTCTCTCTCTCTCTCTCTCTCTCTCTCTCTCTCTCTCTCTGTCACTGTCTCCCTCTCTCTTCTCTCACTCTCTCGCTTCTCTCTCTCTTCGTTGCTGTAGCACACTCACAATCTCTCTCTCTCTCTCTCTTTCTCGCTGTCGCACACTCACAATATATATATCTCTCTCTCTCTCTTTCTCTCTCTCTATCTGTCTCTCTGCTCTCTCTGTATCTCCCTCTCTCTCTCTCTCTCTCTCTCTCTCTCTCTCTCTCTCTCACACACACACACACACACACACACACACACACACACACACACACATACAAACACATAGAAACACTTACGTACGTGGAAGCGAGAGCCAGCACTCATACCTCGTGATGAAACTCGACTCACGATGGGGCTGTTCGATAGTTATCGCAGCATTGACCTAATTATCTCAGTACCTCGCAGAGTTGCCACAAGAAGCCGCAAATAGGGACCGTTAACTCTAACCTAATCACCTCTGTTGTATAGCGAAGGCCTTTCTTCTGCTTCTGACGAGCCATTGGGCAGTATTAGCCCAGTTAAAGGACTTCCAGGGACTGCGCGTTAGTGCAGTGAACGAGGCTGGGTATCTTGTTATAGCACCGCACCGCCAGACTCCGTGGCCGTTCTGACCTACTTTTCCGATGCTGTAATACGCAGCAGCACGTTCCATACCCGACAGGTGTTGAATGCCTTTGTCAGACTGCGTGGTATCAGCGCTGTAGACCAATCGTTAGGCGCCTATCTGAGATAAAAATCTCGCAAATGAATGCCAATAGCGGTATGCAACGTCTCGCGGTATATTATTCTTGGAACGCAAGTGACATCATCTAGTCTGTTAAGTGATATTTGCGAGTTGCATATGTAAATGTTTGCTAGCAATGAAAACAATGTAGAAGTAGAGCATTCTTACTTTTTAAAATGACCGGACATTAGAATTCCACTACTAGGACTGTTCTGAATAGGATGAAGCCAATCTGTAACGACATTTATTTAATGTGCCACTTAACAAATAAAGTATGCATGGCTAGACATGAAGTATCAAATTAGAAGAACGTTTCGCCTCTATAAGCAGCGACAACTAAAGAAACAAACCCTAACATTCTCGGAAAGCGTGGATAGCACGACTGTCCACTCTCGAGCGAGGGCCAAATGGCAGAAGCAGCTCATCCAAATTTCTTTCTGTGTGACCCATAAAAACGTGTTTACAATTGGCCAACTACATTTAATTACATTTAAAAACTATTATTCACTCATAACAGTTATTCGTAGTATTTTGCGGAAAATAGTATGCAACTTTCGCTGGTTAGGCACAATTTCATCTGATTTTCGAGGTATCTGTACTTTTGGCATGTACTGCACTTAGTTATGCTTTTCCTTTCTTTGTTGTGGGTCCACATTGGATGTATATTCAGACAAAGATGATTTTGATGGTATGTCATGCTGATCTGTGACACAACGAATTCTCTGTTTCAATGATGCGGAAACGTTCTAAAATACTTCAAAGATCAAAGTTTGTCCTAATTTAACAGCTATAAATAAAATTCATCAAAAATATCCACAGCCTACCCGATGGTATTTTGGATGTCCAGTTTAGGACATTTGACAGTCTCGGTAGTCTGCCCACAGTGCAGTGTAGAGAGTAAAGAAGGGAAGTGTCAGAACTCTCTGTGAGCAAGATCCCTCTAAGTGAGAATTTATTTTTTACTTCGTTTCCCTTGCGTCAACCTCGCTTGTCTTCTGTTCTCCATACGTCATCTCCTTTTTACATACTTACTTATTCTTTTCCAAAGCAACCCGCAATAGAAACAATAAAATTATCAAGTAAAATTGTAACATGCAGTTTAAAACAACTTAGTTAACACAACAAAAACAACGCAATAAAAATGCATTCAATATTACTACAATATGTCTGGTGTAATGAAAATTGTGTCCATAAAAGTTTTCAGGTTCTCAGATTCCAAAATTAGTCCACCAAACAGCAGTCTCAATGTTCTTATTATTCGTGGTAACCAAGTCGTCTGAGGTGCACTATTTATTCAACATTCTATAGATCGTAGACCTTGTAGTTCGCCACATTCACTGCATTCGTCAGTATTAATGTATCCCATTTCTTCATATTTCATTTACACCGGCATATGATCGTCCTTCGATGATCCAGAGCTTCACTAGTCGTGTAAGAGACTATTTGACTTTGTCTGTATCATACAGAAGCATAGTGCACAACAATGTTTCATTCCGACAGCGTGTTATTTGTGTAAATATTACCTGTTCCAGTTTATCGATCTGTATTCACTTACGTCGACCATCTCCTGATGAGTGATCAAGGTATCAAGTATTATATTCAAAAGCTTTACGTTTTACTTTCTGACATGTTACACACTCACGATAATCGTCTCATTTTTTGAGTCTGTGGAACGAAAACTGAGTCTAATCTAATAAGGTTATTTATGATTGTAATTAACATGTAATGTATGCAGTGTGTCACTGTCGTACTTATTACTTGTTGGTTTTCCTAACAGTGATCACTTATAACGCTGATTATAGTTGTTACGTACCTTAGGTTAGAACATAATGTAACTTCAGCTGTTCACTTCTTTTATATGAAGCACAAGAACTATGGGGTATCTTCCTCGGTACGTCGTTGTGTATGCAACACCTAGAAAAGTGGTGTCTAACCTCATAGATGACGTGGGCCACATTGGAAGAACTGAAGTAGCCGTAAGATAAAATACCGGCGTATCTGACGGGTTGGTCGGCTATATGAACGACACTCTGGGGGTTGATGTAATGTGGAGAACTCACGCCCCACGTGTTGAGCAATTCGGTGGTACGTCCACCCGACCTCCCGCATGCCCACTATACACCCTCGCTCAAAGTCCGTCAACTGCACATACGGTTCACGTCCACGCTGTCGCGGCGTGCTACCAGTGTTAAAGACTGCGAAGGAGCTCCGTATGCCACGGGAAACTGGTTGACACTGACGGCGGCGGTGCACAAATGCTGCGCAGCTAGCGCCATTCGACGGCCAACACCGCGGTTCCTGGTGTATCCGCTCTGCCGTGCGTGTGATCATTGCTTGTACAGCCCTCCGCAGTGTCCCGAGCAAGTGTGGCGGGTCTGACACACCGGTGTCAATATGTTCTTTTTTCCATTTCCTGGAAAATATATATATATATATATATATATATATATATATATATATATATATATATATATATATATATATATATACTCCTGGAAATTGAAATAAGAACACCGTGAATTCATTGTCCCAGGAAGGGGAAACTTTATTGACACATTCCTGGGGTCAGATACATCTCATGATCACACTGACAGAACCACAGGCACATAGACACAGGCAACAGAGCATGCACGATGTCGGCACTAGCAAGGTGTATATCCACCTTTCGCAGCAATGCAGGCTGCTTTTCTCCCATGGAGACGATCGTAGAGATGCTGGATGTAGTCCTGTGGAACGGCTTGCCATGCCATTTCCACCTGGCGCCTCAGTTGGACCAGCGTTCGTGCTGGATGTGCATACCACGTGCGACGACGCTTCATCCAGTTCCAAACATGCTCAATGGGGGCAGATCCGGAGATCTTGCTGGCCAGGGTAGTTGACTTACACTTTCTAGAGCACATTGGGTGGCACGGGATACATGCGGACGTGCATTGTCCTGTTGGAACAGCAAGTTCCCTTGCCGGTCTAGGAATGGTAGAACGATGGGTTCGATGACGGTTTGGATGTACCGTGCACTATTCAGTGTCCCCTCGACGAACACCAGAGGTGTACGGCCAATGTAGGAGATAGCTCCCCACACCATGATGCCGGGAGTTGGCCCTGTGTGCCTCGGTCGTATGCACTGCTGATTGTGGCGCTCACCTGCACGGCGCCAAACACGCATACGACCATCATTGGCACCAAGGCAGAAGCGACTCTCATCGCTGAAGACGACACGTCTCCATTCGTCCCTCCATTCACGCCAGTCGCTACACCACTTGAGGCGGGCTGCACGATGTTGGGGCGTGAGCGGAAGACGGCCTAACGGTGTGCGGGACCGTAGCCCAGCTTCATGGAGACGGTTGCGAATGGTCCTCGCCGATACCCCAGGTGCAACAGTGTCCCTAATTTGCTGGGAAGTGGTGGTGCGGTCCCCTACGGCACTGCGTAGGATCCTACGGCACTGCGTAGGATCCGTGCGTCGCTGCGGTCCGGTCCCAGGTCGACGGGCACGTGCACCTTCCGCCGACCACTGCGACAACATCGATGTACTGTGGTGACCTCAGGCCGCACGTGTTGAGCAATTCGGCAATACGTCCGCCCAGCCTCCCGCATGCCCACTATACGCCCTCGCTCAAAGTCCGTCAACTGCATATACGGTTCACATGCCACGGGAAACTGGTTGACACTGACGGCGGCGGTGCACAAATGCTGCGCAGCTAGCGCCATTCGACGGCCAACACCGTGGTTCCTGGTGTGTCCGCTGTGCCGTGCGTGTGATCATTGCTTGTACAGCCCTCTCGCAGTGTCCGGAGCAAGTATGGTGGGTCTGACACACCGGTGTCAATGTGTTCTTTTTTCCATTTCCATGAGTGTATATATATATATATATATATATATATATATATATATTCTGGATATCGATTTTCGATTACGAATGACGTCAAGAACATACATTACAAACTAACCAAAAATAATGCTAATAGCTCATCATTTAATTTGTATTTTGGCCTGCATTGTATGTGTTATTGTTAAAGATATATTGTATAGCAAATACCTAGGCATAATTAAACATGATTATTTCCTGAAGCTCGATCTTTGTAACCGTCCTTATTGTAAAATCTAATGGCACAATTGAACAAATTATGTTTCACCCGGTTTTTTCTCGTTTTTATTAAAGACACTCATATGACTGTAACTAAGTGACATCTGCTCTTCGGGTTACTGTATTACTTTCCTTCATTACTCGATGCTATGGACTTATAATATTTTCATCTTTAGCACTGCGCATTTTTTCCTGTATTTTAATATATTGTGTAGTTTTCATTTGTGACTATGTACTAATTTTGTCCGCTTTTATTGCTACATGAAATCTTGTAACTTAACGAACAGCATATGTTCGATACATGGTTTCTACAGATTTTTAGAAACTGATCACAACAACTCACATCTAGTATTACATACATGTAGTTGAATGTTCTTAATGTTATAATTCTTTATCTTACTATTGAGCAACGACTTTATAAAAATTCGTTGTTAGTGGCACCATCTGGCAGTTATTTTTCGGGAGCAGCTGCCCTACATAGTGGACAGTTTCATGACATAAATTTTACGGGTTCCTTGTTCCTGCAGCTAGCGTTGCGAGTGATACACCACATTTACATCCATAAGTGGCCTGTATACAACTTACTACAGTCAGCCACCTTGTATTAAAACACATGTGTGGAAATATGAGCACAGGATGTATATGTGATACATGTTAACGTTATAAATTATGTAACCACGACGTCTTCTGCTATATGAAAGACTATACCTTCATACCACTTACGAAGTATACCTTTTTGGGTCTTAGGAAGGGCGATTCAGATGAAAAAATTATGAGAAAGTGTAATGCTGGTGGCCAGTTCATACTACATTAATGTAATAATTTGTATTTTTATGCACCATATAACGGATGTTTAATATTGTACTGTTTTTGTACTGTTGACAACTTATATGCAATTTTCTGTGTTTCAGATGTGAAGATGTCTCATCAATAACCTGAAACTAGTTATCAATAAAGTAGTTTATGCGACCTTGAGTTGGGGTTTTTATCCATACGTTTCGTATAAGGTAGTTCGAGTTTTTATTTGTGAATTTACAGAGACTTCTAATGGTAAACGTTACAGTATTATTGGTTGAAAACCAACTGTGTAGATTGCCTACAAACAGACGTGGCAGAAAGGAACTTACCTTACATATCCTCTACACTTGTATATGCCACGGTGTTCCTTACATGCTATCTTTAAGAAATGGGAAACACTCTGCACCGCCATCTATTAACATTTCAGCTCAGGGAATTATAGCAATTGACGAATTTTAACATACTGAGTATAGACATTGTTCGCTGTGTTGAGTATGGTGTTGCCGATCTCTTTGCACTCTCTGTGAGGATTCCTGTCTTGCTGCAAACATGTTTCTTGTAGTATTAAAACTACACTACTAAATTTATGAGTTCTTTGGCCGTTCACTAAGTATGAAATTTAGCAAAAGTAGCTTCAGTTCCAGTAATAAAGAAGACTTAAGTGTAGCTGGGCATTGCGTCCAGCTGGGCTCCTATTACTCACATGGTTACGTGATTGCATGCTTCATCCATTTTATACCATAGTTAGCCAATCATAGTGGCTGGCGAGAGATGGTAGAATCGTCTTAACATGCTGCCACCATATGCTTCCAGTGCATAAGAAATGTACAGAACGCGCTAAACAGGGTAACAGTTGACCACTATTTACATATGGCAGAGGGACAGGACAGCACGGGTAATGTATGGTGTTGCGTTACCTTGCTGAATCTCAAATCCCACTTAGACGTCGAAGATATGGCACTACCACCGACCTCAACACATTATAAATGTAACAACTGCTGCCAACCGAGCGAGGTGGCGCAGTGGTTAGCACATTGGACTCGCATTCGGGAGAACGACGGTTCAATCCCGTCTCCGGCCATCCTGATTTAGGTTTTCCATGATTTCCCTAAGTCACTTCAGGTAAATGCCGGGATGGTTCCTTTGAAAGAGCACGGCCGATTTCCTTCCCCATCCTTCCCTCACCCGAGCCTGCGCTCCGTCTCTAATGACCTAGTTGTCGACGGGACGTTAAACACTAATCTCCTCCTCCTCCTAACAAATGCTGTCCGGACTACATGTTGCGCGAACTAGAGGTGTCCATATCGTGCATCCAGTGGTACTCTATACCATCACGTCATAGTCTGGGTTTGTATGACGATAGCGACTGCAGAATGCCAACGTCACCCACCACCGGGACTCGCCAGAACAGAAGGAACACTGCTTTTCCGCTGTAGATTGTTGCTGTTGGACGCACCATTGTTGGCGTACCTCTCTCTGAAACAGCGTCTATGGATGTCGCAAAATTGTTCGCTGTGCTGACCGTGGTGTTGCCGAACTCTTCGAACTCTCTGTGAGTATTCCTGTCTTGGCGCAAACATGTCACGTGATCTAGGCGTACCTCACGCTCAACCGATAAATGTTTCTGTCCTATCGGGCTGTAATCGCATGGACGGTTGCGATTCAGCAAGGCGATAAGTATGTCTCTCTGGAACCCGATTGTTTCATATTCGCTCGACAGTATGAGATCCATATCAATGCGAGTGCCAATAGCTCCAGACAATAAACCGTTATGTCAGGTGATGGTGATTGTTCAAATGGCTCTGAGCGCTGTGGGACTTAACTTCTGAGGTCATCAATACCCTAGAACCTACAACTACTTAAACCTAACTAACCTAATGACATCACACACATCCATTCCCGAGGCAGGAGTCGAACCTGCGACCGCAGCGACAGCGCGGTTTCAGACTGTAGCGCCTAAAACCGCTCGGCCACTCTGGCCGGCAGGTGATGGTGACACATGTTGGTAGGTAATTTTTATTTCTCATCATCTTCAAACAAACAACTTTACACAGTTTCTGAATCTGAAATCCATTGTGTTTTGTATTCCAGTATAAAACACTTATATGCTATTGCTAGTATGAACTTCATGCAGTTGATCTGTAATGCTATCCCTTCAATATGTGGTACACTTTGTGGCAATTTGAAATTTCTCGCTTGTGGTTCTCAAGGGGGAATGTTTGTAATCGGTCAAAGATGCTGAATTTTCTTTTGTAGCATGTTAGAAATAACGTCTCAATTCTAAAAGTTTAAGTCGTGTTTGGAACAACGCGCCCATTTTCAACACAACTGAGTCCTTGTTTGTCGCTTTTTGTTATATCCTGCCTTCGGAGATCACATTTCAAGCTAATAGAAATCTGCGAACTCACTTACGATGCGATTAATTAAAATTTGTTTCAGAATGCACACATGGTGGAACACAAATACCGACCAACAGCTTTCATATCCTCATTTGGAAGACACATCCAAACACAATATTTTGGTCGGTCAATAATGCTAAAATTTCCTCATATGATATGTGTCTTCTGTTGAATTACGATGACATTGGAAGGACCTGGACGTTTATGAGACTAGGAGTTCATGCATGCTGTTTTATAGAAAACCTACCGAAGAACATTAATCATGTTCATACTGCTAACTCTGAAATATCAGCGAAAGACATTTCCCAAAGAACTCGACTCAAGGATAAGACAAGAGGAAAAGAGATATATGAACAATAAGAAGACCAATTTTATGGCTATCACCAACGTTATGGTACTTGTTTCTAGTATAAATGCCACAAGAATCCTTTTACTGCATTTTGCACAGCTTTCATTTTTCGGTGTATAAGAAAAATTGTAGATTAAGAGGTGAAACTGTGCTTCCTGTAACACAGTCTCCTTCTGAAGAAAATTTTTCGAAGTACGTTAGAGTGAAGTTTATTTAACTTTTTGTGAAGTAGAAATTGCTATGTATCAAAGACCTAAATTTAATAAATTGTTGCAAGCGTCCTGCGACTGATATTAAAAACTGGTACACCAATTTACTTATCTAACTGCTAAGAATAATCTGCTACCGTTTGAAAGTGATAAATGAATTAACCTTTGAGAAAACGTTCCTCGTGTGATACTATGTGCTCTATAAGTATACAGCAACGTACTGATGAATTTGCTTGCCAAAAAGTTGAAAAAAATGCAGATTATAGACAACAACGTAATGGTTCAAATGGCTCTGAGCACTATGCGACTCAACTGCTGTGGTCATCAGTCCCCTAGAACTTAGAACTACTTAAACCTAACTAACCTAAGGACATCACACACATCCATGCCCGAGGCAGGATTCGAACCTGCGACCGTAGCAGTCGCGCGGTTCCGGACTGCGCGCCTAGAACCGCGAGACCACCGCGGCCGGCAACAACGTAATGAAAACATATGCAAAGTGTGGTTTAGTTATCTCGCAAACAGTAAAAGCACCATTAGCTTTCATGCAAACGTGTACTTTCTCATACGTCCTACCTCAAGTTGTTGTAATTCTAACGCCGGCTGTCTAGCTCCGCCTAGTTTGAGTTCGTACAGATAAATAACTGAGCGGGATACTTTAACACCCGTCATTAGGAAACGAGGAAAACCAAAATAGTCTTTTTTCCCTCGTAGTTTAATGCAATATAAGCATCACAAGCACTGTTTCATTTACTACAGACTCCTATCCATACGGATGTTTCAAATGGCCGTGTCATTTAAGGAAGACTGCTTCGCAAGGAAGGAGGTGAATGTGTGTCCTGTTGTTCAGGAATGAGCTATCTTTCCTCCTGACGGGCACCCGAAATTTTAACGGCTGCTTAGAAAAGTGATTCCTACCTGCTCCGAAATGAGATCCTTACACCGAACCGCTAATGAAAGTAACCAGCAGCCTTTAGCGCTCATAGGACAGAACTCGTAATGGTCTAATAAAGGACACAACTGAGAGAGGACTTATCCTGAATCGGAGATGCGCGGCTCGTTTCAGTTAGGACGAGCAGCTCGTGAAAAACAAATATACAGATATTCTCCCTTCTGCTAGCGTTAGCCTCTGTGCATCCTCTTTATTCATGCGCGGTGCGGTTTCGCAGTGAGGATACCGCTTCTGGGTATAGTAATTCCCCTATCTCATCACCAGTGGAAGCTATTCTGGGATTAAGCTCCGCATAGATGGCAGTTTGGTGTTAGTTCAGCGCATCTGAACGGGTACAGATATTATTGTCGGAACACAAGGCTCAGAGCTGCGCCTTTGTTACCAATTCTGCGTAGAAAGATAAGGGAGCTGTCAGCTGCTTAATAACATGAGAGCAGAAAGCTTAAAATATAAGAGTCGTGTCAAATAACTTCCTCAAATTTGATCAGTGGGAGACCATAAATACAACTACCGATATTCAGTTATGATACTTTGCGAAACGTACTACAGTAGTACATCTATGACGATTCTGAATCACTAAGGTCTTCGCCGTCGCGTATGCTTAATTTCAGGGGCAAATGCGTTACCTCACAAGCCAGCCACCCTAATTTATTACGTATTCCTTACCAGTAATGACACTATTATGTGATGACGTCATCATCCTTCTCCACCCTTCCCCGGACCCCGTCTCCTTTCGTGACTAATCTCAGCTGCAGAGTAGTGTCATCCGAATGCCATAACTTTCTCCGCTATTTTCAAAAGTATTTTCTCAAAAAATTACGAAATGTGGGTAACTTACAGTAACATCTTAAACTACTTTACAGGCCATTAAAACGAAACAGCCAATAGCAATGTAGCCGTCATAAATTGGTGATCCCTTGATGCCTCAGAACATGTCCTACCAACAGGTCCCTTCTTCTTGTCAGGTTGTTCCACAAACTCCTCTTCTCCCCAATTCTATTCAGTACCTCTTCATTGGTTATGTGATCTACCCATCTAATCTTCAGCATTCTTCTGTAGTACCACGTTTCCAAAGCTTCTATTCTCTCTCTTCTTGTCGAAACTAGTTATCGTTCATGTTTCACTTCCATACATGGCTACGCTCCATACAAATACTTTCAGAAACGACTTCCTGACACTTAAATCAATACTCGATGTTAACAAATTTCTCTTCTTCAGAAACGCTTTCCTTGCCATTCCCATTCTACATGTTATATCCTCTCCACTTCGACCACCATCAGTTATTTTGCTCCCGAAATAGCAAAACTCCTTTACTACTTTAAGTGTCTCATTTCCTAATCGAATTCTCTCAGCATCACCCAACTTAATTCGACTACATTCCATAATCCTTGTTTTGCTTTTGTTTATGTTCATCTCATACCCTCCTTTCATGACACTGTCTATTCAGTTCTGCTGCTCTTCAAAGTCCTTTGCTGTCTCTGACCGATGTACAATGTCATTGGCGAACCTCGAAGATTTTATTTCTTCTCCATGGATTTTAACTCCTACTCCGAATTTTTCTTTTGTTTCCTTCACTGCTTCCTCAATATACAGATTGAATAACATCAGGGGTAGGCTAGAACGCTGTCTCACTCACTTCCCAACCACTGCTTCCCTTTCGTGCCCCTCGACTCTTATAACTGCCATCTGGTTTCTGTACAAATTGTAAATAGCCTTTCGCTCCCTGTATTTTACCCCTGCCACCTTCAGAATTTGAAAGAGAGTATTCCAGTCAACATTGTCAAAAGCTTTCTCTAAGTCTACAAATGCTAGAAACGTAGGTTTGCCTTTCCTTAATCTAGTTTCTAAGATAAGTCTTAGGATCAGTATTGCCTAACTTGTATTCTAGTAACAAAAAGTTTGCTTTGTCCGAAGAACACGAATGTACAAAGAAGTCTACCGTTGTGGAACGTTAGTCACTTGTCAAAGATTAGCAATGGGGAGTCTCGAGGTACATAGTCGGCACTGTTGGCTGAATGCGTCTTGCTGAGGTAACGAAATTTCTCGTTAATTACGTAAATTCCACCCACCCAGTTTGATGAGGGGCAGGGTTGAGCAGCTTAATGCTAATGGCAATTATTTAAATTACGTCTAAAAATAATCTAGCTTGAACCAATGGGATGCGCCAAGTGTAGCCTAATATTTATCGTGTTTACCATCCAAAATGTGTGCTTCCTTCCTTGTAACTCAACCTCAATGTTTTATAGCGTTAAGAACCGGCAGCTGTGCTTGTATGATTGTGTGCTGTAGACCGATGGGAGCCACTGTACTTTCGTACCCCTGTTAATACAGCTGACAAACAGCATTCAGATTCGCTGGCAGGAAGACGTATCTGAAGTTAAATTTTATGTAACTCGTCCAGCGCCAAAAAATGTTGTGTGGCTACAGGTGGAAGTAGGCAGTATTTAATGTAAAAGGTTGTCAGGAAACAGTTTCTCTTGACATCATAGAGAAGCCCTTCTTTTAGCAGTAGTAGTGTTAATTTTCGAGTCCACGTTTTTATGACTCCAAATACTTAAGATACAAACGTACATTCTGAAACATTCAAAACTATATAATACAGCGAAAATTAATATAATTCTATAGTATAAATGTAGTTAAGCGTTTAGGAAACATACTGAATCTTCCTGTTCGTTTATTCAGATGACAATACACGACCAAGAGCGGCTGAAATTTCCTACTAGACGATGAATGTGATATCTTTGAAAACTTTAATGGAAATGGCATTAAATGGATGCGCATAATCCAGGCCAAATAATGTAGATAGTTTATTGGCGAGTGGAACAGGAAAAGCAACAGATAAAAAGTGAAGTGTTTGCCCTGCTATTGCTATGTGCTGCAGTATACCTTGACAAATCTATGTAGTAATAGATGTATTTCCTCATTATCACACATAAAATGGAAAGTGGGAGATCAAAGTGGTATACTGTATGGATCTTAAAGATTCTATACTCACCAGCATAGTTTTCGAAAATGGACTAAGAATTAAATATTGGTTTCTATGATGTTTCCACAACAATAATAATCCTATAATCCTCCAAATATCTCCACAACTTGTCTAAACCCCGGCCGGTGTGGCCGTGCGATTCTAGGCGCTAGATTCTGGAAGCGAGCGACCGCTACTGTGCCAGGTTCGAATCCTGCCTCTTGCATGGTTGTGTGTAATGTCCTTGGGTTAGTTAGGCTTATTTAGATCTAAGTTCTAGGCGACTGATGACCTCAGAAATTAAGTTGCATAGTGCTCACAGCCATTTCAACCATTTGTCTAAACATACATCATTAAGCATGGAAAGTGACGATCTGAAAATCGCAAGAGAAATGCGACACACATACCTCAAACACAACAATCTCTAATCACTAACATTTATGTAATCACAATAACAGTTCAAAACTCACCCACAATTGGACTGAATTCTGTCAATTAGAAATTTAGCGAGGTGTCCATCAACAATAGCATATTCTGGCTATTGTATTCACTGTCTGCCCAGAAGATCAGATTTTATTAGTCCTAATTCATTACAGTACTCTTCCTCTTAATATGAAAATTACAAGCAATAAACTTTTCCTGTTTTGCCGAAATCGCGAAGCTGTATTCCAGTAATATGTGGTATGTTGTTTCTGGTAGCTCGCTGTTGCACAAGGTGTCATTACCTAAAGCTAACGTAAAATAAATTCGTAGTTTCCTTGAACACAGAACGAAACATAAAATAAAATATTTTGCCGAAATTTATCACAGTAAACAGGGTAGCATTCTACCTTCCATTGCAGTCGGTGAGTAATAGGGTAAGTAACTGGTTATCATCAGTGATCATTGCACCCCATTCAATATGTATTCACACGTGCTTTTTCAGTATTCATCACATAAAGGGATATCAGGTATATTGAAAATGCTGGTCGCTATTAGGTGTCAACATTTAATTAGTATTCATATTAACGTATTTGAGAAGCGAATTATCTTTATATTCGTGTGGAATATGTGTTAGTAACTGTTACTGTATAATTACTTATGTATATGAGTATATCTGTAGCTAATTTTCGCAACTGTAGCTTCTGTTAGTAGCTGTTGGAAATAAGCTACCATGTTGAAGCACCAAAATTGAAAGTTCAAAATCTGCAGCTAGCACTAGTTTTCTTGTTAGCAAAGAGCAAATCGGTGGTTGTAATTAGTTAATTCAGGATTTTCCATTCAGCACTAGGTCGCAAGGAAGACCACTGCAAAGCCCCAACTGAAGTCCATTCAGCCTTTGTTGACAGAGGGAATCTGTTCACTGGAGCATTTTGTTGTTACTGTAGATGAAGAAGGAACTTTTTCATCAGATTTTGTGGAAATAACTTCGCCACGACATCGGCTTGTGATAACAGGATGAGGTCGGATATCTTGGTAATGTGAAGTTGGACTGAAGTAGTGGTCATCCTTTTCAGCAGGGTGTGGGATGACTAGGAAGGAATCCATCCGTGGGATGGACCTACCCTCACGGCGCAACACCAACAGCAATGGTGTAGATACATGAACACAGTCAAACGAAAATTATTATATTTACCAGAGAGTAAGTGCTGAAGTGGAAGCGGATTAGTATAAACACTTCATATTTCTTGAATTCGTTTGCTTTGGAAGTGGTATGTCGGCAGGTAGTAATAAAGATTCGTTCTATAGTTTTTAGCCTCCACATATTGTTGATATATTTGTCACATGACGGTTCATGACCATATAAGTGTAATGCAGCCACGGAGCATTTGGAGTTCAAGGATAGTTTCGTGACATTCAAATAATCAGAACCACACGTGCTTGCAAAATATAGCGACAAGAGTGACGCTGATTCAGCCTACCACCATGCGGCATTTCATCGGACATACAGATATATTGCGTACTTCTGGTTAATTTCGAATGTTGAATGTGTTGCATTTTCTTGATTAGCAAAATACTCTTATTGCAGTCTAAATCATCCCAAACTGATACGAGTTCATTAATCATCTTTCCTCATACACACTCGAACGAGGGTAATGTTGTGATTGAAACTAAATTAAGTTACGACAGACTTTCCTTTTTACTTAACCAACCCACAGCTGATTAACGAAACGAAGTAACTGGTGCACAGAAGGATTCCAATCGAGTGATATGCACTACACACCAATAAGCGCAAATATCTCACTCGTATTACTCACAACTGATTATCTATACAAGATATCCACCTACAAATAAAAATTTGAAGCTCTCCTTTTAGCAGAACACTGATATTAGTCAGAATCAATGATTGTTTGACATAGATTAACGGATGTAGTGAATGTAAATACAACAATAGGTCTGCTGATTAAGCCTACATATTCTCCAGTTACCTGCAAAAGAAAATTAATAGACCAGGACGGGAACATAACATTTAGTCTAATTAAAATTATCACTAAAAGAATTCCTGTAAGAAACAAGGTAAACCTATTAGGTAAGTAAAACCAAAATGTGGAAAAAACTGTCAATGTGTCTAACACAATTTGTGAATCTATTTCAAGCCGTAACATAAGATTGAATCAATCGACATGTAATTTTTTATCTGATTTCAGCTATACATCTTATAACTATACACAGACACATCTTGTTGACGAAAAGAAAGGACTCAATGTCACATAAATAAAATGAACTACAATCTTTCATTATTCATAAGAAAATCAATTCACATTAGAATGGGTAAAGCTAAAATCTCGTCCTTTTACTTCAGGAAGCGTACTTTTGAAACTCTTGGTGGAGGTTCAGTTGTCCCTGAATAGCCCAAAAATGTTCCTTGATTAGGTATCCTAAGTACCAAAATGTATAGGGATCATTTTACAAAATATTGCCATTTTTTCATCATTAATGAGGGTTATCAATGAGTCTGTATGAGTACTATTCTCCAATATGAAATTGCTGTACTAAATTTGCCAGACTTGTGGTTCCTTTCGTTTTATTGATTTCTTTGTTTAATTAGTGAAAGCCTCCTGAATCTTTCCTTCCCACTGACTTTTCTTAGTAGGGACTCAGAGTAATACATTCAGCCAGTCATATTTCTCCTTTGTCTACACATCAGTTCTACAGGAGTGAATCATGTGGATGTATCCAGAATATTGTTGATGGTTTCCTCAGATTCCTGTAAATAGTTGATCGAGACAGTTAAATACTATTCAAACATCAGCTTGATTTCATTGTTGACAGCCTTATGTTGGGACATGGGATTGGGTAAAGACTATGGCAAAAATGTCAACGAGAAAAAATTTCGATTTGTCAAGTGTTTCCTTTTATAATCCTATGTTGTTCTTCAAACATTACAGAATAATGTAAACGGAGATTTGTTAACTGTTGTCTCTGTGAGGGTCTTAGATCTTCCCGTTAATTCGTTTCTGGTAAACTTGCTCTTCGATGGCCAGTACTTCGCAGTTGAAACTGAAAATGTTCGTCCTTTGTTTTACTGATAGTAGACACGAGATATTATCTGGAGTGTTGCCTGTTCTATAAATCCACCCTGCTTCAGCAGTTTGGTTCTGGTGATTTTTCTGTGGACCTGGAAAGATTCACGGCCCATAGAAAAGTCTTATGTGGCGTTCTTTTCTGGGAAAATGTCACGTTTCAAGATGCGATGTATTATTAAATCCCCAAGTGACAGAAACAAAGATACTTTCACGACATTTCCTATTGTAATAAACTTCCTTGCTTACAACCATACAGTCTGGGATTTCATACCAACAGCTGTGTTGCAGTCTCTTGCTGTTAATTCGGGTAATTCCATGCATTCTAAAATCTTATCGAAGATGCCAGCCATGAAGCAATTACAGGAGCTAGTTCTTAGGTTCATCTTCGACCAGGTTCTACTTGGTAACATGGAATACTCGTTGCCACAGCGAATTGTGACCTCCGCCACACACCGCTTGATGGCTATCGGAGTATATATATATATATATATATATATATATATATATATATATATTATGTATTAAGTTATTTCCATTATTACTTGCCTGACCAATTCTTCCAAATGTCGGACCAATTCATAATTGGTTCCCACATGAGGTGACTGCTATTTTGTGCATGGCTCAGACCGATGTGAAATCCATCATGAGAGAAGCATACACGTCCACATTCTTGTATTAAATCAATAGAACCAACAGTAGAGCGAAATTCTTTCAGATTTCTTTCTAGCTCATTTAAAAGCCTTTCACACACATCTACCTCCAAATTTGCTTTGAGAATCCTTAAAATATATATGTGCACTAAGTTTAACCCCAGTACCTTCAATTATGGGGATACTATTTTAACTACAGACTAAGACTCTCGCTGCAGAACAAAAATGGCTCAGCACTGAAAAGTTCCTTGTGTGGTCACTCTTCAGTACTCCATGACCACTATCTAGACAGCAATTATTTCTCAAAAGCTTAATATCTCGTACAACACTTCATCATTTCAACTGCCTATACATCATTTTCTCCTCCTGCGGACCCTGATCCGCAACTTACGTTCTGTAGGTAGTTCTATTAATAAGGAAGTTCATTTTGGAAACCATTTATTAGTATTTTAGTGTTTACAATCCTCTTGTAATCACCAGTGGTCTAGGGGTATTTATTATCTTTAAAAAAAAAAAAGAAAAAGGGGGGGGGGGGGTGGGCGTAGCTCAGATGGTAGAGCGCTCGCTTAGAGTGCGAGAGGTACTGGGATCGATACCCAGCGCCTCCAGAATTTAAAACGCCGGCACGGTAGCTCAGCGTGTTTGGTCAGAGAGCCGGTTGGCCTCTGTATTAAAAAAAACTGAGTGGAAGGATCAATCACCGAACTTGAAAAGGATGTCTTGCGACGTCCGCAACGAGCAGACACAACGATCAACAAAAAAAAAAAAAAAAGGTAGCGTCTTTGATTCATAATCGAAACGTCTTCGGTCCCAGGTTCGATCCCCGCCACTGCCTAAATTTTAATAAATAGTCCGCATTGGCGGCCGAAGCCTTCCGGCATAAGAAGTCAGCCTCATTCTGCCAACGGCCTTGTCAAAAGGGCGGAGTAGTGGATAGAGGTTCAGGGCACTCTCTTGTCCTAGGGGTGGGAAATTGCCCCTAAAGGCGGAAGAATCAGCAATGATCAACGACATGAGGATGCAGAATGGAAACCACTGCATTATAGACACGTAACGTGTATCCACAGGACATGTGGCCTGTAATTGAAAAAGTGTCATGATGATCTCTTCATTGGCAAAAGATTCCGGAATAGTCCCCCATTCGGATCTCCGGGAGGGGACTGCCAAGGGGGAGGTTACCATGAGAAAAAGATTGAATAATCATCGAAAGGATAACGTTCTACGAGTCGGGGCGTAGAATGTCAGAAGCTTGAACGTGGTAGGGAAACTAGAAAATCTGAAAATGGAAATGCAAAGGCTCAATCAAGATATAGTAAGGGTCAGTGAAATGAAGTGGAAGGAAGACAAGGATTTCTGGTCAGATGAGCATCGGGTAATACCAACAGCAGCAGAAAAAGGTATAACAGGTGTAGGATTCGTTATGAATAGGAAGGTAGGGCAGAGGGTGTGTCACTGTGAACAGTTTAGTGACTGGGTTGTTCTAATCAGAATCGACAGCAGACCAACACCAACAACGATAGTTCAGGTATACATGCCGACGTCGCAAGCTGAAGATGAACAGATAGAGAAAGCCTATGAGGATATTGAAAGGGTAATGCAGTATGTCGAGGGGGACGAAAATCTAATAGTCATGGGCGACTGGAATGCAGTTGTAGGGGAAGGAGTAGAAGAAAAGGTTACAGGAAGATATGGGCTTGGGACAAGGAATGAATAAGAAGAAAGATTAATTGAGTTCTGTAACAAGTTTCAGCTAGTAATAGCGAATACCTTGTTCAAGAATCACAAAAGGAGGAGGTATACTTGGAAAGGGCGGGGAGATACTGGAAGATTTCAATTAAATTACATAATAGTCAGACAGAGTTTCCGAAATCAGATACTGGACTGTAAGGCGTACCCAGGAGAAGATATAGATTCAGATCACAATATAGTAATGATGAAGAGTAGACTGAAGTTTAAGACATTATTCAGGAAGAATCAATACGCAAAGAAGTGGGATACGGAAGTACTAAGGAATGACGAGATACGTTTGAAGTTCTCTAACGCTATAGATACAGCGATAAGGAATAGCGCAGTAGGCATTACAGTTGAAGAGGAATGGACATCTCTAAAAAGGGTCATCACAGAAGTTGGGAAGGAAAACATAGGTGCAAAGAAGGTAGCTGCAAAGAAACCATGGGTAACAGAAGAAATACTTCAGTTGATTGATGAAAGGAGGAATTACAAACATGTTCTGGGAAAATCAGGAATACTGATATACAAGTCGCTGAGGAATGAAATAAATAGGAAGTGCAGGGAAGCTAAGACGAAATGGCTGCAGGAAAAATGTGAAGACATCGAAAAAGATATGATTGTCGGAAGGACAGACTCAGCATACAGGAAAGTCAAAACAACCTTTGGTGACATTAAAAGCAACGGTGGTAACATTAAGAGTGCAACGGGAATTCCACTGTTAAATGCAGAGGAGAGAGCAGATAGGAGGAAAGAATACATTGAAAGCCTCTATGAGGGTGAAGATTTGTCTGATGTGATAGACGAAGAAAATTGAGAATGCGCTAGGTGACGATCAGTTTGGCTTTAGGAAAAGTAAAGGAACGAGAGAGGCAATTCTGACGTTACGGCTGATTATGGAAGCAAGGCTCAAGAAAAATCAAGACACGTTCATAGCGTTTATCGACCTGGAAAAAGCGTTCGACAATATAAATTGGTGCAAGCTGTTCGAGATTCTGAAAAATGTAGGGGTAAGCTATAGGGAGAGACGGATCATATACAATATGTACAACAACCAAGAGGGAATAATAAGAGTGGACGATCAAGAACGAAGTGCCCGTATTAAGAAGGGTGTAAGACAAGGATGTAGCCTTCCGCCCCTACTCTTCAATCTGTACATCGAGGAAGCAATCATGGAAATAAAAGAAAGGTTCAGGAATGGAATTAAAATACAAGGTGAAAGGATATCAATGATACGATTCGCTGCTGACATTGCTATCCTGAGTGAAAGTGAAGAACAATTAAATGATCTACTGAACGGAATGAACAGTTTAATGAGTACACAGTATGGTTTGAGAGTAAACTGGAGAAAGACGAAGGTAATGAGAAGTAGTAGAAATGAGAAGAGCGAGAAACTTAACATCAGGATTGAGGGTCACGAAGTGAATGAAGTTAAGGAATTCTGCTACCTAGGCAGTAAAATAACCAATGACGGACGGAGCAAGGAGGACATCAAAAGCAGACTCGCTATGGCAAAAAAGGTATTTCTGGTCAAGAGAAGTCTACTAATATCAAATACGGGCCTTAATTTGAGGAAGAAATTTCTGAGGATGTGCGTCTGGAGTACAGCATTGTATGGTAGTGAAACATGGACTGAGGGAAAACCGGAACAGAAGATAATAGAAGCATTTGAGATGTGGTGCTATAGACGAATGTTGAAAATTTGGTGGACTGATAAGATAAGGAATGAGGAGGTTCTACGCACAATCGGAGAGGAAAGAAATATGTGGAAAACACTGATAAGGAGAAGGGACAGGACGATAGGACATCTGCTAAGACATGAGGGAATGACTTCCATGGTACTAGAAGGGGCTGTAGAGGGCAAAAACTGTAGAGGAAGACAGAGATTGGAATATTTCAAGCAAATAATTGAGGAAGTAGGTTGCAAGTGCTACTCTGAGATGAAGAGGTTAGCACTGGAAAGGAATTCGTGGCGGGCCGCATAAAACCAGTCAGAATAATGATGAAAAAAAAAATTCTTCTTGTCCGGTACAAATAGCTGGAATTATCTATATTTTTAGTAACTTTCCTTCCCTTAGCACGTTAGCATAGTTTCATGCAGATTAGTAGTTGAAACGGCAACTGCAGTGATTTATTGGTACTGGCTAACAAGGATATAATTTTCTAGAAAGTGATATGGGGCTTAATGTATGCAGCCTGTCAGATTAGCCCATCTCTCTTTGATTTTGCTGGATAGCCCCCAATCCTTTTCATCCCGACAGCAAACATTCTCCACTGTGAAGAGTATCTTGTTCTTCCATTGATTAAAATTCGAACCGAATTGCTCCTTTATATTGTCCAGCTTCCTCTTCTTTCCATGATGTGTAGGTGTAGGGTAATTTGGCTAAAGATAACTCCATTTGTTCTGCAAGATGTAGAGTGACTTGGGCAGCCATAGAGTTTGCTCATTTATTGACTTTGAAAGCAAAATTTTCCATTTTTGTGTTGAGATGTATCGCAGTTAACTTTTCAAGTCAAGTACTGATATTCATCACTTGCTCCACTACATGAGCTGCCGTTCCATCTGATGTTCCTTACATGATCTTGACTTCATACAACTCATTAGGTAAGTTTTCTATCTACCAGGGAAATAGTACCTATGCCTTGCATAGTTCTACCGTTTCATTAGCTAATGCAGCTACATGTGCGACCACATAGGTCTACTCCAGGGAAACCGCAGTTGTACCCTCTCTTTTTCAGTGCATAAACTATTTTGATGATTGTCCTTCTCAGTCTGAGGAGTTGTCGTTTCACATTGTCTAGAGACTAAACACCGAAGTTGTAAAATTTGAACCACCTCTTCGATAACAGATGGAGTGACATTAACCAAAATCACTACCATTTCCTCAGCATCCTTACGTTAGGTTGCTGTTGTTGAGCAATGTTATATTATGACCTAGTTTTCACCATAACAGATAAGTACTGCAGATCTGATGTGAGGATATCTACTACTGATAGTGAGACACAATTTGAAACTAATACAGGACACATATATGGCAAACAATAATAGTCATGCAGAATAGAATTCAAACTATTTCAGAAAAATTTGATAGATGACAATTAAATGGTATTGTCTTACTCGTAACAGAAATCCAAATACAGACTGGACCACGATTGTGACACAATAGGACAAAATCTGTATCTATTACTGAGATGGTACCAGTTCAATTGTAAGAAATGGACAGACCTTACCTCAAGAATATGTAACAATGCTGTGTGGGGCGCATACCAGGGCACCAGTTCATCGGCTGTTAAGCTCCATTTTCTCCTGCGGTAGTACATGAAACAAATGCAATACATATCCCAATAAAATCTGCAATCTTGTAACGGTCGCCTTTACTAAATTTCCATATTAATAATTTATGTAGTCTGACTCAGATGTCCTCTGACTGTAAATATGCGGGTCATTGATTGGGATGAAATAGCAATTTAACCTTGTCCTGTAAATTCAAATCCAGCTGTGCAGCATAAAAGCAGAAATGCAAAAATGTACATACATTAGCAAAAGCGTTTTCTCTTCAGCTCTGTGATTGTAACAAGCAGATAGTCAGTATCCCTCCAACTGCCGCTCTGCTCGTGGAGTATGAACGAGTTGTAAATTAGTTGTAATTATGAAATGAAATTTCGTAATCAGGTGATTTGTTTAAAAAGCAAAGGTCGTGGTGCAAGTTACATTAAACCCATTATCCTCCACACATTCCCACAACTTGAGTAGACGTATGTCCTTATACAAGGAAACTGAGCTTCAGAAAATTGCAGTCCAAACACTGGGCGTATAATTGAAGCTTAATGCCGTACATTCTTAAAATCTGCCATAACAATCCCTGACATGTTAATCACTATAACACTATAAGAATCGTCTACAGTCTGACGTAATTGTGTCAATTATAAACATATCAAGAAGGTCCACAGCAATAGTATATTTTGGCAATTGCAATCGCCCCCTCCACAGAAGCTCAGATCGTATTGCTCCCAATACATTACTTTTGTCTCCCTCTTAATATGAAAATTAGAAGGTATAAGAATTCCCCATTTTCTAGAAAGCACGATGATCTGTTACAGTAGAATGTGATATTTTATCGCTGGTTAGGCACTGTCACGAAGCGTATTTATTATTATTTATTCGGATAATCCTTTTGGAGGGTACAGCAAATCAACTTTCGTTTTGCTTCTTTGTGTTTTTAATTTTCGTTGCTCCCAGACTTCCTTCATCCTTAGAGAGTGTCGTTCATTTTCTTCCTGGGTCCACTTTCTTCCTTTTGCAGTTCTCTTTCTTTTCTGAAACTCTACCTTTCGTGTTACTTCTCTAAAAATTATTTTGTTATTTATTATGTCTTTCCTAACTACTGTATTTGTCATATCTTTGACAATTTCGGTAGACCATGTGGGTTTGGATTTGTTGTTGCTTATTAAGCTGAAGATTTCATTGATTAGTATGTTACTATCCATTCGGTATATGTGACCATAAAACTGAAGTCTTCTTTTCCTCATAATTTCAGTTAGCTTTTCGATCTTCAAATAGATATCACTGTTTGATTATAATTTGTGTTCAGCATTGCTACTACTTCTACGTCCCAGTTTTTCTTTAGAATTCTTCTTAGTATTGATGGTTTTTCTCCGTTCCTTCTCTGCCTTCTCTAATATGCAGTTAAAAAGTAAGGGTGATTAACCATCTCACTGTCTTACTCCTAATTTTATTTAAAAGGGTATCACAGTTCCACTATAAATTTTAGTTTTGATCTTTTGTTTGTTAATAACCCTTTAGTTATTTCTATTCTTTCATTGTCTGAATTCCTTTAAAATTTTGATTAGTGCGTTTCTGTCAAGTGAGTCATATGCCTGTTTAACATCGACAATCGGTTTTTCCTCATTTCGGCTATGTTCTTTAGATTTAGTATTTGCTACATGCATCCTTTCCTTTCTATATCGTGGGTGATACACTTCTGTGTACTGCTGTATACTCCAGTGTTTCTTCAGCTCTCTTTAAGGGTACCATGGATAAGATCTTAAATGCCAGTAGTAAGAGGAAGAACTCTCTACAATTCTTAGGATCAGTTTTCTTTCCTTTTTTGTGTAGTGGATGTATAACTGCTGATGTCTGTTCTGATGGTAAACTGTTTGTCGTGAGTATTTCATTAGTTTATGGATTTAGAGAAAGCATTTGACATGGTTAATTGGAAATTCTTATTCCAAACAGTGAAGGAGATAAATCTACATTGGAAGGACAGAAGATTAATCTGGAACCTGTATAAAAGGCAGGAAGCAGAGATAGAAGTGAATGGTGTGGGGAAGAAATCAAAAATAAGGAGCGGAGTGAAGCAAGGATGCCAATTATCACCATATTTGTTCAACTTATTTATTGAAAAAACCATGGAAAAATTGGAAATAATAACCAAAGGAATTAAAATTGACGGGGAACTAATACACTGTATCCGTTTTGCAGGTGATATAGGAGAAATTGCTGACCCAGTACAGTAAACAGTAAATGGAGTTTAAGTTGCCAAAATTTACAAAATCCTAAGAGAATTTTATCTAAAAATAAAAAAAAATAAAACAAAAACTATGGTAGTAAGGAAGACAAAAGAAAAAGGTAAAGTTTTTAATAAACTAGAAGATGATGTTCTAGAGCAGGTTGAGAACTTCTGTTATTTGGGGAGCACAATCACTGACGACAATAAGTGTGTCACACATATACAAAGAAGAATAGCCTGGGCAAAGCAAGCTTTCAGAAATAAAAGGAATTTACTAACAGAAAATCATATAAGCCTAGCAAGTAGGAAAAAGTTTGCCAAAACTTATGTCTGGAGCGTCTTAACATACAGACATGAATGGTTGACTCTGGGAAAGGCAGAGCAAACGAGACTGGAAGCAGTGGAAATATGGATACGAGTATGGGTGGATATGGAGAAGAATGACCAAAATAAACTGGGTAAATAGAAAAAGTAATGAACAGGTCTTAATAGAAGTGAATGAGAACAGAACGGTGCTAAATTATATAGGAAGAAGAAAATCAAAAATGGCAGAGCACATAATGAGACACAACCAGTTCTTAAAGAATGTATTTGAAGGAAAAGTTTTAGCTAAGAAACAATAGGCAGGCCAAGACCAAAGTATTTTAACAACATCAAAGAAGATATGGCGATAAAATCGTATGATGAATTGAAGAGGATGACATTGGAGAGAGGACGTGGCTAAATCGACAAGGCAGAGCCTTTAGTTTATGAAGATGATTTCATTAATGATTTCTGTTAGACATACAATAATGTCACTAGAGTGTTTCCACATTTCCTCAACTGTTGTATTCCGATATTTCAGTGTGTGTTTGAAGCATATTTCCTTGATTCTATAAATTTTTTCCTGTTCTTATTATTTTTATCAGGGTTCCAGATATTTCAAGCTCTTTGTCTCTTTAATGACAGTCATCTTTCCACCAAGCATTTTCCATGTTTTTTAAGAGAGATGGTTTCTTCTGCAGTCTTAATACTGTCTTTTTGAAATGGCTCCGACCAGGTTGATATTCTTTTTGCCGACTGCATCGTGCAATCATTTTCTCTCGGTATGTTGTGTATGTCAAACTTTCTGGGGTAGTAATGATAATTTTTGTTTTCAAAATATTGATCTAATCACGAATTTAAGGACAGATATGTAGTGGTCTGAATCCAATCCTGCACTCTTGGCAACTTTAACGTCGATTACCTTCACTGTAGTGTCTACTTACTGCAAAGATATAGAGACATTTTCACCACATATCAGATTTGATAAAACCCATATAGTTTGTTTTATTGCAAGTATTTCTATGAATGTAGTTGTTAGTAATGTCTTATGCTGCAACATAAACTTGAGAGTCTTTTCGTTTGTGATGGTTCTTTCATGTGCACGGGATTTCCATACAATTGATCTGTGCTGATGTTCTTTGCCAATTTGTACATTAACGCCTCCTAGTGGTAGTACTATGTTTTTCAATACCATTCCATACAATTGATCTGTGCTGATGTACTGTGCCAATTTGTGCATTTAAGTCTCCAAGTGGTAGTATTATGTTTTTCAAAGGATTTTGATCTAGAGTGTCTTATATATTTTAGAAAAAAATTTCTGTCTGCACCTTCTGTGTTCTGTTTTTCTCATTCGTTGGCGCATGTGCAGAGAGAACAGTGCCAACACAGTTTGCTGATCTAAGTGTTGGTATGTAAGGCCATTCATTAATTGACTGAGTTTAGGATCATTTTGCTTACAAACACAACTGTTCCAAATTGGAGTACATATTTCATAACTCTTTTCCCTGGTTTTCCTTTAAAAGCCGCGAGTCCTTCTCAATAGAAAACCTGATAATCAGTATATCTCGTTTCTTGCAGTGCTGTTATCATTCTATTTTTCTTCCTTTAGTTACTTTATTAAGTTTGTAAGTTTTTCTGTTTTTAAGAGCGAATTTACATTAAAAGTGTCTTTGTAACTTATGTTTCTGCGTTTTATTTAAAGTAGGTTTCAGTATGCTTCGAGTCATTATTTGCACAATATCCTAGGCCCCCATAACCCGAAGACCTTCTTTTCATTTCCTTTGAAATGAAAGACTGGGTGCTGCCTGGGGTAAAATGTCTTACAAAGAGCATGTCCACAGCCTATTTCATGTTCAGTTATGGGAACAATTCCTCTAAACATGCTGCTCAGGGTTGTTAGCCCTGAGGAATATGTTTCAAGCCACACCTGTGGTGAAAATCACTTTTCCATATGCTGTAAGTCAGACGAATTGTGGATGTTTTTCTTGCGTTTCTCGCAGCACGCGAGGATGAGCCCCCAGCGCTGTTACCTGCCGCACACGGCTGGCACTCATGCATTCATGAGTGGTGGATCTTACGTGTTGATTTGGGAGCGGTACTGCGTTTCCGTGGTATAATTCAGGCTGCGCGATATTTTCTAACTTTGCGGGTTAGTTGATTCGGTAATTGGTGACTGCAGTTGGTTGTTTTGATTTGCAGTATGCATTTTACCTATATCCATTTCGCTTAGCCGTTAGCAGTATCTATTACGTGATCGCAAAACTGGTATCTTGATCACAGATAAACGCAATTGTTTCTTTAACTTCGCGTTCATTGTTATCTCGTGGACAATTTCTCACTTGAATGCATATTGAGGGAAATAAGTTGCATCTTTTATAAGCGTGCATTTTCACTGAATAGCTAGAAACCCCCCGTAACTAATACGTAGTGTCCGTTTTTAGTGCACGGCTACGAACTGTTAAGGTGAATCTACCCTTGCTAGATTCAGATTCGATGAGACCATACCTGTAGCATGATTTGTTTCATTACATAATAAAAATAAATTCGCTTTATGGCATACGGAGCTCCCCTCTGTTTTGCGATCACAAGGACTTTAATTTTGGATCTTTTAGCTATGCAGAACTGTAACCACAATCATCACATCTCACAACACGAGGATGCAAGAAGATCAGGGTATTGCGGAAACCATGATTAATCGAGTGAGGGTGAAGCCATTCATCAGTAGTCTGCACTCTCCTGTCACAGAACTACTACGAAAGCAGCCGTTTGTGTTGTAGTGTTAATGGCAGACCGTACAAAGGACATTAAGTCTCTATTCCGGCTGCTGCTGGTCTCCAACCAATGAGACAGAACGTTCCAGGGAGTGCATTACTTGTTCTCAGATGGCAGGAGCAGATTAGAAGGCGCTACGATGTGCCTGGTTCTCAATATGGTGATCATCCTTTGTGCTGGTCAGACTTGGTCTCTTATGACCTTGAGGACTACTATGCCTGCCTTCCGTTCCCGTGCAGTGCAGCGTCGGGCGATTGTCACCTCCTACTGCCCAAAAAAATCGAGTTATTGCACTGTTCTTCCACCCAGGCACACTGAGACGCACAATAAAGCACTTTTCCACCTCTGTCATCAGCTAACAACGCTACCTTACACGAGTGCGCGCCATCCATCTATCGCTCACAGTGATCTCTCAACATTTCACGCTGTATATGCTCATTATTTACCCTCGTATGAGGATTATTCAGAAAATAAGGAACGATCTGTCACGAAATGGAAACCACAGTGAAAATCAAAGCTGTTTTCTGTGCACATTTAGCTACACCTTCCAGATACTTCTCTACATAGTCGCCGCTCCGGAGATTTGTCAGAGCGTTATACCAAATTTCCATCACTATCGTTATAGAGGACAGCAGCCTGTGCTTTCCGACAATTCTCTACGCTGGTCTACAGAGCGTTGCCTTCTCCCAAGTGTTCCTGTTGTCTTCTTATCCAGCGCTTCATGTGAGCAGAGATGATAACCAGGACGAGCCAATTAGGGCTGCGTTGTGGGTGATAGAACACTTCCCATCGAAAATGCTGCAGGAGCGTCTTCACTGCCCCTGCAGAGTGCAGCTGAGAATTGCCATGGAGAAGGAACTGCGTGTCAGTCGTGTTAGGTGGGCTCAATTCATTGAGGCGAAGCTTCTCAGCGGGCCCTCCTACTTGGTGGGAGATATTGTTGTTCTAGGTACCTCTATTCGCTCACAGTGCGCTCACAGCTTAAAAGAGCGTCTTGATGCGATCGTCCGGCATGCTAGAGACACTGCCCAAAACGTCTGTGAAAAGCCTTGTTGAATTTTCGCAGTGGTTTCCATTTCACGACCGATCGTTCCTCACTTTCCGCATTGCCCTCGTAACAAAACTAATGCACTTTGGTGGTCGTGTTACCTGTCACAGAGAATTACAGTTCTTATCATCGGCCAGTGGTGTCTATATGTACGAGGCGGCATGGGTGCTTAACTTTCAGTGTCAACCAGTGCTATTCCAGAGAGTGAAATTCAAGTCAAACTACAGTGGGTACATATCTGGGAATGTAGCAGACTCTAAATAAATATTATTAAACAGAACCGGAATAAATTTGGCGGAAGTTTGGTGACGAGTATATTTGTCACTGAAAAAAGACGTCAAGAATACTGATTTCCATTGGTACAACTCGCTGGTGTAAAATCTAGGTATCAAATGCATTAAAAAATAGTGAGTACGACATTACATGAGCTTCGTGATTCACCACAGACAGATGTAAACTTGTGGGACTAAATTGCGCGTTTAGGGCCTGCGTTCACCTTAACCAGCGCAGCGATCATGTACGCCTCCCGGACCGATCCCAATTTCCATATGTCGTAGTGTGTACGTCCCATTGTGCTCGCACAATGTCTGCGTGATGCCAATATAGTGACAGGCAATGTTTTTCTTTAGTTTCTTTAGTTTTACTTCCATTTTTATTTTTGTTTATTTTTTTTATTTCGTCTTTCTTTGTCATGAAATACAGATAGTGAAGTCTGTACAGTTCGACGGAAATGTCCTTCTGGCAGATAAACGGGAAATCCGGGTTCGAGTCCGGGACTGGCATGAATTTTCATGTGTCTACAGTAAGCCATACCGTTGTAATATCGTATTCTTAATATAATGCGGCTATAAATCGACAGCAGCACTTATTCCCTCAGGGATGCATGCGTGTGTGAAAGACGTGTGCATCGAACTATACAGCCACTGTCAAATACAGACACTGCATTAAATGTAGAAACTAGTTTCAACTACGGTAGCGTAAGAAGATATAGGCCTGGAAGTGCATCATTGCGTTGTCACGTAAATGAAAGAAAAAGGAAATACAATCGGACCCCTCACAGCTGCAAGGAAGTATCATGCAAAGGTAATGTGTACCCAAATGCTAAATAATGAGCAGAACGTGCCTAAGATTTCATTCGTTTTGACATAGGATGTAGCATATACAAAAGATTTATGAAATTACCTTTGTACACTTTATACCACGAATGTATAAAGCTTAATCTTTGTGTCATTTAAAGGATCGGAATCATAAAGTTATCTAATGAAAGAATCGGACAGATATCTGGAAACAAACTCAGTGCAGTAGCAATTCAGTTACTAACTTGACTCCTGGGAAAAAAATAGAACCTATCGTATTCCAAAGAAATCAAAAATTTTTAAAACTGTGACTGTTCTTTTTTGTTGGTACCTCATATATTTGAGATGTTTCACGCTACTCCCTCAATTTAACAACATTGGCAGGTTAACGTTCTTATTTTAGGTGATGATCTCGGTGTTCTCCGGTACTATATTTGCTACGGTGGCTAATGACTTTTATATGAGGAATTTGTGGGCCGACTGTCCATATAACTGCATGTGTGACCTGAAGAGAACTTGTACCCGAAGGGCCATGGCGGAGTCGGCGGAGAATACGGAGAAAGATGAATTGATGGCCATAAATGTTGAATATAGCGACCTGCCTGTGTGAGTGATTCTGGGAAGCAGCGCTCAGTGGATCGTATCTGCAGGGTAACTTCTGCCCTAAGCCCTCTCTTCCTTCCGCTTTGAGTCGGGGAGAAGAGCGCCAGTTCGCAAAACATTTTCCCTGGGCCTGGCGACATTGCATCTCGAAGGCAGCCACTTGGCGGAAAGTGGGTGGAGAAAGCCATTTCAGGGAGACCAGTAAACTGAGCCTTTGTGCTAACGGTGGGAAAGTCATAAGGCTGTGCTTTCTCATGTTGGAAGCTGGGACGTTACGGACAGAGTGGATGGTGCGTGGGTTTAATGGAGGCAATACTGTAGCCTTCCTAACGCGAGGAGTTGGCCAGGTTCTTTTAGCGAGCGGCTAAAACATATATTTTACGGCAACGACTATCTGGCAAGGTTAACAGAGTTCTGTCATAAATGGGAAACGATTAGCCTGGAAGGATAAGATCTCGCCTTAACTGAGGGACTGTGGTCCCGTCTAGACAGATGATTTTTTGCCAAAAAATGGCCATCCTTACCGTGAGAACAACGCCACAACAGCCAAAACCTTCCTTTTTAGACATACACTACTGGCCATTAAAATTGCTACACCACGAAGATGACGCGCTACAGACGCGCAATTTAACCGACAGGAACAAGGTGCTGTGAGATGCAAATGATTAGGTTTTCAGAACATTCACACAAGGTTTGCGCCGGTGGCGACACCTACAACGTGCTGATATGAGGAAAGTTTCCAACCGATTTTTCATACAAACAGCAGTTAACCGGCGTTGCCTGTTGGAAAGTTGTTGTGATGCCTTGTGTAATAACGTTCAAATGCGTGTGAAATCATATGGGACTTAACTGCTAAGGTCATCAGTCCCTAAGCTGACAAAGGACAAACACACACAACCATGCCCGAGGGAGGACTCGAACCTTCACCGGGACCAGCCGCACAGTCCATGACTGCAGCGTCCGAGACCTCTCGGCTAATCCCGGGGTCGATGCCTCATGTGAGGAGGAGAAATGCGTGCCAACACCTTTACGGACTTTGATAAAGGTCAGAATGTAGCCTATCGCGATTGTGGTTTATCGTAACGCGACGTTGCTGCTCGCCTTGGTCGAATATGGAGTCGGTGGGTTCAGGAGGGTAATACGGAACGCCGTGCTGGATCCCAACGGCCTCGTATCACTAGCAATTGAGATATCAGGCATCTTATCCGCATGGCTGTTAGGGATCGTGCAGCCACGTCTCGATACCTGAGTCAACAAATGCTGACGTTTGCAAGACAACAACCATCTGCACGAACAGTTCGGCGACGTTTGCAGCACAATGGACTATCAGCTCGAAGACCATGGTTGCCGTTACCCTTGGCGCTGCATCACAGACAGGAGCACCTACGATGGTGTACTCAACGATGAACCTGTGTGTACGAATAGCAAAACGTCATTTTCTCGGATGAATCCAGGTTCTGTTTACAGCACCATGATGGTCGCATCCGTGTTTGGCGACATCGCGGCGAACGGACATTGGAAGCGTGTATTCGTCATCGCCATACTGGAGTATCGCACGGCGTGACGGTACAGGGTGCCATTGGTTACACGTCTCCGTCTCCTCTTGTTCGCATTGACGGCTCTTTGAACAGTGGACGCTACATTTCAGATCTGTTACGACCCGTGGCTCTACCCTTCATTCGATCCCTGCGTAACCCTACATTTCAGCAGAATAATGCACGGCCGCATATTGCAGGTCCTGTACGGGCCTTTCTGGATACAGAAAATGTTCGACTGCCGCTCTGGCCAGCACATTCTCCAGATCCCTGACCAAATGAAAACGTCTGGTCAATGGTGGCCGACCAACAACATGCTAGTTATTACTCCTGATGAAGTGTGGTATCGTGTAGAAGCTGTATGGGCAGATGTATCTGTACACGCCATCCCAGCTCTGTTTGACTCAATGCCCAGGCGTATCTAGGCCATTATTACCGCCAGAGGTGGTAGTTCTGGGTACTGATTACTCAGGATCTATGTACCCAAATTAAGTGAAAATGTAATCCCATGCCAGTTGTAGTATAATATATTGGTCCAATGAATACCCGTTTGTCATCTGCATTTCTTCTTCGTGTATCAATTTTATGTCCAGTAGTGTAAGTTTCTGAATCGCTGATTGGCTCCTCTGAGGATACGTGGAGGCTTGCTCCCTCAGTCGAGATGGACATGAAGGTGAGGGCTTTTTTTTCCTAACTCGATTCCTTACTGAGGCTTAGTGGAAAGCGGTTGTGATTTTTTTTTAGCTGTGTCTTCTGGTCCTCCCCTGGCGGAGAGCGCCCGGTCATTCCCTAATGGGCGACGCATGTGGTCTGTATCTTGTGGTGGACTGAGAGCCAGTGGCAGTTTCCAACTGTACCAGCAATGGAACTGCATATCATCTCCGATATAATGTGTATGACACTGAAATTTTCCCGGGTTTCAGGAATCTGATAGAGACTTTTCCCTTATTCTTATAGTCAGAACACTAGACCCCATAGTTCGCAAATTTTCGCCGACGCGTCACAACATTACAGCTGCCGCAGCGCACCGCTCCTCGCCCACAACGTGCTGTTTTCTGATGCTGCCTGAATTAAGCCGAAAGGGTAATATACTGCAGCACTGGCGAAGGGTTGTTCAAAGATACTCACAGCTCCCTGTAGCAGATTGTGGCATACTCGGTAGTAATTTATTCCATTTGAACTGAGTTGGACCTCACCCGTGATTCATGAGAACAAAGTCAAATTGCATTGTGAAAGGGATTAATTCATGGTAGAATTTGTATAGTTTCCATCGCAATGTATGCTTTGACAATGAAAGCCCATTCCTTTCCTGATTCGTGTTTGTCTTTTTTTTTAAGATTTGTCGGCTAGTTGTAGGACAGAAGGATTAATAAAACTTGTCATTATTTTGTGAACTTAACACGCGTCTGTTCTCATTCATACACCCTCAGATATTCAATGTTTCTATTTTAGCGTTGTGGTACATCGGTATACCAGCAATTTAACATTCTGTCTTACCAAATTCATTAGTTTGATTATTAACTTGAGTTCTGTAAGTGACCACAGGCATGGGCAGCAAATGAATCACGAATATATTCAGTAATTCGTAAATAAAAATTAAGGGTGCAGCTAATGTTATGATAGTCACTGAAAAGATAATACCTCATTGTGTAAAAATAATAAGAATTGGCATGCCTCAGACATAAATTTATGCTTAAAGAAAGCGACCGCCTGTATTCTCCAGTAAAACATGTAAGAAGTGCTCTTCAAGTGGACAGTAATCCAAATGTTGAGAGGATACTGACTTTAGTGGCTGTTATGTTTTTCTGACAGGTATCTAGCTCGTTCTTAAATTATTAATGACGAGAGCCTACAGTCATTGAAACAAGAATTAAGGTGTTATAGACGTAGTGTCCGATGTTAGACAGCCAAACATCGATAGTTTTGAAGTGAAAATCTTTGTCGTATCGCAGCTACCATTCTGTCTTCGCCTTAACTGAATGAAGTCGACAGTAGTGGAGAGTACGGAGTGAGAACTAAACCGGATGTCAGTCGATGCACGATTTTGACAAATTGTTTAGCAGTGCAGTGCCCGAATGCGCATCTGTCTGCCGATCATGCGTTAAATGCTGTAAGTCTTTCAGTCTGTTAATCTCTCTTAGGATGTCATACAGTACTGCAGACGCTGCCATCGATGGTGTACTTCTCTTACGTGTTTTGCATCGTTCAGTTGATCCGATGCACGGAGCGTAATATTTCAGATGATTGTACACCAGACTTAAGTTCTCGTCTGCTTATACACTCTATTAATTGTCGCTCTCCCTCTGACCAGTCAACGTTTCCATCTCAATGATTTTTTTAAACTGTTGTCAAACGTTTCTGCGCCAGTAGATAGGACTACACACATTGAAACAAGGCTGTAATGAGGAGACTGCTTATTGATAATAAGACAGAATTTTTTTTAAATTTTAAGTATTCATTACAACAAATATTGTCATTATTGTTATTATTATAATCATCGTTATTGTTACATACAGCTCATGTAACATGAAAATTATAGTGTTTACTCACTGAGGAGTAAAATGAATGTATAAATAAATAATATCTACTTTTTAGGTAGAACACAGAAACCATGTCGTATTCTAGGGCACTTTTGAAATGAACGTGTCAGTTCGCGGCAGATGTGCAACACTGTGGATGTTCTTGGCACAAGAAAACTGTGTGACACGACCTGGACTTGAACCCAACACCCAGTTACTTTCCCGTACAAAACAGTGTCATCTTAGACCACAGTTTTCAGTCCAAAGACTGGTTTTCTGAATCTCTCCATTCTATCTTGTGCAAGCATAGCTACTACCACAGGCATCTGCTCAGATCTTATATTTTTCAGCGCTAAGCGTATCCCATAAATCCGCTTCTCGATACCTTTTGATGAGTCATAGCAACGAATCCTTTCTTCCAGACTCTGTATCACAGAGCTCTTTTCGTTTTCTGTTCATTTTTTCGGGGTTAAGTGATTTTAACATGGGTAAATTGTTGCTGTTCGTACGGTGAGTCTTCCGTAAGCAAGGTAGCCGATGTGTGTGACGTTTCAAGAGGTATCGTAAGGACAATAATGCGGCATATGTGTAAAGCGGGAAACCATTATCCGCTAGGTCACAACGTGGATGAAATTGTGTACTGACTCATCGTGATCATTAAAATATGAGGAAGGGAACTGCATTTCCCATCAGTGATGGAAAGGTCCGTAAAAGAAAAGCATGGTGTCATAAACCTTTCCATGGAGCAATGGAACAAAATCATTTGGTCGGAAGAGCCTTGACAAACACTGTTTCTCACTTATGGCAGAGTTTACGCCAGAAGAGACAAACATGTTGGGTGCCCGGTGGTGACTCGAGCACCTGTATCGTGGGCCTCAGGTTACGTATGCAAGGCCTCATTACTATGAAGGATTATGTGAGCGTTTGGCTGGTCAGGCCGATTCCATGGTACAATGTTTGTTCCCCAAAGGCGATGCAGGGTTCCAAGACGAAAAGCGCCCTCTTCACACAGCCTGCATCGACAAGGAAATGTATTGTGAGCAAGAGGATGAATTGTTGCATCTCCAACAAAGTCATCAGATCTGAAAATTATTAAGCTTTTGTGACCTTCTTTTGGAGATAATGGTGCATGACGCTGTCTACCTGCATCAGTGGTGCCGGAACTTGTGACTTTTTTGCGAGAAGTATGGTATACAATTCTCGTGAAAACCATACAGGACTGGCTTTTATCCATTCTAAGATTACTAGAAGCTGTTTGAGTGCCTTTGGTTTTCCTACATAATATTAGGCATATTAATGTGTTGTGTTTGTGGTGCTCTCACATTCATGTCAACCCAGTGAATGTGTTGTATCATCCTGCTGAAAGGCAAGTGGATCTAAGCTTCGAATGGGAGTACATCCACCGGTTTTGGCATCTCAGAACTGTAAAGACTGTCTCCCAAATTACCACTATGTGAAGTGTCTTGTGTACCCAATGGCCACTACCCCTATTTCCACCTCACTATGCATTGGTGTGTGCCGTGCAAAAGAGTCGGTCTCGTCTGAGAATTAGACGTAGTTCTTCGCCTGGGTCCATTGCCGTCGCTGGCCAATTAGAGCACGGCTCTCTGGAGCCACCTCGAGGGAAGCCAAGCCACAACGGCGGTCCCTGTGCTGATGGTTGTGCTGCTCAGGGCGTCGTAACACTGTCCGTGTTGGTAAGGGGCTGCCAGATGTTCAGCCTGAAGGCTTTGCCGAGGCGTGAGTGCCGTAGCGCTTGACCTCTCTGCACGTTTCCCCCACCGCCACACCATGCTGTGAGAGTACATGGAGGCGAAGAGGGAAAAAATGCGAATGCGTTGCATTTAAAATATCAGTGCAGTCGCACTGCATCGACCTGGTTTACAGTTCACGTTTCTCAACAACACAGGTCACAAACAAAATAGATTTTCTGTATTGTTTCATTATTTTTGGGGTGCTGAAGATAGAGTAAAATTTTTATGTCATACAAATTGTCAGCATACAGCCAGTCATGACAAAACTCTACCATCTGGTGAGCAAGATGATGAGACAGCCGAAATAACCTCAGACTTCAAGAAGAATATAATAATCCCAATCCCAAAGGAAGCAGGTGTTGACAGATGTGAAAATTACCGAACTATCAGTTTAATAAGTCACATCTGCAAAATACTAAATGGAATTATTTACAGACGAATGGAAAAACTGATAGAAGCCGACCTCGGGGAAGATCAGTTTGGATTCTGTAGAAATGTTGGAACACGTGAGGTAATACTGACCTTACGACTTATCTTAGAAGAAAGATTAAGGAAAGGCAAACCTACGTTTCTAGCATTTGTAGACTTAGAGAAATCTTTTGACAATGTTGATTGGAATACTCGCTTTCAAATTCTGAAGATGGCAGGGATAATATACAGGGAGCGAAAGCCTATTTACAATTTGTACAGAAACCAAATGGCAGTTATAAGAGTCGAGGGACATGAAAGGGAAGGAGTGTTGGGAACCTCTCCCCGATGTTATTCAATTTATATATTGACCAAGCAATAAAGGAAACAAAAGAAAAGTTCGGAGTAGGTATTAAAATCCATGGTGAAGAAATAAAAACTTTGAGGTTCGCCGATGAGATTGTAATTCTGTCAGAGACAGCAAAGGACTTGGAATAGCAGTTGAACGGAATGGAGAGCGTCTTGAAAAGAGGGTATAAGATGAACTTCAACAAAAGCAAAACGAGGATAATAGAATGTAGTCGAATTAAGTCGGGTGATGTTGAGCGAATTAGATTGGGAGGTGAGACACTTAAAGTAGTAAAGGAGTTTTGCTATTTGGGGAGCAAAATAACTGATAATGGTCGAAGTAGAGAGGATATAAAATGTAGACTGGCAATGACAAGGAAAGCGTTTCTGAAGAAGAGAAATTTCATAACATCGAGTATTGATTTGAGTGGCAGGAAGTCGTTTCTGAAAGTAATTGTATGGAGTGTAGCCATGTATGGATGTGAAACGTAGGTGATAAATAGCTTAGACAAGAAGAGAATAGAAGCTTTTAAAATGTGGTGCTACAGACGAATGCTGAAGATTAGATGGGTTGATAACTAATGAAGACGTATTGAATAGAATTGGGGAGAAGAGGAGTTTGTGGCACAACTTGACTAGAAGAAGGGATCGGTTGGTAGGACATGTTCTGAGACATCGAGGGATCACCAATTTAGCACTGAAGGCCAGCGTGGAGGGTAAAAATCGTAGAGGGAGACCAAGAGATGAATACACTAAACAGATTCAGAAGGATGTAGGTTGCAACAGGTACTGGGAGATGAAGAAGCTTGCACAGGATAGAGTAGCATGGAGAGCTGCATCAAACCAGTCTCAGGACTGAACACCACAACAACAACAACAACAACAGGCCGATGCAAACAACTGACTGTAGTCGCACTCAGGTTGCCACGTAATTGTGGCTTAATTAGTTTCGTAATCAAAGGAAGATCAATGATAGACGTATGTTGATTGTAATATTGTAGCATTTATGGTGGTATCAGTATGTGAAGAAAGTAATGTAGACGTCCTGTACTGTTTAAACATACAGTGATCAAGTATTTGTGTTGAGTTACCTTGCAGATCAATCAGTTACATTTGCACAAGCGCAAGAGCTCATTCAACTGAAACCGCAAATAATCTCGAAAACAGCTGAAAAACAGATGTAAGGTAGGCAAGTGTCCTCAAAAAGATTCTGAAACTATCCTTGCAATTCTTTCAAGGTTAGAATGTATTCTTCTAACCTCACGTTGTCTTTAATGTTCGTGATCTTAGGGAAGTGCACTGTGTTTGTCAGATTGTGTCCGTTCTGCAACAGAAATTTCTTTTTAGATTCATCCACATCAAGTTGGTGAGTGGTTCTTTCTCATCTTGCTACCTCGTACTGTGGACAGTGTGCAGTTAAGTCCGCTTAAACTTGACGTCTGTAATTTATTTAGATTCTTTTACTTTCCATTCCCGTTATCCTGTTTCCTTAAAAAATTTATCAATTGAAATTTTAAAATTGGAAAATCGTTTCTTGACTTAACTAACGTACTTTGCAGCAATATATTAATTATCCACACTCTTCATTCAGTTCCACTGAAACTGACGGTGGAATAATGCGTGCAACTTCAGAAATTTCGCTGTTTGTACCACCAATTTCTTCACGTGCAACACGACTGCAAGTTTAGCAAGTAGTGCTTCTTGATGTACGAAAAAATTAATGTCATAGTCAATCATTATAATTTTTTGCCTTTTTATTGTAAACATAATCTTTAAATATTTACTACAGGATATTGTAATTTTGTTTCGTAGAAAGTTTGCAGCACCTATCGCTTATGAGACTGCATAATATGTACTGAGAATTTTAGTTGCTTTCTTTTGTCATTCCCATTCATTTTTAAAGATTTGTGACGATCGGTCGCTATACTGTCTCTTTTCTTGCAAATATCCAGTGTACCTCTGAATACCCTTCACACCATTCACAAATAATAAAAAGTAAGCAGCGCCGATACCACCATTTCTGCAGAACTGAAGGGAATCTTGTGACCGAAAAACTTTACATGGCAATATTAAACGAAATGGCGTACAGTTCTTCCACGAAGCAACGAGAACAGCGGAGACAGACCGAACGTTCGGCCGCATACATATCCCACACCTAAGACAGACATCGCGGCCGGCTCTGGTGCAGACACTTGGCTTGCTGCAACTCCTACTTCTCTCACAGATTAAAATAAAGAACTGAATTCTTGAAAATCACTTGTAACATTAATTTTTCTCGTAAGTACTAGGATCAACTCTTTGTGAGAGTACTACCATATCACAAAAACAGAGATGTTTGCTATCTTTTTCGGAATTGTTACAAACATTTGAAATTCGCATTAGCTGAAAATGTAGCAAGAATGTGGGATGGCCTTGACCAGTCTGATTATGTGACGCACATTGCAGTTATTTTTTTTACCCCTTACACATGATGTAGCTGAAATTCTGAAATACCCTAGAGGGAACAATATGCCTTCCGCCTCACCCTAGGTATTGATTGTCGAAGTACATAGTACACATCATGGAAATATAAATCGTTGCATGCCGTATTGATAGTCTCGTAATACAGAGTGGTCATCAGTGCACACTGAAAATGTTTAAGCTGTTGTGATTCCACGAAGAGTTGGTGGAAAGGATATACTGAGTTCAAACGAAGTTGCAGTTTTAAATTCCACGGGAGAAATAACGGAATTTCCGCAGACACACGCGTTTCAGTAACCAACCGTAAATATCCCGGTGAAATGGCTCTCGTTCCGAGAATAGGATACGCAAGAGGCTTTGATACGCCTACCTCATGGGCCTCCCGGGACATTGCCCGACAGGAGATGAATCACTTTCTGAGCCATTGTTAGTGCGTTGCGGAGCAGCACACAGAATCCTCAGACGTAATGGCGCATTTTGCCCAAGGCGGCAGACACACCCCTTTATACGCGTATGATCGATCACACATGCGTCTGAAACGAGAGTAGAACGTCTCAACAGGCCAGGTGAGTTCAAAACGAAAGTACTGCAAACGATATTTACACCTGTAGCACATTTAAATCCGGTGTAGACACATACGATTATGAAGTCTGCTAATGATGTGTACTGAAGACTCAAATGTTAGACTACTGGCCATTAAAATTGCTACACCAAGAAAAATGCAGATAATAAGCGGGTATTGATAGGACAAATATATTTTACTAGAACTGACACGTGATTACATTTTTACGCGATTTGGGTGCATAGATCCTGAGAAATGAGTACCCAGAACAACCACCTGGGCATTGCGTCAAACAGAGGATGGATGATGTGTACAGGTACAGCTGCCAATGGAGCTTCAACACGATACCACAGTTCATCAAGAGTAGTAATTGGCGTATTGTGACCAGCCAATTGCTCGCCCTGCATTGACCAGACGTTTTCAGTTGGTGAGAGATCTCGAGAATGTGCTGGCCAGGGCAGCAGACGAACATTTTCTGTGTACAGAAAGGCCCGCACAGGACCCTCAAAATGCGGTCGTGCATTATCCTGCTGAAATGAAACACGGATGCGACCATCATGATGCCGTAAACAGAACATGGATTTACCGAAAAATTGACGTTCTGCCATTCGTGCACACATGTTCGTCGTTGAGTACACCATCGCAGGCGATCCTGTCTGTGATGCAGCGTCAAGGGTAACCGCAGCCATGGCCTCCGAGCTGATAGTCAATGCTGCTGCAAACGTCATCGAACTCTTCGTACAGATGGTTGTTGTCTTGCAAACGTCCCCATCTGTTGTCTCAGGGATCGAGTCGGGGCTGTATGATCCGTTACAGCCATGCGTATAAGCTGCCTGTCATCTCGACTGCTAGTGATAGGAAGCCGTTGGGATACATCACGGCGTTCCGTATTACCCTCCTGAACTCACCGATTCCATATTCTAACAGTCATTGGATCTCGACCAACGCGAGCAGCAATGTCGCGATACAATAAACCGCTATCGCTTTATTCTACAATCCGACCTTTATCAAAGTCGGAAACTTGATGCTACGCATTTCTCCTCCTTACACGAGGCATCAGAACAACGTTTCAGCAGGCAACGACGGTCAACTGCTGTTGTAGGTGTTGCCACCGGCGCCAACCTTGTATGAAAACTCTGAAAAGCTAAGCATTTGCATATCCCAGCATTATATTCCTGCCGGTTAAATTTCGCGTCTGAATCACGTCATCTTCGTGGTGTAGCAATTTTAATGGCCCATAGTGTAGATGCATCAGACCTCGAGAGGTCAGTAAAATCGTAAGATGTATTTTGATCTATATCTACAAATCTACTCTGTTAATTGCTGTACATTCAATAGCGGTTGTTACTTGGTATCGATAGCCACGATTGACGATCTGTTCCATGCCATTCGCGTCATAAGATAGAGCAAATCTACTGTCTACATGCCGCCATGTTATCTTCACGATGCTCAGGCGAGATTTACAGAGGTGGCGGAATTATTGTTACACATCTCCCTCGAGTACAGTCTGCTCGATAGGTTTCCTCCAAAGATTCTCACTTTAGTTCCTAATGCGTTTGTGAGCTCTTTCGAACAACTATGATCTTAGCAGTGCGCCTCCGATCTCAGTCTATGTCTGGTGTCTCGTGTACTTGATTAGGTATCCAAGTGCTGTCACATGTATCGCATATGTCAATTCCTTTACGGATGCACTGCACGTTTCCAAAGCCGTACCAACACGCTTAGGTCTCATATCCAAGTTCCTAGTTACTGTTTTAAAAAGTTCATCTCAGTTCACATAACTACCAACTGGTCTGCAAAGCTTGAGGACGAATGTATATTTCGTATGACTGGACACTGCCAAGTAAAGTAATAAGGATCGATGAAACTTGGGCCAATACCTGCAAGGAACTCCTATGCTATAATACAGAATCCAACTGACATATATACCCAAGCAGAAGAAGAGGAATGACACTTTTGTTTAAAGAAAATACACTCCTGGAAATTGAAATAAGACCACCGTGAATTCATTGACCCAGGGAGGCGAATCTTTATTGACACATTCCTGAGGCCAGATACATCACATGATCACACTGACAGAACCACAGGCACATAGACACAGGAAACAGAGCATGCACAATGTCGGCACTAGTACAGTGTATATCCACCTTTCGCAGCAATGCAGGCTGCTGTTCTCCCATGGAGACGATCGTAGAGATGCTGGATGTAGTCCTGTGGAACGGTTTGCAATGCCATTTCCACCTGGCGCCTCAGTTGGACCAGCGTTCGTGCTGGACGTGCAGACCGCGTGAGACGACGCTTCATCCAGTCCCAAACATGCTCAATGGGGGACAGATCCGGAGATCTTGATGGCCAGGGTAGTTGCCTTACACCTTCTAGAGCACGTTGGGTGGCACGGGATACATGCTGACGTGCATTGTCCTGTTGGAACAGCAAGTTCCCTTGCCGGTCTAGGAATGGTATAACGATGGGTTCGATGACGGTTTGGATGTACCGTGCACTATTAAGTGTCCCCTCGACGATCACCAGAGGTGTATGGCCAGTGTAGGAGATCGCTCCCCACACCATGATGCCGGGTGTTGGCCCTGTGTGCCTCGGTCGTATGCAGTCTTGATTGTGGCGCTCACCTG
Source organism: Schistocerca gregaria (assembly GCF_023897955.1). Classification (NCBI taxonomy): domain Eukaryota; kingdom Metazoa; phylum Arthropoda; class Insecta; order Orthoptera; family Acrididae; genus Schistocerca; species Schistocerca gregaria. The sequence continues at coordinate 115,764,842 of NC_064924.1, read as the reverse complement.
CACGACGCCAAGCACGCATACGACCATCATTGGCACCAAGGCAGAAGCGACTCTCATCGCTGAAGACGACACGTCTCCATTCGTCCCTCCATTCACGCCTGTCGCGACACCACTGGAGGCGGGCTGCACGATGTTGGGGCGTGAGCGGAAGACGGCCTAACGGTGTGCGGGACCGTAGCCCAGCTTCATGGAGACCGTTGCGAATGGTCCTCGCCGATACCCCAGGAGCAACAGTGTCCCTAATTTGCTGGGAAGTGGCGGTGCGGTCCCCTACGGCACTGCGTAGGATCCTACGGTCTTGGCGTGCATCCGTGCGTCGCCGCGGTCCGGTCCCAGATCGACGGGCACGTGCACCTTCCGCCGACCACTGGCGACAACATCGATGTACTGTGGAGACCTCACGCCCCACGTGTTGAGCAATTCGGCGGTACGTCCACCCGGCCTCCCGCATGCCCACTATACGCCCTCGCTCAAAGTCCGCCACCTGCACATACGGTTCACGTCCACGATGTCGCGGCATGCTACCACTGTTAAAGACTGCGATGGAGCTCCGTATGCCACGGCAAACTGGCTGACACTGACGGTGGCGGTGCACAAATGCTGCGCAGCTAGCGCCATTCGACGGCCAACACCGCGGTTCCTGGTGTGTCCGCTGTGCCGTGCGTGTGATCATTGCTTGTACAGCCCTCTCGCAGTGTCCGGAGCAAGTATGGTGGGTCTGACACACCGGTGTCAATGTGTTCTTTTTTCCATTTCCAGGAGTGTAATTACGGTGCTGCTGAACATTACCAAAGACGGCACATGGTTCATAATATTGTGTGTGATCAATGTGGATGGCGGTGCGTGCTCTGCAAAGTGCTCCGATGCTGGGTTCAAGATTGGTAAGGAACTCCTCCAGTATGATATCCCATTCCGCCACCAGTGGGTTTGGAAGCACCTAAATGGTCAAATAAAATGACCCTATGGGACTATGGGACTTAACATCTGAGGTCATCAGTCCCCTAGAACTTAGAACTACTGAAACCTAACTAACCTAAGGACATTTCACACATCCATGCCCAAGCCAGTATTCGAACCAGCGACCGTAGCGGTCGCGGGGTTCCAGACTGAAGCGCCTACAACCGCTCGACTACACTGGCCAGCAGCTGGATGGTCATTGCTTCATGTGGGTATGCTGCACAACGCATTCCCAAGGGGTCCCACACGTGTTCGACGGGATTACATCGGGGTAACTGATAGGCCCGTCCATTCATCGAGTATCCCCTCGTTCCATGAGATCCTCTTCCTGTGATGTTAGACGTAGTCGCGCAGTGTCATACGTAGAACGTGAAGTCGGGCCGAATGCTCCACTGAAGAGACGCACATAGGAAAGACCGTTGAGCGTATCGTATTCTAAGATCTGGAGGTCAGCAAGTCCTTGCAACGTTTGTAATCTCACACTATGACACACGGACCACCAAAAGGTCATGCTCGACTTTTTTCCTGGGTGCATTACGTCTTCCCACCTCTCACCACATGAGGAAGCTTTCAGACTCACTGCTCAGATTGAATCTGCTACCATCCGAGAAGATCGCGCGAGCCTACTCCTGCCTGGTCCTATTCATATGCTCCTGGCACCATCGCCTATGATGCCACTGATGTGCTATGTGTCAACGAAATACAATCTACCGGTCTTTGGCAAAGAGTCAACCCCCATTACAGCATACAGTCGTCTTATCACTTTGAGTCGTACCGTCGCGTGCCTTCCAGACCTACTGAATGGGGCTGCAATTGACCCAACTGTCTGACGGGGTTCCCCTCTGACTTGCGGTCATCGGTAGCTGTAATTGACGTGGTGGACCATCTGCACTTCTTCTGGAAGCACCGCCTTTGGTTCAGAACGCTCCTCATGAAAGACTGCTGTGAACAATACCAAATTATAGGGCTAAACTCGTCACACGTTCTCCTATTTCCAGTTTCCCAGTGATTATTCCCTTTTTAAAGCCGTCTAAATATCGTATCTGGGCCATGTTGTAACCAAGACCACCACCACAGAGTACCGTATGTGCTTGCTGACTGAAACGCACACACTCTTTTCGCGTTCCTTCAATTGCGACGTGTTGCAGGTACAGCCCCATGTGACCTTTGGCCACATGCCTCCGCACTTTCATACATTTACACCGACCAGTAAATTTTTTGCGTTATTTTATCTAATTCAACCTCAACTTCTGCAGAGCAATGTGGTTTCCGTGAACACAGAGTGTACGAATTAAAATTGGTCAAGTGAAATTTTCTCAAGCGCCACACCTGTTTAGTGTTCTCACTACACATATACTTCCTTTCGTTCGATCAAGTTGTTCCTTATGGTTCACATTCCACTTAAGCACTTTGTGCTTAAATATTTCTCTGTCGTGCACAGGTATTTCTGAGTCTGTTATACAGACATCCTTCAGGTCTATCTTTGACTTCGGTGATCCATTTCTTGTTCTTCATTCTTATTGTGTACTCCAAGATCTATCTGGTTTTTCGGGTGTCCGGTATTCTCTTGACGTCTCTTCACATCAAGTACCATCTTAGATACCTGTTCGGTCTCTTGCCCACAGCGCAGCCGTTTGCCTGCTTCTGCCTTATTGCACCCTACGATTTTTGTAACGATTATTCTCTCTAGTTTCTCGATGTTTTTCAGTGCACCTTTCGAATCAAGGACCAAAGTATGTGATGCACATAAATTTATGGCTTGATAATAAAGTTGTAGTGTCCCACTTTTACATCATAGGAGAGGCATGATGTATTGGAGATGTTTCCAGTCTTCCAAAATGCTCTGTTCACCTTCTTATGTCATTCCATGGCCTTCTTTCTCTGCCCCATTTTTCGGTATCATCTGCCTGTCGTAGCGTGCGTGAAATATTTTAAAAGACAGCTTTTTCTTTGCCCTCTCTGTACTAACAAAAACTGACCTGCCCAAACTGCTCACCACTAATGATGTCATTCGATATGTGACGCTCTGTCTCTCTTTGCAAGCATTAATCCCGACTTGCGGGGTATGATGCTATTGTTAAACGGATTTCACACGTAACGGATTCCCTTACCTTCGCCACCCCATACTCCCCCCGGGACTGAATGTGTATACCCCAACTGACTGCATATAGTGTAATCCATGTAAGAGTGCGAACGTGTTACAAATCTCTGCAAATCGTGTAACAGATTTGGAATTTGTTACCATCAGGATGTGGAAAACCGCCTAAAGACCACATCTACGTTGGCCAGCATGCTGGCCCTCGTCTTAGTCCACTGGGCGTATTCGATTCGGGGCCGGCGCTCACCCGAGTCCAGGAAGCAGCGCGTTTGCGCTCTCGGCTACCCTGTCGGCTATTGTGACACTCTGTCTATTGTGGAATATAACTTCTATTTTTCCACATTTAAATAGCTCTGCCATTCATTGAATCTAATAGTAACCTAATAGACCAGCAACAACGTAGATCATCACTGTAACTAGTCAAATGGTTTTTAACGTGCCCGTTTTCACCGTTCACGTCCTTCTTCGACAGATGGGCGTTCGATAAATACATAAAGGAAGGGGCTGTATTTCCCACTAATGGTGGGGCAGTGACACGCCTTTTTTGAAAATTGTTTCTTCTTTCGCCCCTCGTCCATTCGTTTCTGTGTCTACTTCATATGTTGTATCGTGCTTTAAAGCATGTGAAGTGATTTTGCATCTGGTCTGTTCACTTCACGTTGTCCTGCAGTGGCGGTCTCATTGATACATATTGTTGATTAGCGAAGAGCAGAATTACGTTTTTAAACAAGTCTTCCAAGAGGGCCACCGCACTCAGATATTGTACGCTCTAAGCCGTCAGCCCTACCCTAAGAAAGCGCCTCAGTATGGCTGTTCACGTACTCGTATTTAGTTGCAGTTTACTGGTGGACATCTTGTCATTAGATTTAAGAACGACTGTGTGCGATTGAACATCGTACAGATGATGTGGCTGAGTTGGAAGCCCCACATCACATATAGAGGATGCTGAAAAATTCAGTGTGCTACGTGATCGATATCACGACGATGCCTGCAACCAGTATATTTCATTAATCGATCATAAATATTTATTGTGTGAGTACTAAAAATACGTACATACATAATTTCATAATGCCGTGAAAGATTTCACAGACATAAGCAAACAAGATGATGGAGTATTAGGGAGTTGCTTCGATTATGTGCAGAATTCACCTCTCCCAAAAATTCCATTCCAAGATACGCCTACAGCGAAGAGACTACTCGCAAAGGAGGTAATGAAGCATGTTCTTTCATTGATGATTACATGAGTCATCGTGTAGCAGCTGAAGTTAAAGCCGATGTGAAAGCTCCCGGACTGTTCTCAAGTGGGTGCTTGGGAGAAGATAATAATATATAATATGATTCGCTATTCCTCAGCATTAGCAGATGGAGGAAGATTTAAAATGACGAGCTGTTTCATAGTATGTTGTTAGTACAGGAATTATGAACTAATCAAAGGATATCTTCGAAGAACTGATCGCAGATACGCAGACAAAGAGTATGTTGAGTATATAGGGTGGTCCACTTATCGTGACCGGGCCAAATATCTTACGACATAAGCGTCAAACGAAAAAACTGCACAGAACGAAACTTGTCTAGCTTGAAGGGGGAAACCAGATGGCGCTTTGGTCGTCCCGCTAGATGGGGTTGACATAGGTCAAACGCATATCAACTGCATTTTATTAAATAGGAACCCCCATTTTTATTACATATTCGTGTAGTACGTAAAGAAATATGAATGTTTCAGTTGGACCACCTTTTTCGCATTGCGACAGATGGCGCTGTAATAGTCACAAACATATGGCTCACTATTTTAGACGAACAGTTGGTAACAGAGCGTAGGTATGTTTCAACACTTCATTTCGGTTGTACCAATGTGATTCATGTATTTTTGTGAACTTATCAATTCTTAGAGCGAATGCTATTATAGCGTGATTACCTGTAAATACCACATTAATGCAATAAAAGCACAAAATGATGTCCGTCAACCTCAATGCATTTGGCAAGTAACTACATTCATCTCAACAGCGAGTAGTTCGCCTTCCGTAATGTTCGCACGTGCACTGACAATGCGCTGACGCATGTTGTTGGTGAATCACGATAACAAATATCCTTAACTTTCCCCACAGAAAAAAATCCGGGGACGTCAGATACGGTGAACGTGAGGGCAATGGAATGGTGCTTCGACGATCAATGCACCTGTCATGAAATACGCTATTCAATACCACTTAAACCGCACGCGAGCTATGTGCCGGATATCCATCATGTTGAAAGTACATCACCATTCTGTCATGCAGTGAAACATCTTGTAGTAAGATCGGTAGAACATTACGTAAGAAATCAGCATACTGCATGAGGGCTTAATTAAAAAGAAAAGACTAATATTAATGAATAAATGCAATAATTTTACTACCTGTGTGACAGGTTACGAAATCTCGTAACTGGTTGGCCCTGACTAACATTAGCGCGCAATTTGACGGCATAAAATAAAAATAAAGAATGACAAGGAATTTCCATTAACACAATTGATTAATTACGTCCCCTGCATCTATAAAAGCTACGAAACAACACAACACAATTGTAACTGTCCTGTGTGTGGTAATGTGACTCAACGTACATGTATCTGCCGCGGTCTTCCTCAATGCGACAGAATATTTTAAACACCATTTACAAGGAGCTAATTGAAAAACCAGAAATACTATAATTGCACATAGAAACCAGATTTACAAGACTAATAAATGAACACGAGCCAGGTGCTTTGTTGACTGTACCTGTGAGAAAGAGGGTTTGTTACAAAAGAAAACTCTAATACCTTTTTACCACATTATATATTGACGAAAATATTCCATTACACCAGTATCATAAATCAAAAGCCCATCTCCTTTCTCAAATATATACTGACAATTGCATCTTATTCCATTACACCAACCCAACAATACAACATTTCAATCAACACTCAGATCGTCTACTCTCTCGCCCAACATAAGAACGACTGCCCCCGCCATCCTCTGAACTACTAGTGCGCCAGTGAAGGCGACTGAATAATAATCTTTGGCACAATCTCTGGCAATGTGACTCTGTGTAGCACCCTTTCATATGCCCCATCTCCACGGGATAGAATGTTTTGCTAGCAATGGTGGTGAAAATACAACCAAATTCGTCCAAAAATCACAGACAAAAATAGAAGATGATATTAGTAAGTAAATATCACATTAAATAAATTTTGGCTTTGCACTGACCCTTCACTAGCCTAATTTATAAAAATACAGTAAGGAATACAGACGCTTACATACAAATGATTTTACATAATAGTTTATGCAAGTATCACTTCTCATTGTAGTTAAAAAGTTCAATCAATGGCACCAGCAATGACTAATAGGTGTAGATAAGAGTCTCATAACATTTCATAAACAGTAAATACACAATAAATCAGTTTACACAAATAATCATTAAATTCTTTTCAATAGTTCAATTAACAAGTAGCAGTCCTCAGAGTAGTTGACCGTTCCAACAGTAGCGCCCAGCCATGGTCAACAGGTGCAAATAGCAGTCCCATAACATTTCATCAGCATTATTTGAACAACTTCAACAGTGGCACGCAGCAATGGCGAGCAGGTGCAGACAGCAGTCCCATAAAATTCACCAGTAGTAATTAAACAGTTCCATCAGTGGCACCCAGCAATGGTGAGCAGGTGCAGGCAGGAATGAGTTACATCATATCAGTGGTTGCAGTTCCTACAGTGGCACCCAGCAATGTTGAATAAGTGCAGGTAACAGTCCATAATATTCACCAGTAGAAATGAAACTGTTTATCGCATTTCATCAGCACAGATTAAGCATTTCCAAGCGGCACCCAGCAATGATAATAGGTGTAAGCACAAACAACAGTTTGAATGCACACACAATTGCTTTTACAAACTTGTTATCAATGCTCTTACACTAATCATACAAATTATAATAAAAACACAAATGATAGATAATTATCATATAATTTATTACAAATATACCAATATCAACAAACCTATAATATTTGTTAGTGTCAGTGCAAGCTACAAAAAATAAGTAAAATAATATTTAAGAGGCAGGTTGGTACCAATTATTTGGGATTATGAAAGGAAAACACACAAAACACACTCACTCATCTTTCATCAACGTACAAAGTACTATTGTGTAATTGAATAGTGTTAACTGTGTAAATGCAATTCTGTCAAAATTTGATGTGTAACATGTGTATGAAGATTAGTAGTTGCAGCAGTGTATAACAGTCAGTAGGAGTTAGTCAACATATAGTCATCATGTAAAGACCAATGTTTTCCAGGCCACATCAAAGTATAAGTTGCTGAACAGCTGTCTGTTTGCCAACATACGCAGATACTTCTTGATTTGAGAATGTGTCTGTGTGTGTGTGTATGGATAATCTTCCTTCCAATTGAGTGTTCTAGTCTGCCATCTTGATCCTTCTTGTTCTATATAAACGAACAACAAAGAAAATAGTATGTATGCTCCTCACTTCCAATTGAGTGTTCTAGTCTGCCATCTTGATCCTTCTTGTTCTATATAAACCAACAACAAAGAAAATAGTATGTATGCTCCTCACTTACCTTACCTCTTATCAACCAAATCTCCAATAGTCACCAGAATCACATAATCTCAATACTTCAATAATACCTCTTCAATAAGTCGATACTTATAAACCTTATAACCAATATCATTTCACTTCCATAATAACTCTTTTCTCTAGTCAGTCTCCTAGAACAACAACAGATAAAATCCTAGTACAAACTTCAGTTCATCATCCCAAACAATCTGAAGACATAAAGTCCACACACAAGCTCTATGTAATCCACCTGAGCCAAATCTTCTGTTCATTATGAATTAAAAAGTATATTTTGCTTACCTTGTCCATCAAAATGAAAGAAATGCATACATGACTTCTAACTGCCTTCAGTTTGAATAACTTTTAGTAAATAGGTGTGAGTATACAGTATTAATAATCACATAACACTTTGAATGAATAAAACATAGTGTGTACACCACCTCAAGAATAATGGCAAAACAGAAGCAAACATATGAATTATTTCTTTGTGTCAAGCGTCTCTTATTATTTCAATTGCTCACGAAGAATGCAGTGTAATAAATGTCAATAGTCTAACGCTAGTGTTGGTATTTCATGTCGTCAGTTTCCTTTTTACAATAACGAATTTATGCAGCTTCCGTAAAACCTCCAGTTCATGTGACTTCAATGAAGTTTAAGTACTCATAAAGTTCGTAGAAATATAGCAGTTCATTTTCTTATCTTAAAAAGTAAAGCACTGAGTGTAAGCAAAACATGCAATAGCGAGTAAATTTACCCGTAGAGAGCAGAAAGTCAACAAGTGGATGCAGCACAATCTCTACAATGAGGCTCTGCCAAGCGAACAATCTATAATTCATACCACAGTGTAACCTAAACTCTATATTCGTCACAGTATCTAAGCATTTCTATATACTACATTAAAGAGTTGTTATTGCAACAAAACAGAAATGTATAAATATGTCTTCCAAACACAAAGCAGCAAGTATATATCTTACATAATAAATAAGTCATTAGCATCATATCAGCATAAGTAAATAAATGTTCATATGTAATCTTAATGAGTTAACATGAAGTCGCAAGCAGATAAATCACAAAATAAAACTTGCATACATGGACATGTCAGCACAACTAATCAGGTGATTAAATAAATTGGCACTGCAGGCACATAATGAAAAATATGACATCAGTGAATAAGCATAGCAGCCAAGTGATGCATAATATACACAATTAACAACAATGTTTCTCAATAAAACATTGCCAAACTCATCGAATGTACACAACCATGTCGCTTCTCAAGTAAATTCATAGAGTATAAAATTTAACACAAAGTATAAATCACGTGTTCCCGAGCAGCAAATTGCGTATGAAGTACATACCTAAATAGAAATATGTTACCTCAAAAATAAACTCACTTAATAATTACCTTTTTAGTTTATTACTTTCTTCCTCGAAATTACGTTATTTCTGAAATTTTCTCGATAACAAGTCTTCTTACTGTCGGACACGCAGAGAATTTACCTGTAGTTCTTAAAGATTTTATGCAATTGTATCCTGGAAGAACTGAACATTAATAACATGATACGTTCTCAAGTCACTATAGCTTTATACTGAATTTAACCGGAGAAATTAGACTGTGTGTTTGTCTATGGCTGTCAGTGCATTTGCACTGAGCGCTCGATCAGCTGTAGGTAAGCGTGACGTAGGAAGTAATAGTTTGCCGTCAACGGCTCCCTTGTGCGGCGCGCTGACTGACTGTCGCTTTGTGTATGTGCTGCCGCTAGAACATGGCGCGGTATCCCTTTGTTCTCTGCTTGTTTACGTGTAACTGTTAATTTGTCAAAACGATGCCGTTCCACAAAAGTTTTAACGTTCGATATATGATGCCGTGATTTAAGAGTTTCTACTTCAACAGTGTTATCATGAATAATTTTGCCAACTCTATATGGACCGTCATAAAGCAGAAAAAATTGCGATACAAACCTTTTCCTTTGTGAGACAAATGACGAGACTTAATTAACACGTTTTGACCAACTGACAGAGTTTTTAAAGGACCAGGACGTTTAGATGTTTTCTCTTTTCTAGCAGCCGCAGATGCGATATTTTGTAGAGCTAGGTTGACAACTTCAGAATGCCGCAGTTTCGGTGTCGGTGGAAAAGGAACGATTTCAGAATTACGATTTGTCGTTGCTTTATTTTTTAAGATCAATATAGGTGGTAAAGACGTTGAATCATTAGGGAGTTCATTCAGATTGCTCTGAAAAATATGAAGATACTGATCCCATGTTCTGTGATTATGATGGATATAAAGATGACACAATTTATTATAGCTCCTCGATTTGTGGTTTTAGATACAAGTAACACAGGAGAAGCAATAGTTCTTACACACATACGAAAAACTGTTTCACTAATAACATTCAATGGTCTCCCAGAATCTAAAACCGCAGTGAACTTATTCTTACTCACACATACTTCAATAACAGGACGTAAAAATGTGTCTACTTTATTTTCCTTCTCGTCTAGAAAAATATCTCTTATGTCTTTCAAGCGTACGTAGTGTAAAGTCGTAGTGTCATTACTTCCTGAACCGTCTGTATTGCTGCCAGAGGCCTAAGCTACAAGTCATTGTTGATTGTTTGCGTCACGTCTTTGATTATTGGCGTCACTTCGCCGATCAATTTCTACGATTTGCACTGGTCTCTCAGAATTTCTGTCACTTGGAGGATGCCATTTAGGTCCCTCCTGTCTGTCAGATGTAAATTCTTGGTTGTGTCTGTTATTAAAACTTCTGTTTACATGGCTATCTGCATGACTACTTCTAGTGTAACTTCGACTGTTACTTCTGAGATTATGGGTAGCTCTACTACCCTCGTCATTCCTGTAGCAAGAATTTATATTATAGTATGGGTAATTTCTGTCTTGATGATAGCGATTACTGTTTCAGTATGATTGATAATTCCGCTAAGAATTTCTGTTATTATAATTGTCTGTGTAATTTCTGTTAGAACGTCTATTATTGTCATAAGGCTGGAATCTATTGTCCGCTATGTTTCGTCTGTCACTTCCAAAATTACCGTTATAGCGTCCGTTCCGATCATTATCCCTTTTCTCTGAAAACCTTTTGTGATTACCGTTACTGAAAAAATTACAAGAACTTCCGTCGTCGTTCTCCTACTCTAGTTCTTGTAGCAAAGTCTTAAAAGTTTCAATGTCGTCTTTACATCTTCCGGCTAATGCAGTGTGTGTAATCGATTGTGCCTTAGTTCAGTCTGGCTATAAGGGTTGGAGTTGATTCTTTCGAATCATGTCTTCAAAGTATTATGCCAGCGTGCAGAACTCAGACTGTTTAAAATTACGCTGCATAATAAGACTATCTTTGACTGTATCCTGCGTGTTTTCGGACCAATATGCCGATAGAAATGATAAAAATCATTTAATTTATCACAATCTCTAATAAGTGCGCGCATGCATGTCACCGGTTCGTTTTCTAAATATCCACACATAAATTCCACTTTGTGACTTAGTGGCCAATTTGGTGGAAGTGCGTACATAAATTGATCCAACCATGATCATGGATGTATGTCATTATTAGAATTGCGAAAGCTCTTAAATTTCCGAACAGTTAAAAAGTGTTAATAGTCAAAGTTTTAGACTCGTGGCGACAAAGACCTACCGCGTCTGTCCCAGTGCAAATGTCGATTATTGTCAAGTTCGCGCTTCTGCCGCTCTATTGTTGCATCTCCTAAATGAAATAAACTACTTTCTCCAACCCCCCCCCCCCTCGCAATCGGTAATCCTAAATTTCTTCTACTGTCTTTTCCTACTATTTCGCTTTCACTTTGTTTAACTTGCTTTCGTAAAGTCTCAAATTCCCTTTTAACAGGTTCATTAAATTTTCCCTGATTTTGAACATGTTTATTTATATTCTGGTAATCTTCTATTCCTGCCAATGGCAATGGAGCTGTATCATATGAATCTCTGTCCCCATTTAAACTAAGACCTGTCAATTTATCTGAAATCTCCGCAACTTCTTCCGTTAAATCACCTATTTGTTCTTTCTGTTTATTTACGTCTTCCGTAAGTGTCGCGACTCGGGTTTCAGTATTGACAAATTTAGTAGTTAACTGTTCATACTGTTGTGTTAGGTTATTTATTCTGTCATTTGGTACAGATTCCTCAGCTCTTTCAAATATTTCTTCCTTATCGTGTACATGTTGTAAATTTAACTCTGAAAATGTTTGTACTATCACGTGATCTCTTTCTTCCTGTTCTCTATCCTGTTCCTTTTGTCTATTTTCTATTGAAGTTAATATATTTTTGAGAGGATCCAAAATAGGTTGTACTTCTTCTCTAATTTCTCTCTTTAATTCATCTTTCATGTTTTCAAAACATATGCCTAATCGTGAGTCTATCCATGCTGCCATTGTTCCCATCTCTGTTTGAAATTCAGATCCTAACTATGTTTCCATTGTTCCCATATCAGTTTTAATTGTTAATATTTGTGATCCCAAATTTCATATTGTACTCATCAACTGCTCCATATTAACTGGTTCGAAATTCTTTTCGTCCCTAACATTTCCCGTAAAACTAACTTCCTTCGCCATAGTCGTAAAGCTATCTTATATTATTCCAGAATCTTGTGTTGTTAATATCGTATTCTGAAAATTTTCTGCTTGTGAAAAAATTTTAACTGACTTATTAAATAGTTTTCTACTTCATTATTCACAATAATCTTCTCCTGTGTTGGCGAGATCGCCATGTTAACAATTTCGTTATTCTGACTATCCATCATTCTTGTCTTTTTCATCGATCGCGTAATCATTTACAAAACATACAAAACTCGTCACTATACGAAAATTACACACAATATAACACTTTTTCACCAACAACACCATTCACACGAAATGCTTCCTGACAAACGCGATTAACGAACAATTAAAACCTTCACAACTGCACGAAATTGTCAAACCCATATACGACACATCAAAAATTAAATTGAGTAAAAATACCACTGGAAGAATGACAAGACAGCTACAAATGTTCAATTACAAAATCTACAGATGCAATATAGACTGTAGTTACTAAACTACAAACTACTACAACAGTACTACTGTCTACTATTTTTACTATCAAAAGAATTCCAAGGGGCGATCTGAAGCAGCGGTCGTCACGTGCATGGGGGCTTAATTAAAAAGAATAAATGCAATAATTTTACTGTGTGACCGGTTACGAAGTCTCGTAACCGGTTGGCTCTGACTATTATTAGCACGCAACCTGGCTGCATAAAATAAAAATAACGAATGACAAGAAATTTCCCTTAACTCAATTGATTAATTAAGTCACCTGCAACTACAAAAGCTACGAAACAACACAACACAAGTGTAACTGTTCTGTGTGTGGTTGTGTGACTCAACGTACATGTATCTGGCTAAGTTCTTTCTCAATACGACAAAGTATTTTAAACACCCTTTACAATGAACTAATTGAAAAACTAGAAATACTATAATTGATGTAGAAACCAGAATTACAAGACTAATAAATGAACACAAGACAGATGCTTTGTTGACTGTACCTGTGAGCAAGAGGGATTGTTATTAATGAAAACTGTAATACCTCTTTACCTCAATATATATTGACGAAAATATTCCATTACACCAGCATCATAAATCAAAAGCCCATCTCCTTTCTCAAATATATACTGACAATTGCATCTTATTCCATTTCACCAACCCAACAATACAACATTTCAGTCAACACTCAGATCGTCTACTCTCTCGCCCAACATAAGAACGACTGCCCCCGACATCCTCTGAACTAATACTGCGCCCAGTGGAGGCGGTGGAATAATAACCTTTGGCGCAGTCTCTGGCGCTGCCATCGACAAAATAGGGGCCAATAATTATCCATTCCCCCGTAATGGCGCACCATACATTAACCCGCCAAGGTCGTTGATGTTCCACTTGAAGCAGCCAGCGTGGATATTCCGTTGCGCAATAGTGCACATTATACTGGTTTACATTACCGCTGTTGCTGAATAAAGCTTCGTCGCTAAATAGAACTCGTGCAAAAAATCTGTCAACGTACCGTAATTTCTCTTGTGCCCAGTGGCAGAACTGCACACGACGTTCAAGGTCGTCGCCATGCAATTCCTGGTGCATATAAATATGGTATGGGTCCAGTCGATGTTGATTTAGCGTTCTCAACACCGATGTTTTTGAAATTCCCGATTCTCGCGCAATTTGTCTGCTACTGATATGCGGATTAGCCGCGACAGCAGCTAAAACACCTACTTGGGCATCATCATTTGTTGCAGTTCGTGGCTGACGTTTCACATGTGTCTGAAAACTTCCTGCTTCCTTAAATAACGTAACTATCCGGGGAACGGTCTGGACACTTGGATGATGTCGTCCAGGATACCGAGCAGCATACATAGCACACGCCCGTTGGGCATTTTGATCGCAATAGCCATACATCAACACGATTTCGATCTTTTCTGTAATTGGTAAAAGGTCCATTCTAACACTGGTAACGTATTACGATGAAAATACCGTCCTCAGTGGCGGAATGTTATGTGATACCACGTATTTACACGTTTGTGACTATTACAGCGCCATCTATCACAAAGCAAAAAAAAGAAGTCCAACTAAAAGATTTATATTTTTTACGTACTACAAGAATATGTAATAAAAATCTGGACTCCTATTTAAAAAACGCAGTTGATATCCGTTTGACCTATGGGAGCGCTATCTAGCGGGACAACCATAGCGCCATCTGGTTTCCCCCATTCAAGCTAGACGAGTTTCGTTCTTTGTAGTTTTCTCGTTTGATGCTTATTTCGTGAGGTAGTCGGCCCAGTCACTATCGACTGACCAACCTGTGTGGTGCAAGTAGGTGAGAGTCATAGATCTTCTGTAAGACTTGCTTCCACAGACGACAATTTTAATTTTCCTGAATAGTGGGTGGAGTATTATCGAAGAGGTGAATTGTCTCTAGAAAGTCAGGGCAGAAATGTTCCTAAATCTCAAGCAGTGTCATTGCAAACAAAAAATTTTTTTTGGGTGTCTGAACAATGGAGCAGCTCATTTTTGACATGTCATTATATAAGAGGTTTAAGTAAAGAAGTATTTGACCTTCGCATTTCAGAAGAATCGTAAATATCTTTTTATAAAAGGCTTGTGGAGGATCACTATCAGTTAAGCTTAAGATGATGATAATGTGTATGAAAACACTGTTGAATATCGATTTGGGAGACTGTACTGACACCTAATGGCAAGTCAGTTTGCCGACAGAGGTAACAAAGTGAATCTTGTAGAACACAATCTGTTCCTATAAAGTTTGGTGCCCATGCGGGAAATATTTTTTCGTCTATACAGACTCAAATAGCGGAAATTTAGCTATAACCACCCTGTAAGGGCTATTCGGAAGGTGAGGTCCGATCGATTATGGAATGGAAACCATTTTCAAAATGAAAAATATTTTATTGACAACAGTGAGCTACACCTTCTATCTAATTCTCTACATAGTCGCCGCTCCGACTTAGACATTCGTCGTACCTTTGTACCAACTTCCCAACACTCTCGTTGCAAAAGACAGCCGCCAGAGCCTTCCACTAATTCTCTGGTTTGGTCTACAGTTCACTGCCTGTGCCAAAATGTCTTCTTCATACTGAGCGGTTCATGTGAGCAGAGATGAAATTGAAAGGGAACCAACTACGGGCTCTATTGTGGATGATCAAACACTACCGGTGGCACAGCTGCAGGACTGTGTTCACTCTCCCTGCAGAGGTCGGTCTACAATTGTTATAAAGAAAGAAACGCATGACAGGTATATTATGTGAGCTGCATGACATCAGGCGAAATCTCTCGTCGGGTCCTCACACTTGGTGAAAGACACTACTTATATTCGCGCTCGGAACAGAGAAGAGCGAAGTGACGCGATAGACTGCACGCACTAGGGCTTTGTCCAACACATCTGTCCAAAGCTCCTTCGGGTTTCCACTGTGGTTTCCATTTCTTGTGCTATCGGACCTTACTTTCCGAATAGTCATCGTATTTTAGTGGTCTCCGTCACCACGTCTGTCAGATTAGGCAGCAATTTTCGAACAGCCTGTCCGCTTACCTCTTATATCTATTTCATCAGCACCTGGATTTGAATCTCTGCCTGGTCATCCTGATTTAGATTTACTATGGTTAGCACAAATCGATTATATGAAATGTTGATATGTTTCCTCGATACGGACAGGGCTGAACAGTCAAGGCTGATTTACATAGAATTACTTTTCTAAGCTAATACTATTTCTTGATCAACTGAAATATTTCACGAAACTTTTTTTCAGAAGGAAGTATTTTAAAAAGTAAGAAACGATTCTCAAATTTATTAATCAGGAAATTATTTCTCTGCAGTTACTGTGAAATGTTATTACTATAACTTTTTTATGATATGACAGAAGTAGAATTTCAAGATTTACCTACAGTCTGATTGTTATACAATTAAATATACAATTATGTAACTCCATCATATTAGTGAATTAATGAACGTTATGATTACTCTTGACTGATAATGAAATTGATTTATTCACTTGTTTCTTTCCTTCTAGTTTAATTTCTGCCAAGTTTTGCAATAGAAATTAGTTTTGTATTTCCGTAAGTATGTTATCAACAGCCATGAAACACATCTTAGTACTTGTCTGATATAAAATTTACGCTAAATATACCTCATTCTGCACCGACGTCACTTCGCGTGAGAGATAATTGCTGTACTCGCAGAAAAATGGGATCCCATGCATTTTCATTGCTCCTAAACTATGGTATTGAATTGGTTCAAGACAGTGTGTAGTATTCGAGTGAGGTGTCCTCTGAGGTTCACAGCGTGTGACTAAGGGCTTTATCCAGCTGTTGTTTCCATTTTGTACACAGTATTTTGACGACCACCCCGGTCATAGTCTTCAGGTATTATGAGGTTTAATCTAATGTGAACTCGCTGCGTGCAATCCAACCAGACTGTGAGCTATTGTTGACCTCGCGCTGATATTTCTACTGAGTTTAGTTCCCGACGTGTACCGTGCCCTCTGATGTTCTTTTGTCGTTCAGAGCCCACACTGATATTATGTGGAGCGGACATTCTCCCAGTGTTGCTCAGCAGTAGTGGGTGCGGTGGCCGACGAGTTCTTAATAAACTGTAGATTCAGCCCTCCATGCCGGCCGCGGTGGTCTCGCGGTTCTAGGCGCTCAGTCCGGAGCTGCGCGACTGCTACGGTCGCAGGTTCGAATCCTGCCTCGGGCATGGATGTGTGTCTTGTCCTTAGGTTAGTTAGGTTTAATTAGTTCTAAGTTCTAGGCGACTGATGACCTCAGAAGTTAAGTCGCATAGTGCTCAGAGCCATTTGAGCCAGCCCTCCATCGTGGCTTATTAGTTTGTCGGTCATCTTTATTTCAATAAATTACTTAATTATGTTGCCACAGAAACTCGACGTTTCCACCACGATTTTGTGTCCTTATTTTTCATTTTTTGATTGTATTCCAGGCAATACTCTGCAGCAGCGTATTTAGGAGGTTGTTGTAGTAGGGCCTGGTCGAATTTATGTTTGGATAAATGGCAATTTGTGAGTCCCCATTAAATACAAACCACTGTAGATGAGACAGATTTAGTTTTTGCTAAATCACTTGAGGTAAATGTTGAATCGCTCCTTGGCACTGTCTTTGGCATTACATTGTTGTCTTCAGAAAGTACCCCCGGAGGAAAACTAGATATCTACCGGATGAGTTTGTCCTACCACTATTCTACTCATGCCCATGACCCTCCACCGTAATTCACGCAGTAACAAGTACCGCCACATTATGCTAGCAGGACGGCTTTCAGTCTGACAGTACCAAATGCGGACCTGCGTGTTCAGATGTGACGTGGCCAGATGACTGGATTGAATGACAGCGTCATACCTAGTAGTATGTGCAACACTACCGTGTTAACAGCATTGTTATCTCTACCTGCCGTTGATTCATATAATGCCGACCTCTTGTCGTCTTTTTGTCGACTTTTTTTCTTAATTCGTTAACAATAACTGTAAATTTGTTCATATTATAAGGATATGAAATATCATAAAACAGCACGTAGCCGTAGAAACGATTTCGTTTCACTTTTGTATGTCTTACAATATATAATTCTATTCTAAAGCCATGTGCCATTTTTATTCATATTTTTTTCAGATTTCCTCCATTTTGAGGAATGTTTGTGCAGTGACGTATGAGGTGAGTCAGCGATGTGTAAGTATTTTTGAATACAATCTTAATTTAATTTCTTGCGAATAATGCTCAGGCACTTTAACTCGCGACTGCAGTTGGTCCGCCCCTTGCAGAAGATGAAGGCTAGCGACATTGATTTGTCGTGTAGAAATACGTTTTCAGTTGTCAAACACGTAAGTGGTCCATGATTAAGGAATTTGTTGCTAGCGCACTCGAGCAGATGTAATTTCGATGTATTGCTCACGCGCTGCCTGCGATATGTAAGCTGTAAGAGAATCTCAGACCAGAGAGCAGTGTTGTATGCAGTAGGAATTGTGTAGCAGTTATAGTAGTAGTAGCTATCAGTCTGTGTATGGAGTTGGCTGGGCCGGTCGTGTGGAGAGATGGCGGTGCCTGAGCATTGTAGTATAAGGTAAAAGCAGCCTCTCGCATATGTAGTATTATGATATCAAGGCCATTGTAAATGTTTTAAAAAAATCAATTAAAAATAATCTTTCTCATAAAAAGTAACTTTTCATAATCATTCATCTCAATTTAAAGAATTTACTGATTTCTCCAATCCATGGACGTCCCAATTATTGCAAAGAATAATCAGTTGTTCTTTTTATACATGACAAATCTATCGGCCAGCATTGCACTGGGCTGTACCAGAAAAATTTATTGTAGGAGCAGATATATACGCGTTATCCGGTGACTTAATTGAAGTAAGAATTTCCAATTTATTCAGTATGATCTTTCAGGGCCATGACGCAGCACTGCTGACGTCCAAAATTTTGCAGTTTAAATTCACAGTCAATTATTGTTAGTAAGCCACAATTCTATTGAGAGATTAGTCACATGTTTATTATTGGTAGCTTACGGTATTTATCTGTTGGTAGGTTACGATCTATGTGAATTATATAATTATATTTTTTTACTGTTAGGAGGTTTTTATATATTTATATTTGGGGACGTTACAAGCGTTACTATTGAAATTACTTCCCATGCCTATTTCTATTCTCAGAAACGACCGACTCAGACAAGGTGATGGAATAGGAATACGAATAGGTAGCTTCGAAAGACGAAGTAGTGATACCAACCGAGTACAAGTAGCAGTAGTACCCTTGGATAATACACGAGATACTGAATTTAATTCACGTAGCAAGATAATATAAGAACACAGCAAATGAACCAACTGAAAAAAAAAACAGATGTCTACAAAAGGCCGGCCGCTGTGGCCGAGCAGTTCTAGGCGCTACAGTCTGGAACCGCGCGATCGCTACGGTCGCAGGTTCGAATCCTGCCTCGGTCATGGGTGTGTGTGATGTCCTTACGTTAGTTAGGTTTGAGTAGTTCTAAGTTCTAGGGGACTGATGACCTCAGAAGTTAAGTCCCATAGTGCTCAGAGCCATTTGATTTTGTGTACCATAACAAGAATGTTAAAAGGTGCGCAATGCAAAGACAGAATTGGATTTTTTTTTTAAATGCAAAGCTTTGGAAGTGTATATCACTAAGGGAATAGACAGATGCTGCATGTACGAATATTAAACAGCTTTTCGAGAAAAAGAAGCAATTTTATGAGTGCCTTAGGCTCAGGTGGTAAGCCAGTACTGAGCCTGGAAGGTAAAGGCGGAATGTGGAATGCATATGTGAATGGTTAAAGCAAGGGAAGTGAAGACAACATTATAGAAATAGAACAGATGAGATGACAGAAATGTTACTACGTGAAGAATTTGGCAAAACACTACAGCAAGTAAGTCGTTACATATCACATACAGTATATCGCATTCCCTCAGAATTATTACAATTCTTTCTAAAATGTACCATGAGAAAACTATTACAAATTGTACGCAATATCAGTGAGACGAAGGAAATATACTCAGGCTTGAAGAAAAAAATTAATAATAGCAATTCGAAAAAGGGCAGTCATTCCCGGGAATATGTGAAACATTTATAGCATTTGTAGTTTCAGATGAAGCTGTTGAAAATCTTGACTGGAGAGCTCATTTCTAAACTATGAAGCCAGAAGGATAAAAGTCATGTAGCGAAATAGTCTAACACTTAGGTATAAGTGTGGAACCTTATTCTATGACATAGCACGACTTAGTTTAATCTGTAAACATATTGGTTTTTAATGCTAATTTTGTCACACAAATACACGAATTTGCATAGTTTGCAACATGACAATGTTAGGACAGTTATCAAGATAACCATATCGTATTGAGTAAGTAAAATAACTCTAAGCACAATAATATCAAATTATAACCAGAAGTTTCTTTACAACAGTATTCTTACTACTACGTCATTGAGTTGGCCAATACTATGATAAATCATCCGATTCCGGTTCTAAGTTCGATACTATTTAGGACGACAATCAAGTCTACAGAGGATGGTTAGTTTTGCGACAATCTGAGCAAAAGGTTATTCAAGTTCGCTCGAGCTTACAGTGGTCGCAAACTGGTGAATCAACAAGTTACACCTCTGCTGTGCTGAGCTGTCGTCTGTATGGTTGCTCTCGTCCACTGATATTCTTATAAGAGGTAACCAAACCTTTGCTGACTTTTTTTAGCAGAAACGCTTCTATGTTTCTCATTAGGCGAGAAAAAAAAGTGCTCATCCCTTGTGTTGGAATATGGCGATATGGACTCGCATGGCAGGAGGTGTGTGCATATCACAATGCCTTCTCAGGTCGCACAAGAACGATTAAGAGGCTGGTTCGTTTCTCTGCAGTAGGAGCTCAATGAAGCTACAGCTAAGTTAGATGTCATATCCACCTTATCGTCACGATGTATAAAATCTCTCATGTAAGGTGCGAAATTAGCCTTCGTTTAATCTGCCACCTTACAATAGTATCTAGAAAAGTACAGGAAACAAATACAAATTGTAAGAGAGAAGGAGATGAAACGGTAACGGTAGACCAGAAGGTAGAAATTATTGATCTGTTCCAGATGCTATTCAGCCTCTACACTGAACAAGCAGTAAAGGCAACGAAGGAGAAATTTCAAACCGGAGTTGAAAGTTCAGGGAGATGAATGGAAAATTTTAAAGTTTCCCAGTGACGTAGCAGATATGTCGAAGATGTTAGAGAGCTTGTAAAAGCAGTTGAACAGCCTGAATAGTGGCGTGAAAAGCGATTACAAGATGAACATCAACAAAGAAAACAAGCGTAACGGTATCCAGGCGAACTAAATCGTTTTATGCTGAACAAATTTGATTAGGAATCGAGACGCTAAAAGTAGGGATTAGTCATGCTATTTGTGCTGTTGAATAACTGATGATAGCTGAACCAGAGAGGGTACAATATGCAGAATGGCAATAGCAAGAAGATTATGTATGAAAAATGGTAGTACATTACCATCAAATTTAAATTTAATTGTTAAGACGTGTTTTGTGAAAGTAATTCAGTTGCGTGTAGCCTTGTATGCAAGTGAAACTCTTACAAAAATCTGTGCAGGGAAGAAGAGAATAGAACTTTTTTAATAAATTTATGCTACAAATAAATGCTTCAGCTTATATGGGCATGCATACATCGAAAAACCTATGAGAAGGTAGTAAATCTAACTGGAGAAACAAAAATTGTTACATAGCTTGGCTGAAAGTCGTTAGACAACATTTTGAGGTATCAAGGAAACGTCATCTTGTTAATGGAGGAAAGTGTGTATGTGGGGTGGGGGGGGGGGGGAGGAAGGGGGAGGGGGAAATTGTTGAGCTAGGACGACACTCGACTACAGTAAGAAGGTTCAGAAGAATAGAGGCTGCTGATGTAATTATAGCTTCATGTGCCTCAACAGTCTCAGGGAGACTTTCAGTGGCACACCACCCTTTCTGGGGAAACGGGACCATCAGTTTAGGATCGAACTGGAACCACATTTCGTTTCTCGTGAAAATTCACATTACTCAGAGGTGAAGGTATCACCAGAATTTGATCCTGTGCTCCTTGACTATGCATGCTTGCACCTTATCACCAGAATACTAGGCCTGTGATAGGGCAGACATGAAGAGTTATTCACATGATAGATTAGCGTCGAGAGCTTCATCAAACCACAACAGCAACAGCAATTATCCGCTGCTAATCTGAGGCATTTCTCTTTTTTTTCTCTCATTTGACAATTTGGCCATCATTTTGTCCAAGGTACGAGGTATGTTTCCGTGGTTATATGTTGTGGGTTTATTTGAAGTAAACTGTGGTTTTTATATCTTATTCCGCAGAACCAGATCCTTTATTACATAGGTACCAGCAGTGGGTCATGCAAAGTGGTACCAATGTCCTACAATGTGGTGGCCTGTACCCATTTCGTGTGGAAGGGTAGTAATATTAATTAAACTGAACATATTAAATTTAGTTGAGCAAACTGAACAGTTTAAATATAATGAAATTTCAGTATTAATAGTTTAACATCGTGTGAAATAAAATAAAATTATGAAAGAAAGAAAGAAATAAGAAATGTTGGCACTGAGAATCGAACCCTACTCAACGAACTGGCATTGTGCTTGACTGCTGGGCTGTGGGACTCATTCATGCGGTGCCGCTCGAAAATCCTTCAAGCTCCGAGCGTGAACCTCTACAGAACTTAACCACTGTTTACGTTTTTATACGTCTCATCCTAGTAACTCTCTCACTGTTGCTATTGACTTATTTCCATAACTCGGCGAATAAAACTGTTTCGAGTACATATTTGTATAACGCATCTGCCTCTTTGCAAGAAAAACCTCACTACCAATAAAAGAAAGAACTAAGTTCCACTGTCCTATATTTCAAAGAAATAGCAACTAACAGCATATACTATCAACTGGTGGAAGTTCAGTACAGTTACTCAAAAAATACAATCATATCGACGCACTACAATGCAGAATATGACTTTTTCTGACATTTAATTGAGACAAATTAATTACCTTAAGCACACTGGAACCGAATGACAAAGACAACAGAAATTTCCAGCTGAAGATATCCTACTACACTGAAGTTCACATACACGCTAGTAGTATCTTCTACTATATTTACTGAGAAATACATAGCAGGTTAATACATAGCAGCAACCTGTCCACGTCTCTAATCTGATTGACACACATGCAGCGCTGTAATTCCATGGATCTTTTTACGGTACTCATCATTCTTTACAATCAGCCAATCCTGGGCAGGACACAGGGCACGTCCGTCCTCCATCACACAAGAGCTAAGAGCCAGATCCTACCCAGCGACATTACTGGTCTGACATCTGCATTGCAACTGTTCGAGTTTGAATTGAGCCAATAGATGCTCCACAGATCCCCCAAAAGTCGGGCTAAAACGGTCATAACTTACTGTTCTTTACTCTGACTTATTCCAGTAACCACTACTTTACAGTCAAGGCTGTTTTATGAGAAGTTAATGTCAGTGGCATTCGGATATGTGCTCTCTAACGACTTTCGAAGAGTCCTACAAGCAAGTACGCAACTTATACTTTCTCCACAGTTTGTCAGTTAGGTTTTAAAATCGGGAAGCGCGTGACTGCAGGTAAAAAATGAAAGTTCTGAAGAAAATCGTTCACCGAAACATCTCGTAAACCTCACCTTTCCGTTTAATCCAATCCTACGGAGGTTGTTTCTATTATGAACTAATATGTGTACGATATTATCTAGTAGATATTTGTGAAGAAAGCCTGACTGAAATGTCCGAAATGGCACACAAGCACACTTTAGCCACATACAAAATAAATAGATGTAAGTGAAACACATATTTGCATAAAATATACACGAAAAATATTTAGCTTGTGGTGCTGTAACAATAAATAACTCTGGTTTACTGTTTGTTATTGAAAAGGGGTATGTGGGCAGGCAGTGCAACTTAGTTGTAAAAACAAACGTTTATCATGAACGTAGTATACGGAGTGCATATTCGATTATTTCTGTTAGCATTTAAGGTATGTCAGAATTCGGAACGTCTTTGGCTGTAAACTTGAGTTACTAAACAGAGCCATCGACAAACAACGAAATAATTCCCGGTTGGAATAAAATTAATGGCAGCACTATTGAAAGAGTGATGACCTGAATTTAAATAACGTGTTTGTAAACAGTTTCCGCTTCAAGTCATTGACAACTGTTTATAAATGCCTATATTGCTTCTCGAGCACTATCTGTAATAACGGGGGTTAGCAATATCAATAGAGTAAAAATTGTTTAACCGTCTTCAGCGTAAAATGTTAAGCCTCGAAACATTGTTACGTAAAAAATACGTGAAGTTCTAACACTATTCACTGAACTACTCTCGTACAGTGTCAATGTAATTTTAATATGAGGTGTTACTGAATGAGAACTGTTAAAAGATAAATCCGCAACCTATGTAACACACTTTAATAATGTTTGGCGATGGGTGTTTGGACTGATATCCTGCAACAATGAAATAGCTGACAGGCAATAGCGCGATTACAGAGATGTGCGTTCTGCAACTTCGTATCTGTGCCGACTGTTGCAATATCTTTGGTGTCGACTCCCCGTTGTCTCTTCAGTTGTTGGCATGACACTCATGCGGCAATAAATAGTCCATAAACAAGAGAAAAATAACACTGGAAATTAAATAAAACTCGTTTCGTCTGCTCCAACATGTGACGATGTCAAATCACACCATATTATAAACCTTCACTGTTTCAAACAGAATGGGGCGTGAGTGATTGGGTTAATTTAATGTTATGAACATTGATTTTCAGGAACAACAGCGGACGGCTGGTTAAACATTTACTTTGTCGCGCTTTATGCTCGTTTATTTGCACATGCAACATGAAATTTTTAGAAGTTCTGCCCTCACACAGATTCAGATACAATTTTGACTGTTTGTTGACCTATATGACGACAGTCCGTTTCACTCGTAGCAGTCAGTTTCACACGTGGTTGCAACGCAGTTAGCAATAAGAATACCTTGTGCTGAATGAGTTGTACTATAGTTAAATTTCCATAGCTTGCTTGCAGTTTCCTCTGAAGAACTCTGTGTTTCTGATACATTGTAAAGTCGTGTACACATTGCCCCGGGGAACGAGTTTGTGCGGGAAGCATTGTTTTCTGTAGTGATTTGCAAATGTTTCCGAGTTTGTTTCTTGTCTGTGTGTTCACGCCATCTGCATATTCCTTGTCTTATTGACTTCGTATCGTCTACTGCTCCGTTAAGTCTGGTGTCGAGGAAATTATAATGACATATGATGCTGCATTATTAATACTAGGAGGTTTACACAAACAAAATGAAAGGCGTCCTCGTTGTTGGGCAAGGAAAAAGACCTATGGAAAAATTGACGGGACTAACTTGCTGCGTGAGTTGATTATGGAAGACGGCTCTGGCTTCTGTAACTTCACTCGGATGTCATCCACCGATTTTGAATATCCGGCAAATATGACAGCACCATTTGTTTCAAAAAAAGACACGAATTTCAGGAAAGCGATTTCAGTCAACCAAGGGCTTGCAATTACTCTTCGTTTCCTGGCAACACGAGATTCATTTCAGACCCTTGCGTGTTTATTTCACATTTCGAAGAAAGCAATATCTCATATAGTACCTGAAGTATGTGGCGTTCTGGCGGAAGTTCTGAAGGCCTATGTAAAGATAAGTAAATGAAAAACATTATTAGATAAGCATGTTATCAAAACGTTACTATTTTGTGAATTACATTATAGATCTCATTAAACCAAACTTTTTCAATTGTGTTATCACTGTCTAAGTAACTCGTAAAAGTGATAGGGGAATTACTACATGATGATGATGGCCCTGTCGCATTCATATCCACTTTCGACTGCTAACTTTCCAAATATGCTACATGCTGCTTCGTTAACACTTCAGTAAGGATAGCCATTGTTTTTGCTGTTTGTAACTCTAGCAATTTCCATAAGACTGAAACCACGTACTGTCCATTTGTGCTACATTCATCGTTCTTTTTATCTTGTTGTTTTTGCAGCACTTTAGTCAATAATTGAGACGCAGTCTTGTGGGGTTGCTGCATATCTGTTTTCTCGCCAAATATTCTGGGTTTTCGTGTTGGAGGACTGCAATGTTCAGCCAGATACTCTTCATCTTCATTTATGCCCTCTGGCCTATGTACGAAAACCTGAAATCAAATTTACTTCTTTCAGATTTCAGAGGGTGAAAACGACTGGCGTGAAACATCATGTTTGTTCTCACGGATTCTTCAGCTCCCCATTAAGTCGTAGCAATTGACAGGAAAAATATCGTTCTACACTGCCGAGTTGGTAGTGGAAGTGAATATTATAATTATAAAGGTTTATTCAGAATTATGCTACTTGCTTTCGTCGATGCCAGCTACAACATTTTGCATGCACACGTCGTCTGCCAAAGCAGAATATCAGATGGTGTTGTGTTAAAAAACGTGAGTATAAATGAGTTAATTAACAAAAAGAAACTACACTTGACACAAGCTAAATGCTTACCGGGTGGCACAAAGGCCCCTTCACATATTTTTTTAGCGGTCGATGCTTTTCCTTTACAGGAAAATAATATGAAACCCTACCCAGAGAAACATGTTAAAGGTTCTAAAGTGAGAGGCTTTATTTACAGGCTGCCTAGGGACATAATAGTTGTTGAGAACACTTCCGGCTTTATGGCTTCAGTTTTTAGTGTGTTAAGAAAACCTATGTGGCTACAACCAGTGAAGGCAAAAACTATCATACTTACAGCTGTTATTCTCAACAATTTTGTAAGGCGAAATGCTGAGGCAAGGATCCAAGGTCCCAACATGGAATCTTCGACTCCTTTGATTTACAGACATCTAAGATAGATTCCAGGCACATAGAGACAAGATGGCACTGCATCAGTTTTCACAGCAGCACGCAATATACCAAGGAAAACTGCTTCTACGAGTAAAAAAATTCGAGACAAGTTTGCTAGTTGTTTTTTAAGCCTGGGAGGAAGTGTACCATGGCAAAATAACTATGGGTCAATGTGACTGTGCACTACAAAATACAAATAAAGACAAACAAACATAATTTTCGTATCTCATTTTCCACAGTATCTGTCATCTTCTTGGGCTCATGAACATCATCCAAGAACTACAGTTGCCAATAGCCGAACCAGTAGGAGTCACATACCGTGCCTGCAACACTACCAGATAGTCTCACATCTGTAAGCAAGGACGAGCGATCGTAATTTTTTTCACCACACTTTCCTTGTCCGTACCAAAAGCTGCTGCATAATTCAACTGTCTTTGTTAAAAAATATAGTTATTCAAGAATATTGATGCAACTATTTCTTGTTATTTGTTTAAAACATTTATTTAAAAAATATAGAGCGTCGTACTTAATATTTCTCCATTATTCGTATGTTGCAAGACTGTCACCGACACTGTCGCCACAACAGCTTGCTGTGGTATGGGTACCTAGTGTGGTTACTGTGGGGGGAGACATCAAACATGCATCTGAGTGTCGTACACCACCATGCAAAGTATCACTTGTGGCTGTGAAAGAGGCAGCAGAAGCAGCTGTGGCCATTTCACTGCTGGCAGCCGCATTATAGCATTCTCTCTGACGACTGTGGATCGTCCAGTCCGAGTATAGATCTGCCACCCCTTAGCTGGCGGTGGTAAAGGCTCAAGCATGCAGCAGTTTCAGCCAGTGCCCTGCACAGCCTGGGTGCGCCCACAAGACCTCACCACCACCATATCCACCTACTGCGACTCTTCGCCCTCACTGGGAGCGAAAGGTATGTGTGCATTGGCACATACCCCTCACACAACGAGACGTCTCCTACCAAACGCCGTCATCCTCCAGATGGACACTTTCATTGGTTTCCCGTTAACAAAGTTTCATCGAGAGTGAAAGTGATAATGTACCTGTGGCCAGCAATAGTCCTCTCTTCAGTCCTCATAGAGAAGGAAATCAGATTAGCGGCATCATGACCTCTTTAGAATACTCGACGGTTCCTAGCGTCTTTCAGGGGCATATATCGTTAACTAGAATTGAGAATCCCACTGGCGGTATCGCGATCAAATCAGATTTCTAGAAACATGCCTCCCGGTTCTGGAGGTGGAGTTCCTCAGAGCCATAGGTGATCTGAGATTTAATACCACTAAAAGTAAGACAGTATCCTGATGCGAGTTGACGCAACCTGCCAAACAGCAGGGTGCTTCTGAGAAGGAAAGCTTACCTTATATCTTGGGTTTATGATATTATTGCTCAAAAGAAGAAATTAATATTTTTCAGCTGGTAAATTAAACTCTTTGTTATTGAACTAGTGTGTGTAGTGTCTGTGTTTGTATGTCTGTGAAGGACAATATCCCGATCGGCATCGACTACTCCCACAGCATAAGTATTTCGTACACGTAGAGAAGTTGCCCTCGTGGTGTAGAAGCAGCTGCCGACTCTGACGGTTGCCTGTAAATTCTTGAAATGAATGAGGAAGGAATCTTCTAAGGATCTTCTCAAACTGGAGCACTGCCATTCGCATTTGGTCATTCGACGATTATCTGCGGAATAGAATGATTTCATTTTAACACAGACAACTTTCTCTATGGTTTTGACCGTGTTACTGGACAAACATCGACCACCAAATGTTTGAAGCCCTATACAAGCTTGTCGTATATTACAGTTCATCACCGAATCCTTTGATCAAAGATAAATACGCGGAATCGCCTTTGAAATGCAACAGACTGTATTAAGGCTGTTACTCAACTCCACAATGAAGCTACTTATGGCTTATGAATCTCAAAAAACACAATTTTTTTAACCTAACCTAACATGTGTAGCACCTGCTGTAAAAATACTGCCAGCATTTAATTTATTAAGTCTTAGTCATGTTTATCATTACATTTTATTATTGCTTTTATCATAATCTGTATGTATAGCACCTGTTGTAAAAATACTACCGCATTTACTTAATTAGGTCTTAGTCACTACTCTTTATTCATATTGTCACTAGATAAAGCTAACATTCTCATTTAAACTATTGTCATGATGTAACTCTGATGTGTAAATGCTGCATGTGTGGAACACTGGTCCGATGTAAGAGAGGGCCTGATGGCCCTAATATGATCAGGTTAAATAAATAAATAAATAAATAAAAGCAATGACTGTTTCATTCTACACACTTCATACACGTCCTCTAGTTATTCTGTCTCACAGCAAAGTCCCGTCACATCCCGATTTTCTTACTTTTCTTCGCTCGCCAGGGAGCAACGCCTAGTCAAGGAATAAATGTTTTGCTTGCGTAAGCGGAACACACCACTACGAGATAGATATTAACTGTAAACCGAAAACAATTGGAGAGCCATTGAACTGATCCGCTACTCATCGCCACTAGTACGGTAGTGCGCTAGTACGAAATTTTATATACGACCCTTCGCCAGTATACCCTGCACTAGCCGTATGCATTTCGGTTCCTAGCGAATAATGTTCATCTTAACCTCACATAATATCATAAAAGGCTGCCAATAAGTACCTGTCCCTAGCCTAATTCCTTGCTGGACTACGCTTACCAAACATCGTTGCCTATACGGGGTTGTTAGGGCCATAGCATAATGAAGACTGCTATGAAGTAACCTTCCCTATTCTCATTTGTGGCTGGTCTACGTTTACCAATCACCATTGATAATACGTGGTTGGTAGAGCCATGGCCTTTTGAGATTTCATACCTCCCCATCTGGGCAAAGCATCCACGGGAAACCATAGATAACTGTAAGTGATGTCAGAAAACCTGGTTTCCAAATGCTGTTTCGCCTTTTGGTACTTTAACGATGACCATTGACTGAAATTTCTGTATTTACTTTCCAATCTTCTCGCTCATTTTTTCCACAGTTAGTTATTGCAGAGAAGCTAGGTGACGTCGGCCGATCTCGCAGGGAAGCTGGACGCTGCGGGGCGGGCTGATCTCGAATGATGACTGTCTTCCCAACGACTGCTACCGAGATGCGTAGTCGATCGACCAGGTTGTTACGGGCTCGCATCGGTATCAGGAATGGGATGTAGTGGAAATGAAACAGAATGACAAGTCTGAGCCTTCTTACCCCTTACTCTGAATATTTTCTTCTCCAGGCAAATCTTAGTAGATTGGAATGCTAACATGTTTCTGCACTGGCATAATAGATTCGGATCGAGTTCTTCTTTGATCACCTGTCACCATTCTGTTACAGTTCTAACACTTCTATTAAATGACACTGTTTTTATATCCTATTTTCATCGAATACAAAGTGGATCAGTCTCAACACGATATGAATTTTCGTAATGTTCGTAATCATTTTGCATTGGTTGTACACTATCAACAGTCACAGGCTATCTGTGGGCACGCACAATCACAGTGCTCTTATATTTCGATAACTTCATACGTGATTTAATCTGTCATATGTTCCCTTATCCACTACATCATATTACTTAGCTTGTTTCACTGTAAGTCCATTTTGCTCAACTAATACAAATATGTAACCACTAATAATTGGTAATTTCTAATCTAACCTAACAAAACTCAGCTCAGCTACTGTTAGCTTACCTTTTACATTACACTGAAGATTTTGTAATATAGAAAAAGTCTACCTAATTGTAGTAAAGCCAACCACAAGATGACTTGAACACTCCTGCTCTTTGTTGTCTAGTATCCCCAGAAAACTTATTCTTCCTTAGCATTCTTCTGAGTGAAGTGTGTGAAGTTCAATGTCCACAGTCACTTGGTCTCATTTCCCGTCAAAATACTGGCTTCCAGTAAATACTGACACCATCGCCCATAAACTACATTACTCTTTATTCTTAATCAATAACATGAACACATACAATATTAAAATTCATTCTGGAAATTAACACAAAAGTTATTCATATACACAGAAAAATGAATACAGTCAGCATCAGCTCTTCTGTGGTTCCGATGAAAACAAATTTCAATTCACTAACTTATCTAACTATACCTAACTACACCTAAAAACGCGATGAAATAAAATCTCCTTAACGTACAATCTTTACTACAGACAGAACTAATTTAATTTTCACTTCACATAGTACTTTTTAATATCATGGCGAGGATAGAGTCCACTCACTTTTCCCATCCCTGGGTAGGCCAATAGATATGGCCCAGCCTGTCGAGTCCTTATTATTTCAAACAGTACAACAAATAACAATTGCCATTTCTTGTTCCTCTTCTTCAATCAAGATGCATGTGGACGAGTGTGCAACAATACTCCATCCCCTACAGCCCAAGTTTGTACTTTCTTTACGTTATTGTCATATTACCTTTCTCTTTCTGGCCTTTTCAGCCATGTTGTATAAACCTACCTAATCTTTTCTTTCCAAGTGGACCTAATAATTGTGTTGATGCTCTTGCATCCAACACCAATCCTACTTTTCCCCCAGGTTTAGGTACAAATAGCTGAAGACTGCAATATGGACTGGCCGATGGTTCTAACGGGTTCCAGTTTATCTTCCTGTTTATTTCTTTACTTACTGATTTCTTTAGGCTCCACAGAATTGGATATGGTACATTACATCTCTCGAGGAAACACCTCCAATGGCACCTAAATTCCTTCATAAATCCAGGACTTACTTCCAAAACCTGCATATATTCCTCCAAAAGATCTACCAACTGATTACTTTGTTCGTTTTCCAAGCAACTTCCTTTGCCTTTTGTTCCACTTGTTCTGCGGTTCCAAGTACCTTTCTTTCCTTAACCACTTTTGTACGTTTACATCTCCTTTCTTTTTTTATGAGCTTAATACAACGCACAGGAAAGTATTTTCCAATGGTCCTTTCCTCCATGTGTCGTATAGACCGTGAGAGACACAGAACTTCGTTTTCCTGTTGCTAACAAGTCGACTACACGGTTCGTTTGTTATATATTTTTTTTACGAGCTTCCAAAGGGAGCGACTTATTTACAGATACCTGTGTAGTTACTATTGAAATTTCTTGAGTGTTCGAGTGCTTACTAGGCACAACCTTTTATTTTAATAACAGTGTAGCTCACAGTACCGCCGTAGTTATCGACCCTTGTATCGTATAGGATTTCGTTTCTCTTGGTTAGTGTAGCTCAGTGTTGGTTAGGCTGTCAGTTGAGAGAGCACATTAAATTCCTATTGCTAACAACGAGAGTCCACCGTTCGTTCGTTACATATTCATACGATCTTCAGACAGGAGTGACTGCAGTAATGGGTAGAAACTGTGATTGCTGTGTACAGATGCGAGCTGAAATGGGGACCTTCACTCACAATTCAAGGCTGCGTTGGCTTCCATCACACAGAATAAGGCTGCTGCCGAGGGGCATCACTGTGGGGGTTGGGACGTGGGATGCACGGGATGTCGAGCACGTTCCACGTGTGCCCAAATTGGTCTACTGTGTTGGCTGCTCCAGGTACTGCCTGCACTGAGGTTGACCCTCATCCGTGGTTCCGTGGGACATCATTCCAAGGCCTGGCAGACAGCGAAAAACTTTTAAAGGGGTCGATCATAGAGCCTCCCCAGTTCTTTTGACGAACAGCTTTAGGCCGTTATGTGTGGCTGACGATGTCTATAAGCCGGATGCAGTCGTCCACCCTGTTCCAGAGGAAGCTTCTCGGCCCGAAAGGGCATTCACAGAAGGTGGGTTTGCAGGTAGTTGGGGGCTCCAACGTTAGGCGCGCAATGGGCGCCCTTAGGAATATCGATGCCAAAGAGGGGAAGGAAACCAGTGTGCACTCTGTGTGCATACCGGTTGTGAGTCATACCAGATGTAGAAACGGTGCTTCTGGATGCTACGAAGACTGCATGATACAACCAACTGCATTTGTTGACTCATGTAGGTACCAATGACGTATGTCACTTTCCAATGGAGAAGATTCTCCCTAGTTTTGGGTGGCTAGTAGAAATGGCAAAGGCTGCCAGTCTTGCTTCCGAGATAAATGCGGCGCTCAATATATACAGAATGCATTCTTAGAAAATTATGCTGAACAATTAGATCGTGATCCCACTCGAAGTGTAAATGATTGCGAAAGCATACTTGACTTCTAAGCAACAAATAATCCTGGTCAAATAGTGAGTATCGTGACGAATACAGGGATTAGCTACCAAAAGGCAGTTGCTGCTAGGCTGAATACCGTAACACCTACAACCACCAAAAAGAAACGCAAAATGTATGTATTTAAGAAACTTGATATTAATGCTCTTAACGCCGTTTTAAGAGACTCCTTCCGATCTGATCATGTATGCGTAGAAAAGTTGTGTAATGATTTCAAAGAGATAGTATCGACAGCAATTGAGAGGTATACACCACATCGAGCAATAAGATATGGTTCTGATCTCACATGGTGCACAAAATGGGTCAGATCTCTATTTCATAAGCAGCGAAAAAAGTATTCCAAATTTAAAAGAACGCAAAATCTCCAAGACTAGAAACTTTTGCAGAAGTTCAATATACAGAGCGTACTTCAATACGAGGTGCTTTTAATAATTTCCACAACGAAATTCTGCCTTTGAATCAGGTGGAAAGCCCAATGAGATTCTGGTAATAAATAAATCACACCAGTGGCAACACGCAATCAATACCTTCACTGCACGAAAACAACGGTGAAGGTACTGATCACGGTGCCACTAAAGCACAGCTATTAAACACGGTTTTCCGAAATTCTTTCACAAGAGAAGACAGTTAATATTCCTGAACTCCAATCAAGAACAACTGCCAAGATGAGAAACATAGAAGTAGATACCCTAGGTGTAACAAAGCAGCTTAAATTGTAAGCAGCTTGTTTATATGTTAGTACCTTGGCAGCGCTATATACTGCGTTAAGGTCACTGACAGCGCTCTCCATCCTCACGAAGAGACTCTTTGGTATGACTGACTCGCAGTTGGAAATTAACAGTAGTGATACGGGTTAGCAGTGTAACGTGAGCGAACATTTGTATTGGTGGGTCCGTTGCGGAACATGGATTGTAAAATGATGATTGATTTATCTGATATTGTTTGTGAAATGGAATTAGTGTCGTTATATAATCTTTGGAATTTGATGCCACATGATTAAGTTAAAATCTGCAAAATATTTTGTTTGCTCTGCAAGAGAATCTTTCCTTTGCCTATTGCTTGCAGTATTTGTCATGGTTCGTGTTGTGAAAATTTTCTGTGAGTCAGTGACTTATGAAGAAGTGAAGGTTATTGTTATGATTTCTTTTAGTTCAGAGCCATTCTTTTGTGTTCATTATTTTCAGTCAGACTGCTTTGCGTTTGTATATTGTGGGTCATAAATGAATGAATAAGTCTGAGTTGTATTTGGCAGGGAAAATTCTATAGGTCAGTGATGAAAAGATAAAAAAAAGCAAAGAAACAGTAGGTTCAGTTGCACTCAGCAGTTTTAGAAGGTTCAGCTGCATTCAGTTATTTCAGCAGTTTCAGGAAAAATGTAGCCGAGGATACTTCACTGGAATCTTCTGGTTTTCTTGTTGTTTGAGTAATTAGTGCATGATTAGAAGTTATTTACTGTTTATTGCTAGCGCGTAATTGTATATAGCATTTCCTTTGTAGTTTTAATTTGTTATTGTTGTACTGTAGTTTAAAGAGCAAAGCACCTGTGGCATGAATGTGGAATTGTATTAAGTATCTCGCAGTCGCTTTTGCAACTAATTAGGTACTGATTATTTTCAGTGTTATTTTAGTGTGTCCTCTTACTTTTGCTAATTGTGTGTTGTGTGAAATACTGTGATACTGAAAGCATGTGAAAGACGTACTACTGGGCTGCAAAGCCAATTGAGAAATGACTGTGAAGACGAGCGTAGCATGTTAGCATTACCTAGTAACGAAGTGACAAATCTCCGAGACAATAATTTGATAACTGTGCATAAGGACATGGAACAGGCAGTAAATAACGGGGTGGAAATTGTAACAATCGTCGAATAGGGAACTATTTTCGATCGATCAGTCAGTAAATGTTCGCCTCAGAAATGCGAAATAACAGAACAAAATCTTACAAATGCCATGAATCAGGTTTTGCGATATTACCCGTCCCTCAAATAAGTCAAGATTCATTCCTTGCTCTTAAAAATACGAATATTTCCTGTGAAAATGCACTGTAAAAAAGCATAAAGCAACATATTTCATTCAATAATACATTGCTATTGCAATTAATTCAACAAAAGGAACACAAACAGAAACAAACACAGCAACAAATGGAACAAAATCAAACACGAACACAGAAATAACTGCAAAACTTAAAAATAACTGAGCAAACGCTTCAACGAACACGTCAAGGTTTAACTGCTGAGTTACTTAAAATCGAATCGAAATGTCAAAAAATTAGTAAAGATGTATAAACACGAATTTGTGAGCACTTTTCAGCCTATTTTTGACAACATAAAAACGCATTACAGAATCATGCAGCCATTGAAGAACTGCAGTTCATTGTGCACGAAAGTCGCGACACCTTGCAGGCTAAAACTGATTCAGTTTGCATCTACTGACACGGTCACGCCACTTGTAAACTTAAAGGAAACAGTAGAGACCATTACGACACAAATGGGCACTCTAAAATTTTGTTCGAAAAAACACACGGCGGAAATCAGCACATTATCGGAAAAACTAACTGAACTTTCGGATCAGCTAACAACTTTATCTATGAAGGTAGATGATGATTTGAATGATACAAGACCGTCAGCCCTTAATGATACAGAGGAGTACGAGGAAATGAGGAAATTCAGACTCAGAAGCAAATCAATACGCGACACAAGAGAGAAATATGATTTCACAGAATACTCGGGCTATGACATGGGAAGAGAATTTACAAATACGGTAACGTCACAAAGTAATAATAAATAGTATTTCGAAGATTTTGAAGGGAATCGGCAGGGTGCTGCGAGCCTTGTGATGGAACCGCCGACATGGTCTAACAGTGACAGATTTGCGACTTGGCGTCACGATGACTTTCATTATAAGCTCTTCATTACAAAGCGTAAATTCGAAACGTTCAAGAATTTGATATACATACACATATTTGGCTTCATCAATTTTCTCATTGTTTTCCTCCTAATTGGTTATTGGAGCACAGATCAGAATTTATCTGTGGCTATCTAGAAAATGAACCAGTAGTTTGAATGAGATAGTTTATTTGCGAATGTCACAGTGAAGAAGATTTTTATCATGGCTTCATGTCTGCATATTGGTCTCAGGCTACTCACGATCGAGTAAAACACAAGATAATAATGATGTGTCTATCTAGAAAATGAAACAGCTCTTAAAATCAGATCGGTTGATGGCGACTGACGCGGTGAAGAATATTTTTATTATACCTTCATGTCTGCATATTGGTCTCATGCTACTCAAGATCGAGAAAAACAAAACATTATAATGACGAAACATGTGAAACAGTCTGAATTTTCCTGCCCTGTAAAATACACTCCTGGAAATTGAAATAAGAACATCGTGAATTCATTGTCCCAGAAAGGGGAAACTTCATTGACACATTCCTGGGGTCAGATACATCACATGATCACACTGACAGAACCACAGGCACATAGACACAGGCAACAGAGCATGCACAATGTCGGCACTAGTACAGTGTATATCCACCTTTCGCAGCAATGCAGGCTGCTATTCTCCCATGGAGACGATTGTAGAGATGCTGGATGTAGTCCTGTGGAACGGCTTGCCATGCCATTTCCACCTGGCACCTCAGTTGGACCAGCGTTCGTGCTGGACG
Source organism: Schistocerca gregaria (assembly GCF_023897955.1). NCBI lineage: Eukaryota > Metazoa > Arthropoda > Insecta > Orthoptera > Acrididae > Schistocerca > Schistocerca gregaria. The sequence goes on along the minus strand of NC_064924.1, from coordinate 115,728,421 downwards.
TGCAGACCGCGTGAGACGACGCTTCATCCAGTCCCAAACATGCTCAATGGGGAACAGATCCGGAAATCTTGCTGGCCAGGGTAGTTGACTTACACCTTCTAGAGCACGTTGGGTGGCACGGGATACATGCGGGCGTGCATTGTCCTGTTGGAACAGCAAGTTCTCTTGCCGGTCTAGGAATGGTAGAACGATGGGTTCGATTACAGTTTGGATGTACCGTGCACTATTCAGTGTCCCCTCGACGATCACCAGAGGTGTACGGTCAGTGTAGGAGATCGCTCCCCACACTATGATGCCGGGTGTTGGCCCTGTGTGCCTCGGTCATATGCAGTCCTGATTGTGGCGCTCACCTGGACGGCGCCAAACACGCATACGACCATCATTGGCACCAAGGCAGAAGCGACTCTCATCGCTGAAGACGACACGTCTCCATTCGTCTCTCCATTCACGCCTGTCGCGACACCACTGGAGGCGGGCTGCACGATGTTGGGGCGTGAGCGGAAGACGGCCTAACGGAGTGCGGGACCGTAGCCCAGCTTCATTGAGACGGTTGAGAATGGTCCTCGCCGATACCCCAGGAGCAACAGTGTCCCTAATTTGCTGGGAAGTGGCGGTGCGGTCCCCTACGGCACTGCATAGGATCCTACGGTCTTGGCGTTTATCCGTGCGTCGCTGCGGTCCGGTCCCAGGTCGTCAGGCACGTGCACCTTCCGCCGACCACTGGCGACAACATCGATGTACTGTGGAGACCTCATGCCCCACGTGTTGAGCAATTCGGCGGTACGTCCACCTGGCCTCCCGCATGCCCACTATACGCCCTCGCTCAAAGTCTGTCAACTGCACATACGGTTCACGTCAACGCTGTCGCGGCATGCTACCAGTGTTAAAGACTGCGATGGAGCTCCGTATGCCACGGCAAACTGGCTGACACTGACGGCGGCGGTGCACAAATGCTGCGCAGCTAGCGCCATTCGACGGCCAACACCGCGGTTCCTGGTGTGTCCGCTGTGCCGTGCGTGTGATCATTGCTTGTACAGCCCTCTCGCAGTGTCCGGAGCAAGTATAGTGGGTCTGACACACCGGTGTCAATGTGTTCTTTTTTCCACTTCCAGGAGTGTATTATGACGATCTGATGCATAGGAATCATTATTTGTCAAACCCGTATAGCCCCTCGGAACTCATTCGCATTTGCTTCATTAAATTGCCTGGACACTTAAGAGTATTATTTGGGCTGGACGCTCTAAAGATGACATCGAAGCCTTTCAAGGACTTCTGCAAGAATTGGAAATCGATACACACAATCGTATGATGTGAAAACAGGAAAACAACAATTATTGATCACATCAATTAGAGTTCCGTGGTGACAGAAATAAGAACCGGACACGACAAAGTTATTGTTATAACGCAAATGGTGATCAAAACAGACATCACCCGTATGATAACCATTGGCAGAATGTTAATAGTTACAGAGAAAGATCCCATTTCCAACGTAATGCTTATGACAGAGACAACTGTGGAAATAGACAATATGCGAACTAGAATAATTATTATCATGGTAGACAAAATGAGTTCAGACGCAACGGCCACCTCGTAATTACGATTCCAGGAGAAATTCTCCAACACTTGATCGACAAGAAAGAAATTACAGAAATTACCGACATGGCGACCGACGCTATATTCGTGACAACTGACCTGGATTGAATCAGAACTGGAGTGATTCAAATAGGGTAGAGCCCTCTTGACATGCTGAAATTGTAGAAGTTAAACCTCCAAATCCCAGTAACGACGCATGACAACAAAGAGATAATAGACAATGACTCACACTGCAGGTAACCACGAAACATAGCAATGAACCTAACGACGTTGCTGGCATGACTATCAATTAATACAGGGGTTTTACTAGTTCTCTTTTATGGGGAACAGACGGCACAGTCTTATTGTGTGTACATTTTTGCTTGTTAGTTGTACGATTACGTCACGACTACAAGGTTCACGTTCTTGGAACATTTACTGATAATGAGGCCATGCGGCGACATATTTGTTTACTTGAAAAATAACATTCTGTCTTTAAAGTACTTTCTGGGAGACCACAAATGAGACAGTATTTTGTTTGTTTGTCATCTACATGATTATACTACGACACTACATATGTGTGACACAATTATCTTTATTGCTTTCGTGTTATTTCTGTTTTACGTCTGCACAGTTTTTCTACGTTCTTCTGAAAAGTAAAACATGTATAGGTAATGTTTTTGTGGCATAGTTAGAATGAGACAGCTATGTTCATAACACAACAAGATGTTACGGTATAGCACCTACAAGGTCATGGCAATGAACGTAATAACTACGAAAATTACACCACAGCACTTTACTGAAAGGAGCCCTAGCTAATCTGGTATTTTCTTATACAATTTTACACATCAGCACCATATTTCTCTGACACAGAATTACACAGCTACCTTACCATTTAACAGAGAGATATGAATATTTTTTTACTATGTCAGTGACGCATGTATACATAATTACGCATTTGGATTACTTTGCATTTATGATATTGTACTTTGTCTTAATTTTGTTAACTGTTTATATATTCTTGGAACCATTGTAATACATATAGAGCGTTGAGTGATGTATTTAATATGTGACTTTGACATAATGCTCTGGTGTTCCCATCTGTGCGCTAGCCAGCAGAAGAACCCATTGTTGCGTTGCCTGTCAACTTAAATGTTGTCGCTTCAGCTGCTTTCAAGCTTATAAAACTCCCACAAGCGCTCGAATATTTGTAGAAAATAGAGGCTTTTGACCTCGCCATAGAGATTTATTTGCAGAACCCACCACAAACACGACACACTATTACTTGGAAACATATGATTTCCTCTTAGTACTTAGTGCTACTGACTGAAATGCCTATGAATTAAAGAGAAATATTCTTAGATCTACACACCTGATTATGAAACGTGTCTCTCTAGTAGAGTTGAGAGTATTTTTACTGACTTATGAAATGCCACATGGCTATTGAATGGTGATTTTATGTTTTGCTTTGTATATATTTACTTATTTTATCTGATATCTGGTTTGTAGCAGCACTGCAGCATTGGATTTATAAGATAAGACTTAATACATATGCTAATGTGAACACTTTCTGTCGACAGATCCATTAAATAACAGTTTTTAATACACAATAAAGGAGCACTTGGAAAGGAAAGAACAATAAGGAAGAGAAGTGACTAGAAAAAGGAACTGCGTACATAATTTTCTTTCCTGGGACTTGATAATATTTTTGGTAGACTAAGTTGTAGTTATGCACCACTTTAGTATTAAAATGTGACATAGACATTGGGATGTGAATAGACATTGCCCTTATCTGCAGTGCTTTCTTTATTGCAATATTTTTTCTGCTTAAGAGAAAGTATGCTATATAAGAAAATGAGTTATGATGAGTTGGGTAGAAATGCATTGAGGAGCTATAAGGTAAAGATTTGGCAAAGCGTAGTGTATAATGAGGAAAGAACATTTTGAAAGAGAAAATAAACAGATATTGGAAGTATGAATACAGATAGCATGCTTACCAGCCAGGGTAGCCGAGAGCGCTAATGCGCTGCTTCCTGGACTCGGCTAGTCGTACCGGCCTCTGATTGAATCCGCCCATCAGGTTAGCGACGATGGCTAGTACGCCGGCCAGCCTGGATGTGGTTCTTAGGTGGTTCTCCACATCCCGCTAGGTGAATACCGCCTTCAGTTACACGACTCACAGACATTTGAAAACGTTCGCACTATTTCATGACTTACACTGGCCGCAAACAGCTGGGGTACACTACTTCTGTCCTGAGGGGTTTGGGGTGGCATCAGGAAGAGCACCCGGGCACCCTCTGCAATTAACACTGCCACGTCCATACTAACAAAGCCTACTTCATGTTGGAGCGGGACAAAGGCCCCGAGAAAGAAAGAAAGAAGGAAAGAAATGCAGGTAGCATGCTTGATAGGATTTTCTTGTGGGAACAGATGTTGAAATAAGAGATATTTCCGAGGATTCAATGAAGATTTACTTGAAAATGAAGTCATTGTTGTTTAAAGTTAAAGAAGTAATAACATGAAGGATATTATTGAAAAAAGTGAATGAAACAGTGGAATAAAATGGTCACCTCCAATAGTGGAGTAGCAATGATACACAGAAAACAGTTCCTGTCCTTTCCTTTTGTGTTATACCACTATATTTATGTGCACGTGTGTCTGTGTTCTTCCTGTCTCTGTGTGTTTACCTGATAATATAAATTAGAATTTTTTTTCGAGTGGTAAGCTGTATTCATTATGATGCGGAATACTGTTATCCTCAAATCTAAGCTATGTTTTTGCACCACATTCTTTACTTTAGGAAAAAGTTCAGAGATTATTTATTCTGTTATGTTGTCTTTCAATGCTCATCTGCCAAGTTAATGTTTCAAGGGATAATCTCATATTTCTTTTATTTACTTATGTTATAATTCATGTAATACTCGATTATGCTTATTTTTCTATCTGTTTTGTAAAGCCTGTAATACTCAAATGGCTCTGAGCACTATGGGACATAACAACTGAGGTCATCAGTCGCCTAGAACTCAGAACTACTTAAAACTAACTAGCATAAGGACATCACACACATCCATGCTTGAGGCAGGATTCGAAGCTGCGACCGTAGCGGTCGGGCGGTTCCAGACCTATAACCGCTTGGCCGCACCAACTGGTGCCTGTATTACTAAAAATGTTATTTACATTACCTTGTACTTCATTTAATGATATTTTCCTTATATTTGTCATTGAATTTGTAAACTGTTAAACTGTAAATGTATAGATGCCAGTTCTCCAAGTTAGGTAAAATAATAGGGATTCATTTTACTGCATACGTTTATTTCTTGGTCATACCGTATGTATAAAGTCTGAATGTATTAGTGCTTACAAACGTGTATCTAATTCAGCAAGGGACTGGTTAACAGCATTTGGTGGATCTAAGGATATTGCAATAAGAATTAGTGAGTGTGCACGTGGTGGTTCATGGACTTGCTACATTATCCTCACGGACCTTCAATTGTGCCCCTGCACAGTCACAACAGATGGCTGCTGGCCATCTCTACAACGACTACAGTGAGTCTGCACCTTTTTGTGGCCCATCACTACCATGGTGTCTACAAAGATTACAGTGGGCCTGCACGTTAGGTGGCGCATTAATACCATAAGCTTTACAAGGACTACTGTGTGTCTGCTCTGTGATGATCTACCAATTCTACCAACATTCTTCAAGACTTCGACTGTGGGTCTGCTCTACTGTTGTCCATTACCAAGCTTCATGTCTTCATGTCAAGAATCAGCACTGTGTTTGTGTTGGGAGGACGACATCACTTCAAGATTGCATGACGGTCCACTACTTACATGTGCATTTTCTCTTACTGCTCGGAGATTTTTCTTCTGATGATTGATTATGACTGTCTTTAGGGACTGTGAGGAGAACTTTTAGTTTATTGATCAACAGTATATTACTTACTGTGTGCATCTCATTTACTTGATATACTTAATATAAAAAAATTAACAAATTAGTATTGACCACTGTCAAAACACTTTGTAAAGTTTTTTGAGAGGAGCAGGGGGCTTTTGCAAGTAGCCAGTTTATTTGTTTGTATGTTGGTAGCGCTATAGACTACATTAATAGCAGTGAAAGCACTCTCCGCCCTCACTAAGACATGCTATGTTACGACGGACTCGCAGTTGGAAGTCAATAGCAGTGATACAGGTTAGAAGTGTCATCACGAGCAGACAGTTTAGACCTGTGTGTGTTATTGAGATTTAGTGTTGATTGGATACGGATGGTAAAATAATGATTGATGTATCTGGTAATGTTTGGAAAATTGAATTATTGACGATTATATAATTTTTATAACTGGATGTCACATGATTAAGGTAAAATCTGCTAAATACATTGTTTTCTCTGCAACAAAGACACATGCCTATTACTAGTTTGAGCCTACAGTAGTTAGGATCTTTTTATTTAACTCGCTATTGGTGCTGCTTGCTGTATCTGCTGTAGTTCGTGTTATGAATATTCCCAGTGCGCTAAGTGACTTTTGAAAAAGTGTACACTATTGCTATGTTTTCGTTTAATTCAGGGCCATTCTTTTGTGTTCATTATTTGCAGTCAGACTGCGTTGCGTGTATATATTGTGGGTCATAAATGAATGAATATGTCTGATTTGTATTTGTCAGGGAAAATTCTGTATGTAGGTGTTAAAAGGATAAAAACAAGCAGAGAGACAGTAGGTTCAGTTTCACTCAGCAGTTTAAGGGGGGTAGGACGTCAAACGGGCCTACTTGGAGCAGGAGAGGCACCACAGGACATTTTAATTTCCACTGTCTATACTTTTACAAGTAAATTCATAAAACTTTGTCAGCACGACCAGGAAGGATTCAGGATTCACACCATAGCAGAGAAAGTTGAAAAACATAACAAAATAGTTTTTTTATGCGTGAAATGTCATTAATTTGTTCCTTTACTATTGGCTGCGTTTCTTGCTATAGGTACACTTCTCTTCATAAGTCAGAGAGACTGTTCGATGCATTTTGCACAGCATACAAACCATACTTACAGGTGTCTGAAACTCTAGAATCTATTTAATGTATGAAAAAATGAAGGAGCTGTTACGTTTTAAACTTAATGTTTGGAAAAAAAGAAATTTAGTAGTTAATTATCTAAATTTTTACCACAGTTTTTAATAGATTTGGAAACTTCTAGAGTGTACTTAAGTACACCTGTAAGTATGGTTTGTATTCTGTGCAAAATTCATCAAAGAATCTCTCTTATTTGTGAAGAAAAATGTAGCTATAGCAACAAATACAGCCAACAGCAGTGAAAAAAGATGAAATTTCATATGTAAAAAAAAATTATTTTGCTATGTTTTTGCACTTCCATTGCTATGAGTGTGAATCCTGAATCCTTTCTGGTCATGTTGACAAAACGTTATGAATTTACTTGTAAAAGTATAGATAGTGGAAATTAAAATGTCCTGGAGTGCCTCTCCTGATCCAAGTCGGCCCTTTGGACGCCTACGCCCATTAAGAAGATTCAGTTGGAATCAGCTGTTTCAGTAGTAAATAAAGAAGTTTCAAAATCACTTAATATGGCCAAAGCCTCCGGTCCAGATTGTGTAGCAGTCAGATTCCTCTCAGACTACTCTGATACAATAGCTCCATATTTCGCAATTACATGGAACCGCCCGCTCACAGAAAGATCCATACCTAAAGACAGAAAAATGGCTCATTCAGACCCATACCCAAAAAGAGAAGTCGGAATAATCCGCTTAATTACAGGCCCATATCACTATTGTCGATTTGAAGTAGGATTTTGGAAGATATATCGTATTAGAACATTATGAAATAGCTAGAAGAAAACGATGTATTGGCACATAGTCCACATGGATTCAGAAAATATCGTTCTTGCAAAACACAATTACCTCTTTATACTCATGAAGCAATGAGTGCTATCGACAGGGTATGTCAAATTGCTTACGTGTTTTTAGATTTACAGAAGGAGTTCGACTCTGTACCTCACAAGTGTCTTCTATCCAAACAGTGTCCCTATGGAATATCGCCTCAGTTGCGAGACTGGATTGGTGATTTCCTGTCAGACAGGTCACAGTTCGTAATAACAGACGGAGAGCCATCGAGTAAAACAGAAGTAATATCCAACGTTCCCCAAGGGACTGTTATAGGCCCACTATTGTTCCTGTTCTATGTTAATAGTGAGAATCTGAGTAGCCGTTAGATAGTTTGCTGATGGTGCTGTCATTTACCGTCTTGTAAAGTCATCAGCTGACCACAACGAACTGCAAAATGTTTTAGATAAGGCATCTATATGGTGCGAAAAGTGGCAGCTATCCCTGTATAAAGAAAAGTGTGAAGTTATTAACATGAGTACTCAAAGAAATCCGTTAAATTTCGACGACCACATAAATAACGTTGTAGGTAGACCTAGCCAAAGACTGCGATTCATTGGCAGAAGACTTAGAAGGTGCATCAGGTCTACTAGAGAAACTACTTTATTGAGTATTGATCTGTTGTGTGGTACGAAAATCAGATGGGACTGACGGATGGCATCGAAAAAGTAAGAAGAAGGGATTTGTCTTATCGCGAAACAGGGAGAGAGTGCCACAGACATGATGGCAATCATTAAAAGAAAGGCTGTTTGTTACGCCGAGATCTTCTCACGAAATTTCAGTCACCAGTTTTCTCCTCGACTGCGAAAACATTCTGTTGGCACCCACCTACATAGGGAGAAATGATCATCACGCTAAAATAATAGAAATCAGAGTTCACACAGAAAAATTTATGTTTTCATTTTTCCCGCTCGCCTTTCGAGAATGGAACGGTAGAGAGACAGCTTGAAGGTGTTTCATTGATCTCACTGATAAACACTTTATGCTCTTATATTTCAAGAATTGAAACGTAAAAGAGCAAAAAACCCAAGCCAATATCATGCGGCGCGAAGCGATACCTGCGGCCTTCCTGTGGCGCCTTATGCTGAGGAGGGTGGAGGGAGCAGGTGGTGCTGTGTGCGATGGCGGCGGCCGGGAAACAATTCCGCCGGTGATGGTCCACCTCTTGGGTGCAAGCGATACGAGGCGAGAAACAGTTGCAAAACTTGATCCCTGGTGTGTGCGGAGCGAAGTTTGGCCACATGCTGTTTGAATGTTCTGACAAAACGTTCCGTTTCCCCGTCTGACTGTGAATGAAACGGTGCTCTAATTAGATGCTGTACGCCATTGCTCTCACAGAATGTTTCAAGTTCATGTGACGTTAACTGAGGGCCATTCTTTGACACTATTACTTTGGGTAAACCTTCGAGGTACAATATCGATGAAAACAACTGAATTGTGGTACGTGACGTTGTCGACTGCATCGGCACAACGAAAGGAAACTTGCTATATGAGTCAACCACAATTAATCAACGAGTGTTCCAAAAAGGTCCTGCAAAGTCTATGTGCACACATTGCCGGGTCGATTGCGACTGTGGCCAAGCAGAGAATTGTTGAGGCGAGGCGGACTGATTTTCCGTACTTGCGTGACACTGTGACGTCATCTGTTCTACCTGGGCGTCCATGCCCTGCCAAGTACAGTGTCAACGCCCTAATTGGTTAGCACAAACAGTTCTTCATGTGTATCACCTGCGACTACAATGTTGTCCAAGTTGTTTGAACAGTTTGTCACTTGTGCAGTTAGCTGTTCAAAATATCTGTGGAAAATGGCGGGTGCGGAGGCACTGCCAAAACGCAAACACAGATATTTAAACAAGGCAAAGTGAGTATTCACTAGACATACTTCATCTACTGGTATTTGAAGATACGCGTCGTGCAAATCAATTTTTTGAAAAATAGCGTCCTGCATCTAATTTGTCCATAAGATCTGGGCGGGGCAATGGATAAGTATCAGTTACAGTTTGTGGGCCGACTGTAGACTTAAAGTCAACACACAGGCCAATGCGACCTGTGTTTTGGGAGCAAAACCAGTGGACTTCCCCAATGACTAGCTGATAAGGGCGCAATAACTCCGTTTTCTTGCAGTTCTTTAAGATCGGGTGGGACTTTGTCCCGTAATGCAATGGGAACAGGTCTAGCCCGACAACATTTCATCTGACCACTGTGTTTCAGCGTAATATGTGCAACAAAATTGTTAGCTTCACCTAAACCTTAAAAAAGGGTTCTGGGAATTATTCTAGCAAGCTACCTACACTGTCTTCTGCATGCAGACACTGACAACACATTGTCCTGAATGTTGAAAGCCAAACGGATCAAGCGAGTGAAGTCCAAATATGTTCTCACACTCGTATGATCGTTGCACAGTAAATGTCACTGTTCGCGTATGCGAGCAATACATGGCAGGCAAAGTATATTTTCGGAAATGGGAACGTCTTGTCCATTATAGCTGTCAGATGCCTGCTAGTTTTAGATAGGCGTGGAGAGCCTAGAAGTGTTAATATGTGTAACGATTTAGCAATGTGACAGAGTCACCCGTGTCCAACTGAAATGTCACACAGTTCCCACAAATAAGTAATTAAACAAAACGTTTGATTCACTGACGTGTCAGTGACGCAACTGCACGCTTGTTAGTTGCAGATTGGAGTATACTGGGTTATGACATGGGCTTTGTTACTATATTTTTGTGTGTGGAACGAAATATGATGTTTGTTCTACTGCAAACACACGGATTGCATATGTCCTCCCTACCACAAGCGTAACATTGAGCTTGGCGGTAGGGGTAGTCTTGGCATTGATAGCATGTATTACAGCGAGGGCAAGACATTAGTTCTGTACGGCTGTTTAGCCGCCTGTTTAGCAAACTGCGGTGGCAGCGTGGAAGGTTCTTTACTCGGCGTGGCTAACGCACGCAGCCGGTGCGGAATGGGGCGATCACAACTCAGTGACTCAACCCGACAAATACACTCCTGGAAGTGGAAAAAAGAACACGTTAACACCGGTGTGTCAGACCCACCATGCTTGCTCCGGACACTGCGAGAGTGCTGTACAAGCAATGATCACACGCACGGCACAGCGGACACACCCGGAACCGCGGTGTTGGCCGTCGAATGGCGCTAGCTGCGCAGCATTTGTGCACCGCCGTCGTCAGTGTCAGCCAGTTTGCCGTGGCATACGGAGCAGTCTTTAAGACTGGTAGCATGCCGCGACAGCGTGGACGTGAACCGTATTTGCAGTTGACGGACTGTGAGCGAGGGCGCATAGTGGGCATGCGGGAGGCCGGGTGGACGTACCGCCGAATTGCTCAACACGTGGGGCGTGAGGTCTCCACAGTACATCGATGTTGTCGCAAGTGGTCGGCGGAAGGTGCACGTGCCCGTCGACCTGGGACCGGACCGCAGCGACGCACGGATGCACGCCAAGACCGTAGGATCCTACGCAGTGTCGTAGGGGACCGCACCGCCACTTCCCAGCAAATTAGGGACACTGTTGCTCCTGGGGTATCGGCGAGGACCATTCTCAACCGTCTCCATGAAGCTGGGCTACGGTCCCGCACACCGTGAGGCCGTCTTCCGCTCACGCCCCAACATCGTGCAGCTCGCCTCCAGTGGCGTCGCGACAGGCGTGAATGGAGGGACGAATGGAGACGTGTCGTCTTCAGCGATGAGAGCCGCTTCTGCCTTGGTGCCAATGATGGTCGTATGCGTGTTTGGCGCCGTGCAGGTGAGCGCCACAATCAGGACTGCATACGACCGAGGCACACAGGGCCAACTCCCGGCATCATGATGTGGGGAGCGATCTCCTACACTGGCAGTACACCTATGGTGATCGTCGAGGGGACACTGAATAGTGCACGGTACATCCAAACCGTCATCGAACCCATCGTTCTACCATTTCTAGACCGGCAAGGGAACTTGCTGTTCCAACAAGACAATGCACGTCCGCATGTATCCTGTGCCACCCAACGTGCTCTAGAAGGTGTAAGTCAACTACCCTGGCCAGCAAGATCTCCGGATCTGTCCCCCATTGAGCATGTTTGGGACTGGATGAAGCGTCGTCTCACGCGGTCTGCACGTCCAGCACGAACGCTGGTCCAACTGAGGCGCCAGGTGGAAATGGCATGGCAAGCCGTTCCACAGGACTACATCCAGCATCTCTACGATCGTCTCCATGGGAGAACAGCAGCCTGCATTTCTGCGAAAGGTGGATATACACTGTACTAGTGCTGACATGGTGCATGCTCTGTTGCCTGTGTCTATGTGCCTGTGGTTCTGTCAGTGTGATCATGTGATGTATCTGACCCCAGGAATGTGTCAATAAAGTTTCGCCTTCCTGGGACAATGAATTCACGGTGTTCTTATTTCAATTTCCAGGAGTGTAGTTGGCTGCTCAAATGTATGAGCCGACGAGGCACCGGGATGGTACTGATCGAGCATTTCCACTGCCTGCTTAAATGATGGATCGGACTGTTTTAAAAACTGTTCTCTGATTTTTACATTAGACACATAGTACCTGATTACATCACGCAACATTATATATGAATATAAAGAACCGCAAGCACATTTGAATTTGCGCTTCCTTGTCATACCTTACCCACTCACGATAAGTTAGTACTCACCGTTTTTTTTTTTTTTTTGCAATTAAAGAATTAATACCTAGTTGCTACCACATTCACTCGTTGGTCATAACAGTTAGTTATCCAAGCGATTACTTGTTCCTATGACAGTTCACTCGGAGTAGTGTTCGGATGTAACTTGTAGATAAGGCTGAACACTGTACTTCCTACCATTGACAATAGGTAGGGAAGTTTCACATTACCTGGTACATTGTGGGCGCTTAAATGAGCCTCAAACTGTTGTAAACACTCGAACCATTCCTCTTCTTGGCCACAAAACTGTCGAAAAGATGATATATCAGCTGCAGTAGTCGGTGCTTGTTGCGTCGGGCTCGCAGCGTTGGCAAGTAGCTGCTGCACCCTGTTTGGCAGGGTAGGAATCTGCTGCGTCTGAAATTGAAACAATTGCATTAGCTGTGTGTCATCTAAAGCCTAGTATACACGATGTCACTAGGATGCAGACAACTGCGCTACGGGCCACTGCGCATGCGTGCCGCGCGTTTGTGCAACTCGCCGCTACTTTTGGCGCGTTCCAAAATTGGTGGCACTAGCTGCATGAGTTTTGAGGTAGATAAACTGAATATGATGTGGGGAACGGAGAATAATGTTCCCGTTTTGGATACCTACGCTTCACATAGGTGTTTGTGGGATTTTAGTGATGCTCATTACAACTATAGGCAACATATTGCTGCTCCTGAGACCATCACGTGCGATCAGAACATAGTTTGACAATATCTGAGCTGCAGTGCAAAATATATTGAATTACGTGCACATATACAACAGAATTAAGAAAAATACAAGCAAATGTAATTCTAGCAGTGGAAATGCTCTCATCTACAATACTAAAATCCCAACGTTCGAGTTGGGTGACTCTATTGTTGACTATTGTTGACATGAGGGAAGGCTATACAAATCAAGAAGCTGCATTATTTATACATTTATTGAAAACGTCGCAGCAGTGCTCCTCATTCACGTATGTTTGAATTTTGAAATATTGACACTGTACAGATCTATCTTCATGAGAGTAGTTTGCAAACGATTCTCTTCTAATTGCAGCCTGCTTCTAATAATTACTACTGCTAATGTTAACCATTATCACGGTTAATGTTAATAATTATCAGTGTAATGAAAAAGCGTCATCACCAACTAAAACCGCATCTTATAGCATGCCGAGTGTTCTTGATTCTAATGCACACAATGTGATGTTCAATTTCAGTTCTGGCGACAGTGCTTCATGCATTACGTATCTTTATTCCTTATCGCACAATTAACTTTATTTTGAAGCAACATGAACTGTTCAGGCAAGCTGACACACGTCACTGATAACTAACGTCTGCGATCCGGTGCCGATATGAGCGGTCGAGACTAGAGGGAGCGGCATTTATATTCAGTTTTTCCAGGTGTCGCTCTTTGCCATGGCTCGGTCCAGTTCAGCACACCAGTGGCCGGCGTTTCGTAAGCGCCTTCTCTGTTCTTGCATTCTGCATCTTCTTAGTTCCGGTGCTTGTGGCTGCGCCAGAACATTCCTCTGCCCCCCCCCCCCCGCCCCCTCCGCCCCCCCCCCCCCCCCAAAAAACGTCGGATAGGGACTGCAACCACGACGGGGCATGCTGGTGTGGGCGCATCTTAGTTCCAGCACTTGTGGTTACGCTGGAACTTTCTATATTTAGATATGATTAACCCATATGGGAACGTCATGATGCACCCACTGCTGGATGGCAGGTTTCATTGAGTGCCTGAAATCGATTTTGAGGGATTAGGTGGAAAAGTAATTGGCGTGACGGTTGATTCGGATGTGGGGTATGTGATGGAGGCTGATCTCATACACCCTTTTAGTACGCACAAAACGACAAGCAATTTACCATTGTGTTCAGAGCAACAAATTCTGTGAGGCATCACTATCTCTAAACTGTTGGACATTAGCTGAGGTACATAATTCATTATCGCAGTATCTATCAGAACCTCAGCTTAAGGATGGAGCTAGGTAGAATCACCTAGGCTACCTCCATCAATCAGTCCCCCTGGTTGGAGAAGTATATTAAATAAAATACCAAAAACTGGTCCGGCGCGACTAGTGATTTCGAGAAAGATTCTTCTAAATTAATAAACAATTTAATTTTCGGTAAAACAATGCAGAATGCAAGAAATGAATGCAACATTTCTATGAGAAAACTGAGATATAAGAAAGTGAATCACCAGACCAAATTTTAAGTGGATCGCTATTTTAAAAATGGTTCAAATGACTCTGAGCACTTATCTCATTCTGCTTAGAACAGTCAGACTGGTGCCAGCTCCTTGGATTTACGTGGAGTGAGCAAGCATCCTTCCTCTTCAAGAACTTCATAGTAAGAAACACAGGAAATGAAGAAGACCCTGGCATCAGTTAAATTACAGTTGTCAAATGCAGTGGAATCATCTGCTAAATTCCCCCTCTTTTGGTTTGGAAAGCAAGTGTGATGATTCTAGGTGTTTCCAGCTGCCCGGAGGTTTTAATAGCTCATGTTTGCCAGCTCACTGTTCGTAGCACTGGTTACTCAAAAACCTCACGTGAGCGGAAAAGTTAATGGAGACAAGGACCGGTATTTACAACCTTTAAAGGCTTTAAACGCTGTTCGTTTGCCACAGTGATGTGTTTCATTCTCCACATAATTTTACTGATGACGATTTGATTCTCCTCTTGAGCTCCTTGAATGTATGACTTGCTATCTGTTGCACTCGGTATCATAATAAGTTTCCGTTTAGCATCCATTATAATTCACTGCATGTCCTTGGAGTAACCCATAAGCATTTAAGGCTATGCACGTAGTAAATCGAAATTAATCTTCTGAGGTTCTGCCCATAGGCTCGTCTATCACCGGTCCTGAATTTTCTAAACCATTTAAACTGGTGGGTGATGACGAGACATAAGTGTTATAGGTTGATGCTATGCCTGTATAAAGTGTACGTTCAATCTCTGCCCCATTGAGTTCATATCGTATTTCGTGGAACAGCAATGCCGAAGCATTTCGTGTAAGCTTTTATCCTGCTATGTGGCAACCATCCTTTCTTTTATATGATCCATCCAAATATATGAATATCTTCCATGGAAGAGTTAAAGTGCCTAGGTACTGGAAGACAATACTAATTTCATCGTTCTTGTTAAATATCGTTGAAGCATAAGGTTTACGTGAGAAGTATTCTGGCGTTTGATTTACTTATCAAATTCCAGAAGGTGCGATGTGTTGAGCGAAGACGTCACTGTGAGGGTCCAAGCCTACTCATTTAAGAAACTCGTAATCCATACGTGTTATCACCTGGAACTTCTGCTACGAAGTGCTTTCCAGTGAGCTGTGTGCGCTAGTTTTATCCCTTACGACCATCCTGTCTGAGATGTAGCCACACAATGGTTTCCTCACCACGGATGTAAAGAATTTGGTTATTCTTGTCCACAGTACGCATCTCCGGGCATTTTAATGACTGAACTGTCACTAGAAGGTATACAGGTATGGTAGGAGCATCAACGATCTTATACCCTCTTCCAGCTGATGGGAAAAATGAGTCCATAAACTGAAGAGATAAATCTATCGTTGAGATATGAGTTCGTTGCAATGGTAGACTCAACATTCATAGTACTGACTGAGAGGATATCCACTGTGTGATGAAATTTCTAAAATATGCTGGGATGCGTCTTCAAAATCTGTCCCTTTGTGGATCCCAGTAGTGATCCTTTAGAACCATTCTGCTTAAAGTAATTCAATGTAATTCACCGTCATCATTCCAGATTTAAGTGCACGTACGTTTGTACTGAGCTCAGTCCCTTCTCCAGATTGTTTTAAAACTTCGTTCAAATTTTCAGTATCGTATGCACCAGGTTCAATTTCCCTCAATACATTTTTACGACTAATTTCCAGATGAAGTACGCTATGTGATCAAAAGTACCCGGACACCCTAGAAAACATACGGTTTTCATATTAGGTGCATTGCGCTGGCACCTACTGCCAGATACTCTATATCGGTGAGCTCAGTAATCATTAGACATAGTGATAGAGCAGAATATCACTCTCCGCGTAACTCAAGGACTTCGAACGTGGTCGGATGATGGGGTGTCACTTGTGTCATACGTCTGAACGCAAGATTCACACACTCCTAAGCATCCCTAGGTCCACTGTTTCCGATATAATAGTGAAGTGCTAAAGTGAGTGGCCACATACAGCACAAAAGAGTACAGGCCGACCTCGTCTATTGAGAGAGGGACCGCCGAATGTTGAAGAGGATCGTAACGTGTAATAGGTAGATATCTATCCAGAACATCACACAGGAATTCCTAAATGCCTCATGATGCACTGAAAATACTATAACAGGCTGGAGTTGGGAAAACTGATTTCATGGTCGAGCGGATACTCATAATCCACACATCACGCCGATGAATGCCGAACGATGCCTCGCTTGGTGCAAGAAGCGTAAACATTGGACGATTGAACAGTGCAAAATCGTTGTGATGAGTGACGAACCACGGTACACAATGTGGTGATCTGATGGCAGGGTGTGGGTATGGTGAATGCCTGGTGAACGTCATCTGCCGGTATGTGTAGTGCAATCATTAAAATTCGGAAGCAGTGGTTTTATGGTGTAGTCGTGTTTTTCATGGAGGGGGGCTGCGCTCCTTGTTGTTTTGCGTCGGACTATCACAGCACAGGCCTAAATTGATGTATTAAGCACCTTCTTGCTTTCCACTGTTGAAGAGTAATTCGGGGATGGCGACTGCATCTTTCAGTACGATCGAGCACCTGTTCATAATGCTCGGCCTGTGGCGGAATGGTTACACGACAGTAACATCCCTGTAATGTACTGGCCTGCGCAGAGTCCTGACCTGAATCCACCTTTGTAGTGTTTTGGAACTTCAACGTCGTGGCTGGCCTCACCGACCGACATTGATACCTCTTTTCAGAGCAGCACTCTGTGGAGAATGGGCTGCCATTCCCCAAGGAACCTTCCAGCACCTTATGAAACATATGCCTGCGAGAGTGGAAGTTGTCATAAAGACGAAGGGTGACCCAACACCAAATTGAATTCCAGCATTACCGATGGAGGGGGCCACGAACTTGTAAGTCACTTTCAGCCAGGTGTACGGATGCTTTTGATCATGTAGTGTATATTGTTAGCCTCTGTGATATTTGGTATGGGGTATGTCTGAAGTTCAGTCAGCGTGATACTTCCATCTCCAATGCTTAAATCAATTGATGGAAAGTAATTCGCAAGTAATACAAACAATAGCCCGTTTAATATCAGAGTCTACGACTTTGCATCTAAACATCAACTAGTGACTGGATGATTAATGCCGGTCGTTATGTATCATACGTAAACGTCCGGAGGAACATGGTGCACAGATAATAACACATTAATTTGTTAATTTCTTGTTAGTGTCCAAAACGGCAAAATACATGTCTTCTGCCTGCGAAGTATCGTTGTAATTCTCCTGAGGATTGCAGGTTGCCAAATTGAGTAGGAACAGTAAACATTATTTGTACTTCTTTCATTGACATATGCTACCCAGCGAGTTCAAGGTCTTCCTGGTAAATCTAGATTCAAAATTTCACAATCCTCTGATTGTCATAGTATTCCGCATAAACACACCTCGGAATCTCAGAATGTTGAAATTCTTCTTAACAAAATAAATCTGTATTTGTAAGTAACCTGTCTAGCAGGACTGCTAGGGGGCTGTTTTTCGTTTATGGAAGAGACCTAGTCTTTTCTTGTAAGGTTTCAAGCGTAGTTCTTTTCCAATGGCTGCTGCCTCCGTCATGCGGTTATTTCTTCGTGCCCCCTGCAGTAGCTCCTGAGAGTCTTGCGTATTCTTGAGTGTGCTGGTAATAGCCGCAGCAAGTGGACACACACCGGAGAGACCAGCTTCAGCAGGAATTGCATCCGACGTCTTGTGCATTAGTGCAACACTCGGTGGTTTGATCAATCTTCTGTTTCTCACTTTTTTCTGCTTCAGGGCACCTTTTAGCTTTATACTTCGCTGTCAGAATGCGGCTTTTCATGTACCTTTTGGTTGTCGTCTTCTTCCTTAGCGCCCTTCTTGCAGCAATCGTAACTTGCTGAACGCCTTCACACACAATCCTAACATAAATTTGCTAAACATAGTTTTTTCAACTGAAGATGCTGCAATGCGTAGATGTATACCAAAACTCCTTTTCGAATGTATTGACTTAGCTTCATCACCCAAAGTTAAATCGGCGGTGTGAAT
This sequence comes from Schistocerca gregaria, assembly GCF_023897955.1. Taxonomy (NCBI): domain Eukaryota; kingdom Metazoa; phylum Arthropoda; class Insecta; order Orthoptera; family Acrididae; genus Schistocerca; species Schistocerca gregaria. The sequence continues at coordinate 115,710,084 of NC_064924.1, read as the reverse complement.
ATCTTAATTAACCGCAACGTAGCGCGTTCCAATCATTTTTGAAGTTTGGTTCCAGGTTCACAGCAGTTATATCATGTGTAATTCGAGTGGTAATATGTCGAGAATACCGCCTCCTCCTCTAACGAGTCTCCTATCCATGCGTCATGCTACTGAGGTAGTTGTGGTCTGCGCATCGTGCTGTATAGCAAAAAGTCAACTTCGACCCAACTATTTCGTGATGCGGAAAAACCATGCCATTTAACTGACGCTCTATTCCGGGAGACTATCGGATGACAAGTTTCGCATGTATGACTTCCGAAATTATGTCTTGTGTTTTGAAATATGTACTAAATCACTTACACTAAACTGCTGTTGCGTGAATCCAGCAATTCAGCAAGACTGTATGCTTTATCTAGAAGTCTATTTACACGGACATCGAATGGCCTAATCTTTATTGTGCTATATTTGGTTCGATTACGCTGTGCAATTATTTGCAGGAGGATATCTGACCATTGGTGTGAGCCGCGAAGATTCAGTCACATCCACCTTTGGACGTTCACTGTCCTCTTCAGACGTCCAAACACTCGGCTTCAGATGGGTGAACGTAGAGTAGTATTCCACACCGCCCCATCACAGTGTTGAAATATGTATTGTAAAACTCGCTGCCGTGATCTGTTTGAAGATTGTCTGAACTTCGATTCATCCCTGTCTGCAGCAGTCGCTGAAACACATGCACGTCATCCATTCCTGTTTTCGTTTTCACGAGTAACGCCCAGGAAAATTTAGAATAAGTATGAATGAACATTAAATTATATTTGAAACCGTTATTCATGCCGGAATATTCCCTCATGTCGACAAGATCCGCCTGCCATAGGTCGTCCAAATTTTAATCACATCAACAATGGTATGTTTTTAGTGCTGATTTGTGCAAATCTCGAACTACTGTCTCCATACTTATTCGACGATACCTGTGTAAGCTCAGAATTTACTAAACCAACTTTATTAGAATGAGCTGTATTAACAGCAGCAGCTGATGTCATGAGCAGTCATAGTTCACCTATTAGCTCATTGGGATCGTCGTAATATATGTACAGCCGGAGTCCCTCTTCCATGTTGAATATCAATACCATCACCCTGCTATTTGGTCACTATCTAGTATAGGTTGTATAACGGCTCGGTATTTCACATTGCTTCAGATTTTCTCATTCTATGCAATGCAATGCTTCACGGCACATTTCCAGGACTTTAGCCGAATAATTTACAATTTTCCTGGGTCCTCGGAAAATAACGTTCAGCAGACCGGGTGTTCTCTGAAACTGTCTATCGCCGATCTGTATTATTAGTTAAACTTATAAACTGCGTGCCGGCCGGTGTGGCCGTGCGGTTCTAGGCGCTTCAGTCTGGAACCGCGTGACCGATATGGTCGCTGGTTCGAATCTTGCCTCGGGCATGGATGTGTGTGATGTCCTTAGGTTAGTTATGTTTGATTAGTTCTAAGTTCTAAACGATTGATGACCTCAGAAGTTAAGTCGCATAGTGCTCAGAGCCATTTGAACCATATTGTAAACTGCGTGCACAGCATGTACGGCTATAGTCTGCTGACATTGAACCCTTTGTCTGTCCTACCATCACTGTTACGCATAAGGATCGGCAATGGTATCGTAGTCATCGCGTAATTCTGCTGAAAGTGACTGAGAGATTCTGTAACCGACTTAAATCTTCCTCTTAGTGTTTGCTCGAACTTAAAACACACTAACCTCAGCAGACGTACTTTCTCTCAAACGGCCTTCCGTGACTCGATGGCATTAAGCTTAGTCCACATTTCATTGTATACTAATCGGACCTGTGCAGCGTGGGATTTTATGCATCCACTGTTCTTATGTTACGCCCCCTTCACAACAGTAGCTATATTCCCTTCAGTTGTCGTCCATTTTTATTTTCAATTGCATAAACCCGTTCGTACAATGTCCCCTTCTCAAATAACAGCTGTTTCCTCTTAGTTAAGCCGTTTACTTCCTTTTCGATTGCATTAACTCTGTCATTCAGTGTACTGTTCAGTCTCAGAAGACTATGACAATAGGTCTCTAGTTCCTTGGGTGCACCTCCAACTTTACGTTAGAGAGTTTGAATTTACTTGTCCACGTGTAAGCGAATGTTTTGTCTATGCACACCCATTCTATCAGACAGAGCTTCCAGATGCTTACGAATTGATCCATGTATACACTCATGTACTCACCTCTTTCCATTACTAAATATATAGAAACTCCTGGAAGTTCCGTCTATCATTCAGTTTTCTGTTTTATCAATAACGGGGAACCCACACTGTGAGTGATTCCAGCAAACTGCACATATCTCTACAAAATCATTAACATATCGATTCCTATATGAGCCTCATAGATATGTTTTAAATTCAGATTACCCTGTCTGAATACTTTAATTAGGTTTGTATTATCTCTTACCAGGTGTTGTGGAATTCTGGCAAATAACTGACTTACATAAAATACATCAACTGCCATATGGCGACCAAAGCATAAAAATCGTCGAATTTGATATTGGTTTTGAACAGCAACATCGTCAAATATGAACTCTTTGTTTGGCTTTACTTTTTCCTGAGGAGAGATATCACTGCTCTCATTATATCATGCATGTCACACCATCGAAACCGTGTAAGTCACACCATGTAACCTCTGAAGTATCTAGATGGTATTAGTTTCTGAGAATACACAAACATGCCCAAAGAGGACTCCATCTTGGTGTATTAAAAGCGACATGAGAACATTTGTCTTCCGCAGTTGAATGTACCTCAGTTTTTGCTGTAGATGAATGTATAAAACATCTGATTTCACGCAGAGTGCAGAGTTATCGTACACTGTTGAAATGGATAGAGTCAGGTCAGCACAGTAAATGTCCGGAGGAGCACAGCTCGGATGACACACGGCGGTCAACTTCTGCCTGATGTAGGCTTTTGCACCACACTGTTAATCCCATTCCACCTTGGTAAAACGCATTTTAACACTTTTACCTGAATTCTCGATCTCTATCATAACATGCTCTCTCTGTCGGCAGTTGCGTCTGTACCGATACGCAAACAGTTCAACTCGCTAGCGGTCAAACTATATACTGGTGCACAGGGCGTAATTGGTATTGTCCATTCCACTGTACCCTCACTTTGACCATGCTGTGTCACTGGAATATTCTGCGATGGTGCATATGATTGGTAACAGTATCGACCTGTGTCGGGCTGATTAGGACGCCCGGTGCACTTCTGCGAGTCTGTGGATGACTGGTGGTCTTCAACTGACAATAACAGATCATTTTCCTGCTCCAACAATTTGACCAGTGGTGGGACAGGATCCCAGGGGGCTACCGCATCTTCGGGTCCCAAAGGGCTGGGACACGTTGCTGCTGATGACCACAACAGGCTCGAAGACATCGCATCCACGATGAGCAAAGAATAAAAACCATTACAAGCGATAATAGTAGCATAGAGACTTTACCTTACTCACATGGCATTAAAGACAGACATTAAGCGAAGGCTACTTACTCTTCCGTAGCTTCTTCCTACTCTGCTGCTGCTTCGGCTGGACAGCGCTGGATGATCTTGGCTGGCGATTCATGCTGACTGAGGCTAGAGCCTGCCTAATATCCCCAATGTGATCATATACTGCGTTCCAGCGCCTCTGAAGCTTGGTACTCTTCATCAGAGGCAGGCGTCTGTTAAGAGGTGGAACACTGATTGTGAATTTCAAAAATGGCAGACAGTTGTACAAGCAGCATCGATCCGCATGATTTGCAGCATTCATCTTAATACCATTCTGTTGCATAACCATTATCTGCTGGACATAATTCCTCTTCTTCTTCAGTCATCCAATATCAATCCTTTTCATTCTGCATGTAAGAGGCTGTGGATGCAGTCAAATGGTTCAAATGGCTCTGAGCACTGTCGGACTTAGAGCTACTTAAACCTAACTAACATAAGTACATCACACACACCCATGCCCGAGGCAGGATTCGAACCTGCGACCGTAGCGGTCACCCGGTTCCAGACTGAAGCGCCTAGAAACGCACGGCCACTCCGGCCGGACTGGGTGCAGTCATCGGCTGTCAGCTGCTAAACTTCTCCGTCGGACACCAACTGCTCTTCGATAAAATGCTATCGACAGAGCAGCAAGGATGGAAAACGTCTGACGATGGGATGAGAGGATGTGTTGGTGGAAGGTGAAGTGACTGGGGATGAGCAGTTGAAGCTATTCAGTCGTATGTACCAAATATACTAATATTATGCCATTGAAGTGAATTAGTATCAAATGCCTTCTACTTCAGTTTTGGAAGTGTGAATGATTCATGTGAAATATCTTTGCAGTTTGTGCATGCTCGCCTGCAGTATTGGTCGCGTCATGCATCTTTGCACCATCCCTCTGCATTGCCACAATCTGCTAAACCGAATTTTTCTGCTCGTTTCAGCTACAGACTACAATTACCATAGTCTTCCATCTCCTGTGCAGTGAGCGGTGGCTACAGTCCTCCCTCGAATATGTAGACGTAATACAGCTATAGAAAGCCACTCGGTTCTAAGCATTCATCTCATTGATCGAACACATCGCCAGGGTTTCCACAAACACAGCTCAGCTTAAACTGAACCTCTCGCACCAATTCTGGTCATGTGAGTGGAGAAAAAAAAGGATTTACTACCCAATTTCCTGCAAAGTTCTGTAGATGGTGGTAGGGTTATGGACGTCGACACAGCCCTCGCACAAAGAAATTCTCGCCTTTGTTTTTTAAATTCCCTCCAAAACACAAAATTCACACCACTAGGGGAGATGGTTGAGGGGGGGGGGGGGCGGGGAGTTGGGGAAGGAGAGGGGGCAGATACCCACCTCATCCCGGCTGGGGACAACACATGACGTCATCAGGGTGTGCGGTTGGGTTTGGGGGGTTAATTAATAATTAAGCAATTTAATTAATTTACACATCAATTTGGAATCAAAATTGCGCCTGTGTCGTCCTTCCGGCACGACTGTTGATTTGTTGTAACCTTACTTAAATGCCCTACAGAAATTTTTGAACGACTCGTAAATTGATCTTTTGTCCTTTGTAGTCAGAATCCTGTGATGATGCTATGTGAATTGAAACATTTTGTAACAGACGGTAAATTTTCGCAAGCGCAGTGTAGGTTCCACATTTGAGTTTCTGATGGGAAATGTTCAATTATTCTTAACGCAGAACTCTGGAAGAGCGATGAATGTTTCGTGCAGTGAGCCTTATTTTCCAGACGAAGGCTTTTGGAATGCTGATGTCTTTGCAGTTTGTACGAAGTGACTCTAGACGTCTAAAAAATTTAACCTTTAAGCAGTAACAGTTATCGATGAAATTATTAACAGGCAAGATCTGAATTTGTGTCTATCAGTGGAACTGCATTCAGTAACCAAATGCAACACCAGTACTCACCGTGAAGCTGAAAATATTACGTTCAGACATAGCGTGTGGCAGCACGAAGTTCGTTCAGCTCTTGCAGCAAAAGGGCTACCAGGAAGTGAGTTCCGCACATCACACAGCAGAGTGGCGTAGTTTCACGCTAGCACTAAGGTAAATTTTAATAGAGGGACTAGATGAAAGATGATACTTTTCCAAAGGCGATGCAAGGAACCCTCAGGTATTTTAACTACATCAAAGGCAGTCCAAAATTAACATCTGAAAACTGTCTAAAATGTTGCACAAAAGACACCATATTATTAATTTTGTTACACAAGGAAAAAACAAAAAAACCATAATGTGCTTAGTGATAGTTGAGAAGAAAGGGACTGATCTGCACGAGGGTTCACGGAAGAGAGAAACACAGCTGTACATCGTTATCTATAAAAGCACTCCGTCTTCAGGCCACAAGTGGCTCATCGGGACCATCCGACCGCCGTATCATCCTCAGTTGAGGATGCGGATAGGAAGGGTGTGTGGTCAGCACACCGCTCTCCCGGTCGCTATAATGGTTTTCTCTGACCGGAGCCGCTGCTATCCGGTCGAGTGGCTCCTCAATTGGTATCACGAGGCTGAGTGCACCCCAAGAAATGGCAACAACGCATAGCGGCTGGATGGTCACCCATCCAAGGGCCGACCGCGCCCAACAGCGCTTAACTTCGGTGATCCCACGGGAACCAATGTATCCACTGCGGCAAGGCCACATATATATCTATGACGACCTGTATTTGCGAAACTAACATAAAAATGGCTCAAATGGCTCTGAGCACTATGTGACTTAACATCTGAGGTCATCACTCCCCTAGAACGCAGAACTACGTAAACCTAACCAACCTCAGGACATCACATACATCCATGCCCGAGGCAGGAGTCGAACTTGCGACCGTAGCGATCTACGGTTCCAGACAAAAGAGCCTAGAACCGCTCGGCCACACCGGCCGGCAAATAACATAAAGAAATACTTCGCTGGAGTAGAGCTTAAATAAACACGTAACGACAGGTATTACTCCACGCGAATACGATTCAAAAGAAACTATGCTGTGCACAATAACGTAACTGTAACACGCTCGGAAGACACCTTTCTGAACCTAGAGCTTCTGGCGATGTCACCGAAATGTGCCAGCATAATCCCGAAATCATCCCCATTACGGTCGGAGGAAGGCAATGGCAAACCACCTCCACTAGGACCTTGCCTAGTATGGCGGCGCGGGTCTCCCGCGTCGCTCCCCTACGCTCGGTAAACGGAGTATGGGACTCATCATCATCATCATCATCAATCCCGAAATGGCATACCAGTGTCAGTACGATATTAGCATAGACCTGACTCGCTTTCTGTAGTCCGTGCTCTCTGTAAGTGGAGTCGTGCTGAAGCATCTGATTATCTCTCGCGAGGCAAGCTCCTTCAGCTCCACGAGACACACCACTCGCCTCTACACGAAGATAATTGCGACAGTGAATTGGGCGCTGCAGGCAGGTAGAAATACGGCGCTCCGGGAGAAAACTGAAGCGCCAAGAGTGGCATGCTCGTGCTCTAATGAGACAAGTCAGAGCGAATTCCCGACGTGTTTGTGAGTGAAGCCCGCTCACTAACGGCCCCTTGGAGAAAATGAAATGCCTCATCACATCTGGAATGTGCCGGTCAAGGGATTAATTTCCTCTGTTCGGAGAAACGCCTTCCTGCAGCGAGCACAACGACGAACTTCTTGAAGAACTGAAAGAGGAGTTTTCTTGTGAACTGTTAGCACCTCGTTAGGTTCAAAAGTGGTGTATGTCATTTCGTCATTAAACATCCATACCGCTCGTTAGTAATTGTTGAGACATGGAACACTCGCTCAAGAACACTTCAACTCAGTGAAGACAAGGCAAAATTACCATTGAAACAGAAACTCTGGCGTGTAATTAACAATAGATATCATTTACGAAGAGCATGACAACAGCAAACTGCTGTTACCCCAGAGTAATATACACAACTTGACTAGAATCTGTAACATTACTTAACAGATAAAATAACTACTGGCCCAAAGCCCACACCAAACAATAAATAATTTTAAACCCCTCTTTACAAAATCTTAAGAACCATACAAACAATAAATTGTTTACTGAGAAAAATTCCCACAGAAGCAGGACACTTTTTAAGATATAACGGCAGAAACAACTAGCACTCTGTTTTTCAAGATATTAAATGACAGTACAATGAAAGGCATATTTCAGGTATCACACAATTTGATTGACAAGTAATGTTCAAAAATTTTCAAATGTGTGTGATATCTTATGGGACTTAACTGCTAAGGTCAGCAGTCCCTAAGCTTACACACTACTTAGCCAAAATTATTCTAAGGACAAACACACACATCCATGCCCGAGGGAGGACTCTAACCTCCGCCTGGACCAGCCGCACAGTCCATGACTGCAGCGCCTAAGAGTACTCGGCTAATTCCGCGCGGCGACAAGTAATGACACATCACAGGTGCGTGGAAACTACAACTCAGATAGGGCCTGAATGAAAGATGAAGAACTAGAATCTACTGATAAACACAGCGACCGCGCTATCGGTTACAATTCAAACTCGCCGCCGCTAAGGCATCGTCCCCCAGTTAAACTTCCAGCTACAACGGAAGACGCGCACTGCTGATTAAACCACAGACACAACAACATTAAGCCACACAGAAACTGGGCAGTATCCAGAATGATACAAACCTTAAAACATTAGAAAAATTTCAAAACGGGAATACGTCCACAAGGGACCCACAAGCCATTCACATACAGAACTGACCACTTTAAATGTCTGCATCACTATATCATTAATGATACGTTCAGACAGGCTTATCACTACCAGAGCATGAAGTTATAATATACTCAAGTATGTTAGAGGCTGGTAGTAGTGATAAATCTCGGCCTCGTGACTTAGCTCATAACATAACCACAGAGCCGATTAATTATATTATATAGATTAAATACACACGCTCAATAATTACAATACGACAGGACCCTAAAACACATTAGATTTCATCATTAAGACCGTGCTTGTTTACCTCATAACACATTACCTAAATACCAGCAGACAGCGAGGAGAGCAAACTTGTGGTAATTTCGAACTGCACAGACACGCACTTACATATACACTATGAAACTTCTTTATTTAAATGAGTGTGTCTGTACTTAAATTGCAGAATGACTGAGAAGATGTAACTTCTACGTTATTTGATTCTGAAACAGCTGAGTAAAACTGAACTTACTAAGCCTACTTCCTCTATACTTTTTCTTATCATGTCAACACTGTCCCACAATATTAATGCTCAGCGATTCTGACTGCTCAAAAAAAAAAAAATAATAATAAAAAAAAAATTACAACCTGACTTCAGATCATTAGCTCAAAATAATGGCACTGACTAAAAAGAAATCTTAACAATAACCTATACATTTCATTAAGCACTTACCTCACAAAAATCTTCATTACGCGAACTACTGCAATACAGCGAGCGTCAGTACTGCCAGCTAAATAAAAGGATCTAACAAATAAAGCCTCTAACTACTAACAGACATGTGGTTAGCAAAAGAAAGATTTTGTTGCAAATTAAATAATGTATATTTATACCTTAATAATGTGACATACAGTTCAGACACGAATATAAATCGTCATTTACATCTAATACATAGGTACATAATAATATTCAATCTCCAAGTCGAACATGTACAGATCGTTAACCTACGCTAACACTTCAGACCTCTATCCTCCTTCAGTGCTCACATATAACATCCATCACTGCTGGCTGTTCATCTCCAACTGCCCAACAATAGTTCCATCACTGCTGGCCACTAACATCCAACTGCCCAACAGTACTGGCGATTAACTCGCAACTACGAGTCCGACCAGCCACAGAGTTCCTTACACAGAAAGCGCAGTCAGAGATCTATTCCAAAGCGCTACACGGCGCTGCCAACACAGAAGCAGCCCACTTACAACTCCTCTCCCGTATCTCAAGTGCGTCCAAAAGGGTCAAACCTCGTTCACACTGGTAACCACTGTTCTATACGTTGCGTACCAGTGGTCAGTACGAAATAGTTAACATGGACCTCCGAACACTGGGAGAGCCGTTAACTGCAAACAACACAAAATTCAATCTACGTGGACCTGAATAATTCCGAACCGTTTGATTCTATAGCGTATCTAGTTACGGGATGATACATCCCAAGGTCTCTATCATATGTTCACGCCGTTTAGCAGCACATACGACGCCACAGCCCTCTCACAAGAGCCTAGACCACCTAGATACCACAAAGAAGCCAAAGGGTTTTGAACTACCGAGGAACCTCTGGTGCCCCCTCAAAAGGTTAAGGACAGGACATCGTTGTTGTAGCTACTTCAGGTACAAATGGGGCTGGATCACTTCATCAATCAAGAGGAGCATACCACTGAACATCTAGTCCAACGCTGTCCACTTCATTCATACCCTGGAATTCCCGACGGCTTGTTCATTCCCACACCCAGCTTAATTAATTGGTTGTAAAACACCGATTTTAAGGTGTAATCTTGTCTTATATGTGTATTATATAAAATCACATGTTATATCAACTGTACATTGTATAAAATCACTAAACGAGTAAATAAATAAATTGGCTCACAGTACTTAATTCATTATATGGCGAAATTTCGTGAGTGTGCCTTGGGTAAAAACCTGTCATGTAAGGATCTTTCTTCAAATCACTAACAATTTTCGCAGTTATTGGCCAAATACACAACACAGTTTCATTAAGTGGTTTCATATGTCCACTCACTTGTTCCTTATCTGCAATCCTTGTCCAGTTAATTTGTGGTTCAAGTGGCTCTGAGCACTATGGGACTTAACATCTGAGGTCATCAGTCCCATAGAACGTAGAACCACTTAAACCTAAGGACATCACACACATCCATGCCTGAGGCAGGATTCGAATCTGCGACCGTTGGAGCAGTGCGGTTCTAGACTGAAGCGACTAGAACCGCTCGGCCACACCGGCCGGCAGTTATTATATATTTACATGGTTGATTCAGTGCAAAATCGATCCGTTTGATGTCTTATGGTAATAAACCAAATTGTTCCAGTGACTGCTAGTTTACTTTTGAGTTCCTTCATTAAATACCCATGTGACGCGTGGTACTCATTTTAAATACTTTCCTGGAAATGGAAAAAAGAACACATTGACACCGGTGTGTCAGACCCACCATACTTGCTCCAGACACTGCGAGAATGCTGTACAAGCAATGATCACACGCACGGCACAGCGGACACACCAGGAACCGCGGTGTTGGCCGTCGAATGGCGCTAGCTGCGCAGCATTTGTGCACCGCCGCCGTCAGTGTCAGCCAGTTTGCCGTGGCATACGGAGCTCCATCGCAGTCTTTAACACTGGTAGCATGCCGCGACAGCGTGGACGTGAACCGTATGTGCAGTTGACGGACTTTGAGCGAGGGCGTATAGTGGGCATTCGGGAGGCCGGGTGGACGTACCGCCGAATAGCTCAACACGTGGGCCGTGGGGTCTCCACAGTACATCGACGTTGTCGCCTGTGGTCGGCGGAAGGTGCACGTGCCCGTCGACCTGGGACCGGACCGCAGGTACACACGGATGCACGCCAAGACCGTAGGATCCTACGCAGTGCCGTAGGGGACCGCACCGCCACTTCCCAGCAATTTAGGGACACTGTTGCTCCTGGGGTATCGGCGAGGACCATTCGCAACCGTCTCCATGAAGCTGGGCTACGGTCCCGCACACCGTTAGGCCGTCTTCCGCTCACGCCCCAACATCGTGCAGCCCGCCTCCAGTGAATGGAGGGACGAATGGAGGCGTGTCGTCTTCAGCGATGAGAGTCGCTTCTGCCTTGGTGCCAATGATGGTCGTATGCGTGTTTGGCGCCGTGCAGGTGAGCGCCACAATCAGGACTGCATACGACCGAGGCACACAGGGCCAACACCCGACATCATGGTGTGGGGAGCGATCTTCTACACTGGCTGTACACCTCTGGTGATTGTCGAGGGGACACTGAATAGTGCACGGTACATCCAAACCGTCATCGAACCGAACCCATCGTTCTACGATTCCTAGACCGGCAAGGGAACTTGCTGTTCCAACAGGACAATGCACGTAAGCATGTATCCCGTGCCACCCAACGTGCTCTAGAAGGTGTAAGTCAACTACCCTGGCCAGCAAGATCTCCGGATCTGTCCCCCATTGATCATGTTTGGGACTGGATGAAGCGTCGTCTCACGCGGTCTGCACGTCCAGCACGAACGCTTGGCCAACTGAGGCGCCAGGTGGAAATGGGGTGGAAATGGCATGGCAAGCCGTTTCACAGGACTACATCCAGCATCTCTACAATCGTCTCCACGGGAGAAAGCAGCCTGCATTGCTGCGAAAGATGGATGTACACTGTACTAGTGCCGATATTGTGCATGCTCTATTGCCTGTGTCTATGTGCCTGTGGTTGTGTCAGTGTGATCATGTGATGTATCTGACCCCAGGAATGTGTCAATAAAGTTTCCCCTTCCTGGGACAATGAATTCACGGTGATCTTATTTCAATTTGCAGGAGTGTATTTTACTTTGTTACGATAACATGATGATGTGTGAATGGAATAGATGGAGCAAATATTGTATAAAGTCCAACTTACTTAATTTGTTACTAAGAAATGTTTGCGTTATAAGTATTATAAACCAAAAACCCTGATCTTCCTAAACTCTTCCACTTTCCACCGCTACCAAACCCGCTATATCTTCCCCAAAATAATTAATTTGACCCCCATTTGTCTCTGAGCCGTAGCCTGGCCATCCTCACTTATCCTAGTCCCTACCAAGACTGCCTTTTCTTTTATTTCCTTGTTGAAAAATTTGGATAAGAAGTTCCCAGCTGGAACAAAGCTGCAAAACGCACAAATATACATGTAACTGCATTCACAGAACAATATTACAAACTCATTTTTATCTATGTTATCGTTTACAAGATGACATGAGGAATATAAAGAGAATTTAAAAGACTAGACAGACACAAATTTGTAATATATTCATGCCAGACATTTAATTGGTCCTCGTGTATTCTCAGACGTGGCTGCAAATATGCTCATTGTGGTAGCCCTCCAGAAAGACACTGCACAGCTCTGCTGCAGGGTACTTGGATATACAAATCTCCCATGACAATTGATTTCTGTGACTTTGACTGCTGCCGACAACCACAAGCCAGATCTTCAATGTTCTGTGTGTTGCGACAGCGTTTTCCAGTTTCAATAATGTTGATTTCATGCTGAGAGTATAGAGAAAGACATTTATGGCAATAATGCACCCTAAGCAATTCACGAAAACCCTCATCATCCCCTGCCTATTTCTGTGCTACCATGTCCCCACCCCATGCTCCACCGATCGCCTTGTCTTGGTCCCCCCTACATTGACAGGTGCTTCAAGTTTTAATTCAGTTTACTCTTCGTCGTGTTTTGGTGCAATGTGTTTTAAGTGTCATATCCCTTTGTGGCTTCTAATACTGTGTACACATCTTTTTGTCGTGTTCTTTGTGCCGCCAGTGTTTCGGTACTACGTCTTCATCGAGTGTGATTTTATTTGTGTGTTGACCTTATGCAAATGTCCGTGATAAAAGTCTTCCTTTTTTGTGTATTTGAAGCTCGATTGTTTCTCCTTATCATGTGTTAAATTAATCATTTATCTTCTTATTACCAGTTTTAACATTCTCCTGAGTTACTTGCATGGTGTCTTGGATGAAGAGCGGCGGATTGTGCCGCTTTCAGCGGTTAAATAAGGGGGAAATGTAGCAGCAGTTGAGCAATGGGTCGCTGTCCTTATATTGTCACCCATTTTCGTGTTCCTCCCAGCATCTATTTCACTGCATTTCAGTGACAGTTTTTCGTTCTTTTATTATTACTCGTTCTTCCTACATAATTCTCTTGGCTAGAATTGCTGGAGAAACTATCTATCGGTAAACTAACAGCGAAAATATACTCTCTACATCCAACAGTTACTCTTTTGGGCCTGATTAATGGGAGCTAAACAGCCCTTCCCTCCCTCCCCACTCCCCTCCAACTCCCATGCTTGGCAGCTAAAGGAAAACAATTACGATTTTACTACTGAATTTGAATCAGAGAAGCTGATTCCACGTTTTGCCGCCATGAGCCACCATATCAACACTGCTGCGACCAGGACAATATTTCTTCGTTCCAGCTTCGTCCTGCTGCGAGAGAAGATACATCATACCGGAAAACACTTGGATACAAATGGCTCCGCACTAATGGCTGCCTGGCACAACAGATGTCACCGTAGACAAATAACACAGGACGTCGGGAAGGGATATTCAGTTTTCGCAGGAACAACCTGGGGCCGAAGATAAAAGAACAGAAGCGCCGTCACGAACTTGATGACGAGAAACTTCAGTGGGGGTGATATGTCGGCTCACAAGAAGAAGCTTAACTTCGCACAATCTCCAGAAAGCATCCCTTTCGTTGACATCATAAGTGTTGTGGAGCAAAAGTTTTGTAAGTTTCCCAGTGAAACTTATAATATAATAAAATAATGGAATAGATGATAACAAAACGTTGAAATGCGTGGCTTTTTAAAATGTATTGAATTACTGAGGTTAATTTTTCGGCATGAATGACAAGCACAATAAGCTGAGCTGTGCCTGGAAATAAGTTCATATTAGTCCATATTTTTTTTAAGGGCGAAGTAGTTTCTTTCTCCACTGTAGATTTGTGCTTACCATTCTTTATAATGCTATGATTGGTCGCCGTGTTCACCTTTGAAGTCTTGACCGTGTTCCCATAAAGCTTATCGGATCTTTGTAGTTTTCAAAAGTACACAGGTGGGCTTCAGTTCGTGTAATTATTGCACTATTTGAAATAATAACTCACACGACCTTTCTGTTAATAAAACAATACTGTATTTTTCTAAACGGTGCACATATGAAATGCATACTCCTCACTTATTCATAGCGACCCCAAAATGACGGTCTACAATTACTCGCTAAAAATTGCGAGTTTCTCACTCGTTCACTAGCTGGGCGCGAATCCTTCCTTCCTCCTACTGGTACCAGAAAAAATACTCTGTTTTTTAACAACTGAAAGTAAAAAACTACATGACGGTAGGCATAGGCTCTATGATGGGCTACCCCTTCATTTTCTCTCTTTGCCTTTAAAGAAGACGAGAACATTAAGGAAAGGCAAAAGGTTTATCACAAACTGCTGAAGGAAACACTCACGAAACGAGCGGAATTCTTTCAAAATCCAAGCCACCATCCTGAACCTGCTAAGAGCTGAGAGTAATGGACTTCACGAGCTCGGGAACGATCCTCCGATCGTACTTTTACCAGCACATAAGAGCAATGCAGCGATCATCTTGGAACGATCTGACTATGCGCAAAGATCCGGTTGACGCTAGCGGAGAGACGTATCAAAACCTCTTACGGGCCCCAACTTCAAGAATAATGAGGAAGACGTTGGAGCTTCAAAGAGGTCTTCACTGGAAGAGAATGTCGTTAAGAATCTTATCCCTCAGGCTTCTCGTTCACCTACTTTGTATGGCTTCCCGATGGTTCAGAAGGAATACACTCCTCCGCGCCTCATCGTAAGGACCATTGGATCACTAACATATAGACTAGCAAAACTTCTGACCAGTCTCCTTACACCACCCGTTGTTCATTGTGAGCACCATTTCAAGAATACGACCGAAATCATGGGTCCAATGAAATGTTTGCTCTCGGAGAAGGAAATACACTACTGGACATTAAAATTGCTACACCACAAAGACGATTTGCTACAGACGCGAAATTTAACCGACAGGAAGAAGATGCTGTGATATGCTAATGATTAGCTTTTGAGAATACTCACACAAGGTTGGCGCCGGTAGCGACACCTACAACGTGCTGACATGAGGAAAGTTTCCAACCGTGGAACGTTTATTGTTATTGCGGTTTAACGAAAAAAATGGTTCAAATGGCTCTGAGCACTATGGGACTCTACTGCCGTAGTCATTAGTCCCCTAGAACTTAGAACTACTTAAACCTAACTAACCTAAGGACATCACACACATCCATGCCCGAGGCAGGATTCGAACCTGCGACCGTAGCAGTCGCACGGTTCCGGACTGCGCGCCTGGAACCGCGAGACCACCGCGGTTGGCTGCGGTATAACGTATCACGACATTGGTGCCCTCGTTGGCCGAGATCCAATGGCTGTTAGCAGAATATGGAAACTGTGGGTTCAGGAGGGTTATACGGAACGCCGTGCTGGATTCCAACGGCCTCGTATTACTAGCAGTCGAGATGACACACATTTTATCCGCTTGGCTGTAACGGATAGAGCAGCAACGTCTCGATCCCTGAGTCAACAGATGGCGACCTTTGCAAGACAACAACCATCTGCAGGAACAGCTCGACGACGTTTGCAGCAGCATGAACTATCAGCTCGGAGACCATGGCTGCTCTTACCCTTGACGCTACATTACAGACAGGAGCGCCTGCGATGGTGTACTCAACGACGAACCTGAGTGCACGAATGGCAAAACGTCATTATTTCATATGAATCCAGCTTCTGTTTACAGCAATATGACGGCCGCATCCGTGTTTGACCACATCGCGGTGAACGGGAAGCGTGTATTCGTCATCACCATACTGGCGTATCACCCGGCGTGATGCTATGGGGTGCCATTGGTTACACGTCTCGGTCACCTATTGATTCAGATTTGTCACGATCTGTGGCTCTACCCTTCATTCGATCCCTGAGAAACCCTACATTTCAGCAGGATAACGCACGGCCGCAAGCTGCAGGTCTTGCGCGGGCATTTCTGGATACATAAAATGGTCTACTGCTACCCTAGCCAGCACATTCTCCAAATGTCTCACCAACTCAAAACGTCTAGTCAATGGTGGCAGAGCAACTGGCTCGTCACAATACGCCAGTCACTACTCTTTATGAACTGTGGTATCGTGTTGAAGCTGCATAGGCAGCTGTGCCTGCACACGGCATCCAAGCTCGGTCTCAGCTACCGAAGACGGTAGAGCACTTTCCTGCGAAAGGCAAAGATCCCGAGTTCGAGTCTCAGTACAGCAGACAGTTTTAATCTGCCAGGAAGATTCATATTAGCGCACACTCCTCTGCAAAGTGAAAATCTCATTCTAATACCGGTCCTGTAACACTTTCGTGGCACACTGCTGACAGTACCCGTGTCTCTGGGGAGCACTCCTCATAGAGCAGAGTGTACTATTATTTAAGAAGTGTTCAAACCTCTCACCTATTCCGTCTCCTCGTATCCTCGTTAAAGTCCTGTAGTGTGGCACCATGTCAAACCCTTATCGGAAATCTAATACGGATATTACCTGTTGCCCTCCTCCCATTGTTTGCAAAATATCGTATGAGAAGAGTGCAAGGTGACTTTCGCATGAGTGATGTTTCCCAACTCCGTGCTGATATGAGAACGGCAACTCATTCGCCTCAAGGAAATTTATTATTTTCGTACTAAGAACATGTTCAAGAATTCTCCAGCAATCCGATTTTAAGAACATAGATCTGTAATTTGGCGGGTTTGATCTTTTGCCCTTCTTGCATGCTGCAGAAACAAGAGCATTTTACCGGCGGCTCGGGACTGCGCGCTAGGCGAGTAATTTGCGGTAAATGTAAGTTAAGTGAAGCCCCAGTGCAACAGCGTACCATCTGCAAAACCGAACTGAGATTCCACCCGGGCTAGCGATTTATGTGGTGTATTGGAAGGATGGTTAGGACCGAGTGAACTCAGACGATAAGAAATGAGGGAAATGTATCCCTAATCTGTAAAGAAAGGATAAAGTATTGAACATTGGGTACAAGAGGGGGCAGAATTATAAGATACGTGTTAGGACACCACGGAGGAACTTTTGTGGTGCTCCAGGGCACTGTAAGGAGTAGACTTCAACGGAAAGGAAAAATTTAAATACGGGGATAACTGTAGGTTTTGGGCGTGATGCTGCACTGAGAAGAAGTGGCTAGCGCAAGAGAAGAGCCTGTGGCAGGCATCGTCAAACCACTGGATATGGCAGTGACTTAGAAAATCTGTTTTTAATTCGTATTGGTCTGACTTGTGAGTCACGCGCCAGTCGTCTCCACTAAATAAACGTACGTAGTAACACTTACTGTGAGTATGTATCTGTATCAGCTATCAATGAGAAAAATAAAGCACATTTTGCTTCAAACGGTTCAAATGGCTCTGAGCACTATGGGACTTAACTTCTAAGGTCATCAGTCGCCAAGAATTTAAAACTACTTAAGCCTAACTAACCTAAGGACATCACACACATCCATGAGCGAGGCAGGATTCGAATCTGCAACCATAGCGGTCCCGCGATTCCAGACTGTAGCGCCTAGAACCGCACGGCCACCCCGGCCGGCAAATCACATTTTCTCTGCTTGGACGTTTTATATTACAGTCGTTGGTACGGAAGAGTGAACAAGTTCTAAACTGTATTGCTGTTCTGTTCCAGTAGCATTGCTCTGTAAGTAATATTAAAAATCGGTGAAAAAGTTTATGAATAAGTGTAACCTTTCCTGTAATGCCTTACTAAACCCTTACGAAGTTCTTATGTGATCGAACAGAAAAAGTTCGATGAATGAAAGAGAGAAAAGAATGATGAGAGAAAAGAGACTCTTTTGGCGTTTCATATTAAACTTTTCCTTCGCTATGTCACTTCGTTTTCCCCTGGAGCAGCGTTTGTTATCACCTTTCAGTCCGCCTCTACTTCAGGGTATCGACAATAGCGACCTCCTCTTGCCGTTATTGTGCCGTCCACTAATTCCCAGGAAACCAAACACAGAGCTGCTTTTCTGCCGCCTAGCGAACTAATTTGGCCCCTTAGGGCGGCGCCCTTTGCTCCGTCCTCGCCACACCCACACACTGCAGAACCTTGGCTCTATGACACCGCTGTACCGCGTTCAGCCGTTAGGGGAGACAAGAAATCTGAAAGCAATTACTCGCCTTTGTAAGCTCGTCGTTTGACGAAGTTCAGGTAACGAGAGGGCGTGTTTACGTGGAGGTGCTTGAGAAGCGATATCGCAATTACAAACCGCCTGCCTCGCGCTTGCCATTGGGTCTCACAAAACTCATGATATACTCGTGTTTCTAATGGAAATGTGGCGTGAGAGATTTTCTGGTCATATGATAAGTAATTTGGTTGTCTCGTTCACTACCATATGTGCACTGAAGACTGCTTCGACAATTCAGTCGAATATAATATACATAATTATTTCAATTGCTAACTGTTACGTGTCAAGTGACCTGTTTAGAAAACCATTGAGATGCTACAAGTGTCACGCATAGTGAGCTACGTGGAAGGGAACCGTCCGATAAGATTGTGGCCTTATTAAAAAAAAAATAATTACTGGAGCGGCCCAATCAAATATGTAAAAATGAGTACCACGCGTCACATGGGTATATTAATGAAGGAACTCAAAAGTAAACTATCAGTCACTGGAACAATTTGGTTTATTACCATAAGACATCAAACGAAGCGATTTTGCTCTGAATCAACCATGTAAATATATAATAACTGCCGGCCGGTGTGGCCGAGCGGTTCTAGTCGCTTCAGTCTAGAACCGCGCTGCTCCAACGGTCGCAGATTCGAATCCTGCCTCAGGCATGGATATGTGTGATGTCCTTAGGTTTAAGTGGTTCTACGTTCTAGGGGACTGATGACCTCAGATGTTAAGTCCCATAGTGCTCAGAGCCATTTGAACCACAAAATAACTGGACAAGGATTGCAGATATGGAAATAGTGGGTGGACATATGAAACCACTTAATGAAACTGTGTTGTGTATTTGGCCAATAACTGCGAAAATTGTTAGTGATTTGAAGAAAGATCCTTACATGACAGGTTTTTACCCAAGGCACACTCACGAAATTTCGCCATATAATGAATTAAGTACTGTGAGCCAATTTATTTATTTACTCGTTTGGTGATTTTAAACAATGTACAGTTGATATAAGATGTGATTTTATACAACACACATATGAGACAAGATTACACCTTAAAATCCGTTTTATAATCAATTAATTAAGCTGGGTGTGGGAATGAACAAGTCGTCGGGTATTCCAGGGTATGAATGAAGTGGACAGATGTTTGATTGTATGCTCCTCTTGATTACATTCACACATTGGTGAACTGATCCAGCCCCATTTGTACCTGAAGTAGCTACAACAACGATGTCCTGTCCTTAACCTGTTGAGGGGGCACCAGAGGTTCCTTGGTAGGTCAAAGCCTTTTGGCTTCTTTGCGGGATCTAGGTGGTCTAGGCTCTTGTTTCCGATGTTTCTGTTGACCATTCATGCTTCCAGTTTTCATTTAGATCAAAATCATCCACGATGAGTTGTCCTGCAGTAACACCTCCTGGTTTACTTGATCGCAATCGTTTCTGTGGTGGATGACATAATTCCAAGTGCAGTTGAAGAGAGAGCGAGTTATGCAAAGATTTTCTTGGCCTACCCCAGTAGAGCTTGTTTCCGCCTTAAGGGACGTAGAGGGATGTGACTCAACACAGGTAATCAGTGGCATGGAGTTGATTTGATGGAACCACTAATGCAGTGCATTGTGTCGTTCAGTTTTATGTCTACCTTCTTCACATGTATATTTTCCAGCCAGGCAGGTGCACAGTACCGGGCAGCAGAGTATACAAGACTGTTACCAGTTAAACGCCGACAGTCAGCAGAGGTTCCCCAGGTGGTACTGCTGAGCTTTTGTAGTATGTTGTTCCTTGCACCATCTTTATGAAAAAACTTGGTGACGTGCTCTTCGTATCTCAGGGGTCTATCTAGAATGATTACGAGATATTTTGGGAAAGGATTGTACCTCAACGTTGGTCCCTTGAGCAGAACTCGGGGTTTGTAGTTCGCAGCACGATTCGCTAGATGGAAAAATTCCTGTGCTACAAGGCCACGTGCAACTTTTGCTTTCACAGTCTAAAGCTCCGTGTTTTTCGCCCGGACTTCGGAACTTATCCAATAAAAAAGGATTCTCTTGATCACCTCACAGAGCGCAGTTTTAATGGAATGCAGTCTACCCTCTTCTATGCTACTTTTGTGTAGACACGTAAGGCTCGTATGTTCCTCTTCTGTATCTGTGCAGAGATGTCTTTCCGCGCCCAATAAGTCCATGATTCTCCAGTAATTCTAACGTAACTTCCCTTTCAACAGTCATCTCCAGGTAATAACAGGTTTTCTTCACTGTGATGAAAGGAAAGCACAAGGAAAAGTTGGTTCAAATGGCTCTGAGCACTATGGGACTTAACTTCTGAGGTCATCAGTCACCTACAACTTAGAACTACTTCAACCTAACTAACCTAAGGACATCACACATATCCATGTCCGATGCTGGATTCGAACCTGCGACCGTAGCGGTTGCACCTAGAACCGCTCGACCACAAAAGGAAAAGTAATCATCAATGCAAATACTGGCAGTTGCGAATACTGCATGCAGTTTTCATGCAGCATTAAACAAGTACCTATAGTGACTATTGGTATGTGCATATTACATTATAAAAGTAAGCTGCATAACAAGTTGGGAATTAACTGGCATGTATCATAAGGCATCACAATCCCTCCCACTACACAAAATGAATGTATTACATGAAACGGATATTACTTTTGTTATGAGGTTAGGACAATACTAATACAATTATTAAGTCATAAGATATGATCATATAACATAGTAATAATACCTTACACACATAGGGAAATACTGATTACAGACTAACAGTAAAAGTTACAAGCAATATTTTTCATTAAAATGGAGATTAGAAATTGTAAACAAAAATTAGAAGATAACGAAATTTTAGTTGTGAAGATGAAATGAAAATGTTACACAATGAAGAAGAGGACAACACAGCGCACTGCTAGTCAGTATGTGATATACAAAATGTTAATGTAACTATATGACTCTCGAAACAAGAATACTGTTAAACTGGGAGAAAAAAAGCTAAGACAGTTTGATTAGCCTGTAAAGTGACCTTTGGTCAAGTGAAGTACACAATGCAATAAAATTCCTTATCGGGAAAAGAAAGTACCATTTCTTGTGAATAGGAATAATGAAATGAAATCTTAAGCATGATCAACTACAGAATAACTATCCTTCTTACGCAACAGTTTACAAATGATGAAGATTTGGGATGATGCTTATTTACCCACACCACAGTCACAATTAATCATATAATTGAAAAACGAAGGGAGCTTATCACAAAAATGGTTGAAATCGCTCTGAGCAATATGGGACTTAACAACTGAGTTCATCAGTCCCCTAGAACTGAGAACTTCTTGAATATAACTAACGTAAGTACATCACACACATCCATGCCCGAGGCATGATTCGAAGCTGCGGCCGTAGAAGCAGCGCGGTTCCAGACTGAAGGACCTAGAACCGCTGTTTCACAACGGCCGTCGAAGAATTCGTGTTAGTATTTTTCAACTATGACGTCTTAATCTGATAATTTGATAATTTTCACGTTAGTCTGGAAATGCCTTGTTTGAAATGGGTATTATTACATTATTCTTGAAGTCTGAGGATATCTCTTGCACACCATATGGAAGAGTTTTGTTATGCCAGACTTTACGAAGGCTGCGGGGGGTTCTGAGCGAATATTGTATACTGCTGGAGTGTTGCTTCGATTTATATCTTCCAAATCTCTGACTGATTCTTCTCGTAGCATCATATCTTTATACTCTCTTCATCTATGTTCTCATCCAATTTCATAATACTGCCTTGAAGTTCATCTCCCTTTATAGGCCTTCTGTATAATACTGCAAACATGCAGCTCTCCATTTTTTGCTTGGGACTGGTCTGTCATCTGATCTCTTGATTTTCATACAGCTCCTTTTATTTCCAAAAGGTCTCTTTAATTTTCCTGTAGGTGGTATCTATTTTTCCCCTAATGAAATATGTTTCTAAACTCTTGCATTTATCGTCTAGCCATTCCTCCTTAGCCATGTTGAACATTCCGTCACTCACTTTTTTTTTAAATTTTATTATTCCCTTTCACCTGCATTCATTTGCTTCATTTTAAATTTTCTCCTCCCATCAATTAAATTCACTACCTTCATCGTTCTCCAAGTATTTCTAATCGGCCTGTCTTTTTACCATTTGATCCTCTGCTGCCTTCACTATTTCGCCTGCTTAAGCTAAGTATTCGTCTTCTGCTATATTCCTCTCCCCTGTTCTAGTCAACCAGTGCCTAATGCTCCATCTGGAACTCCTACTATCCTCAGGCTCTTTCAACATATCCAGGTCCCGTCTCCGTAATTTCGACATTTTTCGAGTTTCTTCAGTTATAATCTATAGCTCATAGCCAATAAATTGTGGCCAGATACCACATCTGCCCCTGGAAATATCGTGCAATTAAAATCTGGTTAATAAATCCGTGTGTAACTATTATATAGTCAATCCGAAACCTTCCAATGTAACGAGGTCTCTTCCATGTATACAACCTTCTTTTATGGCTCTTAAAAGATGTGTTAACGGTGATTAAAATATGCTGTGGAAGAAATTCTACCTTGTGGCTTTCTCTTTTATTCCTTCTTCCGGTCAATATTCACCCACTTCTCCTTCTCTTCATTTTGCTACTATTGAATTCAGTCTTCCATCAGAATTAAATTTTGGCCTCCTTTAACTATTTGTTCTACATCTACATGGATACCCTACAAATTACATTGAAGTGCCGTGCAGAGGGTTCATCGAACCACTTTCACAATTCTCTATTATTCCAATCTCGTATAGCGCGCGGAAAGAATTAACACCTATATATTTCCGAAAGAGCTCTGATTTCTCTTATTTTATAGTGGTGATCGTTCCTCCCTAGGTAGGCTGGTGTCAACAAAATATTTTCGCCTTCGGAGGACAAAGTTGGTGATTGGAATTTCGTGAGAAGATTACGTGGCAACGAAAAACGCATTTCCTTTAATGATGTCCAGCTCAAATCTTGCACCATTTCAGTGACACTCCCATATTTCGCGATAATACAAAACGTGCTGCCCTTCTTTGAACTTTTTCGAAGCGCTCCGTCAGTCCTATATGGTAAGAATCACACACCGCACACCAGTATTGGACAAGCGTAGTGTAGGCAGTCTCCTTAGTAGGTCTGTTAGATTTTCTAAGTGTCCTGTCAATGCAATGCAATCTATGGTTAGCCTTCCCCACAACATTTTTTGTGTGTTCCTTCCAATTTAAATTGTTCGTAATTTTCATACCTAGGTGTTCAGTTGAATTTACGGCTTTTAGATTAGACTGATTTATCATGTAACCGAAATTTGACGAGTTCCTTTTGGCACTCATGTGGACCACCTCACACTTTTCGTTATTTAGGGTCAACTGCCACTGTTCGCACCATTCAGATATCTTTTCTAAATCATTTTGCAGATGGTTTTCATCCTCTGATGACTTTATTAGTCAATAAACGACAGCGTCATCTGCAAACAACCGAAGATGGCTGCTCAGATTGTCCCCCAAATCGTTCATAAAGATAAGGGACAGCAAAGGAACCATAACACTAACATGGGGAACGCCAGAAATCACTTTTGTTTTACTCGATAACTTTCCGTCAGTCTCTACGAACTGTGACCTCTCTGACAGGAAATCACAAATCCAGTCACATAACTGAGACGATATTCCATAAGCACGCAATTTCACTACGAGTCGCTTGTGTGGTACAGTGTCAAAAGCCTTCCAGAAATCCAGAAATACGGAATCGATCTGAAATCTCTTGTCAGTAGCACTCAACACTTCATGGGAATAAATCACTTCATGATCTGCGGAGCTAGTTGCCATGTAAACGTCTATTAGCATGGCAGGCGTGGTGATTGTGGCTGTCTCGGCTACGATAATTCGGTCGGTATGCTGTTCATAGTAGCTTACCAACATTCCCATTTTCTTATTCATTACTAAAGCCACTCTTGTCTTACCCCTATTTGACTTTATATTTATAACACTGAATTTACTTGGCCAGAAACCCTGTTCCTCCTGCTACCGAATTTCACTAATTTCCACTATATCTAGCTTCAGCCTACTCACTTCACTTTCTAAATTTTTTAACTTACCCGCCGATTGAGGGATCTGGTCCATAGAATGCCAGTTTCATTCCCCTGACATCCTCCTGAGTAGTCCCCGCCCAGAGATCCGAATTGGGGACTATTTTACCTCAGGAATACTTTACCCAAGAGCACGCCATAATCTTTTAACTATATAGTAGGGCTGTATGTGCTCTTCAAACATTACGGTTGTAATTTCCCCTTGCTTTCAGATGTTCGCAGTACCAGCTCAAAAGGTCATTTTGGTTGATGTTACAAGGTCAGATCAGTAAATCTTCCAGACTGTTGCTCCCTACAAATTACTGAAAAGGTAGCCGCCGCTTTTCAAGAGAGTTTGTCTGGCCTCTCAAGAGATACACCTCCGTTGAGGCTACACTTAAATTACACAACTGCATTTCTCGAGATGCAAGTGTGAACCCCAAGTTGCTGATAAAAGCGATGTGATTGCGTATGTAATCTTACTTTCATTGTTTTCACGGGGGCAGAAGGTAATAACAGAGTTTCCTACCTACCACAAACATACACTCCTGGAAATGGAAAAAAGAACACATTGACACCGGTGTGTCAGACCCACACTCTCCGGACACTGCGAGAGGGCTGTACAAGCAATGATCACACGCGCGGCACAGCGGACACACCAGGAACCGCGGTGTTGGCCGTTGAATGGCGCTAGCTGCGCATCATTTGTGCACCGCCGCCGTCAGTGTCAGCCAGTTTGCCGTGTAATACGGAGCTCCATCGCAGTCTGTAACACTGGTAGCACGCCGCGACAGCGTGGACGTGAACCGTATGTGCAGTTGACGGACTTTGAGCGAGGGCGTATAGTGGGCATGCGGGAGGCCGGGTGGACGTACCGCCGAATTGCTCAACACGTGGGGCGTGAGGTCTCCACAGTACATCGATGTTGTCGCCAGTGGTCGGCGGAAGGTGCACGTGCCTGTCGACCTGGGACCGGACCGCAGCGACGCACGGATGCACGCCAAGACCGTAGGATCCTACGCAGTGCCGTAGGGGACCGCACCGCCACTTCCCAGCAAATTAGGGACACTGTTGCTCCTGGGGTATCGGCGAGGGCCATTCGCAACCGTCTCCATGAAGCTGGGCTACGGTCCCGCACACCGTTAGGCCGTCTTCCGCTCACGCCCCAACATCGTGCAGCCCGCCTCCAGTGGTGTCGCGACAGGCGTGAATGGAGGGACGAATGGAGACGTGTCGTCTTCAGCGATGAGAGTCGCTTCTGCCTTGGTGCCAATGATGGTCGTATGCGTGTTTGGCGCCGTGCAGGTGAGCGCCACAATCAGGACTGCATACGACCGAGGCACACAGGGCCAACACCCGGCATCATGGTGTGGGGAGCGATCTCCTACACTGGCCGTACACCTCTGGTGATCGTCGAGGGGATACTGAATAGTGCACGGTACATCCGAACCGTCATCGAACCCATCGTTCTACCATTCCTAGACCGGCAAGGGAACTTGCTGTTCCAACAGGACAATGCACGTCCGCATGTATCCCGTGCCACCCAACGTGCTCTAGAAGGTGTAAGTCAACTACCCTGGCCAGCAAGATCTCCGGATCTGTCCCCCATTGAGCATGTTTGGGACTGGATGAAGCGTCGTCTCACGCGGTCTGCACGTCCAGCACGAACGTTGGTCCAACTGAGGCGCCAGGTGGAAATGGGGTGGAAATGGCATGGCAAGCCATTTCACAGGACTACATCCAGCATCTCTACGATCGTCTCCATGGGAGAAAGCAGCCTGCATTGCTGCGAAAGATGAATGTACACTGTACTAGTGCCGATATTGTGCATGCTGTGTTGCCTGTGTCTATGTGCCTGTGGTTGTGTCAGTGTGATCATGTGATGTATCTGACCCCAGGAATGTGTCAATAAAGTTTCCCCTTCCTGGGACAATGAATTCACGGTGTTCTTATTTCAATTTCCAAGAGTGTATGTTATGTGGGATGTGCAACAGCGGTGCTTTTCGTTAGTTAAACCTTTACCTTCGCTTTCCAATTTATCGGGATGTAAAAGAAGTATTGCGATACAATTAACGCCATTATTTTGTACTTTTCCAAAGTTGGATGTCCTCAGGATTTTTCGTGTACTTGTACTTGAAACGCATGCACTTTTGCACTTTAAACTGTGGAATACAATAATGCTTTTAAAGACGAAATTTAAGTGATTAATATATAAACTTTTCTGCGTATAAATTACGAAAGGAACTGCTTTGACATGGAACAGCATACAGTGTTATTTACATCCCAATTCATCAATGCGAAACATTCATTAGGAAAAGAGCAGAAGTACAAGTAATACACATTGAAGTGAAGATTTAATTAGTAGTATCTACAATGTGTTAAACCAAAGGTTCTCAGACGTTGGGCGCGACCCCCTGGAGCAGGGGAGGCGCGAAAGGCGTGCAAGTGGGGCGCTATATATTGACTGACACAAAAAAAGAAGGTATCGCAACACCAACAAGCAGTTATACCACATAAACCGAAGTTGGTAGGCACGTTTCTACATCTGAAGGTGTCTATGAAAAGTTTCGCTTAAGTGTGACACTATTAGCGTCACTAACAGGATGAAATACGGGTTTGCCTTAAATGCACCCTGGAATGGTCGTGAACATTAGTTGCCTCTGGGAGTGGACGTGACTCTAAGGGGGAAAGGTCGCCATTGTTAACACTTCACTG
Source organism: Schistocerca gregaria (assembly GCF_023897955.1). Classification (NCBI taxonomy): domain Eukaryota; kingdom Metazoa; phylum Arthropoda; class Insecta; order Orthoptera; family Acrididae; genus Schistocerca; species Schistocerca gregaria. The sequence continues at coordinate 115,682,875 of NC_064924.1, read as the reverse complement.
TGTTTCAAAGAGGACATGTAATAGGGCTACGAGAAGCTGCATGTAACTTCTGCTATACTGCAGAAAGACATGGGAGGAATGCAACTACTGTACACGATTACTGGCGGCGATAGTGTGCTGTCACAAGGAGATCCATCTCCTGACCGCCACGTAGCACTACCGAGAGGAAATACCGTAGCGTTCACCGTAAGGTTCTGGCCCATCGTACTGCTCCTGCAGCTGCAGTTAGAGCCGCAGATGGCAGCACAGTGACAGATCGTTTACTTCGAGGACAGCTGCGTGACAGACGTCCTGTAACGTGCATCCCTCTAAGCGAGAGACCGTTGGAGGCCAGGGTCGAAGTGTGTTGGGTTTTCTGACGAAAGCTGGTTTTACCTCGGTGCCAGTAACGGCTGTGTTTTGGTTGCCAAGTAGGCGAGTTGAGAGTCCACAACAAACCTGCCTTCGTGCTAGACACACTTTACATATTCCTGCAATTACTGGTCTTAGATGCGATTTCGTATGATAGCAGGAGCACTCTAGTGTTTATCCCATGCAGCCTGACTGCAAATTTGAGAGTGCTGCCATTCGAGTACTTCATTCGAGGCGTTCCTTCCAACAGGACAACGCTCCCTCACATACCACTGTTGCAACACAATATGCTTTCCTGTATTGGCCGACCACGTGCAACAGCCATGGAACTACATCCCATAAACTGACATCCGGCACCTGTACAACACAATGCATGAGCGTTTGCATTCATGCACTCCACGTTCTCCGATTACTGAGGTGTCAGGATTTCACATTTGTAGAGATGTGTCTCACACTTTTAGTAACCTGTGATCATGCAGTGTTAATCATTTAAACATGTTATATTATATTATCATATATAACTACACACACATAAAAATTCGCGGATTGGGACTTCGCAGCGTGGTTACTTACATACTGGCAATACACACCCGTCTGCCACAAAATTTCCTCCTACTTACATTTCGGGTTGTAAGTGGACGTTAAAAATTGGTAATCCGGCTACACTGTAATGACGTGTACTCTAACTACAGTAACAAAACTTTTATCCATTCTGGATTTGGAACACCGCGACTGTCTTGTTAAAGGATCCAGTTATTGCTGCAACCAATCGCCGTTGTTCCTTCAATTTTCGTTTATTCATGACCGGTTTAGAATGGCCTGGTAATTTATCATCGCCGGCCAGAGTGGCCGAGCGGTTCTAGGTGCTTCGGTTGGAACCGCGCGACCACTACGGTCGCATGTTCGAATCCTGCCTCGGGCATGGATGTGTGTGATGTCCTTAGGTTAGTTAGGCTTAAGTAGTTCTAAGTTCTAAGGGACTGATGACCTCAGAAGTTAAGTCCCATAAAGCTCAGAGCCATTTGAACCAATTTATCATCAGATGATAACATTTATTTTGTAGTATTGTGGGGGTCGTGCATCTGTGGCAAGTACAGAGACGAAAGAGACGAAAAAGTGAGCACTGCAAGTGGAAAGAATATTACGATAGTAAGGTTAATTAGATGTTATTACTCACTGTTGTTATTCTTGTAGCAGCCGGTGCTCTGGAAAATATAATGTGTGCTTACCAGTATCATTAAATATCAAGTGACTGAGCGAGGTGGCGCAGTGGTCAGTACACTGGACTCGCATTCGGGAGGACGACGGTTCAATCCCGCGTCCGGCCTTCCTGATTTAGGTTTTCCGTGATTTCCCTAAATCGCTTCAGGCAAATGCCTGGATGGTTCCTTTAAAATGGCACGGCCGACTTCCTTCCCAATCCTTCCCTAATCCGATGAGACCGATGACCTCGCAGTTTGGTCTCTTCTCCCAAACAAGCCAATATCAAGTGAAACACTCACTTTTCCACCGATGACGACCCCCACATATTTTACAAAATATAAACAAACCAAAGTGTGTGGCTACTGTTGTCTCCAAAGAGTTTTGTGGCGGCAGAGAATTTTCTTAGCTCACCACAATAATGCTGTGCGCTTGGCGCAGTGGCTAGCGTTTTGCACTGGCATGCAGGAGGTCCAGGATTCGATTCAGAGTGGAGGCTTGTTTGTTTTTAGTTGTTGAAAGTAGTCTGCGTGGTACTGCGCCTGGCGTCTTAATCGTCATTCAGCGATTACAGTGGTTCTTCTACAAGTAGTTACATACTAAGAACGCACAAATGGAAGTACAATCGTTTTTATTTGTCAGCTTTTAAAGAAACCTTTTCCACTTCGTGGGAGAAAATTGTTTCTCGCCATTGCATCTGCAAGATTCTAAATATCTTTTCTGTGTGCCATTCCCCAATGGTCGCATCGAAATTATTTGCAAAGTACCTTGCTAGCCCTACTAGTGATGTAAGGCTCTAATGAAATGTAATGGACCTGAACAAGGCAAGAATAGTATTTGGTATTAAACTCAGTAACGAAACCTCGATCTCCCGCATGCTATCCCAAAATGCTATCCCCTATACCAGATGTACTGGAACGCTAGAGTTTCCCGACAGAAGTGGTTAGAATACATGTGACTGCAGTGTTGCCAGACTGCCAACCTTAAACCTCCATTTACTGCCCGAAATATGCACAGGATGAAGTTTTGTGACAGACATTTTTTATTGCTAGTATGTGGGGAATCGCACTGTGAAGTCCTACTGCGAGAATTTTTCTTCGCCCTTGTGTATTGTTAGTAACAAATAATTACGTTTATATTTTCCTTCAAACAAATAAGATGCTGTTGATCTGGAGTCAATTTCGCCCGTCGTCGGTGTTACGCGAGACGCGGTGGACCAAAGTGAAGTGTTAAGCATTAGACTCTAAACGCTAAAACGAAGAATGTGACTTCTACGACCACTGTAGCGTCTTACGTGACACATGGGACAGCAAAATGATAGAAAGCACGTACGGTTGCAGAAACTTTGATTTTATCAGCAGCGACTGGTATAGTATCAACAATGTTTGGTAAGTCATTTACTTAACAATTGAAACGTATTATATTTGATGTCCTATTTGCTCAACAATTGGAAAGTATTCTTATGTCTAATGACACAATGCATAGAAGAATTTTAGACATTTCGTACGATATACTCCACCGACTAATCTATAAATTGCATAACAATTGTTTTCTGCCTCAAGTGGACGAAACGACTAATGTTCATAACGATGCTCACTTTATAGCATACGTAGGTTTCGTTAATGAGTTTTAAATTCGAGCAGAATTGCTTTTCTCTGAGCCGATACTGAACAGAGTAACGACTCAAAGCCTTTTTGCCATGATCAATACATTTTTAATCAAAATAGGATATCATGGAACAGTTACTATGGAGTAAGCACGGGTAAAGAATGTTCAGTGTATGGAATTCACGGTGGAGTGCAGACGAAAGTTCAGCCTGTAGCTCCTGTAGCAGTGTGGACTCACAGCAGGATACTTCGGGAGGTTCTGGCCGCCGAAGGACTTAGCCCACCTCTTCATGACATGCTGAAAACGAGTATAGAAACATATAATACTACTAGAACGAACTCCATAAAAAACAAAGCTTTTCAAAGTGTTTGCGAAGAGATGGGTGCTGAACACATTCGACTGCTCGTTTTTAGTAACTGTCGATGGTTTTCAAAGGGTAAAGTACTAAAGAGAACGTTTGGATTGAGGATTGAGGTAATCTGTTTCTTAAAGGAGGATAGTCGCTCACTTGCAGATTGATTCAGCAATGCAGCATTGAAAATGACTTACCTCACTGACATTTTGAGAAACTAAGTAATCTTAACACTTCTCTTCAAGGAAATAAGGCAACTGCATTATCTTGCAACGAAAAATGAAGCCGTTCATAAAGAAATTGGAGTGGAGGGAAAACCGAATAAAATGTGGCATGCTAGATATGTTCCCCACCCTTAAGTCGGTGTTAGAAAACACAGATAATTCGGTACTTCCTATGGAGGTAAACGCCCGGTTCTTGTCATCTTGCAACACTAAAAGTATTTCAGAGACAATTTTGATGAATATAATCGAATTAAAACGCATCCAAAATGCTCCTACAGCATCACGTCTAAAAATGAAAGGGCAAGAACAGATTATCGATCTCACTTGCGATACTTCATTTAAGAGTTAATTTAATGAACTAATTTTGTTGGATTTTTGTACACATATTAGCAAGGAATACCTAAATCTAAGCGAAAATTCAGTGTATATCCTGATTCCTTTTGCGTGGCCATACTTGAACGAGAATGGTTTCTCAGTTTTGGCAGCTATGAAGTCCAACTACCGCTCAGAGCTGAATGTAAGCGAAGAATTTCGAGCAGCTGTTTCTGCTATTTCACCACATCTCGTGAAACTTTCTTCTCAAAAGCAAGCTCATCCATCAAAGTGAACTCCATAATGGAAATTGTAACCCTTGTTTTCCAACGGCCTTGCCATAGTGGTAAACACCGGTTTCCGTTAGGTCACTGAAGTTCAGCGATGTCGAGCTTGGCTAACACTTGGGTTGGTGACCGTCCTGGTCTGCCGGTTAGTCTTAGCAGATGGAGTACACAGCCGATTGACGAGCTACTTGAGGGAGAAGTAGCGGCTCCCGTCACGAAAACAGACAGTGGCAGGGAGAGTGGTGTGTTGACCACACGCATCTTCGTATTCGCAACCAGTGACACCTAACACCTGAGCAAAAGTAAGCTTCGTCATTGTTTTTCACAAGTGAACATTATGGCTAAAAGCAAATACGAAGTGCATCACGAACTCGACGCAAGCACTATTCTTTGACATAGTCGCCACTAACACTGCGACGTTTGACGTAGGAAATTCATACCGGATAACAGCACGCGGCTCTCATGGACACCACGTTATCGGTACACAACCTAGTCTATCATCGTGATGTGTCCTCTAACAACCTTCGGCACGTCAGTCTGCTGCTATTCTTTCTTCTTAGAGGCACTGCTCATGACTCATTTATCCTCCACTGACGCCCATTCTGTCTCTGAACACGCAATGGTTGAGGATTCACATGTCGTTTGTTCCCATCACCTAATCTACCACCATCTCTTTCAAAAACAATAATAAAACTTAATTTGTTGAACTTCCCTCATAACGGCCCAGATCTCGTCAGATTGCTTTTTCTGGAAAAAAGTGAGCTCTACACGTGGGTGTATCTTAGCCCATCATAATGTCCGGGCTATAAAATGAAAACTATATTAGAAAAGAATTCGGATTAGAGAGTTCTTGCATGAGACTTTAAGCGAGATAAATACAATGCTTTCTTTTTTATCACTTCCACCCATTGTCGTAGCTGCCCTGTGCTCGGTTAATTTCTGTACATACTGAGGTACAAAATTCCAAATACATACGTTTTTGGTAGTAACACGATGTGGTGATTTTATTTAAATCTCACAATCTTCACCAACATACGCTTTAACAAGTCTCCTAATTCATCCCTATGTGTAAAATTACAATTTGGGATTAACTTGATGTGTGAGAAATATGCAACAATTAGTAAAAGAAACAAATCTGAGAAACATAAAAATTATCATCAACAAGCGAAAAAGTCACATGATAAATTAATCGGATTCCGTATTAATGTTTGATCCCTTACCATCGAGTTACGTATTCCTAGTTGAGCATTGTAATAAGCCATTTCTCGTTCTCAAAGTAATGTAAATATTGTAACCATCTTACATCTCAAATACAAATTAACAGTTACCTTATCTCTCTTCAGTGAACTCAGTGCTCACTTCCCAGAGTAAGGAATTGGGCATAGCTCTCACTAAATTTGTTACTTTTTATATCGAACTTGTCGTTTCTGTATAAAAGAATGCAATTAGAACGACTGGTCAAAAAGGGAATCAATATGTTCTATATTCATCATTTCCAAATTTACCATATACAAAGGTATATTAATTTTTTATTAATATTATTCTTCATTCTTGTCTGTAGCTGATGTACTACAGTCTGGCACCGCGCGACCTCTACGGTCGCAGGTTCGAATCCTGTCTCGGGCATTGATGTGTGTGACGTCCGTAGGTTAGTTCGATTTAAGTAGTTCTTAGTGCTAGTCCCATAGTACTCAGATCCATTGGAACCATTTCATATTCTACGTGATATGTACTTTGGCAGTTTCAGTGAGGGCAAAAATGTCTTCCACTCTGACATATTCTTATCAGATAAGGCTTATAAATGACCATACTCTACATGCATTCTTTTTTATTTCGTCTCTAAAGAATAATGCATAGTCCTAATCATTATCTGCAGTAATTACTTACATCTTCCGATCGAATCACTATAGAATTACCATTTACATTATGACACCAAAAGGAATTTTATCACTCCCATCAATCTCCTATTTGTTTCATTGTTTTCGCTGTCAGTGGTTTGTCAGCACCTTCTACTCCATATAATATCTTCTTCAGTAGTCCAGTTGTCTCTGTGATACTATATGCAGGGTGTTTCAAAAATGACCGGTATATTTGAAACGGCAATACAAACTAAACGAGCAGCGATAGAAATACACCGTTTGTTGCAATATGCTTGGGACAACAGTACATTTTCAGGCAGACAAACTTTCGAAATTACAGTAGTTACAATTGTCAACAACAGATGGCGCTGCGGTCTGGGAAACTGTATAGTACGATATTTTCACATATCCACCATGCGTAGCAATAATATGGCGTAGTCTCTGAATGAAATTAACCCAAACCTTTGACAACGTGTCTGGCGGAACGGCTTCACATGCAGATGAGCTGTACTGCTTCAGCTGTTCAATTGTTTCTGGATTCTGGCGGTACACCTTGTCTTTCAAGTGTCCCCACAGAACGAAGTCACAGGGGTTCATGTCTGGCGAATAGGGAGGCCAATCCACGCCGCCTCCTGTATGTTTCGGATAGTCCAAAGCAATCACACGACCATCGAAATATTCATTCAGGAAATTAAAGACGTCGGCCGTGCGTTGTGGCCGGGCACCATCTTGCATAAACCACGAGGTGTTCGCAGTGTCGTCTAAGGCAGTTTGAACCGCCACAAATTCACGAAGAATGTCCAGATAGCGTGATGCAGTAATCGTTTCGGATCTGAGAAATGGGCCAATGATTCCTTTGGAAGAAATGGCTGCCCAGACCAGCACTTTTTGACGATGCAGGGACGATGGGACTGCAACATGGGGCTTTTCGGTTCCCCATATGCGCCAGTTCTGTTTATTGTCGAAGCCGTCCAGGTAAAATAAGCTCCGTCAGTAAACCAAATGCTGCGCACATGCATATCGCCGTCATCAATCCTTTGCACTATATCGTTAGCGAATGTCTGTCGTGCAGCAATGGTAGCGGCGCTGAGGGGTTGCCGTGTTTAAATTTTGTGTGGATAGAGGTGTAAACTCTGGCGCATGAGACGATACATGGACGTTGGCGTCATTTGGACCTCAGCTGCAACACGACGAACGGAAACCCGAGGCCGCTGTTGGATCACCTGCTGCACTAGCTGCGCGTTGCCCTCTGTGGTTGCCGTACGCGGTCGCCCTACCTTACCAGCACATTCATCCGTCACGTTCCCAGTCAGTTGAAATTTTTCAAACAGATCCTTTATTGAATCGCTTCTCGCTCCTTTCGTTACATTAAACCTCCATTGAATACTTCGTCTTGTTGCAACAACACTGTGTTCTAGGCGGTGGAATTCCAACACCAGAAAAATCCTCTGTTCTAAGGAACAAACCATGTTGTCCACACCACACTTGCACGTTGAGAACAGCACACGCTTACAGCAGAAAGAAGACGTACAGAATGGCGCACCCACAGACTGCGTTGTCTTCTATATCTTTCACATCACTTGCAGCGCCATCTGTTGTTGAAAATTGTAACTACTGTAACTTCGAAAGTTTGTCCGCCTGAAAATGTTCTGTTGTCCCAAGCATATTGCAACAAACGTTGTATTTCTATCGCTGCTCGTTTAGTTTTTATTGCCGTTTCAAATATACCGGTCATTTTTGAAACAACCTGTATGATTTACAGTCCTTCACGTTCTGCATGTGATATCCTTAAGCCCAGAAACTGCAATGAAATAATTGTGTTGCTCATAGGAACGATATTAAAGAGCGTGCGAAGACGTTGCGACTTGAATAAAATCTTAGCATTTCTCCAGGACGCATGGAGTTCTTTCAATAGAACATACTAGACAAATGCCTCACTATCTATCAAGAAATACTATTTGCCGTAAGACTTTACCAATATACTTAATTCATCGAACCAAAACGGGTGAGAGGAGTGTCTCACATAATGGCAATTGAATGAAAACATGTAAGTTGAACAAACTCTTGGCAAAGTTGGGTACTCAGCTGCATTTAGACGATGTCTGCTAGTATATTACACCATGGATGTTCGTCGCTGAGTTCCCTTCAGACTTGTTTATTTTTCCTCTTGATGCCATCTCCGGGTACCGTAATTATCAGACACTTACCAACATAGTACTCTGAGATCACTGCGTTACACATTTCGACCTATAACTAATATCAGCAATTTATGAGATCACGAGACATGAGTCGACGATTTCGTGGCAGTCGTTCCTGCCCCCGAACTTTCACAGTGCCCTCACGTTCAAAACTTCGCACGTAATTCACGAAGTCAAATTACGAACTCGCATTCGAGAAATTTGCTTCTATTTATGAGTGGACATGTTGCGTGCCGTTCGTAATGTTAAGTTTAGCACATAGCAGGTGGTACAACGGTTAAGCCACTGCTTTGTCCCGAATGTGACCAGTGATTAACTACTGTCCACACATCAATATTAACGTTTTTTGTGTTTTTCCTGTACCGCCTAGCTAAAAGGAGGTAGCCATATTTTGGAACGTGGTATACCGATTTCTTTCTCCATCCATTCCTAATCGTAGCTTTCACTAAGTCGCACAACTGTAATAAAATTATCGTTCACAGAAAGTTTAGGGCTACAACTCCCTTCTTTATTCTTTTGCTACACAGCCCTTCAGCAGGCGTTGTTATTCTTGTTGTAAGGTTTTGAATCACAGGAATGTCATGGAATATCATTAGTTATTAGTCATTAGTTATTAGTGTCAAAATAATGCAGAAAGCCAGCTCCGGCATTTGGAAAGATCCATGTTAACTCAAGCCGCCGGCCGGAGTGGCCGAAAGTTCTAGGCGCTTCAGTCTGGAACCTCGCGACCGCCACGTTCGCAGGTTCGAATCCTGCCTCGGGCGTCGATGTGTGTGATATCCTTAGGTTAATTAGGTTTAAGTAGTTCTAAGTTTTAGAGAACTTATGACCTCAGATGTTAAGACCCATAGTGCTCAGAGCCATTTGAACCAACCAACTCAAGACTTGAGAGAGTCGAAAAAACATGGGCATAAAAAAATGTAGGAAGCCTGTCGGGGATAAGATACCTGTTACTCAGATAAATAAAGTGGTCTATTAATCACTGCACGATACCTCTAGGTGGCTTAGTCTAGACCCTGCATATTGTTAATTACACGTATCGTCCCTCACAGGTTTCAGTTAAGCAGAACTACAAAAATTATTCAACCAAATAAATTTCCAAAAGTAACTGTTTTGACACAGTACAATCAATGGCATTTCTAACTACTGTACCAAAGTGATCCTTTCGTTAGACGAACTGATACACGGTGGCGCAAAAAAATATCAATAAGACATGAGAGATTTGATAATGCGAGAAGAATTTGACAGAGCCTGAAACACCCAAGTCGAAATAAGGCTCCGGGAATAGGAGATACTGCGTCAGAGCTACTGACAGTCTCGGGAGAGCCAGACATGACTAAATTCTTCCATGTAGTGTGCATGATGTGTGAGACAGGCGAAATGCTCTCACAATTAAAGCAGAATGGAATTATTCCAACCGCTGATAGGTGTGAATATTACAAATCTATCAGTTTAATAAGCCATGGTAGAAGAATACTGAAACGAATTCTTTATGAAAAAATGGAAAAACTGGTAGACGGCTCCCAGAGAGGAGATCAGTTTGAATTCCGGAGAAAAGCAGGAACATGCGAACCATACGACCTATCTTAGAAGATATATTATGGAAGAAGAACCTACGTTTACCGCATTTGTAGACTTAGAGAACGCTATGGAAAGTTCAGACACGAGTACACTCAGGGGTAAAACACAGGGAACTTTGGTCCATTTATAACTTGTACAGAAACCAGACGGTAAATTTCTCTTTAGTTTCCTTTACTGGTTGCTGAAAAAACAGACTGAATAACATGTTGGATAGGCTACAACCCTATCTCACTCCCTTCTCAGTCACTGCTTCCCATTCATGCCCTTCGACTCTTATGTCGTAGCCTATACAAGATGTTATTTAATCTGTGTGTTCAGCAGTAAAGGAAACTAAAGAAAAATTTGGAGTGGGAGAAGTAATAAAAACTTTGTGATTTACCAATGACATAGTAATTCAGTCAGAGACAGCCAAGGACTTGGAAGAGCACTTTAACGGAATGGACAGGTCTTGAAAAGAGGATATAAGATAATCATCGACGAAAGCAGAAGAAGGATAAAGGAATGTAGTTGAATTAAATCAGGTGATGCTGTGGGAATTCGTTGAGGAAACGGGACACTTAAGGTGACTGATGAGGTTTGGTATTTTTGTAGCAAGCTAAAGATGATGGCTGTAGTTCGGATTTGGATTGGCAAGAAAAGTGTTTCCGAATTCCATAAATTTGTTAACATCGAATATACATTTAAGTGTCAGGAAGTCTTTTTTTGAAAGCAATCGTATAAGTAAAGCCATGTCTGAAGTGAAATATGGCAGATAAACAATTTGACTTGAAGATAATTGGAGACTTTGAATTGCGACGGAATAATGCTGAAGATGGGGTGGGTGGATTGAGTAACTAAAGAGGAGGTACTGAACAGAGCTGGAGATAAAAGAAATTTGTGTGAAACGTCCCCTTAGAAAAATTTATACAAGACTGGTCTATGTGAAACGTCCTCTTTGAACAATTATACACGACTTTGCTTAAACTGACACATATTATTTTTATAGCGCAACGCAATCTGACTTCCAAAAGTCCCTACGAAAGAATGGCCCTGACTAACATTAACCTATACCTTTCACAAATCACTTACCTCACAAAAAATCTTCGTTACTCGAACTACTGCAATACAGGGAGCACCAATACTGAAAGCTAAATAAAAGATTCTAACTACGGAAGGCACTAACTACTGATAGGTATAGTTAGCAAATGAAAGATTTTAATAGAGAACAAACAGTGTATTTACCTTAATAGTCAAAATATATATGATAGTTCATGACATCCAGTCTTACAAATTACAAAACTCCGCCATCTCTCTCCCCACGTCCACCACTGCTGGCGGCTCACCTCCAACTGCGCAACGCTACGCGCTGTTAACATCGAGCTGCCGCTGCCCAACGCTACAATGGCGAGTATTACAACAATGCCAACCAGCCACAGACTGCACACGGCACAGCCAGTGATTTTCTTACAGAGGGCTACGTGGCGGCGGCGTTACCAATAAAAAAACCTAAACAGCCTACTTACATGTGGCACATAGTAACTAGAAGAAGGGATAGGTTGATGGAGACATTCTGAGACATAAAGGTATCACTAGTTTAGTACTGGAGGGAAGTGTATAGGTTGAAACTATTATTGTAGAGGGTGACCAAGAGATGAATTCAGTAGGGAGATTCAGAAGGATATTGTCTGCAATAGTTATTCGGAGATGAAGAGCCTTGCATAGCATATAGTAACATGAACAGCTGTATCAGACCAGTCTTCGAACTAAAGACAACAACAATAACAACAAAAATGCATTGGATAATGCATAAAACAAAACACGTAAACTGGGTATTTATCAAGACAGAAGATGTTCAGCTAGCCCTGGGCAAAAGGTAGCTACAAACAAAATTGATGGAGCATATTGACACATGGACTGTAAGAAGTTTTACTTTCTGTAGTCCCAGGATACATACGACTGAAACAGGGATGTTTAAGAATTAAAGGTGCAGTCCTGGATGTGATATGAGCAGTTTATGAAAGACATATTTTAGTTTATATTTTTTATTTACAAATTGAACATCACTTATACTGATAGATATTTGCGTTCACTTTATGATGTAGCAGGTAGCTCATTACAAATGCAAGTCTGTATCATAAAGCTGGCAGTTGTCAAAAGCAGACGAATTTTCATGATGGAATCATAAAATTGGTATGCTGATAAGTTTTATGACTGTGCAACTCGCTCTGTTATTACAATGCAACATAAACATCGCCAAAAAATTTTCGGCATCACTGCACACTTCCATGTAGAATGACATGCATATTCAATTGCGCAGCGCAGCAGACAGTCGTTGTTTCATAACTACGAGCGTTGTGTAGGGAAGGGAAATTCATAACATTCGCACAAACTTACGCTCTATCAAATAAAGCGCCAGTGCTCGTGTTCTGAAAGATGGTATCGAGAATTCCGAAACGCTTTCAGCGTATCATGTGGCTTTACTGCAATGACAAATCTGTATTGAGAAACTAAATTATACAGTGTAGCAATTTCTATAAATTACTTCGTAGTCTGAGACTCACAGCCTAATAAACTCATTTTATTCAGTCGCAATTAAATTTATAATAAATGTTATCAAGATTCACCATATTGTATCATTGTATCAACCATCTGTCTTCGCTTAAAAGTTGATGAATACAAAAGCAAAGTAAAAATATGTTCAACTTTTGTAGTCCTGTCTTCCTCAGTTGCGTGTAATATTACGGTATATTGATATTTTTACTTATGGACCGTCTGACATAAGAAGAAGAACAACACTAAAAATGCAACATGAGCGTAATATGTAATAAATTGTCCACGCTCCCTGCCACTGATGATTACTTGCAGAAAATAAAGGCGAAACGGGTATGGCACTAAAATTGTGTTTTATTCAGTTGATGTCAGACTGGTCCATAAGTAAAAATTATCAATATACCGTAATAAAAATTTGTTGGTTATTTCACATATGTAACTGGCAGTAGCATAGTAACTACTTTCTAGTTCCTATTATTACTAAATATACACTGCCCGACAGAACTATTAAGTACACAGAAAACAAGGTCGGATGCCAATATAACGTCATACACGTACACACCATCACCAGGTATTTAAATGATTGGAGTCGCAATCCTTTGTTAGCGGTAGGGCAACCAAGGGAGTTCATTAATTCTTTTCAATTCAGTTTTGTTATCAGGCGTAGTAGCATACAACAGAGACTTGACGCACAGGCGTGTGAGATGGCATTATCAGCACCAGACAGAATTTGAAAGGGGACACATTTTCGGTCTCCACTTGGCTGACTGGTCGAATAGTGAAGTGTCTAGAACACGTGCGACATTCGGATGGGACAGCTGGCCTATGGTGGACCGCCTGGAGGGTGAGGGCAGACATACTCGTCAATGTTCGTGACCACCATGGCCGAGTGTCGCCTTATGGTGCGCCAACCACATCGAAACCCCTTCACATCTACTCCTGGAATCCGAGGAGAAATAATAGACTCTCCCCTATATTCTGTGTCGTCCTGAACCAGTGCTCGGAGACTAGCAACAGCTGGACTACAGAATTACCATCCCAAGCGCAGGTTTCCATTAATACCACAAGTGCGTTGGATCCGGAGAGACGCCATGACCCAGAAGCATGGACCATTGCGGAATGGCGTCTATTATGTTCAGTGAAAACGCATGTTTCAGCAGTGCCCTGAGTGATCACAGTGGACGACTATGGCGGCCACCTGGAATAAGCCTAATTGATCCACTGTTTTAGAGAGACACCACGATGTTACTTGTGGCGTTATGGTGGGAAAAACCGTATGGTATGACGTCAGGTTTCGGCTGGTAGAGACCGAGGGAGCCTGACGTCACAACGGTACGTCATAGGCATACTTTGTCCTCATGTGCAACCTTGCAGGCAACAGTATTGTGGCGTCATTTTTCGAAAGGACAGTGCTCAATCGCACTTGTCAGGCGTCTCTTTGAGCTGTCCTAATTGCAGTGACGTACTCCCATGGCCAGAAAAATACCGAGATCTATCACCAATGAAATGTGTGTGTGACCAGCTTGGCAATCGTCTGCGTTCCAGTATCAATACCACGGTATCAAGGACGGTTTACAACAGCTGACGGTCAGCTAGCCTCACGAGAGGTTCCAATGGATTTATGATACACTTCCCAATCGATTTAAACAAAGTATTCAGATCAGAGGGATTGAGTCGTACTAATAAGTTGGTTCATCATACAACAGAACACTGGCTCGATATTGTTTCGCAGGAATAATATCAAATGCTGTGTCCACCCATGAAGTTTCAATATGTTTCCTCGTCCCCTTCTCTGCCGAAAAATGTAGCTGTTGTACAAGACACAAATACACTCGCAAGCACAATAGGGTTCCTTAATTTGCTCCTGCAGCATATCGAGTGGATACTATGACACATAAAACATTGGTTAATTTTATTATGAGGCAGATAAGAATAATGACTCTACTTTGTACGATCCATTGCCACAGGAACGTAGTAGGTATTTACGACTGTCTCTGAATAATAACGTGTTACTTGACACAGTGCAAAATATAAGAGATCACTCAGACTATATTTAACAAGAACCTACATGTACACATGTGACTAATACTTTGATCACACAGCTGGTGTGCTATATGACGATGCTGTCTTAGTCGATGAATGCGGAATTGGCTGAGTTGCACTGTGCTATCTCGGCTGTGAGGAGGAAAGTGTACCCGGTGGCGTAGCAAAACGTTTTTGGGCGTGGCTACACCGGTACGCTCATTCGTCGAAGTGGCATGGAGCAACTGTCTTCCCTTGTGGTTACGTTGTGAGGTACCTACCTTGCTTTGCCACCTAGCTTTTTGGACAACGCCACAGAAACTTCTTCTATAAACAACCACATATTGTGAGTGAGGTAGAGTGCGAAGCAACTGAAATTTTCAGTGACACAATGCGCCAAAACTACTGTTACAGTTGCTGTGTATGTACTTTTAACACCTTAGAACCATTTCCTGTATTACATCTATATATTCTGTGGTCCATTCGCTCATTTACCAGTAGTGAAACGGAGACGATAAACTCTCGGACACCACCCATGCTGCTGCATAAAGTCAGCAGTGCTTTCCACTAAATCTAACCTCGTAAAATACTCCTTCCACCTAACAGTGATAGTTAATCATTTAAACACGTGGTAGATAAAATAAATCTTCGTCACTGACGCACATTTTAACATATGGTTAAACATTCGTACCCAGATAAAACATAATAGATGATGGATGGAAATGAAGAAACAGCCCTACTTGAAGCTAAGCATGATCTGAGAATCATGCCGTCTATGGGTTCTCAAGGAAACTTCACCTGAAGTCCACCAAAGTTCTCCACGATTATGTATTGTTTATAGAACGGTAACTAAATAACTCTCTCCAAACAGACCTTGAAGTTCCAGTGGTACGGACCGACCGCCGTGTGATTCTCAGGCTACAGGCCTTTTGGATGAGGATATGGAGGGGCACACCACTCTCCTAACCGTTGTGAGTATAGAATGGTACAGGAGAGATATTGCAGATGTGGACAACTGCCAAGAATCTCAAGAAGACGGTATTTGCAGTTAAAATTACAGCTTGATGATAGGGCTGCTTGCCGGCCGGAGTGGCTACGGTTGCAGGTTCGAATGCTGCCTCGGGCATGGATGTGTGTGATATCCTTAGGTTAGTTAGGTTTAAGTAGTTCTAAGTTCTAGGGGACATGACTTCATATGTTAAGTCCCATAGTGCTCAGAGCCATTTGAACCATTTGATAGGGCTGCTTAATAAATAATACAATACATTTTCTTATGAAAGCAGGTTAGTTTTATTCATAAACCCAATATATCATATTATTTCGCACTATTGTGGCTACAAAACCATATTTTTCATCATAATCTATGTTCAATACGGTGGCCTTACAGCACCTTACATTGACGGCCTATATGTCCACACGGTACCAAGTAACAGTTGATGTCGGAGCCATCTTCTAGCTGCATCAATAACATCCCGATCACCTACGTGGATTGCATCCTTAAAAGTACACAAGAGATAGTAGTCGGAGGGTCGAGAAAGGGGTTGAGAGGTGGATGAGGAAGAACATTCCAATGTTTCATGAGCTCCTCTCGCATGTGCAGACTTCTACATCTACATTTATACTCCGCAAACCACCCAACGGTGTGTGGCGGAGGGCACTTTACGTGCCACTGTCATCACCTCTCTTTCCTGTTCCAGTCTCGTATGGTTCGCGGGAAGAACGACTGTCTGAAAGCCTTCATGCGCGCTCTAATCTCTAATCTCTCTAATTTTACATTCGTGATCTCCTCGGGGGGGGTGGGGGGGGGTGGTATAAGTAGGGGGAAGCAATATATTCGATACCTCATCCAGAAACGCATGAGGAATACTCAAGTACAGGTCGAAACAGTGTTTTGTAAGCCACCTCCTTTGTTGATGGACTACATTTTCTAAGGACTCTCCCAATGAATCTCAACCTGGTACCCGCCTTACCAACAATTAATTTTATATGATCATTCGACTTCAAATCGTTCCGCACACATACTCCCAGATATTTTACAGAAGTAACTGCTACCAGTGTTTGTTCCGCTATCATATAATCATACAACAAAGGAACCTTCTTTATATGTATTCGCAATACATTACATTTGTCTATGTTAAAGTTCAGTTGCCACTCCCTGCACCAAGTGCCTAACCGCTGCAGATCTTCCTCCATTTCGCTACAATTTTCTATTGCTGCAACTTCTCTGTATACTACAGCATCATCCGCGAAAAGCCGCATGGAACTTCCTACACTATCTACTGGGTCATTTATATATATTGTGAAAAGCAGTGGTCCCATAACACTCCCCTGTGGCACACCAGAGCTTACTTTAACGTCTGTAGACGTATCTCCATTGATAACAACATGCTGTGTTCTGTTTGCTAAAAAATCTTCAATCCAGCCACACAGCTGGTCTGATATTCCGTAGGCTGTTACTGTATCGAACGCCTTCCGGAAGTCAAGAAAAATAGCATCTATCTGGGAGCCTGTATAATATTTTCTGTTCTCATGCACACTTGTGTGAGGCCTTTCGTTGTCATGGAGAAGGAGATGTCCGCTTGCATTTTTGTGGTGACGAACACGCTAAGCTCGTTTCTGCAGTTTCCTGAGAGCAGCGCAATATGCTTCAGTGTTCATCGTGCACCATGAGGGAGGACATCAAACAGAGTAATCATTCCAGCGTTCCAGAAGATCGTCGCCATAACTTTATCGGGTGAGAAGTGGCTTTTAACTTCTTCCTCATGGTAGGGGTGGTGTGGCATTACTTCATGGACTGCCGTTTTGTTTCCGGCTCTAAGCGGTGAACCTACGTTACATCGCTTGCTGTGATGTTCAACAAGGATTGTCACGATCAGCCTCGTAACGGGTAAGGAGTTCCGCATACAGGTTCCTTGGTTGCTCTTTATAGTCTTCCATTAAATGACGAGTAACTCAGTGGACACACTCTTTTGGGTACCCCTAATTGTGGACCAGTGTGTCAGCACTACTAAAAGAAGGGTCTAGATGAGCAGCAAGGTTTTAGATCGTGATCTGTCGATCACCTCGAATAAGAGTGAACATTCGAACATTGTAGGAGGCACAGATGTTTGTGCCCAACGGAATGTAGGTGATGTGACATGTTCGTATAAGGTTGTTGGGATAATGGCAGGTGTCTCGTCTAACGATTCACACTGCTTTTGTTCACTGGCATGACCCTGTAGACATTCTCCAAACTCGTGATGGTCTGGTTTTCAGCCAAAAGAAACCTAGTGACAGTTACCTGCTGGGAACAAACCTCCGTTATAGACGCCATTTTGAAGGATTAGTATAGCGCTATCATCTATCGGTACATC
The DNA here is from genome assembly GCF_023897955.1 of Schistocerca gregaria. Lineage (NCBI taxonomy): Eukaryota > Metazoa > Arthropoda > Insecta > Orthoptera > Acrididae > Schistocerca > Schistocerca gregaria. The sequence goes on along the minus strand of NC_064924.1, from coordinate 115,664,999 downwards.
ATAAAATTGTGGGGTCCGAATTGGGAAAATTCCTGGAAGACCAAAAAATTTCCGCATTTTTTCAGCTAAAACGGTCAAGGAAAAATGTATTAAATTACTTCTTGAACGCCCCTAATATGACTCCTAAATTAACTGTAATATGTGGGCGATTGGAACATTAATCAAGGGGCTCAAACTCGGACAGCCATTGTACAGAAGCATATGCTCTCTTCCAGTTATAAGTATCTAGCAGTCTGAAATTTTTTATATTGGAAAAATACGACAAAAACAATAATCAATATTTTAGCTGCTACGACTTACTGCAAATATTTAAGAAAAATTAAAATTGCAAAATTCGTAGCTCGCCAGGTAGCTGGAGAAATGTGCACCACTGCCATAGCTGCACCACGCTGCACGTGCGTGGCTCCATTGCCTTTGTTGAGAGCAAAACGCGAAATAGATAGCACGGCACAACGTGGTAGTAATTTGTTTTGTGAATTTCCGTTTCTGTTGATATTTTCCCTGTTACAATTGTATGCAGTTGCAGTTCGTTTGAATTTGCAACTTATTTAATATACATAATAATTAGCAGTTGCCTACGTGGCATCATTATGTATTAAAAATGGAAATAAAACAGAATATTTTACCTTTCGTATGTGCTAATTAATAGCGTTTGTCTTTCTGCAGGTTCCTAAGACTCACAACAATGTGTCCAGTTAATGTTTTCAACCTTCTAAAGACAAAATATGAAGAGGGTGATATGCAAAAGAAATCATCTATTTCTCCTGAAGCCCTACATATGCGTCCTTTCTTGGTTAATTTCTTGGATATTCATTCGAATGACGCCGATACTACTTTAGAAACTGTGTAAACATTAGAAGAAACAGCAAATAACTGACGATCCCATGAATTGTGGTTCGAACGACCTTTTTTATGTTAATTAAAGCCCAGAATAAAACCATATTATCTTCGTAGCCTGAAGAGGTTGGGTTGTTTGTGGAAAGAGAGCAAACAGCAAGGTCATCGGTCTCATCGGAATCGGGAAGGACTGGGAAGGAAGTCGGCCGTCCCTTTCAAAGGATCCATCCCGGCATTTGCTTGCCTGGAGCGATGTAGGCAAATCACGGAAAACCTAATTCAGGATTACCGGACGCGTGATTTAACTGTCATCCTAGCCTGAAAATAACATGCAGGGTAATAGCTCTATGTCGAAGAAAAGGCTACAAATTTTTTGGTTAAATATAGGGGGAATAAAACGATTAAATTCATGCAGTGTGCAAAACCGTTTCCGTTTCGTAAAGTCATTACATGAATTATATAAACGGAGCAAATTCTTGCAGGAAGTACGGAATGCACGCTAAACTGAAACTGATAAAATTGTGAAAGAAAAACTATTCAAAAAGTTTAGAACTGTTCGTGAGACTCAGTGAACCTTTACAGGGGGATATCTACGCAAATGGGCCATCACGATTGCAAGTGAGAGTAACATTACTGATTTCCACGTTTCTTCAATATGCATAAACAGATTCAGGAAATTATATCGAAAATGAAGATGGAAAATTACAGAGTTTAATTAAAGCAAAGGTGTAAAGGATATGTGATTCAGGGTAACACTATATTCATAAGTAAGACGAATCTCCCTGTTATCTCCGAAAATACTGTGTATGAAGTTAGCCAATCAGGTATCGCGCAGAAACTGCGTGCAATCCGCACTTCATCATGTCGAACGAAAGAAAGTCAAAGTTGCTTATGCAGTCGATGAATGCTACAACACATTCCTATACAACAATGCCAACGATGAGTAACAATGAAATACTGTTTCTGCAGCTTTACACCCGGGTCCAGGAAGCCCAGGATAAATTATGGCTAAAACCTTTTAAGAAAGAACGGCTTGGATGTAAGACTCTTTTAATCAAATTAGCAAAATTTGGAAAAATGGAGGAGAATAATTTTCAGTGCTACATCCGAAACTTCTTCTTACCTGTTGACTCTTAGGCAAAACATAACATCAGATATGTCTTTAGGAGGACGAGAGAAAGGTTCAGCCTACCGATAAAGATATTTTCGACAGTGAGGAGCATTTTTCAGAAAATTGTTAGACAATATAATTATAATTTCTGATAGCTTTTTGTCATTTCAACTATATCAGCGGAATAGTACTGTTACACTTCAGTCATTTGTGCAGTGTCAGTTTGCATCACCAGATTTTGCGGGTTTGATCAAGTATGCCTGGTAAGCAGCAAAAAATGCAGAACGAATATAAATGATAACGTCCGTGTGCCGTATAAATCTGCCGTAATGACAGAAAAATGTCCGTCTTGGGTCGCATTCAAAACGAAAATGTGCCATTCCGTTCACAAAAATAATTGACGGACGTAATTTTGCATGTGTTGTGCGGTTGTATCCTACAGTCGATACAATCGTTCATAGTATTTGATACTTTCTTTATTTGTTTATTATGTTTCAATTGTTTGATTCGGAAAATCCGCTCATCCCACATGTGTGTCTTTAAGGAGCGTCGTTGCAACTGAGATTCATATTTTCAGTCTCCCTTTGTAAATGGAAAGGAACAAATTCACTTAGCTTTGTTTTCTTTTACATACGGTATTCACTCTTCAGCTTACATGAATACACTATTTGCAGCAGTACGTCAAGTACTCACCAAACATTTTACTTAGGAGAGAAGTTTTATTCTGCTGCCTGTTTGTGAAATACACGCTTTCTAAATTAAATTCTATGTTCATTATTCCATTTGAAATTTACCGCTTCCTCCCCTAGCTTCATAGAACATCTTCACAATTCTAATGGCTTCTAAAGGGACATTCACAGTGGGAATAGGCACTTTCTTCTTCCTTTTCTTCTAATCTCCCTCGCTGACGTGATGGTCACTGCAGCCCTGTTTCTTCACTTCATTTGTAATTTCATGTTCAGTTTGCGCTACGGCTGTAACAACTACATCATCTAGTCTTGCATACATTTCATAGTCGCACAAATTGAGCACATCACAACTGATTTCTGGCAGCAATGCAGATAGCAGCAGATCATCAGTGTCACCGAATGTGTCTTCAGTTTCGGCGGCATTTATTTCTCCAGCTGTGATTCTGGCATGACGCATGTGACCCGGCTCCAAGCTTTGGTACTGCTTCGGTTCGCATACATCAGTGTAATACAATAATTCTGCTTTTTCTCACTGCAGTGCGTCATTTCTAGTAATGTGAGCTACGATCGTTGTATTTCTGACTCCTAATTACTCCTTGATCCATGAGCTGCAATAAGCTCCCTGTGATGTCACCGCCAGACACCACACGTGCTAGGTGGTAGCCTTTAAATCGGCCGCGGTCCGTTAGTATACGTATGACCCGCGTGTCGCCACTATTAGTGATTGCAGACCGAACGCCGCCACACGGCAGGTCTAGTCTAGAGAGACTCCCTAGCACTCGCCCCAGTTGTACAGCCGACATTGCTAGCGATGGTTCACTGTATACATACGCTCTCATTTGCAGAGACGATAGTTTAGCGTAGCCTTCAGCTACGTCATTTGCTACGACCTAGCAAGGCGCCATATTCAGTTACTAGAATGAATTCTGAACAGACAATATTGTGAATCATGTACCGTCAAGAGCGACGTTCATCATTAATAGATTAAAGTTAAGTATCAAAGTAATTACGTCCGCTTTCTGAATTCTAATACCTAGTCATGTTCCAGACCTCACGTCAGTATAGTTCTTCCCTCCTCACGCCAGCCTGCGTGAGCTAAATCGAGTGCATTTCGGCCTCCTCTAGTAACACGGTGTTGGCTCTTCTATCAGCTACAATACTCCCCTTCTAGTAGCAGTTTAGAGTAAGTCGCTGGAACAACGAAGAATACGCAGTGACAGGAGAACTAATTTAGGTCATGCCCGGTTTCATCCAGGATCGTTGCTTTTGCGCATAATACCTGCAGAAACTCACAGGTATCTCATACAGTCCAGATGCTCTCCCACTGCTAAGCTGATTTTATTTTCCATTATCACTTATGTTAATATCTACCATTCAGGATTCCTGCGATGACTGAAAGAGGGACCGTATCATGCTTGATCTTCCACGGTAAAACAGTTTCCGATGCGGAAATCAATATTTCGGCTTTTCTGTGTCTGATATAAGCTTGCTGCCTGTCGCCTGTAGCCATTTGCCTTTCCGTAAGTAAGTACCATGTCGGTAAGGTCTTCTTTCGAATACGGAACCATTGTCTACAATTCTGTTATCACGTCCACTCCAATGTGAGTGAGCAAGAGAAGTGAATCGGACACGGCAGGGCATGACGTATGAGGAAAAGTACCACCATCTAGGAGGAAACCATGTATATAGTAACTGTGGCTGTATGGTACAGCATGGAAACCGTCATCAATCTATCCCTAGAGTATGTACCGGGCGATCAAAAAGTCAGTATAGATTTGAAAAATTAATAAACCACGGAATAATGCATATAGAGAGGTGAAAATTGACACACATGACTAGAATGACATGGGGTTCTATTAGAACGGATGGCGCTGGACAGCAAAGCGTCAATGACTGCGCATGACAATCGTGTATAAAAGGAGCTGTAATGAGAGAGAGAATCAGATGCGCCAGCAGTCGCAGCATGTTGACGTTACCTGAAAAGGCGCTTTTAGTGAAGCTGCATTATCAGAATGGGAAATCTGCTAGTTCAGCGTTACGATCCTATCGCCATAGGAAGGGGATACGAATGATTTCGAAGTTCGAAGCCACTGGTTGTTTAGACGATACACCCCGTAGTGGGCGACCGAGCACAAGCCGTATTGCTGCTGAGACAGTTCAGGAAGAAATCGAGACGGTAGCGGGTTCGTCTATGCACGGGGATGTCAGCGCTGGTGCAGTCGCACGTCGCACCGGCATTCTATACACTACTGTTTGGTTGGCACTAAGGCGTACCCTCGGATGGTATCCGTACAAAATCTATCGGCATCGTGAACTGTTAACTGGCGATTTAGTTAAGCATAGGGCATTTGCGGTGTGGGCGTTTCAAAACATGGCGGAAGATGGCGATTGGTTGAGTAATGTGCTGTGGACCGAAGGAGCTCATTTCACGCTCCGAAGGTCTGTCAATGCCTACAACTGCAAATATTGGGCTACTGAAAATCTAAGAACTGTCGTGGAAACTTCAACGCACGACGAGAAAGTCACTGCGTGGGTTGGATTTACCACATCTACCGTTATCGGGATTTTTTTTTTCGAGGAAATGCTTGATTTTGGTTTTGTAAATGCTACCGTGACAGGTGAGAGGTACGACGATATGTTACAGAATCATATCATCTGTAGCGTGGCTGAAACATACCTGCTGGAACGTACGATGTTTATGCTGGATGGCGCTCCACCCCGTATTGCTAGACGCGTGATAGATCTCTTGCGCGCGTCGTTTGGTGATGATCGTGTGCTCAGCCGCCACTTTCGTCATGTTTGGCCTCCCAGGTCCTCAGGCCTCAGTCCGTGCGATTATTGTCTTTGGCGTTACCTGAAGTCGCAAGTGTATCGTGATCGACTGACATCTCTAGGGATGCTGAAAGACGCCATTGCCTCACCATAACTCCGGACATGCTTTACAGTGCTGCTCACAACATTATTCCTCGACTACAACTATTGTTGAGGAATGATGGTTGACATATTGAGCATTTCCTGTAACGAACATCATCTTAGCTTTGTTTTACTTTGTTATGCTAATTATTGCTATTCTGATAAGATTAAGCGCCATCTGTCGGACTTGTTTTGAACTTTTGAATTTTGCGGTTCTAATAAAACCCCATGTCATTTTAAGCATGTGTATCAATTTGTACCTCTCTATCTGCATTATTCCGTGATTTATTCAGTTTTCTAATTTATACTGACTTTTTGATCACCCGGTACACGCTGGAAGAAATCAGGCATCAGATCCCATCCCATGTTCAAAGAATAGCTGAAGTAAGTAGGGCACTTTCGGTACACAGCATCTTGCGTTACGTGAACCAAGCGCATATTCATTGCGACCTCTGCGTTTCACTGTAAATTGTTCGACGTCTGGCAGTAGTTTCATTAATGCTATGACAGTTAATGAAATAACAGTTCTTCAAGAAGCTAACGAATAAGGCTACGAGTTGCGAGGGAGTCATATTTTTAACGAGTAGTTTCTTTAAAATCGGCTAAGAAAGGCAGCAGATTGTCCGGTTAGTGCGTCTGCCATCCACGCACTGAGGCGAGCCACCCAGCTGCCCCACGGCGCCTCTCCCTGACCGTCTCTCCCCTTTACCTGGACTCGAAGCACCGTTGCGGAAGCTGCCTGACGCGCTGCTCCGCTATAATCTGGGACTTAAGCCGTCGGCACACGAACCGTGCATCTGAACGTTGTGCATTGAGCGTGCCTAGTTTCTGACGTCATAGCGTGGAATACCAAGTTGATGAGTCTTCTTGAACGCGCTAAGCAACATGCAGGGTGTACATAAAGTTCGGGAACGATTTCAATTATTTATTGCACAAGAATCAAACATTATATAGATATCATACATATGTCATTTTGAAGAGAAACCCTGAGAGTTTTTTTTTCTCCTCATTTATACTGTCGCAGCGTAGTATGATAATCTGCCGATAGTCAAGGTAGTGGCACACTTTGAAATTTCTAAATAAGTCTTTACTGCAACTTAAATAACTAAGAGGGTGAAACTTCTACGTTTTCACTAAACTGCTTAATGCAACTCAACCTTATTAAACTGCTGAGTGAAACTGAGTGGAACTGGAGCTACTGTCTCTTTACCTTTCTTTCATCATTTCAAACACTGACCTACAGAATTTTCCCTGACAAGAAAGATTCAAGCTAAACTTATTCACTTATTACCCATAATATAAAAGCGCAACGCAATCTGACAGCAAATAATTGACACAAAAGGATGACCCTGTATTCGAAGAAATCCTAACAATAGTCCATACACTTTATAAGTCACTTACCTCACATAAAATCTTCATGACACGCACTACAGCAAATACAGCAAGCAGCAACTACAGCCAGCTAAATAAAAAGATTCTAACTACTGTAGGCTTTAACTGCTAATAGGCATCTGGTTAGCAAAGAAAAGATTTGTTGCTGAGCAAACAATGTTTATCTTAATCATGTGATATACAGTTCCAAAAATTACCTAATGATCAATAATTCCATTATCCAAACAATAGCAGAAACATCAATCATCATTTTACAATACATTTCCCACCAACACTAAATCTCCAAGACGGACACACGTCCCGGCCCTCCGCTCGTACTAGCCCTTCCAACCTCCAACACTGCTAATTAACTTGTAACTGCCAGTCCCTACAACCACAGAGTATCTTAGCGAGGGTCAGAGATATTAATGCAGTCTTTAGAGCTGCTAACATACAAACATATAAACAAGCTACTTACAACATGGCGAGTTAAGGTGCGGAGCGAGCTTTCTGTGTATTATAATTCGAGAAAAACAAGTGTGCTACAGTTGTACAACGGATGTTTAGAACCACGTACGGTAAGAAGCCACCGAAGGCCATTTACCACTGGCACCCCAATTTCGTTAGACGGGTTACTTGTGCCAGGCAGAGAGAAGCGGACGTCCCATTGTGAGTAAAGTGAATGTGGAGCGCATACGAGTGACATACGTAAGGAGTCCAAAAATATCGGTATGTCGTGCATCTCGTGAACTCGAAATGGCTCCAATGACAGTGTGGAAAGTCTTGTTACTAGAACTGCCTATGAAAACCTTCAAATATGAGGTAGTGCAGACGTTCAATAACGAAGACAAGGACAAGCGTTTTGGGTTTTGTTCGCAGTTGCAACAATTGAATGAGAATGGGAATGGTATTGTTGATCGCTTGATTTTAAGCGACGAAGCGACTTTTCGCACTAATGGGAAAGTGAACAGACATAATTTTCGAATCAGGCGTACGAAGCGTCCACACGAATGTATTGAATTTGAGCGTGAGTTCCCACAGAAATTTTTCTACCTTGTCACGTCGAAAACTGTATGGGCCATTCTTCTTCCCCGAGAGCATTGTCACTGGATATTCCTGCTGGGACAAGTTGCAGCAATGGCTGATGTGTCAAATGCAATCGGACACTCCGTTCATCTTTCAGCAGGATGGAGCTCCACCCCATTTTCATCACGAAGTTCGTACGTGAAAACGGAGCTTCCGAATCGATGGATCGGCGGTATTAGAGAAGGGGACAGCTGTTTCTTGAAATGGCCTCAAAAGATCGGGTTTATGTAACGCCTGTACCATATGATGTAGCAGAGCTCCGGGAGAGAATACGGGAAGCGAGTGCCACAGTCGACGACGACAAGATGGATCGGATATGGCAAGAATTCTATTCTCGTACTGACCTCTGCCGGTTCTTTCATGGTTCGCATATCGAATGTTTGTACAAGAAAAAAAAAAAAAAACTTTGCGGGTTTCTCTTCAAAATGCAATATGTATGACAGCTATACAATGTTTAGTTCTTGCGCAATTAATAATTTATAGTGTTCCAGGACTTTATGTAGACCTTCCACTGCATGTCAGATATTCTGAACATACGTCTAAACATTGACCAATGAGATAGTAGAATGCCACCTACGTCACACGCACGCTATTTCCCTTCTGTAAAGAGTTGTGCAGTGCCTTATGGACCCTCAGTTCAAGCCTATAGGTATATATGATGATTCTGAGCACCAGCAAATAGAGAATCACTCGAAAACCAGTCGTTAATTGAGCTATTAGTTGCAATAAAATAATGAAGAACATCATATTCGTGGCAAAAGAGTTATTGCAACTTGCTTATTATGTGAGTATGCTATTTGAAGGCACCGACAATATGATGATCCATCACGGCATGTTCTTGATAAAATTTGTTACAATTAAATGTCAATTAATAACATAGCTGCGAGTAAAGCTTTAAGCAAGTGACAAGTGGCAAATGGCTAATGGCAAATGGCAAGATGCTAGCAATAGGTATCAAATATTTGCCGGAAGTTTAACGCAGTTAGCAGCGTAAGAGGTTCACATTGAATTGTGTGATGTGGTGGTGGTTCAGATTCCACGTCGTCAAATTTTTTTCTGACATTCTGATACTTTCTTAATAGTGTAATATAAGTATAGATTACAATATTCGATGTTATTTAAATATAAGGGCACTCTTTTTGAGGGGTGAGTTTGGCCGATTTGTTTTAACTACAAGAGAGCTTGAACTACATCCAGAAAGACATTTTCTCTTTCTTTCTTTTAAGTTTTGTAATTCACATGTAGAGATTCTGCTACTAAGTGGAACAGTGATCAAGTGATCAGTAATCAACTAAAAAGTAAGAATGATGAAATAATTTTTATCTCTTGTGTAGCACTATTGTAAATTCGTATCGCACTGTTTGTCATGGAATTTTCATAAGCTAATGTCCTTGCTGACTGACCATTGTAATTTCCTTTTTGCCTTATAATGTTTTACGGGTACAGAAGTTCTTATTTATGTATGCTACAGGAAGAAAAACCTACAATATGGGCAATAGAGAAAAGGGCGCTTTATTAGAGATAATGAGGGAATTTGACAGCTGTCCATTTCGTAACCAGTGTGATTTAACAGTCAGATACAGTGAACTGGCCCTGGAGTGCGATACGATCGTCAATGCCATTCACGCATTCAGTGCCGTATTCACGCTTCGTTTCTGAGCGTTCAGCAGCACGTTCAACTCGGCACGCTCAACGTTGATGTTAGACAGCACGATTCGTGTTTCGACGGCTTCAGGGGCGGCGCGCACTATCCACAACTCGGCGGCTCCTCTGTCCGTGGCATTAGTTTTCAGCGGAACTCAGCAGCAGCAGCGTTCCTCCTGAAGATGGTGCACAAGTGGGTCGACGAAACATCATGTAATGCTGCTTTTAGTAACCGGCACAAAACTCGGAGAGGGTACCAGAAACAAATACAGTTCTACACATTCCTGCCAAATTACAAGTTTTGGCGTAATGCGTAGTTGGGTTTTGGTGGTGACTGAGAGATGTGTTAGGAGTGTGGTGTACCATCGACAATGAAAGTGTTAGACCACGGGAGCCAGCTGAGCTGAGCAACAGTGTGGAAGATGGAATAGAATGTGCCTCATTGAAAGTGTCAAAAATTTCAAATCGGGCTGTGTCACTGCTACTGGGTACTATAGACCAACCGTGCGGAATCAACCGAGCGGTCATAGGCGCTGCAGTCGTGGACTGTGAGGCTGGTCCCGGCGGAGGTTCGTGTCCTCCCTCTGGTATGGGTGTGTGTGTTTGTCCTTAGGATATTTTAGGTTAAGTAGTGTGTAAGCTTATAGACTGATGACCTTAGCAGGTAAGTCCCACAAGATTTCACGCACATTAGAACACTTTAACTATAGAGCACACTGCTGTGCACCATTTTGTTGAGAGGAGCAGATCTTAAATTTTGTGGCTGGGCAGTAATGTACATTGGTGACAACTACTTTAAATACTTTTGCATCATCTTCCAAGCAAATTTACTACAGGTTTCTTAACATCTTGGCAGAAATTTGTGACACGAACCTGTTTTGACCAAAAGAATTTAATTCTGTGCGAAAATATATATTAGCAATGTGCGTATCTGCAGTTTCACATGAGAGCAAGAATTTATTTTTGTGGTTTATAGCGACTCAGTTTTTAGCTACAATCCTGTCAGAGTATCCAGTTGGAGTACTGCAGCTGAAAATAAGAAGTCACGTATCATCTCATCAAAAAGTAAAGCGATGACAGTGTACACGATATCTCCACACACATTAGAATTTAGTTAATTTTCAGTTTTGCTATAAAATAAGAGCAAGTGGGTTACTCTCTGGACTTAACTGACTTACGTGGTTAGTGTTTGATGATATTAAATTCTCCATCAAAAGCAAAGTTATCAAAATTGCAACGGTTTTACGATACAAGCCATATATAGAACGCTGCTTCGCGCATAGTAATAAAATAAAAACGTTTTCCCAATGTCGTATAAAATCATATTCAATTAAAATATAACTAATCTGTACTACACATATAACTAAACCCACATCTGCATGTATAAACTTAGCGCGTCCTTGCAGATCTGGTGGTCTAGATTAATTATAAGTATTAGGGAATTTCTAGTCTGTTCCATTGGCGTATTCTGTGAAGGCGAAATCGCTGCCTGTATACTTCTGTGCTTGCCTTGATTATCCTTTTTCTCTTGTCCTCAGCGGAGATATTATCAGGAGATCTGCCACACACTGCCGTTCTAAAACAATTTCTTTGAATTTTCCCATCATGGTTTCACGGGAATAACGTGTCCTTTCTCTGAGATAGTGCAACGGAAGTTCACCGAGCATATATAATACATTTCGGATGGGCTCTTATGGTCCAAATCGCTCATCTCTAAATCAGTTTGAATTCTGCTACCATACCTACCAGAAACGGCTCTATGTCTAGATCAAATCTTTTCGGAGGTTACGTTTGGTGCCAATAACTGATTCCCCCTGACTGCAATTGCTAATAGTGCATCGGAAGAATGATTGTCGTTAAACCTTTGTGTTAGCTCTAAAGTCTCCAATTATCTCGTCGTGTTCATTTCGCGAGTTGTATGTGGAATGAATTATTACGTTGTCTGGCTGTTCCTGGAAAGTACTCACCCTAAATCACAGCAGTAAAACTCTCTGTGATGCTCAACACCTCCGTGGTAGCCTCTGTCAGTGGAGTTTATGTAATGCTTTCGCGTCGACTGAACGATTCCAGAACGAAATGTGCCACTCTTCTCAGGAACTTCGCTACCTCATCTAAAGGTACTCCTTGGTAACAGCTGCAGATTAATGAACAGTACCGAAGAATCGATCGGACAGGCCACATCGCTCGTGGATGAGTAACATCTCGTAAACAGTCTTCCTATGAATCTCAGTCTGCCCTTTGCTTTTAGTACTTTTTTTTCTGCTCAAGGTCAATAAGGATAATCAATCCCAGATTTTTACTCCTAGTCACATTATTCCTAGATATTTCAGAACAGTTACTATTTCTGGCAATTTGTCACGAATGTTTTAGCGGTACAGTAGAGGATTTCTTTTCCCATGTGTGAGTAGTATGTCTTACTTATTTATATTCAGATTCAGGGTCAGCTTCTAGATTCATCAATGCTCTGTAGGTCATTCTTCAAATCGATAGTGTGTTTTGGCGTTGCTACTTCCTTACTGACAACCTCATCACCTGCCAACAGTCTTCAATAGCTTCGAACGATTTCAACAATAACATTTTTAGCAATCCTATGAAAATTCCTATGGGTACTCCGGAAATTACCTTTACAGCTGTCGAATTTGTTCCGTTAAGCGCCAAATGTCAATACTAAATGCCAATGCGGCCAGATGAAAAATGATTTCCTGAAGTTATGGAACACGAAATTATGCTGAGGGCCTTGTCTGCAGTGCTATGCATCCCATGGAGGCGTAGAGCTATCTTTCGTACGATCTCCGTTGCGGAATCCATCTTGATTTTTATATAGTATATTTGCCTTCCCCGAAAACGTCATAATTCTTTAGCATAAAATATGATTCATTATTCTACAATGGACTGATATCAACGGTATATGCCCAAAAGTAAGTGCATCTTTCCTGCTCTTTTTTTACTTCTCTGTTTTTTCTACAGTGAATGACGATAAAATGATGCAAGAATGTGAGGAAGTGGTTTTCCATAATGTTTGTAGAATCTCAAAGGTACCTCACCTGGCCCTCATGATCTTCCACTACAAAGCGATTGTAATTGCATTTCCATGCCGCTATCGGTTATCTCAGTATCTGGTATATCGACGTTCACAAGGAGGGACCATATTACGATCTTCCACGGTGAAACAATGTCGGAAGCCGTAATTCAGTATTTCGGTCTTCTCTGTTACCTTGCGTTTCATTGCCACTGTGGTCACAGAGTGGCTGAAGAGATGATTTGGAAACACTTTGTGGTTTTAGTTAAGACCAACACATCCTAAGGTTTTTACTTTAAAGTCACTGGACGCTTCTCTCATTACTCTCCTTATGTTTATTTTCGCTTCGTTTATCTTTTGTTTGTCAGTCATGTTTTGACTTCTCCCAAATCTGTGATGAAGCTCTGTTTGTTTACATAGCAATTTTCTAACGTGCCTATGAAACCACAGTACATGTTCGACATTCCTTGTTGCTGGGAACATACCTGTCTAAGGCATACTGAATGATGCTTTTCAATTTTTCTTTCATTTGTGCTCCATATATCCCTCCTCAGCACAGACTGTTTGACGTGGACTACTCATATACCCTCTCAACGTTAACAGATACGATACGTTGAGATATTTTTGTTGCTAGGAGGTCTACGAAAATGCCTATATGAAGTAATATTCTGACGAGACACTGAATATAATTCTGTGTCTGGCTGAACAGAAAAGTTATGAGCGACATTCTGCATGTTCTCTCCGTATAGCCTCCTGAGTCCTGAGATCTGTTATTATATTTTGAAAAGAACATGTATGAAAAATATGGAAACTATTCACTGGATTTAATAAAAATAATTTAAAAAATATTTGTGAATATGTGCAACTATAATCTACTTTACTTTAGATCCCAAGGAATTCAAAGCTATCGGCAGTAAAATTATTTTGGGTCTCAGGCTGCATTGTCAACTACAGTTTATAGTTATTAATGCGGCCTCAAACCCAGATGAAGTTTATAATAAAATATAATTTTGTAATAAAATTAATTTTATAATAAAATAATAAAATTAAAGTCTTCTGGGTTTGAGGCTGCGTTGTCAACTATGGTTTATATTTGACAATGAGGCATCAAACCCAGAAGAATTTTATTGACTGTGACAACTGCCGCGGAAGCCTACGTTTACACAATTCGAATCTAAGTTTTCCATTAATAACAGTAGGAAATAACTTTCAACGTAACTATAAGAAATATCGTAGTTTTTTATTATTTTACATCTCTTGAAACAGAAAAAATCGTGCTGTCATGCGGGCTCGCGTGATTCAACTCAGGTTCAGCAACAGTGAACAAATTGTCTGCCACACTCGCCAACTCAAACCGCGATTAACTCTACACGACACTACTACTCCTTGTAGGTTTACACCACGGAATTACAGTGGCAAAAATGTCCTCTCACACTTCTTGATGCAGATCAAATGACGTTTAATAAGCATAAATAAACAACCAAAAGTACATGAGAAAGCATAAATTAAACAGTTGACATTCTTTGTTAAAATGTTTGTAGAAATTGAACCTGTTTTACACCAGGTCGCTACGCAGCGAGTGCTGTGTTCAGTTATACAGAACCGACTGATGATACTTATTAGAAAAAAGTATCTCCTTATTAGATAGTTGTAGGACAAAAAGCCGTAATATTCCTTGAAATTAACCATTAAGTAACTGACCATAAAAACGTGATCCCAAGATCTAGGTAAACTACAGTGACGTTTCACTACGTCAAGGATAAGAATTACTGAACATGGAATTACGAATATATTTACATTAATCCGTAGTGGGACAAATTTCCTGTATAATTTCAAAGCCCTGTGTAATTGACAAAGCCATCGGAGCGCTGTGTGGAAGACTGCTACTCAGCGAATACATGACTTGTCAAGGTCTGAGCAGAACCCAAATTCATGAGTACAGGAGAGTATTCACTCACGATCACAGCACAAAAACTACTATAAAAGCCAATTTCTCCTTGCGTATAATCTCACAATTACGAGCTAACCATAGGAAAAGCAGCGCAAACCTAAACGCTACACTATCTCAAAAAGCAGCGAAAGAAGCGCCCGGCTGGCAGGACACATGTCGCCAGCTCCGCGACGGACCTCCGCCCCTGGGGTCCCGAAATATGAACAAGTGTGTGCTCTTGTCCGTCTTGTATCCTCATCCTTAACGTCACCGTTTGGAGGGGCGGTTTCGCAAGTTTTACCACCGTGTCAACCAACAAGTTTTCCGCAGTGTTGAAAATGCGGGTAAGGCCCGCATAATTTTCTCCGCAAGCCCATGTTGTGTTTCTGTAAACTGGCTAGAAGCTGGCGCTGGACGGGCTCTCTGTACCTCGTTTCCCACGTTGTGTACGGTAAAATGGCGGCGGCGTATTATCTGCATACGCTCCTTAAGGACCACTCGTATGACGCACAGCTCTGAAAAGGTGTTTTGTTGTACGCCGGCCTGGGAGTACCTTTACCTGCTGCGGCCTTAGAAATTCGGACCAACCTCGCGGAATTCCGTTCCTCGACCACACAACGCCTAATGCTTGCAGCTGCCCTTTCACACCACGTCGCTTCAATGGGGAGTTTAACAAGCTCCTGCTCCGGACATTACAAGCCGTTTTCCTCCACCCGGATAGTTTAGAATAATACAACAGCAGTGAATTCATTTGTGGTCGCTTATTGACATGTGACTAGCCACTTATGTCACAGAGTTCAAAACAAAAGATCAACAAATACACATCTGAGCTGTTATGAAAGGCAGCAGAGCAGTTTCGCTTTGCATTTAAGCATAAAAATGTTTAACAAATTACACATATAGCTGTACAAAGCTGTTTACAATTCACTCTACGTCAATTATGATAAGTTTCTATGTCTGTTATCTGGGACGTGTGCCCTGTTATTTTTCGGGTTTCTGGAGTTAGTAGCGATATTGGTTTATTTCTTTTAGGTGTACCAGGCTCCTGTTCTTTACTTCCCTTGTTTTCTTTAGTATCAGGTTACTCTTCATTACCTAGACTGTTATATCTGTTTAAAAGCTGTAGTCCAAAGCATCATCTTAAGACCTCTCAGTTGCAAAATCTTCTTTAGTGGAGTGTTGATTTTGTCTGGTTCTCTTTCTATTGAAACCAAGAACTACTAATTGCAACATCTGTAAACCAGTACACAGCTCTGATTGTCCATTTCCTAGCCCTTGCACGCACTGGGCAATAGAAACTGATTGTATCTATGTATCCACATCACCATTGTTGAGATTATAGTTTTTAATTACAATGGGCCTCTCAAACATGCAAATACTGTATCTTCTTTCTTTCTTCGACCACCTTCGGCGTGCGTCACTCGGTTCAAAAACCTTGTGCCGTAGAAAATATCACGGCCCTTTTGTTGTCCATCTGTGTTGTAATTCACTAGTTTTGATCATTTCTTACATACATATCGCTCGACCCTGATCCCTGTTACTACAGATCCTTATCTGACTTTCGCCGGACATGATTGTGAATGCGGTTCTTAATAGTCATTCCTGAAGACTCAAAGCCATCCTCAAACACCAAACTGAAAAGATTCATAGACGTAAAACGTCTATCGTGGTAAATTATATCGTGTTGTGAGCAACAAGACAACACCACTACTGATGTCACCTATAAGCAACTTTAAAAAAATGATATTTTGCCTTAGAAAGAAACAAAATCACAACTGCTCCATTACGATTGGTCAAGACAAACAGTTTGCTACCAACCAGTTTTTTGTTTGCCTTAAACATATTATTTGAAATCATAGTGGCATTGAGACGGAACCAGAATTTCACCAAAAGTAATGTGGAAAAATGTAGGTTGTAGAAAACAGCCCACTCAAACATTTTCCAGGAATGGATGCACTGTCCATTGTCGATTTTCCGTCTCTGATTTTCAGGAGTATGTAGTTATCAAATACAGCTTTTAGGGGTTTCCTAAACTGAAAATATCTATAACTAGATTTAGCCTCTGCGCACTGTTTTTACCAATACATCCTTATTATGGGATACTACAAGCAGGCCACATTGCTGCACAAAAGTAACTCATTACTTTTTGTGAAGTGGTTTCAAGAGACTTATCATACAGCAGAGTATATGTCTGCTTTGCTTGCTTTACAATGAGCTTAAACGTAAAGAAATCTGTATATTTCGAAAAATTATAAGCATGTGTCCTTTCTTCGGAACTCATCTGTGGATAAGGTTACCACCTCGGAAGATTTGGTTCGTGTAATATTTTTGCGTCCTAGATTCCTTTTTGTTTACGACTTCTGTAGCATCCTAGAAGAAATAAGGCATATGTAATACTAATATCTGACTGTTCTGCAACTAAATGCTTAATTATATGTGAATCCCATATTTTTGTTAGAAATGAAGAACATGAAGTACAGATTTATCTCGTACCGTTATTAAGAATATTTGCAACATTCAATAAATGATCCTTGGCATATTCTACACACACTTCCCTGTAACTATTGATACATGCATTGGTACCAGGAATAACACCGTCACGACCCTAAACCAAATCTCAGTCAGACACCTTAGGGACAACAAGTATTCCAACTCGTCATCATCTGCTTTTCAAAACGCATCAGATAGAAAGTAATTGCAAATTTAAAACCTTAGTTTCTTGAAGGTGTGAAAATCTCTCTCTCTCTCTCTCTCTCTCTCTCTCTCTCTTTCTATCTCTTTCTCTCTCTATCTATCTCTACGCGCGTGTGGGATAGAGACAAAAGAGAGAGAGAGTTCATAGTAGTAATATGAAATTTAGAAGAAAGTGTCTCTAAACAGAGGTTTGAAGTATAGCACACTATACTCCTCTATTATGACCTACATGCAGCCAGAATTTTTTAATTGTTGATATCCAATTATCAATTGAGACAATGACCAAACATTAGAGAAGAAGGAATATTTTTTCTCAGTCTCGTGAAATGACTTTACTGTGTACTTTCTTGGTGTACACTATGAGATCAAAAGTATCCGGACACCTGGCTGAAAGTGACTTATAAGTTCCCGGCCCTCTCCATCGATAATGCTGGAAATCAGTGTGGTGTTGGCAAACCTTTAGCCTTGATAACAGCTCCCACTCTCGCAGGCATACGTTTAATCTAGTGCTGGAAGCTTTCCTGGAGAATGGTTGCCCGTTCTTCACGGAGGAGTGCACTGAGGAGAGATATCAGTGTCGGTCGGTCAGACTTGGTGCGAAGTCGTCCTTCCAAAGCATCCCAAAGGTCTTCCATAGGGGTCTGGTAAGGACTTTGTGTAGGCCAGTTCATTACAGGGATGTTATTGTCTTGTACTCACTCCGCCAAAGGCCGTGCGTTATGAACAGGTGTTCGATCGTATTGAAAGATACAATAGCAATCCCTGAATTGTCCTTCAACAGTGGGAATAAAGAAGGCGCTTAAAATATTAATGTAGGCCTGTGCTGTGACAGTGCCACACAAAACAACAGGGGGTTCAAATACCCTCCATGAAAAACACGACGCGTCATATCACCACCGCCTCCGAAATGTACTCTGGGCACTACATACAGTGGCAGATGACGTTCACCGGGCATTCAACATATCCACACCCGACCATCGGAACGCTACATTGTGTACTGCGACTCGTCACTCCACACAACGCTTTTGCACTGTTCAGTCGTCCAATGTTTACGCTCGTTACACCAAGCGGGACGTCGTTCGGCATTTACCGGCGTGACGTTTGGCTTATGAGCAGCCGCTCGACCATGAAATCGAAGTTTTCTCA
Organism: Schistocerca gregaria; assembly: GCF_023897955.1. NCBI lineage: Eukaryota > Metazoa > Arthropoda > Insecta > Orthoptera > Acrididae > Schistocerca > Schistocerca gregaria. Next base: position 115,646,559 of record NC_064924.1, on the reverse strand, counting down.
CTTCCCGCCTAACTGTCATAGTACTTGCAGTTGATCCTGATGCAGTTTGGAATTCCTGTGCGACGGTCTGGATAGATATCTACCTATTACACATTACTGCCCTCTTCAACTGTCTCATGACTCGGGAGTCAGTTGGTCCCACGATATGATACCAGATTCTACAGCTACAACCGCTATGATGGAAAACTAGCGTGTAACTTTAGTCATGGGCCATCACATCACGTTGTTCAGCACGTGCACAACTTTCACAAAGTGATTGTAAGGTAGACGGCAGGAAGGAAAGAGTGATGTGTTGACGGTTGTGAAGAACTTTGGCAGCACTGCGAAGCAGCTGGTGAGGTTCCTGGAGGTTCCTTGAGAGAATCGTTACAGACGGTGAAATCTGGGTCCATATCCTTAAGTTACTGTTACGCTATTGTTTTTCCTGTATTATACTTGTCATACCAGACTTCGCAGAAAAAATGTCAGTAGTTGTTCAACGAAATTTTCATAATGTTTTGTTAAAAGGAAACCGCTGTGGCTCGTTACAGTTTAATTACACTTTAATTTCGTAACCGCACTTATCTTTGGATCTGTAGAGCACTGAAAATATCTCTTCAACAGTGGAAGGAATCCTCTGTGAGCTTTGTTTGTAAACAAGCATATTCCATTCATTCACAGTAAGTACTACTGACAATAGTAACGCCACCTAATGTACTCCCCAACATCAAGAATGTTTGCAGTACTGCTCCCTTCTGTCTATCGTTTGTTACTCTGGCGGTGTTAGTTGTGCAGCAGCGCGAGCATGTTTAGTGATGAAGAGTTCGCAAAAGTGCACCTCGCATATGGGTGCACTGATTGAGATGGAAACCTCACAATGACGCCACGCTGATCGGTTTCCAGTACAACAGCTGCCAAATATGCATCTACTACATCTATGTGAGTGTTCTGCAATTCATATTTAAAAGCCTGGCAGAGAGTTTGTCGAACCAATTTAACTTTATTTCTGGACCATTCCACTCATGAAAAGTACGCGGGGCAAACGAACATCTAAATCGTTTCGTGAGAGCTCAGATTTCTCTTATTTTATTGCAATGGTGATATCTTCCTAAGTATTTGTAGGTGACTGAAATTTCGTGAAAAGATTGCACTGCTATGGAAAGCTGCTTTGTTTTAATGAGTACCAACCCCAAATCACGTATCATATCCCTCACTCTCTCCGGTCTCTCATAATAACACAAAACGAGCTGCCCTATTTTAAACTCTTTTCGATGTCAATCTTTAGTCATACCAAGACTCAACCGCAATACTGTAGCAGAGGACGCTCAAGCGTAGTGTACGCCGTCTCTTTAGCAGATCTGTTGCGTCTCCTAACTGTTCTGCGAATAAAACATATTCTTTGCTTGCCTTTCCTAGAACAATATGTGAAAGTTCTAGTATCAGTTGTTTGTAATGGTAATTCCTAGGTATTTAGTTGAACAGACACCCTTTAAATTCGTGTGATTAGTCGTGTAAGCGAAATCTAGCGGATTACTTTTAGTACTCATGAGGATTACCTCACACATTGCCAGCTTCCTACTTTTCCTGTAATCAAGACGTTAATAAAAATGGCAAGGTGACGTTAATCAGAACACAGGTAGGAGTTGGGATCTAGATAACGATAGATTTATTCTATCAACATCACGAGACAAATAAAATGATTAAAGAAACGTCATAAAAATACTTTTGATTGACAAACTTTTTCACTTATATGGGATCTATGGTGGACAAAGTAAATCATCTGAGGATCGACACACGACACTAACCAGAACACTAATCGCTTTATCTGGTTTCATACACATTAATCCGGGTTGTGGCACAAAAACTACGCCACAATCTTGCATCTATACTCTACTATTCCATAAAGAAAACTATTGTTCGAAAGAGCAGGGTGCTGAGAAGCATATATTGGAGCCCTACGCCGTAGCAGATAATACTTTACCCTCCTGGTGGTCATGGCGGCACACCACGATGCTTTAGGCAACTGAAGTCATGGACGGCAGCAGTCTGTTATTAATGGCGAGCGTCCGAAAAATGTAAATACGCGGTGTCGCGTTTGGCTATTTCGGAAAGCATGTATTTCCCTAAGAGCCTTTGAAACCCCGTTTGCTCGTCTGCCAAACCAGTTTCACTCCGTTCCTCGACTACGCATGACGGAATATGTCAATTATTTGGACGGCCGACTCAAAACAAGTACGTACACCAACACATCATGCGTTGTGTGCGTTATGCTCGAAGCAGTACCTCCGACCGTACAGATGGTGACTGGCACAGGCAGTGATACACTAGCGAAGGAAACAAGTCTCACCGTGCAGGTAGAGACATGTAGTGCTTTACTAGCGAAGTGCCAATACAAGAGTGATCTTCTCTTTCTCTCTGCTTTCCTCGCCAGCTCGGTAGCAGAGCACATTTACATCTTAGACTACTACCACTTTAGTACAATCCAATTACGCGCTGGAGCGCAACATTCGAAGATGGGAGACTGCCCCTTGCTGTGCATACACAGGTTTGGCCACTGAGAGACTTTAAAGTGAATTGGGATGAAAGGAAAAAGAAAACATTTAGCTTCCAGGTCTCTTTTCCACACGCTTATACCATGTCTTTTGCTAACATCATAACCTGGATGGAACAATAGCCCTCCATAAACAGATCGTTATATCCCCTTTTGCGTCCATTGAGAACTTCCCAAATAACGGCCATAAACTCGCTAAAGGCCTCGTGCCTTCATAAATATGTTTTTTAACAGAGTCTGGACGTCTGGGCACCAGTGACCTGTCTCACGGAAATTCGCAGAAAGCTCATTGTTGTCAAATTGGCATCCCTCCTTTGCTTTATTTCCGGTATTCAGTGCTCTGCGTATTGCAGCGGTGACACCTCGGCGCTAGTCAGCCTACCTGGGCACGGCCACCGACCGACCGGCGCCATCCAACGTGTGTGCACAATGCGACTGCGGAACTCGGCAGCCCGCAATATTTTTCAACCAGGTTCCGCAGGGATAACGCTGAACTCAGCCCTCAGCCGCCGTACTCTTTTACTGCAGTCGTTTAAATAGGCACTCTATTCCTTTGAGCACATGTAAAGCTTACCGCTATTCCTTCCCTAGTGCACAGAAGCAAGAGCGTTAACTACTGCCCACCATTTCATCATGATATCATACATCATATCCAGGTATAAGCAACCAAATAATAGAGATCAACCTCTCTGAGAACATTACGCAGCATAACACCATGTTAGAAGCGAGAGCGTGCTCCGATCTTTCAACGTTTTGGTATGTAGGGTCCATAGCAACTTTTGCCACCATACAAAAATGTTGCCATACAACTTTGCAGGTGCTTTCCGTCTTGTGATGAATTTACTACATGGTAGAGGACACCATCATCTGGAAATAATTTAAATGACTGTTCAGTTTGTATCCTAAATCATGTATAGAGTTACTTCCGCATCTGAAGGTCAGCATTACTCTGTGGCCGCATGGGGTGGGAGTGCGGTCTCAAGCTTCTTGTCATGGTTGTCGCGGCTCCCCCTGCCGAAGGATCGAGCCTTTCCTTGGGCATGGGTGTGCGTGTTGTCCTTAGCGTAAGTTAGTTGAAGTTAGATTAGGTAGTGTGAAAGCTTAGGGATCGAAGACCTCAGCAGTTTCTCCCATAGCAACTTACCACAAATTTCCAAAAAATTACTCTGTGGTATGTGTCGAATGTTTGAGTGGCTCCTTGTGACTTGTTTCATCACCTTTGTTAATATGTTAATATATTTTCACAGAAATATACCTAACTATGATAAGAAACGCAACAAATCGTAATTAAATTACTGCTCTGGTACTAGCCAATGGATAGCGAAAGACCCTTATTTCAAAATATTAAGGATGTATACCGTAACAACCTTCAAACGTCTTGTGATGTGGGCTATTTTTGGGTTGTATTATGGTTTCATTGAGCGTATAAGAAACTGGAGGATGCTAAGAGGCCAGTGCTCCAGCCCAGGAATGTTAGTTTGCGCAGGATAGTCCAATGGTAATGGCACAAACCTCCAGCGATCATAGGAGGTGGTCACTGAGTTCAGTTTTCCACTTGGTATTTAGCGAGAGGAGATTACTGTGGCGTCATCGGACTGTTTTGATGGTTGTTCCCGTAAGGGCAGTAAAATGTCATGGATTTTCGGAGAGTAGCCTTAAAGAAGAATCGTAAAAAAAAAATCGCATTCGCATTTTTTACATTTACCATGGATAATAGTAGCATATACAAAGTCCGTTAACGGAAAGTCAGATCGCTACGGCAGACAATGCGTTATTAAGAAGCCACCACGCGCTCTGTTCTCTCTTCCTCAACGACGTCACAAACGAAAATGATTCATCTCGAGATATGCCGTCATTGTGTTGACCACACGGCAGCTTCCGCGTCTTCAGCAATGTTATAGCCTGCTCTTTTTCCCAGCGTCTTTCGCTGCCTTGTAATCCCACTAGAGCCACCAGCAATACCTCGGGGCTGCCGATATTGCACCGCAGCTGTATGATCTCAGCCCCTTTGCTGCAGTGGCCATCCTTTGATGTATCGCCTCACATACGGAAAGAGTGGGAGCTGAAATTCGTCCAGGGACTTGCAAAGCCCCGCCTGGACCTTCTGCTGTTCTTCCTTTGCCGTAGAACCAGAAGACATTCGGAACACTGATATATTTTTACGTCTTTAAAACAACACGCACTGACACGGAAAACCACGAGATCACAATAGTGACTTCACTATGCTTACGAACGCTGCCGGTGTCATCAAGAATCGCATCAAAAATTTCAGGATGGTTATAATTAAAGTTCTAGTTTCAAAGTGGTGTAGAAAGTGAACCACTACTCAAAATGATATCAATTAAAAAAGTAATGTTATTGAAGAAAAGCCAAACATTATAGACACGAAAAAAGTGTTAAGGCACATCTTACTGCTACATTGCGCTGTAAACGTCAGAATATGCAAAATAAAAGACTTGATGTACTCTAATCATGCTCAGTTTTCAACTGAGATGCTGCGTAGGACTGTCTCAATGCTGGATCGAAAGCTGCTGGTGAAGCTCTGTTACAAGAAGGGTGAATGTCTGCCCGTCCCAAACTCCCAAAACTATGAAAAAAAGCGTTGCTCTGCAATGTATGTGGAGAATATTATTATGAAATTAAAAAAAAAAAACAGATTTTGCTGAAGTGCAATGTGGCAAGGGAGAAATACAGTTGATCCGATGTTACTACAAGATGTGGCCAGAGCGCTGCAGGAGGTGTTTAACGGTGATGTGGAGTGCACAGGGAACTGCCGAAGTTTCGACATTCTTATGAGCAGGTGCACACAATTCTATGAAACGTCATGCATTGCTATCTGCTCAAAATTAACCATGTACAAAGCTATGGTAGGCTAATTTGAGGCTGTAACGAATACAACTTCATTCAGTTAGAAAATGTTCGATAATATAGTCTTTTTTTGTTTCAATAACATATCCTGCTTCTTCTATAACAAAACGTACATATATTACGTCATTGCAAGCAGTGAATCTTCGTTTTTACAAAGCTTTGAGACTAGAACTTTAATTACAGTCACCGTATACACTCGTATATGTGCGTTATGGGTTGGTATGCAGAGTGTCGTAGAGTACCTTCGCGTTTCTGTTTCATTTCGTCTCTTTTCTGTTTCGGGTGTGAAAGGCCGAGCTACTTACGGACTGTTAGTATGATCAATGCGAGTTCAGATTTCTGTAACTTCATTGCCATGGCCTTTTCAAGAGATGCACGCAGAATGAAGCAATATACCGTTAACTCGTACGGTAATGTACACACACGGAATTTTGTTTGAATACCTATACCTATACCGTCTGCCACTGACGTCGGCTGACACACACACACACACACACACACACACACACACACACACACACTCTAAACATTCATGGTGGTGTCTGATTGTACTATATCGTGTCTCCCTACCACTTTCGCGCAACGACGCTCTGAGCGTGTTTTTTAGGGAATTAACTAGTTTGAACCTGGTACCTGTTGCTGGTAAATAGACGCCAGACCACACATGACATATAGAATTCAGAGAAGTTCAGTGAGACTAGCGATGATATAACCAAATACTAAATTATCTCAGCGTCAGCTCCACTGCACTCCCTGTAAAAGAATCTTAATACTAACTAAATTTAGTGGGAAGGGTTCAGGGCTTTCCTATTTTTAGTTAGCTGGTAAAATAACGTCGAAAAAGCAGTTAAGTTTACCATTGGAAATTTTATTCTACTCACAAAACATCAGTTTATAAATTGCACTATTGATAAAAGGAAATGTTTTAATACAGGATGGTAAAAACCAACTGCGTTCAACAAAAATGTGAACGAATATTCCCTAAATGGGTTTCCAAGTTCTACAATCGATCGAAGGATGACCTATGCCATATCACATCTATAATCTAGGTTTAAATTAAGTTTCACAAAAGAGAAAACTATAAAAATGGTCTACAGTGACCCTCAATTATCTTTAATTACTTATCTAACCTGTCGTAAATTAGAGTGGCTGATGTGGCTTCTCAATAATTATACAAAAGAAAAATCATCGCGTTTCAGATCTGTACTTTAAGTGGCAAATGTGAACACCATGAGTTTTAATTAACGATCGACACTAGTATTACGCAAAAAGGGGGTGTAACAGATGAGACTTCTGCACTTCTGAGTGAAGCCTTATGTGCTCAAAAATACGGCATCGCGTGTGTTCATTACCTTGTCGGTGTTTAGGCAGCGTCAGGGCGACAGCGGCCGGCGCACCAGCCGTCCAGCTCGCCGTCTCGGAACCAGCTCTCCTCTAACTTCTCCTTACTACAATTTACCGAAGTTAGTTTAAAAAAAACTATCTGGCTATGTTTTCATCTGACCAATCAGTGTCTCAATGTTAACCTTAAGCTCCGCCTACAAAAATTCTGTCTATCCAATGAGAAACGTTATACTTTTCGTGGTGGGGCAATGTTTTTAAAGTTTGCAAAGTAACAGAGACGCTAAAAAGTCTTACGCTAAAACCTGCAGCTGGTGTGATCCTTTTAGCGTTATCGTGAGATCTATACTGTTCTTCTGGATGGTTCTACTTTTAACATGGGCTGCAGGATTGTCCTAATGTAACAGACACGCGAAAAAGTCTCACGCTAAAACTTGTGGGTGGTAGTGGCCCTTTTTGTGTTATCGTAACACCTATACTGCTTTTCTGGAGGGCTCTAGCTTTTAACATGGGCTGGGGGTGATCCTTGACGTATCTGAGACGCGAAAAAGCCTCACGCTAAAACGTGCGGGTTGTATAGTCGTACAGGTAGGCTCGCGGCGTGGGTGCCCAGCCTCTCCCTTATCTAGCTTAACACGGTTCTGCTCTCGGCTTCTGTCCACGTTTCTCCCCTCGGAACTGCGCCTGCCTCACGGTAGGAAGGTACGACATGCATTTAGGCATTCTTGTGTTAGTCTGTGGTATTCCATTTGCTCACTCGTTACTCGTATTACTTTGGTTAATTTAATGTCACGATTTACTCCGAGCTATGTGACATACTACTGGATTTGCTTATCATGTCAGGGTTTTCATGTAAGGTGTTGGATTTGCCTGACACCTTACATATCACCACCCTTCGAACTTAATTTTTGCACTGAATTTGGCAATGATTGAATCGTTGTCTAAGTCAGTCATAAATTTTCTAATTTATCTAAATTTTTTGGCGTATTGTTCAGCCACGTTATTCTGTTCTATGCTAGTTTGTATTACTAATTTATATTTTTATTTTCTTCCACAATATAATTAAAAATGAGAAGAGAAGAATATTTTTATGCTATTATTAATATTTAATTATTTTCTTTATTTATTTAAGTGTGAAGTTTGTTTTTTAAGAAGTTTGTTTTCGAAAGTGAGGAGTCTTTCACATCGATGTTCTTAGAAATATATATATATATATTTTATAAATGTAGTAATTGAGTAAAATCTATTCCTAACACATTTTCTAAATATCACGTACAAGTAAGATGTTTTTGTTTCTATACACTGATTTCAACATTGTTACATTAACAAATAAGAATTATTTCCAACAATTACTTTGACAAAGAAATATACATATACCAGTATTGAGATATTATCCTAATAAATTTTACAAATGCTAAAAAAATTGCTTTGACAAAGAAATATACATACATACGTATTGAGGTATTATCCTAATAAATGGTACAAATGTTAAAGAAAGGGAAAACATCCAACAAGATAATTTTTTTATTCTTTGTTTTTATAAGGAGAAAATAAGTAAACTATAATTATTCTTTTATTTTTATGAGGAGAAAATAAGTGGCATATCGTTTCTTTATATAATGTCCATTTCAGAACTAATGACTTATTTTTATCGATAGTCTATTCTTTACTTAAGTCCATAGTCAATGACTGTTATTTTGTAGTTTATTAGCTGTCTGGTGTGCTTAACGTATTTAGTTTTTTACACGTTTCTTTTGCACAATTCCTACATCATATAATTTGATTTCACACGTTCACACAATCCTATGAATGTTGAAGCATGAGGTTGGCGAATGTTTTCGCACGAAGGTGATGGACTTGAGCGGGATGGATCTGGGCAAGTATTTGATGTACAGCTTCGTTCGTCGTTCCTTGTTGGCTTTGCAAGTGTGTGTTGCTGCTGTGGAGGTCCCATAATGGAATGGAGCTGTGAGTGCAGAATCTCGTGGTTTACTGGCTTTGTATGCGTGAAAGTCATCGTTATGTGTCGCCGAATGCGGTCGTTTTTCGTTATAATACTTCGCAGACGACTAGTTTACAATAGGATAGGGATTTGGGAAGGTATGTCGTCTATTCTTCACCCATCTTCTTTCTTGGTCTCAATCTTGCAAATCTTCAACTTCTGTTCTTCCTGCTTTTTCTCTGCTTCTTACTTGCTTCTTGGTTCTTCTCTGGGCAGGATATGGAAATATTTATAGATAACTAGTCGCTTTGAAGCTCTCCTCCTAGTAACAGTTTGATAAATTGTTTGAGCGCGTCATTTTTACTTTGTGGAAGTTCTTCTTCAGTTTCGTGCATCAGCGTGCTGTTTAATAGCAGTAGTGTGACTTTTACGCATATTTTTTGCCAGCGGTGGCTTGCCCAAGCGGTCTTCTCGTCGGGCCGTTTTTTGCTCGCTCCGCTGTGTCGGGGCTCGGAGACCCTGGCGGCGATCGCCGTCCCAGCGCCACCCCGCCGCGTCTCATCAGGGGTCTGTCACTGTGCTGCTCGGTGTTCCATCCGAGCAGGGTTCCTCCTAGCGCGCAAATTTATTGCCCACTTTCGCTACAAGGGCCTGCAGTTGGTTTCGATGTCCATTCCCTTCTCTCGACGCTCCTGCTATGCAGGAATCGTGTCTTGCTAATTACGTCTTTTTCTTTCTTGATACATTCCGCGTTGCAACTTGTGGGTCGTTGCATCACTTCCTTGCTTGAGTTTTTGCAATGGTTCTTACAAAAAGTTTTACTTATAATCATCTAACATATATCTAGTACCTACTTGTTATACGCCTTCTTAAAACGCTTTACAAATTTCGGCGCCCTTTCCATGTTACAATTCTATGATATTTGGAGTCTTAACGTCTACTCAAGAATCCTCAAATTCGTTTTTTGTGTGTGTGTGTGTGTGTGTAGTGTCGTGGTGTATAGCATATTAGTATTTCATGCTGTTAGACTATCTACGCTTTATCCCTTCACCTTAATCTATCGTACTATTGGTGTTATTATTGAAACTACTTTCTTTTTCCCACCTTCCTCTCTCTTCATTCTTCTTTCTCCTGACCATCTTATCTGCAACATAATCTTGAAATATTGTGCTGATTATTTACGAGTAATAAAATTAATCTTCAATCTTTTACTGAAAGTGTTTAATACTGCCAGCCTTAGGTAAAAATACCTCTGCTTTATCTCGTAAAATACCCTGTGATTCTCTTTTACAGTGTTCCGAAATACCGCGAACTTCTTGCAATTTTTCGTCGATTTCTTTATGGACTTCTAACATGAGGCGATTCCCCATTTTGTGCATACCATTCTAATTCTTCATCCTCTTTATCTCGCAACATTCTTAATTGTTTGTTTATAACTGATATTTCTTCTAATTTTAGCTTTTGCTCAAAGAGAAGTGTGACTTTCCCGAATGTTACGCTACCTTTCCCCATATCTATTATCGCTCGTCTCTCATTTAAAAAATCTGCACCTATAATGAAATCTACAGTTAGTTTAGGTACAATCACGAAGTTGGCTTCGATCTTTTGACCTTGGCACGAAAGAGTTAACCTTGTTTGTCTCGTAACTTCCGCAGCATTGTTTCTAATAGGACCTCTTACTTTAATCTTACGTGTTTTCAGAACTGGCAATTCGTCATTGGCATTACACTGCATGAATAAATTTTCTGAGATCGCAGTCAGTTCACTTCCGCTATCAATTACAATATTGACTGGGATATGTTTTACCATGGCCTTCACAACTGGTTGAATTTGAAAGGGTTGGTTCTGTTCTTCTTCCTCTTGCATCAACGAATCCTCCACTGAATCATAAATGAGTCTTTTTAGGAATTTCCCTTGTGAATTCGAACTTTCTGTAGGATAATCTTCACTGCTACTTTTCTCTCTTTTATTTCCTCTTCTCTAATTCTTCCTTCATTTACGCTTTCTTCTGCATCCTCTACTTTTTCCTCATCCTCGTCTATCTTCACCTTCTCCGTCGCTACTTCCCCATAATCGCATCTAAATGCTCTAATTATCGCTTCATAACTTCCTTCATTATATACTTTGGGTTGTGTGCCCACTCGTAACTTATTTTCAACTTCTGTCGACTGCGCATTATCCTCATTGAATTCGCTTTCCCTGGTTTCCATCTCAAATAGCTCTGCAATACTCATTACTTCGTCCTTTCGTCCTACATTCGTTTTGCATGCCTCTGGTAATTCATCTTCCTCGTCAGTATTCTCCCAATTAATTTCGTCCCAACACGATATTGTTATTTTCTTGTCTTCGTTTTCATCTGGTCCCTGCGGATTTGTTTCTTCCTTCTTCTCTTCTCGTGATAAGATTTTTACTTCTCTGTTCAAGGTGCTGCAATTGACCTGGGCCGGTGCGTCATTCTCTATGGCATGGGCGCTTAGCTGTCAATCCGAACGTTTATCGGGTTTTGGTGGTCTTATCTCAACCTCTTCTATCTGCATTCGCTTTTCTAGTTCAGCTTGTTGATAGTGATTTCTTTGTAGATAATTTGTCGATCTATTGGTTCTCCAGTATCCGTTCCAGTTGTCGTTATTCCCTCTGTAATAGTTGTTGCCGTTCCTGGGTGAATTATAATTATTGCCATATTCTCTTCTAAATCCATAACCGGTTCTTTGTTGAAATCTATTGTCGTTTCTTGGTGCGAAGTTATCACGTGGTTCGTAATTATTGTTTCTTCGTACTGTGTCTTGTGGATTCCACTGCTTTTTGCTTTCGTTTTCACGTGCGCTTCGTCTTTTTCTTGCGTCATCTTCCGAAAATATGAACTCTAGTTCCCTTAGAATACCTTTAAATGCTTCGACGTCATTGCCTCCGCGACCTACTAATGACTGCTGGTATTTCAATGGTAGCTTCATCGCGCACAATTTAATCAACTCTCCGTCACTGTATGGTACATCTAAGAATTGATTTTTGTTTGCCATTGCTTCGAAAAATTTCACGGGACTCTTCTCTCTTGAATTTTCAAAATATGGGTTCTGTAATAATTCGTACTTCACTCTGTTCTGTGCTTCGCTGGACCAATATCGTGAGAGAAACTTCTTTCTGAAATCTTCGTGCGATCGGCATGTCGCTGCAACATTCTGCATGGTTTCTGCGACTCTTCCTGACATGTGTGCACATATAAAGTCTAACTTATGTGCTAGCGTCCAGTGTTCTGGCAATCCTACTCGGAATTGATCAATAAAAGTTCGTGGATGTAATGTGTTTCCTTCTCGAAAGTGCTGAAATTTTCTGACTGTCAGGAAATGATCGTTGTCGTACTTCGTCATAGTTCCATATGAAATTCGCGATTCTTCGCCACTTTTGTTTCTGATCATTTCTCCCGTCGTTCTTTCCGGTTGTGGTAGATCCATTGGATATTGTCCACTGTAACTTTCGCGTACCCACGGTGCAGACTGTCTGATTTCAGATATGCTACTTTCCGCCTGTGATTGGAATCGAAAATGCGTAATATCTTCGTTAATTACATGTTTTTCCTGTGCTGTTACAGATACGGATGTGGTTGCAGATTCAGTGCTTGTTCGATCCTGTTCACTACGCTCTTCAATAATTTGCAACAACTCTCTTCGCAATTTCTGAAATTGTCGCTTCGTTTGCGCATCTATTTTGACTATGCGGTTATCATGTCTTTTCAGCGCTGCTTTTGTGATACGTTTGTGCAACACACTGGTTTCAACAATTTTACGCGCTGTACCTGCTGCTTGTCTAGTAATTACGTTTGTCTGTTTCTTTAGTTTCTTGACTTCTGCCTGGGTGTTGTTACGTAATGTTGTGATCTCGTCCTGAATGTCATTACTCAATGTTTGTACGTCAGCTTGTACCGTGTCAATGTCTGTTCTCAATTGATTGTAACCTGTTATTAAGTTTCCTATCACTTCTCGAGGTTCTTTTGCCTCGTCTTCAATATGACTTAGGTGTAACTGAATTTTTTTGTTTTGTTCTTTAATCTCACGCATTTGTCTCGTGGTTTCCGCATTCTGAAACTGAATTTGGTCCGCTATGTCTTTATTTTGCTTTGTCATGGTTTCCGTAATTTGTTGTAATAATTCTGCCAGATTGGTGGGTCCTATTGCGTTTTCTTCCGACGTCCTACGCTCTGTGTTTTCGCCCAAGTGTTGGTTCGCAACCGATTGCATTGACCTCTGCTGTGACACGTTTCCGCTCGCATCCCTCGTACTCTGTGGTGAGGGAGCTCTGATTACTTGTATTATGGGTTCTACGTATTCAAGACCCAAGTTAGAATCCTCATCGATTGTCTCTCTACTTTCCTGCTCCTTTGTCGTACGCTGACCTAGGTTTTCTATGCCTTGGCGTACATTATCCTCGTTATGGTGCGTTATATGTCCTATTTCTCGCGATACTGCATCGTCTGTTGTACTGACCTCTATTCTCTGTCCATTTACATGCTGGGTCCCTACCTCAATTCGGTCAAGGTCTCGATCTGCCATTGCTAATCTTTCTGAATCCCTTATTTTCTGTTTTAAAAGCAATTCACGCGCCCTACTTCGCGTCAAAATGCGCTCATACGATCTCACGACGCGTTTCATAAACTTTTTGTTCACACGACTTGACACTATCAAGACTGACAATCCATTCACTTACTCGTTGGGACAGAACCAACTTGTCAACGATGTATCCGCCACCTGCGCGCTTGCATTGGAGAGAAAACTTAATTCTATCAATATTAAAATTCATAACTTAATTATGCTACTGTTTCTGGTGAATGTCTTTCTTGAATACTTTTACTATCTATCCCTGCTGCTACTGTTTTCGAGTATGTATAACTTCAAAAAAAAAACTTTTTTTTTTTCAACGAAAAATTTTTTAGCAAGATATTTTTCTGGCCTAATTAGGCATGTGCTCGACCTTCAATTATGGTATTTTACCATCCTGTCATGATCGCCATTTTCTAAACATTCATGGTGGTGTCTGATTGTACTGTATCGTGTCTCCCTACCACTTTCGCGCAACGACGCTCTGAGCGTGTTTTTTAGGGAATTAACTAGTTTGAACCTGGGACCTGTTGCTGGTAAGGAGACGCCTGACCACACATGACATGTAGAATTCAGAAGAGTTCAGTGAGACAAGCGATGATATAACCAAATACTAAATTATCTCAGCGTCAGCTCCACTGCACTCCCTGTAAAAGAATCTTAATACTAACTAAATTTAGTGGGAAGGGTTCAGGGCTTTCCTATTTTTAGTTAGCTGGTAAAATAACGTCGAAAAAGCAGTTAAGTTTACCATTGGAAATTTTATTCTACTCACAAAACATCGTTTATAAATTGCACTATTGATAAAAGGAAATGTTTTAATACAGGACGGTAAAAACCAACTGCGTTCAACAAAAATGTGAACGAATATTCCCTAAATGGGTTTCCAAGTTCTACAATCGATCGAAGGATGACCTATGCCATATCACATCTATAATCTAGGTTTAAATTAAGTTTCACAAAAGAGAAAACTATAAAAATGGTCTACAGTGACCCTCAATTATCTTTAATTACTTATCTAACCTGTCGTAAATTAGAGTGGCTGATGTGGCTTCTCAATAATTATACAAAAGAAAAATCATCGCGTTTCAGATCTGTACTTTAAGTGGCAAATGTGAACACCATGAGTTTTAATTAACGATCGACACTAGTATTACGCAAAAAGGGGGTGTAACAGATGAGACTTCTGCACTTCTGAGTGAAGCCTTATGTGCTCAAAAATACGGCATCGCGTGTGTTCATTACCTTGTCGGTGTTTAGGCAGCGTCAGGGCGACAGCGGCCGGCGCACCAGCCGTCCAGCTCGCCGTCTCGGAACCAACTCTCCTCTAACCTCTCCTTACTACAATTTACCGAAGTTAGTTTAAAAAAACTATCTGGCTATGTTTTCATCTGACCAATCAGGGTCTCAATGTTAACCTTAAGCTCCGCCTACAAAAATTCTGTCTATCCAATGAGAAACGTTATACTTTTCGTGGTGGGGCAATGTTTTTAAAGTTTGCAACGTAACAGAGACGCTAAAAAGTCTCACGCTAAAACCCGCAGCTGGTGTGATCCTTTTAGCGTTATCGTGAGATCTATACTGTTCTTCTGGAGGGCTCTATCTTTTAACATGGGCTGCAGGATTGTCCTAATGTAACAGACACGCGAAAAAGTCTCACGCTAAAACTTGTGGGTGGTAGTGGCCCTTTTTGTGTTATCGTAAGATCTATACTGCTTTTCAGGAGGGCTCTAGTTTTTAACATGGGCTGGGGGTGATCCTTGACGTACCTGAGACGCGAAAAAGCCTCACGCTAAAACGTGCGGGTTGTATAGTCGTACAGGTAGGCTCGCGGCGTGGGTGCCCAGCCCCTCCCTTATCTAGCTTAACACGGTTCTGCTCTCGGCTTCTGTCCTCGTTTCTCCCCTCGGAACTGCGCCTGCCTCACGGTAGGAAGGTAAGACATGCATTTAGGCATTCTTGTGTTAGTCTGTGGTATTCAATTTGCTCACTCGTTACTCGTATTAGTTTGGTAAATTTAATGTCACGATTTATTCCGAGCTATGTGACATACTACTGGATTTGCTTATCATGTCAGGGTTTTCATGTAAGGTGTTGGATTTGCCTGACACCTTACAACACACACACACACGCAATCTTCCCGTAACGTTATGCGCTTCCTTATATGTTCTCTATTTATTCTAACAGTCCAACGAGGTAAGGATTCCAGTCTGGGGAGCAATACACAAGTGTCCGACGTACGCGCATTTCTGATTCTAATTCCACTGTGAACTGAGTACACACCTTATGGATATTTTCAGTAGCTCAGAGATGGAATCTACCTTATGTGCTGTTACAAGGAAGCATACGCTCCTAATTTATGGTTATGGATTGTGTTCAGCAGTGAACTCCCGTTCTGCAATCCCTCGGACGATTATCGTTGACTGTATTGCGCCAAATAGGGAAGAGATCACACTATTACAATGTTTTGAAGAGGCACAGTGCTCTTAGTCTTGGCGTCATGGTAAGAAGAGCCATCGTGCTTTAGTTCGTCGGTGGAAGTGATTGAGGGAAATCTATCTGCCCGTTGTTACGTCGCTTCTCACTCTACATTACCGTGTCGCACTTTTCAACTGGACAGTGCACATAGACACATTGTGCGTGTATCCTAAAACTCTCAAGATGATGAAACTTCCCGCCAGATTAAAACTGTGTGCCAGGCCGAGATTCGAACTCGGGACCTTTGCGGTTCACGAGCAAGTGCTCTACCATCTCAGCTACCCAAGCACAATCCACGCCCCGTCCTCGCAGCTTTACTTCTGCCAGTACTTCGTCTCCTACCTTCCAGACTTTACAGAAGTTCTCCAGTGAAACTAGTATACCTAGGACTCCTGAAAGAAAGGACATTGCGGAGACATGGCTTAGCCACAGCCTGGGGGATGTTTCCAGATTGAGATTTTCACTCTGCAGCGGAATTTGTGCTGGCATTAACTTCTGACAGATTAAAACTCTGTGACGGACCGAGACTCGAACACGGGACCTTTACCTTTCACGGGCAAATGCTGAACCAACTCAGCTACCCAAGCACGAATCACGCCCCGTGCTCACAGCTTTACTTCTGCCAGTAACTCGTCTCCTACCTCCAAACTTTACACACGGTCTCCTGTGAACCTTTCGGAACAAGCACTCCTGAAAGACAAGATATTGCGGAGACATGGCTTAGCCACTGCCTGGAGGATGTTTCAGAATTAGATTTGCACCCTGCAGCAGAGTGTGTGCTGGCCTTAACTCCTGGCAAATTAAAAATGTATGACGGACCTAGACTCGAACGTGTGACCTTTGTCTTTGACGGGCAAATGGAGAACCAAGTGAGTTACCTAAGCACGACTCACGCCCCGTCCTGACAGCTTTACTTCTGCCAATACCTGGTCTTCCGCCTCCCAAACTTTACAGAAGCTCACCGGCGACCCTGGCAGAACTAGCACTCCTGAAAGAAACGACATTGCGGAGACACAGACTGGGGATGCTCGACCATCTGAGCTACGCAAGCACGACGCTCGCCCCGTCCTCACAGCTTTACTTCTGCCAGTACCTCGTCTCCTACCTTCCAAACTTTACAGAATCTCTCCAGCGAAGTTTGCAGAACTCGCACTCCTGAAAGAAAGGACACTGTAGTAACATGGCTGAGGCACAGTAAGGTGCATTATTCCAGAATGAGATTTCCACCCTGAAGCAGAGTGTGCGCTGATACCAAACTTCTTGGCAGATTAAAACTGTGTGCCGGATTGAGACTGCAACTCGGTACCCTTGCCTTTACGCCAATCGCTGACCAACTGAGCAACCCAAGCTCTACTCCCGCTACGTCCTCGCAGATTTAATTCTGTCGTTATCTCGTCTCCTACCTTCCAAACTTTACAGAAGCTTTCCGCGAAACTTGCACAACTAGCTCTTCTGAAAGAAAGTACATTGCGGAGACATAGCTTAGCTACAGACTAGGGATGCTCAGAGAATGAGATTTTCACCCTGCAGCGGAGTGTGTGCTGGTATGATACTTATGGCAGATTAAAACAGTGTGACGGACCGAGACTTGAACCCGGAGCCTTTGCCTTTCACGGGCAAATGCTGAAGCAACTCAGCTACCCAGCACGACTCCCGCAATTTCCTCGCAGTTTTTCTTCTGTCAACACCTCGTCTCCTAACTACCAAACTCTACAAAAGCTCTCCTGCGAACCTTGCAGAACTAGCAGTCCTGAAAGATACGACGTTGCAGATACATGACTTAGCTACAGCCTGGGGGATGTTTATAGCAAGAGATTTTCACCTTGCAGTTCTGTATGCGTTGATATGAAACTTCCTAGCAGATTAAAACAGTTTGCCCGAACGAGACTCGAACTCGGGACCTTTGGCTTTCTCGGTAAATGCTCAACCAACTGTGGTACCCAAGCTCGACTCAAGCCCCGTCCTCACAGCTTTACTTATGCCTGTACCTCGCCTCAAAGTTTCCAAACTTTACAGAAGCTCTCCTGCAAAGCTTGTGGAAGTAGCACTCTTGAAAAAAATGACACTGCGGGGTCATGCCTTAGCCACACAGTGGGGGATGTTTCCAGTATTAGATTTTCACCCCGCAGCGGTGAATGCGTTGATATGAAACTTCCTGGCACATTAAATCTGTTTGCCGGGACGAGACTTAAACTCGGGACCTTGGCCTTTCTCGGCAAATGCTCAACCAACTGAGCTACTCAAGTACGAATCATGCCCCGTCCACACAGCTTCACTTCTGCCAGTACCTCGTCTCCTACTTTCCAAACTTTACAGACGCTCTCCTGCGAAACTTGCAGAACTAGCAGTCCTGAAAGACACGACGTTGCAGATACATGACTTAGCTACTGCATGGGGCATGTTTATAGCATGAGATTTTCACCCTGCAACGCTGAATGCGTTGATATGAAACTTCCTGGCAGATTAAAACGCCGGAACGAGACTCGAACTCGGGACCTTTGCTTTCTCTGCAACACAGCATTACTTCTGCCAGTAGCTCATCTCCTACCTTCCAAACTTTACAAAAGGTCTCCTGCCAAACTTGCACAACTAGCTCTCCTGAAAGAAAGGACATTGCGGAGACATAGCTTAGCCACAGACTGGGGATGCTCAGAGAAGGAAATTTCCACCCTGCAGCGGAGTGTGTGCTGGCATGAAACTTCTGGCAGATTAAAACAGTGTTACGGACCGACAATCGAACTCGGAACCTTTGCCTTTCATGGGCAAATGCTGAACCAACGCAGCTACCCAAGCACGACTCACGCCCAGTCCTCACAGCTTTACTTCTGCCTGTACCTCGCCTCAGACTTTCCAAACTTTACAGAAGCTCTCCTGCGAACCTTGCTGAACAAGCACTCCAATTGCGAATACATAGAAAGAAAGATCCTTTATTGTATGATTATATGATAGCGGAACAAACACTGGTAGAAATTACTTCTGTAAAATATCTGGGAGTATGCGTTCTGAACGATTTGAAGTGGAATAAACATATAAAATTAATTGTAGTTAAGGTGGGTACCAGGTTGAGATTCATTGGGAGAGTCCTTAGAAAACGTAGTCCATCAACAAAGGAGGTGGCTTCCAAACCACTCGTTCGACCTATACTTGAGTATTACTCATCAGTGTGGGATCCGTACCAGATCGGGTTGACGGAGGAGATAGAGAAGATCAAAATAAGTGCGGCGCGTTTCGTCACAGGTTTATTTGGTAACCGTGATAGAGTTACGGAGATGTTTAACAAACTCAAGTGGCAAACTCTGCAAGAGAGGCACTCTGCATCGCGGTGTAGCTTGCTCGCCAGGTTTCGAGAGGGTGGGTTTCTGGATGAGGTATCGAATATATTGCTTCCCCCTACTTATACCTCCCGAGGAAATCACGAATGTAAAATTACAGAGATTAGAGCGCGCACGGAGGCTTTCAGACAGTCGTTCTTTCCGCGAACCATACGAGACTGGAACAGGCAAGAGAGGTAATGACAATGGCACTCTGAATACCCTCCGCCACACACCGTTGGGTGGCTTGCGGAGTATAAATGTTGATGTAGATGTAGACAGAAATGACACTGCGGAGACATGGCTTAGCCATAGAATGGGGGATGTTTCCTAAATAAGATTTTGACCCTGAAGCGGGGTGTGCGCTGATACGAAACTTCTTGGCAGATTAAAACTATGTGCCGGATGGAGGCTTCAACACAGGACCCATGCATTTACGACAATCGCTGACCAACTGAGCAACCCAAGCTCTACTCACGCCACGTCCTCGCAGATTTACTTCTGCCTGTACCTCGTCTCCTACCTTCCAAATTTTACAGAAGCTCTCCTGCGAAACTTGCAGAACTAGCACTCCTGAAAGAAAGGACACTGTAGTAAAATGACCGAGGCACAGTAAGGGGCATGTTTCCAGAATGAGATTCACCCAGCAGCAGAGTGTGCGCTGATATTAAACTTCCTTTCAGATTGTAACTGTGAGACGAACCGAGACTCGAACTCGGGACCTTTACCTTTCACGGGCAATTGCTGAACAACTGAGCTACCCAAGAAAGACTCACTCCCGTTCTCATAGCTTTACTTCTGCCAGTACCTCGTCTCAAACTTTCCAAACATTTACAGAAGCTCTCCTACGAAGCTTGCAGAACGAGCACTCCTGACAGAAATGACTCTGCGGAGACATGGCTTAGCCACAGAGTGGGGGATGTTTCCTGAATGAGATTTTCACCCTGAAGCGGAGGGTGCGCTGATACGAAACTTTCTGGCAGATAATAACTGTGTGCCGGATGGAGGGAACCTTACCTTTACGCCAATCGCTGACCAACTGAGCTACCCAAGCACTACTCACGCCCGTTCTCATATCTTTACTTCTGCCTTTACCTCGTCTCCTACTTTCAAAACTTTACAGAATCTCTCCTGCGAAACTTGCTGAACTGGTGCTCCTGAAAGAAAAGACATTGCGGACACATGGCTTATCCACAGCCAGGGGGATGTTTCCACAATGAGAATTTCACCCTGCAGCGGAGTGTGCGCTGATATGAACCTTTGTGGCAGATTAAAACTGTGCGCAGAAACGAGACTCGAACGCGGGCCCGTTGCCTTATTCAGGCCAATGCTCAACCAACTGAGCTACCCAAACAGGACTCACGCCCGACCTCACAGCTATGCTTTAGCCAGTACCTCGTCTCCTACCTTCCAAACTTTACAGAAGCTCTCCAGTCAACCTTGCAGAACTAGCACTCCTGAAGGAAAGGACATTGCACTGACATGACTTAGCCACACGGGGATGTTTCCAGAATATGATTTTCATCCTGCAGTGGAGTGTTCGCTGATTCTAAACTTACTGGCAGATTAAAACAGTGTGCCGGACAGAGACTCGAAATCGGGACCTTTGCCTTTCACGGGCAAACGCTCTACTAACTGAGCTACCCAAGCACGACTCATGCACCGTCCTCGCCGATTTACTTCTGCCTGTACCTCGTCTCCTACCTACCAAACTTTACAAAAGCTCTCCTGCAAACCTTGCAGAACTAGCACTCCTGAAAGAAAGGACACTGCGGAGACATGGCTTAGCCACATCCTGGGGGATGCTTCCAGAATGAGATTTTAACAATGTAGCGGCGTGTGCGCTGATAGGAAACTTCCTGGCAGATTAAAACTGTGTGCCGGAACGAGACTCAAACTCGGCACTCTTGCCTTTCAGGGACAAATGCTCAACTAACTGAGCTACCGAAGCACGAGCTATTCCCCGTCCTTACACCTTTATTTCTGCCAGTACCTCGTCTCCTAGCTTCCAAACTTTACAGAAACTCTCCTGCGAAATTGCCGAATTAGCACCCCTGATAGAAAGCACCTTGAGCGAATGAGATTTTCACCCTGCATCGGAGTGTGCGCTGATAAGAAACTTGCTGGCAGATTAAAACTGTGTGCCGGAACGGGACTCGAACTCGGGACCTTTGATTTCGCTTGCAAGTGCTCTACCGTCTGAGCTACCCAAGACGACTATCGTTCCGGCGCACAATTTTAATCTGCCAGGAAGTTTCACATCAGCGCACAATCCGCTGCAGCGTGAAAATATCATTCGCTCAAGGTGATGTTAGGGTACTTCCTTGGCCGGTAAAATCCGCTGATCTGTCCCTGACAGAATGTATGTGGGACCAGCTGGAATGTCATCTCCGTTACGGAGACACTTTCGTGGATATCAAGAACCAGTTACAAGAGTTGCGATCCAGCTTGCCTCAGATGAGTATACAACGGTCTTACGACTACTTTTCCAACTGAATCAGTCCATGCATAAACTTCATATTTGATACCGTGTCCTACTTATCAAGAGGGCCATACTGCAGAGATATGATTTCTTAAATAACATCACGTACCGTATCAATCTGAGAGCTTACATTTCGTTTCCACTTTCCCCTTCAAATATTCCACTTCAGATGTCAGGCATTAATCAGCCTCGTAACAGAGTGTGAAGAGTACATCAGAAGAAGAACACATCTGTCAAATGAAAGTTGTCTCGTCTGCGAATTTTGACAGTTGTGTGACAGGACGTAAGTAATAGTTTCGACATTGTTCTCACTAATCATCACCGGCTTTCCTTCAAACCAATCTCCTGTGCTCACTATCGTCAAGGCTACGTGTGCACTGTAATTATGGATTTTCCAGTATTGTCATTGCACGCATTAGAGAAGATATATTCTACTCTTGTGGATTCCAGTCCTGCTATCTTACACAATACTGACTGTTTGTATTCAGAGACCAAATGCGTGATGAATCTATGCCTTACCTCAATGTGACATTGTTCCAATCTATTTTTATATATCACAGGACGCCATTCGGTCCTGAATTCTATAACGTTGACTTCCTCTTCCTACGGAAAATTCCGAAATTTTTTGTATTGTCTTATGAGACGAAACTGCTGATTTCATCGGTCCGTAAGCTTACACACTACTTAAACTAACTTACTCTAAGCACGACACACGCACACCCATTCTCAAGGGAGGACTCGAACCTCCGACGGGGGGAGCCGCGTGGACCGTGAAAAGATGCCAAGACCGCGCGGCCACCCCACGTGGCTCTTCTTTTCGATCGGAATAAATATTCCGGTGACAGACGTCCGATTTCTTACACATTCGTGAAGGTAATTTGTTTAAATTGTAAGTAGTCCTAATTACGCATTAAATACGTGGGTTAGTGTGTATTGCTCTATAAGCTTGCTGTTACAAGTTTTACTTTTCTTTACGTATAAGGCCAAAAACCAATAAACGATCGCAAAGTCAGGCTATTCGTAATTTTGTTCACGTTTTGGTCCAGTAAACTTAGGGAATCCCACTTGATTGTTCCCTTCATTTTTTTTCATTATTATGTTATTAAGTTACTGTTTCCGCAAATAAAGGTAAATTTTAAGTTGTTTGATTATGAACTTTTGCACTAGTAGTTTTGCTTACCTACAGCCTGCGTACATTAAAGCTACATTAAAATTTATATATTATTGCAAATAAGTTCATTAACAGGTACTGCAGTTTGGTGTGTGCTGAGTTCTTCATTTAAGCGAAAATAATTAATTTTTTGACGTTGTACCACATACGGGAAGTGCTGAACTGTACTCCTAATTTTTGTAGCTTGCAAATGAAGATAATTCGTGTAGCGTAAAATGTGTTAGGTGATTTAAATCAGTTTTTTATGCGTTTAATCTGTAATGGGTGTGTGATAAGTGTGGATGATGCCATAGGGTAGTGAGACAGGAGCGATATGTGTAGACTGTGAGCTGGAATTTCACAGCGGTGAATGTAGTGGGGAGGTGAACAGAGAACTCAGTGAGTCTGTTTTGGAACTGCAGGCTCTGTAAAAATAGTCAGGAACATCGATGGGAAGGAGGCCAAAGTTTCTGTCCCTCTGGCAGAATTAGATCAGGCGACATACAGACTACATAGCCTGAAGGGGGGAAACGATTGTGGGGAACTGGATAAATGTAATAATGGATGGGTGGAAGGGAAGCAGATTTTCAGTTTTTTCATCTACATTTGAGATGGCAGTATCGAATAAATTTGACTTGTTACCTTACGAACGAAGAGATGAGCATCTACCAGCTCTAGGTCACAGTAGGGTGCAGCAGACTTCTAGCAAAGAAATCCTATGTAGGTCTGTTCCAAAAGATAGTAGGAAGAAAAGAATTTTGCTTCTAGGATGTAGCCATGGCAGGACTGTACCCCAGATGATATTGAACAATTTAGGGACAGTCTATCAAGTCAGAAGTATTGTAAAATCAAGTTCCAGCCGTAGGCACGTGACAGGATATAGGGAATTCGTGCAAAGGTTTTGACAAACAGGATCTGTGGGTAACAGGGCAGTACGGAATATTTAAACAGCTGAGGCGCTTATTTATTCCCATCGTGCAGTGAATCCTGTCATGAAACACACATCATCCATAATTACTCTGTCACAGATAGCGGTAAACATATCTGGCGAGAAACAACTCCCGTTCAATTAGCTGACTGCCGATTGCTCGACTAATCACACACCACAGTGAACGCCAAAGGTCAGGGACAGCTGCAGCTTCGGGGCCGCACTAATCCTCTGCTAACAAAGCGTCAGGTGACGGCATCCCTTTGAAACATGATATATTCCCTGACTTTGTCATATCGATTGACTTATTAATTAAATCGACACCCTTTTGTGCTGCCAGTTTTTCGTTGCATCCTGTTAGTTGGATATTAGGACTGGTATATAAGGTGGGATTTGGGCCCGCAACTGTCCGGTTTCCAAAACCTTCCGGATTCTACGCCCTTCCCTCCATCTCAGTTGCATGGTACGTCCTTAAACCATCTGTGGAGGGGTTGGAATAGTGGTAGTGGTGGTGGTTAGTGTTTAACGTCCCGTCGACAACGAGGTCATTAGAGACGGAGCTTAAGCTCGGGTTAGGGAAGGATTGGGAAGGAAATCGGCCGTGCCCTTTCAAAGGAACCATCCCGGCATTTGCCTGAAACGATTTAGGGAAATCACGGAAAACCTAAATCAGGATGGCCGGACACGGGATTGAACCGTCGTCCTCCCGAATGCGAGTCCAGTGTGCTAAACACTGCGCCACCTCGCTCGGTGGAATGGTGTATGTGCTCGCAGTACTAGTGTTCGAAACAAATCAACTGGAAATTTGACGCTGTTATTGGCTTTTTAAAGCACCGATTAATAATCCCTAAGTTGCTTCTCCCAGCTACATCAGGGTAAGGAAGGAGGAGGAAGGGTCTGTCTGCACGTGATAGAATAGTAACAACAGTGAATACCGCTCCCAACTTTCCACTGCAACATGGAGCCCACTGGACTGCGTGAGAAGCAGTAAACTACACACATTAATCACGATCCACCCCATAGTAGTAGAAGTTGTAGTAGTAGTAATAGTTGTAGTCACAGTTAGATATTGGAGATCACTGAAATAATTATACATTCTGCACGCTCATGTACCGATGTCCACACGCTGTACCCTAGGCCAGAGAGTCGTGCATCGCTAGTTGCGGCCGTGTATCAGAGTCTCAACGGTCGCGCCAAGTCAAGGCCGGATTCGGCATATCCGAGAGGACCGCCCTGCCATAGAGGACGCTCGGGGATAATTTGAGTGGTAGGAATTCAGATTTTACCAATACCTCCAGTGCCAACACTTCTCTGTGATAAGTTTTCAATATTCTCAAATATCCACCTAAAAATCAGAGAATACTCGCAATTCAGACGATAGCGAATACTTCCCAACACATATTGAGTCTTAATTCGCTATTTACGAGTCTAGAGGGTGACACTGCCTCTGCCACGCACCTGGAAGGCAGGCAGAGTCGTCCTAGGAAACCAGTGACGTATCTATTAGTGTAAATGCAGCTAAATATTACGGTTATAGTACCAATCTAGTGAAATTTGACAGTGAGAAAAGTATCGGATGTACCTCCTCCTGACGACTGTCGCATTGGACATATCAATATCTATACCATTATTACGACTGGACGTAATTCCCCACGTAAAATCTCTCATCCCCCTGTATGTTGGAGTAGCTGTTTTCCACGTCAGATCCATACCTCCCTTAGGACTGGAAAAAAAATGGTTCAATGGCTCTGAGCACTATGGGACTTGACATCTAAGGTCGTCAGTCCCCTATAACTTAGAACTATATAAACCTAACTAACCTAAGGACATCACACACATCCAGGCCCGAGGCAGGATTCGAACTTGCGACCGGAGTGGTCGCGCGGTTCCAGACTGAGGCCAATAGAGCCGCTCGGCCACAGCAGCCGCCTACGACCAGATATACTCATTTTCTTTGCACTTGCTGGAACACTGACCACAGTAACTTTACACTCTAACACACACACACACACACACACACACACACACACACACACACACACACACACGATTTTCGTTTACATGCCCATATAATCCGAAAATGTTATATCACACTCACACCGGTCAGGTGTCTCGATTCTCGTTAGTTCTAGGATGTTATTTCACATTTAAATCTTACAGCCAATCACACTCGAGAAAAGACTACATATTAGTCAGCTTTTCCGGAAGACGCTGCATCCCACCAACACTCTCCCAAACAAGTGTTGTGAAGCACAGGCGCCCGGAACTGTGGTAAACAACAGCGCTCCCGTGGACGAAAGGCTTGGAAAGACGTCACCGATATGGTTTGATGTACTGAAATCAACATCGCAGTTGATACTGCAAAAAGCATAATGTGCGGATCTGCTTAGGGGACCCAATGAGAGGATGTTCTGTGTATCCATTTTGTAATAGCCGTACTGCTGGCCCTGTGATCAGTTTTCAATATTCTCAAATATCCACCTAAAAATCAGAGAATACTCACAACACAGACGATAGCGAATACTTCCCAACACTAGGAAACCAGTGACGTATCTGTTAGTGTAAATGCAGCTAAATATTACGGTCATAGTACCAATCTAGTGTTTACGAAATGAATTTCCCAACACATATTGAGTCTTAATTCGCTATTCACGAGTCTAGAGGGTGACACTGCCTCTGCCACGCACCTGGAAGGCAGGCAGAGTCGTCCTAGTAAACCGTTTGTTGCAATATGCTTGGGACAACAGTACATTTTCAGGAAGACAAACTTTCGAAATTACAGTAGTTACAATTGTCAACAACAGATGGCGCTGATGTCTCGGAAACACTATAGTACGATATTTTCCACATATCCACCATGCGTAGAAATAATATGGCGTAGTCTATGAATGAAATTACCCGAAACCTTTGACAACGTGTCTGGCGGAATGGCTTCACATGCAGATGAGATGTACTGCTTCAGCTGTTCAATTGTTTCTGGATTCTGGCGGTACACCTGGTCTTTCAAGTGTCCCCACAGAAAGAAGTCACAGGGGTTCATGTCTGGCGAATAGGGAGGCCAATCCACGCCGCCTCCTGTATGTTTCGGATAGCCCAAAGCAATCACACGATCATCGAAATATTCGTTAAGGAAATTAAAGACGTCGGCCGTGCGATGTGGCATAAACCACGAGGTGTTCGCAGTGTCGTCTAAGGCAGTTTGTACCGCTACAAATTCACTAAGAATGTCCAGATAGCGTGATGCAGTAATCGTTTCGGATATGAAAAATGGGCCAATGATTCCTTTGGAAGAAATGGCTGCCCAGACCAGTACTTTTTGAGGATGCAGGGACGATGGGACTGGAACATGGGGCTTTTCGGTTCCCCATATGCCCCAGTTCTGTTTATTGACGAAGATGTCCAGGTAAAAATAAGCTTCGTGAGTAAACCAAATTCTGCCCACATGTATACCGCCGTCATCAATCCTGTGCACTATACCGTTAGCGAATGTCTCTCGTGCAGCAATGGTAGCGGCGCTGAGGGGTTACCGCGTTTGAATTTTGTATGGATAGAGGTGTAAACTCTGGCGCATGAGACGATACGTGGACGTTGGCGTCATTTGGACCTCAGCTGCAACACGGCGAACGGAAACCCAAGGCCGCTGTTGGATCACCTGCTGCACTAAATGCGCGTTGCCCTCTGTGGTTGCCGTACGCGGTCGCCCTACCTTTCCAGCACGTTCATCTGTCACGTTCCCAGTCCATTGAAATTTTTCAAACAGATCCTTTATTGTATCGCTTTTCGGTCATTTGGCTACATTAAACCTCCGTTCAAAACTTGGTCTTGTTGCAACAACACTGTGTTCTAGGCGGTGGAATTCCAACACCAGAAAAATCCTCTGTTGTAAGGAATAAACCATGTTGTCCACAGCACACTTGCACGTTGTGAACAGCACACGCTTACAGCAGAAAGACGACGTACAGAATGGCGCACCCACAGACTGTGTTGTCTTCTATATCTTTCACATCACTTGCAGCGCCATATGTTGTTGAAAATTGTAACTACTGTAATTTCGAAAGTTTGTCCGCCTGAAAATGTACTGTTGTCCCAAACATATTGCAACAAACGCTGCATTTCTATCGGTGCTCGTTTAGTTTTTATTGCCATTTCAAATATACCGGTCATTTTTGAAACACCCGAAAAGCATCAGAATATGGAATCTGTCTTCCCGTGGAAAATTGGGAATGGTATTCATTGTTGTTACAATCATTCATATGGTAACACTTCCTCCTCCTTCGTGGTCCTGGTGTAGCTGAGAGAAGCAATTGGGGTGGTTATATAGGGGTTTAAACACCCAATCCCAACATCAAATTCCCGACTTATTAATTTTTTTGTGTTATTGCGCACACACACACACCAATCCAGCGCCCACAGATTCTTTAAGGACATGGGATGCAATTGAGCTGAAATTTTGAAATTTTCAACATCTTCCAACTCAATGGACTTCCTGCCAAATGACTTAACTGTGCTAGTATCCTCCAGTAGGAAGCAAGAGGAAAAAAGTTCCGGAAGGGTTAGGAAACAGTGCAGTTGCTGGGTCAAATCCCACCAAATATTCCATTACTGGTATCCACCAATAGGATGCCAGGGCAAACTGGCTACCCACAAAAGATATCGACTTACTTAACTAGTCAGTCTGATAGAGTGAGGGAATATTTCCCAGAAGTCTAACCGTGAGGTTTACCTGTTATCTCCTACTTCGTTGAGGACAATGGAGGGCTAATTGTGGCACACGATAGACGCTACCTACTTCTTGCTGAATGTCTTTGTTACATCCGTTATATGTTTGCTTAGCAGTGGAGGTGTGAGAGCAAAGGGATATAGCGACTACCATCGCTGAGGTTGGTGCCCCGCATTCGCACATACAGGTGGCGTCGCGCCGCTGTTTTCAAAGCTATTGACAATTTACAAATTGACAGTCAAACTAACATTGGCGCTCGAGTGATTTTACAAGGACCGTCCGTCTTTTGTGGTTGTGTAGTGAACTTCTCTATCACATCCAGCTTATACGAACTGCGATGTGTGAGCTGGGGACAGTGTAGGGGTATGGAATAGGGAAGGTGTGGGGAGGACATTTTGTTCTGTGTTTGTCTGCATACGGTAGTTCACACAAACAGGGAGTAATCACTTGAGAGGAAGAGAGAGAGAGAAAGAATAATAAAGAGAGGGAGAGAGGAGAGGGGAGAGGGTGGAGAGAGAGACTGGAGGTTTGCCTGGTATTAAATTTCAACAGAGATGCCACTACCTGATGCTTTGTTTGCAGAGAATTAGCGCGATCCAAGCATCATCCTAGTACACAGGAATGCTAGATAACAACAGTAAGAAATAATCTACATACATAAAATGAAACCATAAAAGTGGGAAATGGCTAACGTTGAAGTTTTCTGTTGTGGTGGAGCAGTTGTCTGGAATATCGCAGTAGCTGCCATTTTGAACAATTCTTTTTACTATAGGTTATGCTTACGTTCTTAGAATTTGAAACATCTGCTTATCATCCGCACTCCATGCAGCGACTGTGTCACAGACTCTTCCCACTTCTGTAGGAAGGTGATAGGAAGATCCTTAATAATTGTCATACGTTGGAAGAAAATCTGAAAATCTGTAGCGCAAAATATCACTCTTAGAACTTTCAGGGGTAGCTGCATGGGTGTGGACGTATGACACAAATAGCATACTTCGTCTAAGTAGTTGGCATGTCGCATGTGAATGGCAAGCTAGAAAAAGTGACAACTTTTTCTGCCGGGGTAACAGCTGTTAAATGCCACCTCTTCATAAAATGTTAGCAGAAAAGCAGCTAAAGTCCTGTGATCAAACCACATAGGTTGCTAATGGCTGACGTTAAAATTGATATTCTGATGGAGCAGTTTTCTGGAATATTGCAGTAAGTACCCATTCTCACAATTTTGTTTCCTAAAGCTTATGCTTTTCTTTGAATATCAAACATCCGGTTACCACCTCATCTTAAATCTGCCTTCATGTCAGTGGATTTGTTACAGACTCCTCCCGTTTCTTCAGGAATGTCAAAGGAAGATGCCTCCATTAAAAAGAATCTTGTGTTTAAGCCCTGATATGAAACTATGAAAATGGACTCTTCGACTTTGATCCTGCCTAAATACTAGCAGGCGGCCGGAGTGGCGTGCGGTTCTAGGCGCTACAGTCTGGAGCCGAGAAACCGCTACGGCGCAGGTTCGAATCCTGCCTCGGGCATGGTTGTGTGTGGTGTCCTTAGGTTAGTTAGGTTTAATTACTTCCAAGTTTTAGGCGACTGATGACCTCAGAAGTTAAATCGCACAGTGCTTAGAGCCATTTGAACCATTTAAATATTAGCAACACGGAAGTACATATGGTGCAGATGACTGCAGCTTTAATGGAATATTTCTTAATTATTGAAAAGTACGTTACTCAGCGTCACTGTACTTAAATGGCCCTGAGAATCTTTTGGAACCTATGTTACACGCAAGAGATTCCAATGCAGCGTAGGATTAATGGGTATTTACTTTTTTCTTCGTAGACAAATTACATTTCGAAATTAGGATGAAGTATATATGAATAGATATGGCATGGCAGTCGCTAGCTTTAATGGAATATTTATTAAACGCGGGAGGAAGTACCACATAGCATCACTGTACCTGTATAACCCTCGCATATAATTCGAAATTAAGTTATCTCATTCTATTGCACTTTTAGGTAGTGGATGGATATACTTTTCTTCTTCCTAGGAAAATTATATCATGTATGCATGTATATGGCATGGAAGATTGTAGCTTTAATGACACATTTATAATGGAGAAATGGAGTACCAATCATAGCATCGCTTTACTAAATAGCATTAACAGATATTTGGTAACTGTGTTACAGACATGTAGTTCCATTGCTTCGGTAGATGGACTGTATTTTCATAGTAAGAAGTTTACATTTCAAAGTCAGGATGAAGTCTATATGAATTTATATGGGATGGAAGACACTAGTTTTAATGGGACATATTTTTAATGGTTCGAGGAAAACCACACATAGCATCACTACACTTAAAAGGGACTGACTGCTGTTTGGAAACTATCCGGCAGTGTTTCTCTAATAAGGTATTTGTATGCTTTCAATTCCACATTTATTGCATGCAACACCTGTTGTAGTATGTACACCATTTTGCACTGAACTTTCGTTGGTCTTAGAGTGACAGAGTTACCGAAATCACGAACAGCACATCTTCATCCCATTGCCCCCACTTTCTTAAGCAAAAGAATACCACAAGATACACTCTCGCTCCACTGCAGCACGAACCACTGCATGCAGAGTTTGTGTGCTCATGGTTCATTCTTCCTTCGGAATTACATTCTGCGAGACTCTCGAGCCGTTAATCTTAGCGTAGTAACACCAAGCACAGTGAGTAATTAATTGTTGCACTAACGCTCCTGCTGAGACAGTTTGTGTCGCACAGCTTCTCTCGAATATGTGACAGGAATAAAAATTCTGAGAAACACGTTGTACTTCTCTTGGAAATGCAGGGTGAAGTAAGGTACGTATGGATGTATAATAGCAATTTCATTCTCGATCATCAGCGCTTGGGGTAGATGGATAATCAATAGTACTGATGTGATGTACCTCCCACCACGCTTGCAGTGTATCCATTTGTACGGATTATCAAGGGGGCGGGGGGGGGGGGTGACGACTTTATTTTCTTCCGCCGTCTATAGGACTGTGACGCGAATTACATTGTCTTTTGAAGCACGTGGTCCAATGGTGAGACGAACGCCATTCGCTGGCACTCGCTGCCGCATTCACCTACAAGAATAGTTGCAAACATCTTCGTCTGACGGGAGCAGTGGGCCTGCCACAAACAGTTTGGTCGAGATGGCTGCCCTCCTGTATGCTCTCTCAGTATGAGGAAAGTCCTATGCTGCTGTTACGTGAATCAGGCAGCGTGACATGGTTCCGTGTGGAATGCGGCCAACTCTGTGGTAGTGACAACAGCGGTATGTGACATATTCCGTATGCGTTGCATAAGGATTTGTGCGATATAAAGACATCAGATGTTTTCGCGGGATACCTATGTCAAACGTCAAATTACGACAGAAAAGCGGTATCCTTTCTCGAGACATTATAAAACATATCAGATTTTCTTTCAGTTTTGAATAACAGGAACGCCTGTTGAATAGCGTATCGGTACACATAACAGCGTCGATTCTATGTTACACAAGAAGCCAATGTCGCTGACAGCATTGATATATTTCGAATTTGTCACGCAAAACGTAGAATCCATCCGCGATTTATGGGGTATACTTAATATTAGAGCACTCTATGTAATTTCTAAATGGCATCACGTGACAAAACATATAGCAAGTCACAAACTTCTCGCGGTAAAATCAACGAATAACGTGAAATTTCCAGGTAAAAAAGATATTGTCATACGCATTTGTGTTTATGTCGGAATATATTTAACAACTTGAAATCAGCAAATAATCAGTTGTTGTTGTTGTCTTCAGTCCTGAGACTGGTTTGATGCAGCTCTCCATGCTACTCTATCCTGTGCAAGCTGCTTCATCTCCCAGTACCTACTGTAACCTGCATCCTTCTGAATCTGCTTAGTGTATTCATCTCTTGGTCTCCCTCTACGATTTTTACCCTCCACGCTGCCCTCCAATGCTAAATTTGTGATCCCTTGATGCCTCAAAACATGTCCTACCAACCGATCCCTTCTTCTAGTCAAGTTGTGCTAAATACTTCTCTTCTCCTCAATCCTATTCAATACCTCCTCATTAGTTACGTGATCTACCCATCTAATCTTCAGCATTCTTCTGTAGCACCACATTTCGAAAGCTTCTATTCTCTTCTTGTCCAAACTAGTTATCGTCCATGTTTCACTTCCATACATGGCTACACTCCAAACAAATACTTTCATAAACGACTTCCTGATAAATAAATCTATATTCGATGTTAACAAATTTCTCTTCTTGAGAAACGCTTACCTTGCCATTGCCAGTCTACATTTTATATCTTCTCTACTTCGACCATCATCAGTTATTTTACTTCCTAAATAGCAAAACTCCTTTACTACTTTAAGTGTCTCATTTCCTAATGTAATTCTCTCAGCATCACCCGATTCAATTTGACTACATTCCATTATCCTCGTTTTGATTTTGTTGATGATCATCTTATATCCTATTTTCAAGACATTGTCCATTCCGTTCAACTGCTCTTCCAAGTCCTTTGCCGTCTCTGGCAGAATTAAAACGTCATCGGCGAACCTAAAAGTTTTTATTTCTTCTCCATGAATTTTAATACCTAATCCAAATTTTTCTTTTGTTTCCTTTACTGCTTGCTCAATATACAGATTGAATAACATCGGGGAGAGGCTACAACCCTGTCTCACTCCTTTCCCAACCACTGCTTCCCTTTCATGCCCTTCGACTCTTATGACTGCCATTTGGTTTCTGTACAAATTGTAAATAGCCTTTCGCTCCCTGTATTTTACCCCTGCCACCTTCAGAATTTGAAAGAGCGTATTCCAGTCAACATTGTCAAAAGCTTTCTCTAAGTCTACAAATGCTAGAAACGTAGGTTTGCCTTTTCTTAATCTTTCTTCTAAGATAAGTCGTAAGGTCAGTATTGCCTCACGTGTTCCAACATTCCTACGGAATCCAAACTGATCCTCCCCGAGATCCGCATCTACCAGTTTTTCCATTCGTCTGTAAAGAATTCGCGTTAGTATTTTGCAGCTGTGACTTATTAAACTGATAGTTCGGTAATTTTCACATCTGCCAGCACCTGCTTTCTTTGGGATTGGAATTATTATATTTTTCTTGAAGTCTGAGGGTATTTCGCCTGTCTCATACATCTTGCTCACCAGATGGTAGAGTTTTGTCATGAAGGGGCTCTCCCAAGGCCGTCAGTAGTTCTAATGGAATGTTGTCTACTCCGGGGGCCTTGTTTCGACTCAGGTCTTTCAGTGCTCTGTCAAACTCTTCACGGAGTATCTTACCTCCCATTTCGTCTTCATCTACATCCTCTTCCATGTCCATAATATTGTCCTCAAGTACATCGCCCTTGCATAAACCTTCTATATACTCCTTCCACCTTTCTGCCTTCCCTTCTTTGCTTAGAACTGGGTTGCCATCTGAGCTCTTGATATTCATACACGTGGTTCTCTTCTCTCGAAAGGTCTCTTTAATTTTCATGTAGGCAGTATCTATCTTACCCCTAGTGAGATAAGCTTCTACATCCTTACATTTGTCCTCTAGCCATCCCTGCTTAGCCATTTTGCACTTCCTGTCGATCTCATTTTTGAGACGTCTGTATTCCTTTTTGCCTGCTTCATTTACTGCATTTTTATATTTTCTCCTTTCATCAATTAAATTCAATATTTCTTCTGTTACCCAAAGATTTCCAGCAGCCCTCGTCTTTTGACCTACTTTATCCTCTGTTGCCTTCACTACTTCATCCCTCAGAGCTACCCATTCTTCTTCAACTGTGTTTCTTTCCTCCATTGCTGCCAATTGTTCCCTTATGCTCTTCTTGAAACTCTGTACAACCTCTGGTTCATTCAGCTTATCCAGATCCCATGTCCTTAAATTCCCACCTTTTTGCAGTTTCTTCAGTTTTAATCTACAGGTCATAACCAAAAGATTGTGGTCAGAGTCCACATCTGCACCTGGAAATGTCCTACAATTTAAAATCTGATTCCTAAATCTCTGTCTTACCATTATATAATCTATCTGATACCTTTTAGTATCTCCAGGATTCTTCCATGTATACAACTTCTTTTATGATTCTTGAACCAAGTGTTAGCTATGATTAAGTTATGCTCTGTGCAAATTTCTACCAGACGGCTTCCTCTTTCATTTCTTAGCCCCAATCCATAATCACCTACTATGTTTCCTTCTGTCCCTTGTCCTACTGACGAATTCCAGTCACCCATGACTATTAAATTTTCGTCTCCCTTCACTACCTGAATAATTTCTTTTATCTCATCATACATTTCATCAATTTCTTCATCATCTGCAGAGCTAGTTGGCATATAAACTTGTAATACTGTAGTAGGCATGGGCTTTGTGTTTATCTTGGCCACAATAATGCGTTCACTATGCTGTTTGTAGTAGCTTACCCACATTCCTATTTTCCTATTCATTATTAAACCTACTCCTGCATTACCCCTATTTGATTTTGTATTTATAACCCTGTATTCACCTGACCAAAAGTCTTGTTCCTCCTGCCACCGAACTTCACTGATTCCCACTATATCTAACTTTAACCTATCCATTTCCCTCTTTAAATTTTCTAACCTACCTGCCCGATTAAGGGATCTGACATTCCACGCTCCGATCCGTAGAAGGCCAGTTTTCTTTCTCCTGATAACTGCGTCCTCCTGAGTAGTCCCCGCCCGGAGATCCGAATGAGGGACTATTTTACCTTCGGAATATTTTACCCAAGAGGACGTCATCATCATTTAATCATACAGTAAAGCTGCATGCCCTCGGGATAAATTACGGCTGTAGTTTCCCCTTGCTTTCAGCCGTTCGCAGTACGAGCACAGCAAGGCCGTTTTGGTTAATGTTGCAAGGCCAGATCAGTCAATCATCCAGACTGTTGCCCATGCAACTATTGAAAAGGCTGTTGCCCCTCTTCAGGAACCACACGTTTGTCTGGCCTCTCAACAGATACCCCTCCGTTGTGGTTGCACCTACGGTACGGCTATCTGTATCGCTGAGGCACGCAAGCCTCCCCACCAACGTTAAGGTCCATGGTTCATGGGGATTGGAAAATTTCCGAGTCAAATACGTGGCGGACTTCTCTACCTGCTTGGTGATAGTGAACTTCACGAACGAGGAATAGGGAACTCTTTCCATGGAAGGTAATTGTTTAAATAAGAACGTGAGTCTTCCCACTGTGCAGTGTAAACATCCTGTATCGTGACGGATGATAGCACCAGCTACCGATATGATTCGTGAGTTGCAGCGGTAATCACGCGTTTTTAGTTGCGGAACGTAGCAAGGAAAAACTGATTTCTTTACTGGGTGAGACAATATTTTGAGGAACTGCAGAAGTGGCATATGTTTTTACAGAATCTTCGCAATAATATAGCGAAGCGAAAACATGTGTTTCCTCTGGGTCTGGTTACAGTCTGTTTACAGAACGCATTTCCCTCCACGTTCAAGAACGTCTTTGAAGCCAGAACGTTTAATAGTTCGTGAGATATTCTAGACTGAAACAGTTTGGCTTCGACACCTACTACCTCTCTCTCTCTCTCTCTCTCTCTCACTCTTTCTCAGCTGAGACATGGTTCAAATGGCTCTAAGAACTATGGGACTTAACATCTGGGGTCATCAATCCCCTAACCTTAGAACTACTTAAACCTAACTAATCTAAGGACCAAGACCGAGGCAAGATTCGAACCTGCGACCGTAGCAGCAGCGCGGCTGCGGCCTGAAGCTCCTAGAACCGGTCGACCACTGCGGCCGGCTCCACTGAGAGAGCTTTTAGCATTACGGCAGAATGATTTCAAAACAAATGTGTTACTGGGGGCTGCTCATGGATGTTTTGACAACGGAGAGGTTAGAGAGCTTCATCTCACTTGGTCTGTGTAAATAATCGAAGAATCTGATATTTACGAATGAAAAGCACTTGTGGCTGCATACCACACAGACACAGACACACACACACACACACACACACACACACACACACACACACACACACACACACATTTGTTTTCTCGTTCTAGACTGGCGATGGCTTCTGTTTGCTTTCGGTTATCTATACACATGAGACCGGGTGCATATCTGTTTTCGGATCCCACAGAATGGGCCTCGTCAATCTTGCGGTATTATAATAGCACTCTGCTTGCTGCCTCACCCAGCATCTGAGACCACGTTCGCCATTCTCAGCCGCGCACTCGCAGCCACCACTGTGAAATCTTTGTTTAAAATCTGAAAGTGGTTTGAGAAGAATAGTTGAGTGAGGTCTGTCGTATGATTCGTGAGGTCTAGGTTACACAGCAGTGCAGGGTAAAAACCAATCTCTTCGACTGTCGTACTGCAAAAATCGCTAACGTGATAATAAATGCAACAAATGAGGCATCATAAAGGTTTCCGGCCGGGTATAGATGTGAAGGTATCAGCAGTGAGGAGCATCAAAGAGTAGCTGTGACCAGTCTAACACCCTAGCTGAAGAGCTGCTGAGAAACCTTAACATAATGTAGTAAATGTAACACTCGAGTAACACGTAACATTAAATCTGATGAATGGCAGTTTGCACAGGGGACATATCTCAGCAGTGAGAAGCATCAAAAATAGTTTTGAAGTGCCTAATGATTTTCTTACATGAGCCTGGTTTTACTCAGCCGAGCACGACTTTTAGACGGTACCGACATTTCCTCAACGTTTGAAAGCACACCGCTATAAACCAGTTTTTCATCTGTGACGAATAGTCAGACATTTCGCTATTGTCGGTAGTGAGAGGGGCTGTCTCCCTGAGAAATCGGTTTAACGGCTCGTAAGAATCTTCCTGTTCCTGAGCCTTTTGTCCATCTGTAACTGCTTTCTGCAGACAGGAAACAGAACTCTCTTTTTCGACTGTGACGAGGAGTAATCAGTGACGTTACACCTCTTTGTCAGGGCTGTAGTGAGACAAGTCTCTGTCTCGATCTCCATCCGACAGGTAAGAGACTTCCACCAGACTCTTGTTCGACTGTGAGATATACTTCCATTTTATCCATTTCCCGTATTTATTTGGTAGAGGGAATGTCATGTGATGTTTGCGTCGAGAAGCAATGGTGGACATGAGAAGAACATATGATTATCTGTTGACATAGCTGACTGTAAAGTACAAGGATGGTCTGCAATCTGTCGTGCTACCAATTTCAAGTTTTAATCTTCACAGACGAGATAGGTTTTTAATAACTCAATGGTTTGCAGCACGCCACACGTTTCAGCGCTCTACACGTATAATTTCCACTGTTTACCTCAAAAATTATGCTGTGGAGGCGGCAATCGGTACCATACAGCTATGCAGGTGATATCGTGACTCGTCGCGTAAATGGTAATCTATTTTGACAAATTATGTGGAAATACATGAAATTCTGGAAATTTTCATACGTGTCTCGATGATTTCAGCATAAAAGTGTCGCATATGTCGGCCCATTTGGCGTGTAAATTCGAATAGTGCAGCTGATATAGTTAAATTAATAGGCGATTGACAAAGCAATTCACACCGGCAGAGCTCAGAACATAGATATTCTTGTAATCCCTGAGACTGGGGATCTTCACAACTCGCTGCAGAAAAGACCTCAGCAAGCGGGGCCGGCTATAAGAAATACCGTTAGTAGACGCCTTCGTGCCCAACCTATGTACACCGAGTGGCCTCTGTCCGCAGGTGGAATTACGATCACGCACCAGGTCAGTGCATGTTGGTGTTGGGGGGGGGGGGGGGGGGGGGAGGGGCAGTGGTGACCATTGACCTCCATGGATGTCTGACCGACGTTAATGGCGATATTTAGCACCCCAGTTATGGCTGTATACGGAGCACATGCTTCTGTGACTGAGATATGTGTGCCTTCACAGAATGTGTGGAAGTGCCTCACAGTGGATAGCTATAAACAGTTTGTCGCCGAAAAATTCAAACTTTTCTTGGCAGCAGTTGAGGAGTCTAATGGTCGAAGTGTCTTCAACAATTGTTTGCACATTTCATTATGTGTAAACCACTTTTGTAGGGTTTAACTATCAGTGCAAGGGTGCAATATAACTATTGCATGTCTTTTTTCGATCTGTAAAAACGTAGTTCTCCATTAAAATTGTCACTTTTCTCCATCTGTAGAAAGTGGCACAGTGCTCTCAAACGAGCAGCTAGCATTATTTTGCGGGTAAGTCAGTCAGAACCAACCAGGACGCTCCATACACAAGAAGTTCCATAACGTCAGAGAGTCACAAGACTACCTTTGTGGTTGGAATAGAGGTCTGTACAGACAGCTTCGAGCAAATTAGGGGCACAACAAGGCATTTGCGGAGAGTTCTGTGTCGTTAGAGAGTCACGTGATGTCTTCTTAGATTCAGTGCTCCGAGACAAGTCCAGGCAGACCAGCCACCTTTGGTTTGGTTAGTTTGAATCTTATTCCCCACTCACCATTGTGGCTTCAAAGCATCTCCAGACCCGCAGCTATAGAACATCGGAAATTCATAGTAAATTCCAGCGACCGGCTGGTGTGGTCGAGCGGTTTCTAGGCGCTTCAGCCTGGAATCACGTGACCGCTACGATCCCAGGTTTGAATCCTGCCTCAGGCATGGATGTGTCTGATGTCCTTAGGTTAGTTAGGTTTAAATACTTCTATGTTCTAGGGGACTGATGATCTCAGATGTTAAGTCCCATAGCGCTCAGAGCCATTTGAACCATTTTTGAAAATTACAGCAATTTCTCTTGTCTGCGGGACAGTGCTTCAAAATCTAGGAGAATATTTTAGACACCTGTTGCAGGTTTAGATATATGTCACGAACCCCGACGTGTATTTGTACTGATTTTTCCGTCCGTGCTTAGAACCAGTGTGGGTTTCCCGTTGTAGAACTACGCTTCAAGAAGTTGGGAAAATAAAAAAAATAAATGCCTTAACATCCCTCACTCAAGCAGCAAATAAACTAAGCCCATTCAGCGTTTCAGAATAGTGATGAACACCACAGCAATTTATTGACTTCAGCAATATTTCTGGGTCACATTTGGGTCAGTCAGTTGCTTCAGAAGGATTTTTCACCTGCATTTGCAGCAGAGCAGTCTAATGGTACCAGTGACGAAATTAGACTACATGGATTATATTTTTGGAGCGCACTATCTGAGATCAAAAGCCCTCCCCTGTGTTGAAATATTTCTCAAAATAGTCAGTGAGATATTATATGCAGTAATCAATTTTTTTTTACCTAGAAGAGGGTGGAGGCCAAACTTTGAGTCATGGTATCGAAGCAGTACAGATTTTGACCCCAGTGCGTCAGCATGACAGAAGAAAACGAAAAAAATAAAAAAAATAAAGAAGAAACTGTCTCAGTCACAAACATACAAACAGAAGTATATCGATTTAATTAATTAGTCAATCAATTTGATACCACAATTAAAGGCTGGGGTATTTTCCACAGGTGTGGTGAGTTAAAAAATCGATAGTGGTGTAGAAGAACAGTAGGTTCAATGCTGACATGGAGCAGAGCAATAGGGTCAGGAAGGGAGAGAGCAATAATTTTACCTGAATGTATGCTTGCCCTTGATGTATCCAACTGCATAGAAAAATATTGCACAATGGACTTTGCCCTACTACTTACGTAGCGACACAGGTTTAACCAGGCTTCATCAGACATAAAGAACTGATCCGTGTCCAAGCAATTCATTGTTATCCTAGCGAACGCCCACTCGTAAGACTGGAGGCACTTAGGAGCATTTGCTCGTTTTAATCCATAACAACCGATACTCAGATGTGATGTATGTGCAGGTCCAGATGGAGTACTCGTCTACATTATCGTCGTGATACGGCAGTCTCTTTCGGTATGCGTCAGATTGATTTGGTAGAATTCTGATGCATTGCCCGATGAACTGCAGCCACATTTTGTGGAGTGCGGGCGTGATTCCCAATGTCTTTTTGACTTGCTCGAAAGAAACCATCTGCGACGCCATTTTCGGACTAAGCGTTGCTGTCCTTGCTGACACTTTGACACCATTGAACGTCGCAGCAAACAACTGACAACACTCTCTCCAGAACTTTGTTGTCATGTAACTTTCCTTAACGATCACCTGCTGCTCCACTGTGAGTACAATAGTTACCGCTGCTCCACTCTCCCTGACACACGCCGCACTATGCTCTGAACCGGCTTGGTTCACTTGGCGGGTGCACAGTTGCTGCGGCCGTCGCGGGTTGTGGTTGTAAGTATGCATTCACGTCCAATCGAAACCACTTCTTTGAGCCACTTTTATTTGCCCCTCCTTGTACTACGAAGGGAGTTTATCGTTGTTAGTCTACGAGCGCCATTCAATAAGTAATGCAACATATTTTTATCGTGAAAATAAGTTGTTTGTATTCATAACTCCAATACATCATGTTATTGCCCACTCTTTTGGCAACAAAACCCTATTTTTCAACATTATCTCCGTTCACTGGATCCCCTTACGCCACTCTACTTAAGGGCCTTTACTCCCAAGTGGTACCACTTGGCTGGCCGAGGTCGGAGCCTACGTTTTGCTGCAACAATAATTTCCCTGCATCCACGTTATACTTCTCGCAGAGTGCCGAACGATGAAAGTCAGAAGGTATGAAACCCGGTTTGTAGGGTGGATGAGGGGAATGAAGTTTCGTGGGATCCTTCCGGTTATGCAGACTTGTGTGAGGCCTTTCGTCACGATCATGATTGTAACGTGCAAGCCGTTCCACACACATGGTCCTTCGTTGTTTTTTGTGGTTGTTTGTTAGGCGGGAACACAGCTCTGAGTAGCCGAACTGGTCGACGAGTGCGTCAGCGCTACAAACAGAGACGTCGAGCGAGGGCTTTGATTATGATCTGTCGGTCATGCCCAATGGGGGTGCCGCACGTTACAACGGAACGAAGAGGTTTGCGCGACTTTTTTACGATGATGATAGACCCCTCGCCCAAAGACTCGTTGTGTTTTTGTTCACGGCCAGGTCTCTGTAGACAGTTTGCAGGCTCCTATAAATAAAAGGAATTCTATGGTTTTCCTCCAGAAGCCAGCCAAAGACAGCTCTCTGCCTCAAACACACCCCCGTTACAGACTAACGTAGCCACTTTGAAGGCTATGTTAGTGCCGTCACCTATCGGAACTTATGAAGCTATGGGGGCTGACGCGCAAATATTTAATGATGTCCCAGCACAAAGTCTCCATGTTTCCAACCGATATTGGCCTTGAAAGAATGTGGTACACTGCTTATTGCAAATCCCACGCGTTTTTGTTCCATTGATGGGCATGGAATAATATATTCTTTTCCTCGATTCCTTTCGCAGCTGTAATAGAAGAGCATACTTTTTAATCCACTAGTTTCGCATGCCACAGCTAAATAAAGTATGACGAATAGTATCATCCACACTTCGTTGTCTTCTTGAGGAGCGCTTGGTAAATGAAACAATGAAAAATGTAAGCAAGTGTAAAAATTTGTTACAGTGTGTCGATAATCTCAAGACGGCGTGATTAATTAGGAGATGGACATTGTCTGAGTCAATAAGGAAACCTCTGGCATAGGCCCCTTACACTGCAATATGCTCAACACGACAGAAATGTAACTGGGCAGCAATAGTAAATTAATTAGATCGATTCAACTTAACAATAGGTCGTGCAGAATTTCTACTCACTTGTATAGTAAATCAGTATTTGAACATAATGGTGAAAACTTCTCCATAGGAGGGCTGACTTAAATTAGTATAGTGCTAAGGAAGAAGTGGCCATAGAAATATGTGAAGGAGTCGCATCACCTCTTGTCTCTTTGATCTCACACGATCTCACAAGCACTCGCCATTAGTGTCTACATACCATATACGACACCAATAATTTCTTTGTACCTGATCCTATCCACAGTTTCAGTTCCAGTTACTCTGCAAGAATATATTACTCAGCTTTCCAAAGCACTTAACCTTTGCTATCATCTAAACGCACGTAAAGTGCTATGGGATCCTATTAACTACGAGTCACGAGATGCTTCTTCATCGGTTAAAAGCGTTCTAAATGCATCGAAGAGGTTTAAAGCCTGATTTGTTTCCTGGCGTTAGGTTCTTTCGAAACAAAGCTACCCGGATCGGGAGTCAGCAAAGTTCAGTTCATACTATAAGTTCAACAGTGTTCTAAAATAGTGTCAGCTATGGGAAAATGATTTTAGCAATACCAGCATTTCCGCCCGTGTTCTTTAGGGGAGTTACGAAGACATTCTGACTTTTGGTGTAATGCCGAGTTCTGTCAGCAGAAAGGGCTCGGTGGATAGCTTAGTGTAGGTCAAAAAACTAGCGAGATGCGCAATACCTCGCAACCTATCGGGTAAAGAACTCTGAATGACTGAGAATCTCTGTGGATAGCAAAAAATAAATCTTATTAAAATTTCGAGAACGCCAAAACGAATTACAATAAGAGTAAAACCGATTCTGAGAACATTACATGCTTTGATGGGAGGGAAGGGAGATATACCTTTTTTTTATTTTTTAACAAGACATGGATGTCATACAAAGTCTGTAAAGATACTTCTACAAAACATTCTGTTTGGTATTTTGGAAACCCATATGTCTGGACTACACTTGCAGGAAACGAAATGGTTTAGTGTTGTTGCCAAACTGTGCCACAATGAATTCTTTTAAACTACAGTACAACTTTTGATATTGTGGATTGTGCCCCATACTGCCTAGATGATATTTTTTCCGTGTAAGTCCTTCCTCAATGACAGTGTATTATTTCGGTTTCCAAATGCATCAGTCCTTAGTAAACGACTCATGAAAACTACACTGTATTTTAAACGAGGTTCCTGCCTGACAAAGCACACGATCCAAAAATCTTTCTCCTGCAATCAGCATTTGGCTTTGCATGAACAACCGTCAGGTTATGACTCTTTACATTTGCCTTGATCAAAAGAAACAGCATTTGCGTAGTGTTATTTATTCCCTGTTTTAGACGAGGTTTCGTCTGTTTATGGTTACTAGGAATTAATTATTATTGATTTGTTTATAACGGGTTTGGCTTTCCAGGTTCAAATGGTTCAAATGGCTCTGAGCACTATGCGACTTAACATCTTTGGTCATCAGTCGCCTAGAACTTAGAACTAATTAAACCTAACTAACCTAAGGACATCACACACATCCATGCCCGAGGCAGGATTCGAACCTGCGACCGTAGCAGTCGCGCAGTTCCGGACTGAGCACCTAGAACCGCGAGACCACCGCGGCTGGCAGCTTTCCAGGGTCATACCGTACAAAACACACGTAAAACAGTGTATATTGTACCGTATTTCAACAAGAGAACGAATCACTATTACCAAAATACATCTCTCTGTAGCAAACCAAAATTTTGCTGCTGTGGTCTTTCCGTCTAAAAATGATGAGCACGCACGACATATAGTGAAATGCGTTAATGTCACCTAATGTCT
The DNA here is from genome assembly GCF_023897955.1 of Schistocerca gregaria. Classification (NCBI taxonomy): domain Eukaryota; kingdom Metazoa; phylum Arthropoda; class Insecta; order Orthoptera; family Acrididae; genus Schistocerca; species Schistocerca gregaria. Next base: position 115,602,812 of record NC_064924.1, on the reverse strand, counting down.
TTAATACGACTAAGTCAATACATATTACGAAATAATTAATTTGCACAACAGCCTATGAATGAATTACGGCACCTCATCTGTCCACCAAATTAATCAGTCGGGTGATCAGTTATTCGGATGACAATGTTTTGTCACGTCGGTCGCATCAGAGGTGACACAGTGCGTTTTCCCACAGCACACAAATACTGTAATGACTACTGTCGAATATTTCTGCACCTGTGGTGCGTAGATGGATACACACGGCGTTACAGTGACCACGCCTTCTGATAATCGAGGGCCAGCGGAGTTAATATACAGTAGTGAGAGCGATAAAATTTGTCGATGTACATGACGTTAAATCGTAAGGTTATTACTTCTTGAAGAATTTGAACTAATGGTCGGGTACAATGTCTCATCAATTTCAAAGGTGCTGTCACGTTTTTCAACATCTTCCACTTAACGTATTTCCATTTTTTTGTTGACAGATTCAACTGCCCATGCTACTCTATCCTCTACGAGCCTCTTCATCTCAGAATAACTACTGCAACATGCATCTTTCTGAATATGTTTACTGTATTCCTCTCTTGGTCTCCCTCTACGATTTTTACTCCACACACTTCCATCCAATACCAAACTGGTGATACCTTGATGTCTCAGAACGAGTTCCATATACCGATCTATCTCTTGTTCGTGTTGTGACACGAAACTTTAGTCACTCCAATTCTATTCAGAACTATCTCGTTAGTTACGTGATCGACCCATCTTATCTTCAGCATTCTTCTCTAATACCATATTTCGAAAATTTTCTATTCTATTTTTATCTAAACTGTTCATCGTCTATGTTTCACTTCCATATATGACTGCACTCCACACAAAAACTTCAGAAAAGACTTCCTAACACCATATTGTATATTCAATGTAAACGAATATCTCTTATTCAGATATGCTTTTCTTGCCATTGCTATTGTAATCAGTTATTTTGCTGCACGGATTGCAAAACCCCTCTACTGCTTTAAGTGTCTCATTTACTAATCTGATTCCTTTATCGTCGCCCAATTTGCTTTGTTTTATGTTCATCTTATATCCACCTTACATGACATTGCCCATTGCGTGCAACTGCTCTTTCAACCCCTTGCTATCAGTGATAGAATTGCAGTGGAGTTGGTTAACCCCAAATTTTTATTTCTTCTCAGTGAACTTCAAATTCCTATTCCAAATTTTTCCTCGATTTCTCTTTAGTGCTTGTTCGATGTACATTCCGAATAAAATCGGGATAAACCACAACCCTGTCTCACTCCCTTTATAACCACACCTCCCTTTCATGCCCCTCAACTCTCCTAACTCTTGTCTGGTTTCTGTTCAAGTGGTTCAAATGGCACTAAGCAATATGGGACTTAACATCTGAGGTCATTAGACTGGAATTACGTAAACCTGACTAACCTAAAGGCATAACACACATCCATGTATGAGGCAGGATTCGAACCTGTAATCACAGCAGCAGTGCGTTTCCGGAATGAAGTGCGCAGAACCGCTCGGCCGTGGTTTCTGTACGATCCTGTATTTTACCCTTGCAACCTTCAGAATTTCAAAGAAAATATTCGAATCAACATTGTCAAAACTTATCTCTGAATCTACAATTCCTGTAGTTGTAAGTTTGCCGTTCCTTATTATGTCTTCTAAGCTACGTCGTAGGGTCAGTACGGCCTCGCTTGTTTCTACATTTCTCCGAAATCCGAACTGATCTCCCCCGAGGTCAGCTTCAACCAGTACTTACCATTCTCCTCAAAAAAAATTGTGATAGTATTTTGTAAGTATGGCTTGTTAAACTGATAGGTAGTTTTCACACTTGTGTGCATCTGCTTTCTTTGGAATTGGAATCACTACATCCTTCTTTAAGTCTGACGGTATTTCGCCCGTCTCATCCATCTTGCACACCAGATGGAAAAGTTTTGTTATTGCTGGTTCTGCCAAATCTGTTATTACTTCTGACGGAATATCGTCTATTCCCAGGGGCTTGTTGCCACAGAGAACTTACAGAGCTTTGTCGAATTCTTCTCCCAGTATCGTATTTCCAGTCTCATCTTCATCTACATTCTCTTTCCTTTCTATAAAATGCCTTTCAACTTCATGTCCCTTGTATAGGTACTCCATACACTCAATTCACCATTTAGCTTTCCCATCTTTGGTTAGAGTGGTTTACCATATGAGCTCTTGGTACTCATACATCTGCGTCTCCTGTCCCTAAAGGCCTCTCTAATTTCCATCTAGGTGGTATGTATTTTCCCCAACGGAAATCTGCATCTAAATGTTAGGACAGTTGTCCAGATAACGCATCTCCTCCTGGGTTTTCGAAATAGCTCTAAACACAACAACATCAAATATTAACCAGAAGTCTCTTTACAAATTTCTTCTTCTACTACGTCATGAAGTTGGCCAGTATTACGACAAATCATCCGATTTCGGTTCTAATTTCGGTTCTATTTAGGATAACAATCAAGTCTACAGATGATGGTTTTTCTTGTGTGAAGCTGAGTAAAAGGTTGTTCGAGTTCAAAGTGGATGCAAGCTGGTGAACTAACAAATTTACACCTCTGCTCGCAATATTTACCTTAGCTGCTATGAGCAGTCTTCTGCGTGACTGCTCTCATCCTCTGAAATTCCTATCAAAGCTAATGAAAACCTTTGCTGATGTTATCAGCAGGAAGTCTCCTATATTTCTCATTAAGGGAGGAAACATAGCACTCATCCCTAGTCCAGATATATGGCGATATGCACATGCATGGCTGGAGCACCGTGCATATTACAATGCCCTATCACTTCTCGCAAGAAAAGATAACTAAGTTACTGGCTCATTTCTCTGCTGTTGCTGCTCAACGATGCTACAGCTAATATCTAGATGAATGTCAGCCGCAGTGAATGCAGTGTTCACACAAATTTCTCCTCTATGTCCTACAGAACATTATGTGCACCGTTCTGCACTTGACACCACTTTAGAGGAGAGTCCCAGAAATATTCGGTTACGGCTTTCTCGTAGCGAGATTGTCCCCCTCCTTCGCCCTTTCATGCTCTACATGACGGCTTTTTCCGACCAATAGTAGCATTCCCCTTATTTTGTTGAAACTCTCTCTGCCAATCGTAAAGGTCATACCATTAAACTGCACTTTACTCCTTTCTAGTTCGATCCCACCAATCAGACATTTTGTGCCCACTCCAGATGCCTAAAAGTTACATGCTTCCATCATGAGAATACCACGTGCTGTTCACATGATCAACTGCCTCACTGGTTGGTTCTTATCCATTTGGGAATACGCAACACTGATTTCTAAGGCTTTTTTCTGTACCACTCCAGTGGCCAACTACTTGCCCTCCTGGTGGAGTCACCTGCCCCGTTCGTTGACTCTCGTCCCGGGATACATATAGAAGCATTCCGTTGGCACCCGTGGCAAGCCCCTTGCACTTCCTTCCAAACGCACTGCTCTCTCCAGCCGCTTGTTTCACCTTCTGCCTATTAACATGCAATACATAAAGAAATGGTTCAAATGGCTCTGAGCACTATGGGACTTAACATCTGAGGTCACCAGTCTTCTAGAACTAAAAACTACTTAAACCTAACTAACCTAAGAACATTACACACATCAATGCCCGAGGCAGGATTCGAACCTGCGACCGTAGCGGTCGCACGTTTCCAGACTGAAGTGCCTAGAACCGCTCGGCCACCGGGGGCCGGCTGCAATATATAGGTTCGGTGTGTTAATATCGTCGATTGAGCGTCATCCCTTTGCATTGCATAGTGTAGTTTTGTTTATAGACAAATCTGCTGAGGGAAGTCGGGTAACTTATTCACCTTCCCGTTACAATGATTAAAAACTGTCATATGAGGTGCGAAATTGACCTTCATTTAATCTGCCACCCTATAATGCCAGAAGGCAGCATCTATTTGCGAAATGAACTTCAGAGGAAAGATGAATCGTGCAGGCTGTGGCAGTTAAACCTTAACTTAAATAAATGTAACATGCAGTGAAAAACATGGGAAAAAAAGTCCACTATTGTACAACTGTGCCGCTGCTGACAAATTACTGCAAAATGTGTGTACCACAAAATGTCTTGGAGTAACTATACAGATCGATCTTAAGTAGAATGACAGCATAGAACAAGCAGTAGGAGAAGTAGATGCCAACTTGAGATTCCTAGGAAGAACATTAAGAAAATGTAGACCACAAAGTTAATGGCTTACAAGACAAGTGTTCAACCAAGTCTTGAGCACTGTTTATCAATTTGGGACCCTTATTAGATAGGATTGATAAAAGAGATGGGGAAGATGTAACAGATACCATCGTGTTTCGCCACGGGATATGAAAGTGCGAGAACATTGCAGAGGTGCTCAACAATCTCTAGTGGCAGACGCTACACCAGAGGCGTTGTGCAACACGGAGAGGTTTAACTGTTCTAATTTCGAGAGCACTTTCTGGGCAGAGCCAGACACCATATTAATTACTCCAACATATTAATTCCTTCCACAGGCCAATCGCGAATGTGGCAGGGAAGAGGCCATCATTTAGTGGTTCGAAAAGTACCCTCAACCACATACTGTCAGTCATCTTAGGGAGTGTTGAAGTATATGTAGAATCATAGAAGGATATCGTGGTTGCGAAGATTTTCGCGGCGTAATAATTTATGGATTATCCCGCGGAGGTAAAATGTTCTACTATTGCTAATGTTTTGAGCTGCAAAGTGCGAGTTTAGCGATTATGGTTCACCCGCCTGAGTGTAGTCTGTCCAGGATAGGATATGCGAGACTCACACTCTACTTTAGAGACTCCAGTCTCATCTCAGCGCAGATCTCCGACTACCGTAGCGAAATTAGCACAGATCGTTGTAGGTGTAAGTATAGATACCTGTAGCATATTTTCATATGATCACGCCTGATTTAGATGGAATTTCTTCCACATGCAAGACGTTCATCCTGCACGGGAGCCCCTAACTGTCCTGTATGTCGGTTACGTTTAGCCATCAATAAAACAGGTCCAGTCCCAAATGAAAGGTACCAATTTTTCTTGGATATGGTTTGCTGGTTACCCAACTCCTTTCTAAGGTTGTCTCCTTTAAATTCAATACGAGCCTTGGGCACCAGCTTTCGTGAATTTTGGTGGCAGCTACATGCATACATGTTTTCTCTTACAGTGGAAGAGATGCCCTACTTACCGAAGGTTTTGTTACAGGCCTAGCCACGTCATATCCCAGATGTTCTGATGGAATACAAAGAATTTGAAAAGATTGTCTTCGTGCTACTTCCACAAATACGTACGCTACTGGCCATAAAATTGCTGACTGTTTTCAGAAAATAGAATCGGTGGGTTCAGGAGGGTAATCAGGAACGACGTGCTCGATCCCAACGGCATCGTATCACTAGAGTCGAGATGACAGGCGTCTCATCCCCATGGCTGTAACGGATCGTACAGCCAAGTCTCGATCCATGAGTCAACAGATGGGGGCGTTTCCAAGACAACAGCCATCTGCACGAACAGTTCGACGACGTTTGCACCAGCATAGACTATCAGCTCTTAGACCATGGCTGCGGTTACCCATGACGCTGCATCACAGACAGGAGCGCCTCCGATGGTGAACTCGACGACGAACCTGGGTGCACGAATGGCAAAACGTCATTTTTTCGGGTGAATCGAGGTTCTGTTTACAGCATCATGATGGTCACATCCGTGTTTAGCGACAGCGCGGTGAACGCTTATTGCAAGTGTTATTCTTCAACGCCATAGTGACGTATCACCCGGAGTGATGGTATGGGGTACCATTGGTTACACGCCTCGCATTGACGGCACTTTGAACAGTGAACGTTACATTTCAGATGTGTTACGACCCGTATCTCTATCCTTCATTTGATCCCTGCGAAACTCTATGTTTCAGCAGAATAATTCACGACCGCATGTTGCAGGTCCTGTATGGGCCTTTCTGGATACAACAAATGTTCGACTGCTGCCCTGTCCAGCTCATTCTCCTGATCTCTCACCAATTGTAAACGTCTGGACGTCTGGTCAATGGTGGCCGAGCAATTGGCTCGTCACATTACGCCAGTCACTACTCTTGAAGAACTGTGGTATAGTGTTGAAGCTGCATGGGCAGCTGTACCGGTACACGCTATCCAAGCTTTGTTTGACTCAATGCCGAGGCGCATCAAGGCCGTTATTACGGCCGGAGGTGGTTGTTCTGCGTTCTGGTTTCTTAGGATCTATGGACCCAAATTGCGTGAAAATGTAATAAAAAATGTGGAATTACGTGTGAAATCTTTTGGCACTTAACAGCTAAGGTCATCAGTCCCTAAGCTTATACACTACTTGTCCTAAATTATCCTAAGGACAAACACACACACACACACACACACACACACAGACATGCCCGAGGGAGGCCTCGAACCTCCGCCGGGCTCAGCCGCACAGTCCAACACTGCAGTGCCCGAGACCGCTCGGCTAATCCCACTCGGCAGAATGTAATCACATGTAAGTTGTATTATAATATATTTGTGCAATGAATATCCGTTTGTCATGTGCATTTCTTCTCGGACTAGCAATTATAATGGCCAGTATTTTATATAGAGAAACATACATTTCCGATTTGATTTTGTATGGATATATGTACGTAGATACACCGTATGGCGCTAGAAGTAAGATGCCCTGTGTCACTACTAACCATTTCCCTCCCTGTTCCACTCGCAAACACAACGAGGGAAAAACGTCTGTCTGTATGCGTCCGTACGAGCCGTAAGTTCTCGTATCTTATGTTCGTGACCCTTACGCGCAGTGTATGTTGAATGGAGTAGAATCACTCGGTAGCCAGCTTCAGATGCCGGTTCTCTAAATTTTCTCCTCAGTGTTCCTCAAAGAGAGAAAGGGGTTCCCATTTCAGTTCCCGAAGCGTCTCCTTAATATTTCAGTGCTGTCCGTACCTAACGGTAAAAAATCTAGCAGCACTACTCTCAATTGTTTCGATGTCTTCCTTCGATACGACCTGGTAAGGATCTCCAGCTCTCGAGCAGTATTCAAGAATAGGTCGCGCCAACGACCTATATGCGGAGCCCTTTACATGTGAAACACTCTTTCCTAAGATTCTTCCAATAAACTGAACGCTACCATTCGTCTTCCCATAGTTCTCACATGACCGCCCCATCTCATATTGCTCTCCAACATTACGACCAGATATTTTTTTTTAGACTTGACTGTGTCAAGCAGGACACTAACAATACTGTATCCTAACATTACAGCTTTGTTTTTCGTACTCATCTCCATTAACTTACATTTTTCCACATTTAGGGCTACTTGCCATTCTGGAAATTTTCACTAACTGGAAATCTTGTTTAAGTCGTCTTGTACCTTCCTACAGCCACTCAACTTCCTCACCTTACCGTACACTACGCCATCATCAGCAAACAACCGCAGATTGCTTCCCACCCTGTCCATCAAATCATTTACGTATATAGAGCATAAAAGCGGTTGTATCACACTTCTCTGAGGCACTGCTGACGATACCCTCCTCTTTGATGAACAATCGCCATTGAGGACAACATACTGGGTTCCGTTATTTAAGAAGTCTTCGAGACAACCACGTAAGTGTGAATTTATTCCATGTGTAATAGTAATTACTCAAAACAATATGACGTCTGATGGCCTAGACAGCCAATTCATACTAAAATATTATAAAAAGGACAATCATATTAAGAGACAATATCTAATAACAAATTCATAAGGCAAAATTGCATTCACAGCTGAAGGCCTTATTGACAAGAAATTCAAATTATTTGTTGGCTGAAGGCCCCAATAGTAATTATTCAAAAACCATTTGACAGCTGAAGGCCTAGGTAGCAAATTCTAACTAAAACATTATAAAAAGGAAAATCATATTAAGAGACAATATCATATTAAAAATTCTTAAGACAAAATTGCATTTACAGCATATTGAAAATCATCAAAACCTGATCAAATCATGAGAAAAATGGGTCTCAGAGAGTGCTCCAAGAATCGACCTGGAAAAGTCAGACAATTTCGTAAACGATGAGACAGGCAGCCAAGAGTTGTATTCACTTAAGCGGATGACAACTCAAAGTGGTTACAGTTTAAACGCTGGCCAATACTCTTGCAACTTCTACGTAACGTCTGATAACCAACACAACGATGGAATAACCCAGGCAAGGCGGTACTGGCGGACAGCACTATGTCTTCTGAATCCGGTGTTAGAACATCCAGAAGGAGAAGGACCCACTACGACCAATGTAGTCCAAAAGAAACAAATATCCGAACACAATCAAGGAGGCTGTAGAATTACACGCCTTACCGGACAGAAGTGGCAAGGCGAGAAAAGGTACACTGCCACAAAAAATACGCTGACCTCCAGGGCGATAACTATGGCGTTAGCGGTCATTGGGCAGATAAATATCGCTGGTTGAACTTCATCGGTAAACACCAGGGATTCAATGATTTTTAATAATGGTGGAGGAGGGCTAATTAATTTCGCCACCTCCAAACACTCTACTCATTGCTCTTCATTTCAGCGACCCTGTGGGCAGCAATGCGCGGACAAATGGTCAGATGTCAAACTAGTGGTCGTTTCACTACTAGGTTAATGTTCACTCAACTCAAACGTCCTGGGTCCGGTGGAGAATGAGGTTGTCGCCCTCGCAACTACAGCCCCTCGATCCGGTAGTGCCTGCATATCCTCAGCGGCCCCGGTATGTCCTCACTCTGTTGGACCTCACTGCTACTCCGTCCCAACCGAACTTTCCGACACTCCCTGACCCCAAAAACACCTGAGGTCCTTCCAAAGATAGTACCATGGTACTAGGTCTGGATAACCGCTGATGCTGCCGCTCATGGACAGACCATGCTGGCAAACGTAGTGGCATCAGTAAACACGAGAAGCACACGAGACGCCACTGTCCCTATAACATGATGGCAACGGCACTAACGTGAGCCGCAACACGGCTCAGATATGTTCAACGATTCAGCAGCAAACAGAAGTTGGGGGTATTGGTCTGTAAATTTTGCAGGTCTTTTCTTTTATTATATGCTGGAGTAAGCGGCGCATTTTGTGCTGGCCGAGAGATTCACCATAAATGCAAGCTTGTTAAGGGGCCAGTACCGTACAGCCCTCTTTTTAAGATATATAGAGGAAGAACTTGGACTCATCTTCAATTTGATTGATAGAAGAATTACAACTGAAATTAGATTCGGTCGTAAACAGTTCTTTTCTCTTTAAACGTTCCTTCAGTAATTCCATTGCATAATAAAAGAAATACCAAAGGAAAGAGCTAGGAGGTGGCGCAGTTGTAATGCCATGGAATTGTATTCGGGAGGGGGGCGGTTCAAGTCTCCATCTGGCCCTCCACATTTAGTGCTGCTGTGGTTTGTATAAATAACGTGTTCGACGGGATATTAAACAGTGATCTCCCTTCCTTTTCTTCCTTCACAGCAAAGAATAAGAACCACGCGGCACGAGCACTTCGCTAGGTACACATCGCAATTTCAGCGCTTGAGCGCGCTGCCCACCTTGACCCGGTTGCTTGTTTGCATCCCCGCGTCTGCAAGGAATGTTGTCGTGGGTCTGGAAAGTTCTCTGGCCGTTGTATTCCGACTGCTGTTATTCACTACTAGGGATGGAGGAAACCCTAGATAGCTGATGCCAGTAGGAACGAAAATTACTGATGTTGTATAGGTCGACAACGCACCATTTTTAAACTACGGAAATTTTTCGCCACGCTCTCCGATTGGCCGTGGAATTGCCCTGTTGGTGAACTTAGTTCAGTAACTTTTTGTTATTTCTGCCCAAAGCGCCGATGTTGAAAGGATGTTATCAGCTGTAACAGGACATCGGACAGATGGAAGGAACAGAGTATCTATTGATTCAGTCAAAGGCATTGTTTTTATGAAGCGTAATTTTAAAAACTTCATTTGTGTGGATGTCCTTGATTATGTTTCAGACATGATAGATGTTTTGCGGAGTATTAGTTGACAAATGTAACTGACTGCTGTTGATGACCGTATTTAACAGTATATGTGTCAGGATTTTAAGAAAATATGTATGTATAAGTATGTGGGTGTATGTAAATAGCATTTCAATTCGAAATTTTTTTTTACTTTTTATTTGACAGTTTATGTCCCACATTTTTGTCAAATTTTCTACTTTTTCCACCATTGTATCCTACATTCTCATAAAGTAATCTGGTAACCCTACACTGGTGAGACTGTATTACCACATTCAACTTTGCTAAGGTACCAAGCCACAATGCAAGAAATTTCTAAACAGCCAAGATAGTATAAATGAATTACCAGCAATATGACCGCTGAATTACTAAGCACTATAATAGGTGCGAATATGTCCCCAAACTGTATCTAGTCGAGTATCATACTCTTACAAAATCAGTTACCTTCTAAATTTCACATTATAACAAGAGTGGTTGGTATTTAAGTGGAAAGGCAATATGTTTCTAGTGACAATATCCTCCCATACAGGTAGTAGTAAATAGACGACTCACTTAGCACAATAGTTGTAGACAGTAACGGTGAATGATCGCAACACAAACGAACAAATGTTACACAATTTTTTCATGTGAGTCTTTAACCAGTAAATTAGTTATGATTCCACTGTCAAGTGAGGATCAATATGTCCTGCAAAAAGTATCACGAAATACAAGAAGCTACAAACAATGATCGTTTTCATGTAATCTATGTAAGCAGTAACTTTGGAAGATAGCTACAGAAGATAGCTACATGAACAAACAAGTCATACAGGGATTTCACCCGTCTATACTATACCAACAAAAGAAGTTTCGAAAATACGACAGGCAAAAAATGTAATCAGTAGATGCAATAATTTTGTCATGCACTAACATGAAACTTCGTTGCAGAATAAAACTGTGAGCCGGACCGAGACTCGAACTCGGGACCTTTGCCTTCCACAGGCAAGTGCTCTAACAACTTTTTTTTTTTTTTAACTGCTTCTAGCATTTTTTTTAATATAGAGGACGATGACTTCATAACATAAATTTTCCTGGGAAACGTAAATAAGTGGACTTTCCACCTTTTTTTACATAAGTGCGAAAAAAAAAATCCTGCTTCCGTCAGGACAAAACAACAACGGTCTACGTTCCTCTTTCAGGCGCGTACCTCGCTAATCCCGTCATACCTCGCGTTGGTGTCGGGTACGTCTTCACGTGTGTTTGTGGATCCTCTCCACTGTCCTGGTCCTTTCTTGTTCTAATACTTATAGGTAATAATTACATTCTCCTACCCGGCACACCCCAACTGGGTGGGGGATCAACCAAGGCACTCCCTAAAAAATTTGCGTAATATGTTCTATATCTCGGATGTCTCATAAGCTGTGAGTGATGTTCCTGTAATAAGGCCCAGAAGTCAAGCACATTCTTACTGCCGTCTCGGAAAAGATAACGCACAGTCAAACCTCGAATCCAAGTCACTGCGTTTGTCTTTGTTCGGGGATAATATGTCCTATCTGGGAGAAGTAATGTGCGTGGTTCTACTGTTTGCGGCCCCACCCGAAGGAGGAAGGCGATCATTTTTTTGACCAAACACCATACGTCCGCCGAAGGACCGCATATCAGGCGATGCTCCTCTGTGTCTATAACATTGCACTGCGGACACAGTGGCTCGTCCGCCATATGAATTGTATGCAACCTGGAACGAGTCACGTATTTCCCATTTACCACCTGATACCACAGTGCGCGCGTTCCCGTATCAAGGTGTGGATGGTGCACTGTACGCCATACCACTGACCACGTAACTGTTGGTTGGCGGCGCTCCACGGCATTGTTCGGCCGTCGTCGAGTTAAGATGTGATATATATCACGTGCCGTTGCCGTCCTGGTAGTCGGTAGTTTCATATGTACATAACTGTGTTCCACAAAAAAGGTTCGCATATGGGTAAGCGATGGTGAGATGTGAGCCACCGCTACTGGAGCCGAACGCGAAGGTGGGGCGAGTTCGTCTATCAAGGTGCCCGTCAGACATGTCTGGTGTCGTGTCCACATCTTTATCATTGTGGTTACATAAATAGCCACTGCTCGGTCGCGTACGTGGACTAGTCCAAGACCTCCACGACTACGAGGAAGGGTGAGGGTTTCGTATCCTACCTTAAAAAGCAGACCCGTGCTCACAAAATATCCTAGTGCCGCCAGGATTCGGCGGGCCAGCACCACCGGCATAGGAAGAACTTGTGCCAGGTCGGGGATGCGAGAGGCTAGATAAGTGTTGGCAAAGGTGACCCGTTGTATCATATCCAGTGCCCTTAACCTGTGACTTCGGACACTCGCACGAATTGTTTGCAGAAGATGTCTGTAACTCAGTGCCGCCGTGCGTCGAACGTCTGTAGTGAAGATAATTCCTAGGCATTTCATCTTGTTGATCGGCTGTAATGGTGCTATACTTCCTGTCGGGAGTCCTCTCCCGATGTTCGTCGCTCCCGACTTTGCCATGTTCAGGCGACTTCCCGTAGCCATACAATACAAATTAATCCAATGCAAGGAGGCTCTTGCCTCGTCTCCTGACCGTGCTAAAAACACTAGGTCATCTGCGTATGTTCGGCATATAAACTTGTTGTGCCTTATCGTCATTCCTTGGAGTCGATTCCGGAGCCCGCAGAGCAGGGGCTCGACAGCGATGGCATACAATATCGTTGACAGTGGGCACCCTTGTCTGACCGATCGTGAGATGGTGATGGGCCCCACCAAGCGTCCATTGATGAGCACTTTGGATGCGGCTCCGTGGAGTAGTCTCATAACGACGGTGACAAAACTTTCCGGAAACTTCATTTTTGTCATAACGTCCATGAGATAAGCATGACTCAGCCTGTCAAATGCTCGATCGAAGTCTATCGATACCAATACACCCCGGAGACGACATGTTGATGCCAGTGCGATAACATCGCGGTAGTCACTGAGTGCCGTTTGTATATTGCTGTCTCCTCCTAGCTGGGTTTGGTCGAGTGAAATCACTTGGAGTATTACGCGTTTAAAACGTGCTGCAAGTATCCTGGCGTAGATCTTGTAGTCGCAATTAAGAAGGGTCAGTGGCCGGTAGGCCTGTATCCCTGTGCCGCCAGATGGTTTGTGGATGGGGATGATCATTCCTTCCACGAAGGCGGGTGGAAGAGGCACGTTGGGAGACATCAGTTCGCAGTACATGGCAGTCCATCGTGGAATCATGAGATCTTTAAATGTACGATAGAACGCTAACGGAAACCCGTCGGGCCCAGGCGATTTGTGCGACGCTCCCTTATCAATCGCTTCCATTACGTCGTCAACTGTGATTTCACCTGTTAACTCCAGGTTGGCCGGCTCGTCGAGACACGCGGAGAGCGTTCGTCGGACCTCCTGAAAGGCTGGCTGATCGTGTTCCGCTTCTTCATAGAGATGACCGTAGTGTTCCACGAAAGCGTTGGCAATATCTTTTTGCGTTGTCATGCGGCGACCATCTGGCAGTACGACCGTCTGTATTAAGTTTCTGCGGCTACGTTGTTTTTCTCTGATAACGTGATACATCGACGGTGATTCTCCACGGACTCGTTCAAAGGCCCTTGCACGGATTGCGACTCCCTCCAGACGGCGGCGCGTTATGGAAATTATTTGGGCCTGTGCTCGTTTTATACCGGCTCGACGCTTCTGTGAAGGTGCTTGTACAGAAAGTTCGCGGAGCATCGTGAAATAAAATTCCGCTGTGTGTCGCCTCCACATCATCTGTTCTCTTCCGTATGCAATTAACGCTCGGCGCAATGCAGGCTTAACGCATTCCAGCCACCACTGCAACGTCGTCGGATATGTCGGGAGGCGTCGTTCACACACGTGCCAAGCATCTTCGACTATGCGTCTGCACTCAGGTTCCCTGAGGGTGCTGTATTTAGTTTCCAAACACTGCGACTCCTCCAAACTTGTTGACGACTCAGGGAGACCGTGCAAATATATGCTATGTGATCTGAAAAGGCGACAGGCCACAATTCCGCATCGAGGATCGCAGGTTCGAGACGACGTGGTACGTAAATGCGATCGAGCCGACTTGCAGAGTGACTCGTGACGTAGGTGTATCCACGTCTGTCGCCATGTATCTTCTCCCATGTATCAATGAGATTCATGTCCTGTATGAGTTGTCGCAGCTCCGGGCATGAAGTATAACGTGGGTGTTGATCCTTTGGTGCGAGCACGCAGTTGAAGTCGCCTCCAAATAAGACATTTTCATACCGACCTAAGAATAGTGTTGCAATCTCCTCTGCGTAAAATCGGGATCGGTCGCGCCGTCTGTCGGACCCCGACGGTGCGTAAATGTTAACGACCCGTACTCCCAGCACTGTGAGAGCCAGTCCCCGCGCTGACGGCAGGTACACCACGTCCTCGGCTACTATGCCACTACGTAGAAGTATCGCTGTTCCGCTGCCGCCGTCGGTAGTAGGTGTAATGTACGTATCGTAATCATAGAGGTCGGGGAAGCTCTCAACACATACTTCCTGCAGCAGAACGATGTCGACGTCTGACGCATGCAGCATGTCTCGTAATAACTGCAATTTTACAGGCGTTCTGATCGTATTGATATTAATAGAGGCTGTTCGATATGCCTGCCGCTGTTCCTCAGTGCGTAAAGCGCACATGAACGCTTATGTTAATTTGTGTGCTGCTGCCCGGTGACCTGCTGTCTGTGCATCAATCTGCATCTTCTGCGCGGTTAACATCCTGTGGACGCAGCACTCGCCATTGCGGGTGCGTCGTCAGTGTGTGGGTCAGCATCGGATTCGTCGGCCCAGTTACTGTGCTGGAGGTCCAGCTCCCGTCGCGTCTCTCCGGCCGGGCTGACCGAAGGCGGTGGCGTTGCTGCGGTGGGTGGAGGGTCTCCTTCCGTCGGCTTTCCGTCCGGTGTGTCTGTATTCAACCCCTGTCTAGCGTGATTCGCGTCGTACTGCTGTGTGGGGGGTAGAACCTCCCGTTGCGCCTCCGGATGCTCTGTATCGACGTTACACGCAAGATCGTCTGACATGGACTGCAGTAAGCAGGTATCCGACGGCGCTAGCCGTCGTTTCTTGTGGCGCTTCGGCGACCGTTGTTTGCGCGTGTGCGCCTCCGTATCCGAGTGCGGAAGTGACTCCCGGTGCTCAGGGACGAAAGCAGCTGTCGGCACAACCGCAGGATCAATTTCCATATCTCCTATCGATCCTTTCCGCTCGGTTAAGGGCGTCGTCGGCGCCGGAGCGGCAGAAGTGTGCGTCGTTTCGTCACTGGAGGCGGTCTCTGCTGCAGTCGGTTGCCGTAAACTGTCAGGATTCTGTACCTGGTCATTCTTCGGGATGGGATCTGTTCGGAATGCGTCCGCATATGTTAGTGGCAGCGGCGTCAACGTGGACGTAGGTACAGGTTCGCCATTTGGAACTTGCACTATCCTCCGCTGCATACATTCGGAACGCACGTGGCCCTCTTTCCCGCATCCTGAGCATGTTTTGGGTTGTCCATCGTAGATGACTATAGCTCTGCATCCGCCGATGAACAAGTACGAGGGTACATGTTGTGTCAGTTCTATTCTGATTTGACGCACCCCATTGAGAACGGGGTAAGTCGTGAAGTTGGACCATTTTTCCTGAACGTGGCTGAGCACTCTTCCATACGAGCGTAAGGCGTCAATGACCAAGTCAGACGGAACCTCGAAGGGAAGTTCGAAAATGCGTATGTTTCGTAAGCCCAGTCCTGCATGATCAATAGTTACTTCTCCAACATGTCCATCAGAGTGACGAAATTTGAGTCCATGTTTGGTATCTCGGATGATTCTGTCACATACTGCATCGTTAATCAGCTTGACGTAAACGACACTGCTCACTATGGAGAGGTGGATTCCGATAAGTTCGTTGTACTCAAGTTTAACTTCGTCTCGTAGGAACCGTTCTATTTCGTAGGCTTTCGGTCTCGCATATACATTCGAAAAACTAATCTTGAGAGTCGACTTTCGGTATGCATGTGCCATTCTGTATCGAGTCGTCTAAACGTGCGAGTACTCCGAAGAGGTAAACAACTGCGCGAGCGCGAACTACTCCGGCAGGGACGTAAACAGACGTCCGTGCCGTAGCACCGCCGAAGGCAGACTAACAACTGAGGTACCCAAGCATGATTTACGCACAGTCCTCACAGCTATACTTCTGCCAGCACCTCGTCTCCTACCTTCCAAACTTTACAGAAGGTCCCGAGTTCGAGTCTCAGACCGGCACACAGTTTTAATCTACCAGGTTGTTTCATATCAGAGCACACTCCGCTGTAGAGTAAAAATCTTATTCTGGATGCACTAACAATCTGCATTGAAATACAGGGTGATCATAATTAAAGTGAAACTTTAAAGCCACTGTACAACTAACACCACTGGTCAGAATGACGTCAAATTGCAATGGAAAATTAACAGAGAATAGAGAAAACGTATGGCAGAAGAAAAATAGTTACAAAATGTAGCAATACATGGCGCTGTAAGCATCGTAATTAATAGAGGTAGACTGCAAATGACAAATGAATCATAGAACAATGCCTAAGATGTACATTTCACGTTAAACGAACTGTACTTCTCAGTGTGCATGAGTGTACAAGAATGATACTGTTAGTTACGTAAGCCCATCCACCACAGCCAGGTCACATCACACCGGATTGGAAAGACCAGTTTTTAACTGTCCTGAGAACAAAAACTCCCTAAAAACCTACAGTCACTTCGATTTTTAATTGTCCAGAGGCCACAAACGCATCAATCAGAATCAAATGGGATTATTAATTTCCGTGTGATTAATTGTCCAGAGGCCACATACGCATCCATCAGAATCTGATGGGATTATTAATTTCCGTGTGATTGGCGCAAAACATGTTCCATATGCTGTCCACCATTTCTACAACAAGCTGAAATCAAGAAACAGCATATTCCATAACTGATAGAAGTGTTTATGGTGTCACGTTCACAATGAATTGAGCAATGCGTGTCTTCAATACAGCTAAGTTTGCAACCGGAACACTGAAAACAACATCTTTCAGATAGTCTCACATTCAGAACTCACACGCATTAATATCAGGCGATTGGGACGGCCAGGCTGTAGGGTAACAGGTAACAGGAACGGAAGCACTTGTCTCTTCGAAAAAATATGGCCCTGATGCCTTAAGCCTGCACCACACAGTAACCGTTTCAGGGTTCAGTGGCACTGGTTGATATACGTGTGGATTTTCCGTTGCCTACGTTCGACATTTCTGGGTATTGACATATCCTCTCAGATGGAAATTGGCTTCATCTGTCCACAAGATCTTCGATAGACAATCATTGCCCACTTCCTTGCGAGCAAGAAATTCTAAAGCAAAAGTCAGTCTTGTTTTCAGGTCATCAGGAAGCAACTCGCGCATATGGGTAATTTGGAATGGATATCAAAGAGGTATATTTTGTAGGATTTTATGCACAGTGCTCACAGGTAAGTCCAATGTTCGGGCAATTCTCGGTGCACTACACGTTTGCACACCACCACTCGTCTCCTCCCGCATTGCTGTGGCCACTGCCACTGTCTGAAACAACAGGGGTATGGCACCAAAGTACTGTTATCCAAGATGGCAGCGATGATGTCATCCAAAATGGTATCGAAGACGTCATTTAAGATGGTGGAAGGTGTATTTTTTCGGGAAGTTTGAATTTTGACAGGAAAGTGCCACGTCCTCTGCCCGCCCAGAAAAATCGCATCATGTTCAAATTCCAACAGGATAATACACCACACCTGGATTATCTCTACTAAGCAAAGAAAATCCCAGGATGGTAGCTCACTTGTCCTACCTCCACTAACCTACGTCGCCCGAGCGCCACATCCTCCTACGAACTGACGCCAAGTTTTAGTTTTCGCACTAAAGAAAGGTCACTTGGGGTTTCGCTACCAACTTAAGAATATTGCAGGAACATAGGTCACTTGTATTGACTTAAGTCATCCGACTGCCACCGCATCCTGCGAATTGGCGCTAAGTTTAAATTCCCACATTATAATGCATCACACCACTGTTACCTCTACTAAGCAAAGAAAATCGCGTCAAAATAGCTCACTTGGCCTACTTCCACTAACCTAATACACCCGGCCGCCATCTCTTCCTACGAGCTGGTACCAATTTTGAATTTTGGTGGTAAACAAAAGTGAAGTCGCATATCTTCAAAGCTAATAAAAAACGCCAAAGAAAAGACGTACTAACCTCAGTCGCCAGACCACCACCTCCTCCTATGGGTTCGTGTGAAAATAACTTCAACATAGGTCTTTATTTAAATAATTCCATGCACCAGAAGGTCAGGACTTCAACTGACTTAGTACATATCGCCACCGCCAGAAAGCGCTGTCGATACATCAGGTGATGGCGCTAGAACCGTTATTCAAGATGGCAGCATAAAATGTGTTCACCATGAGGTGTAGTACGTATTCGCACCACCAGAGTGTGCTATTGTGGACTTGGAATGAATTTTCGCGAATGCCACGCCCACCTGGACTTGGAAGAAATAGTTAAAGCCAACACCACGCTCCTCAACCAACTGCCACGGCCCCTTACCGACCCATGTTGGCGGGCTAACGTGTAATAACGTGGACTAATGTGTACTATTGTGAACAACACATGACGTCATCCAAGATGGTGGGGCGAAATGGCGGGAAAACTGATCTGAACAAAAGTCTTTATTTCGCATTAAGTTTCTCCAACGCGACATCTAGATTCCATCCAACTGATGTAGTGTGACTGACACTACTGCCACCAGATGGTGCTGTCATCCTTCATGTAGCAAAATCCAAGATCGTGATCTGGAGGGCAAAATGGCGTGAAAGTGAGTCAGGCTGCGCTGCGCTGCTGGTTAGGGTAAGGAAGGACTGCACGTTATTTATTTTCGAACATTTTATTTAGCCACTGAGTATGTGGCACGCAAGAGCCTCGCCCTAATGTGTTTGGTGTCACAATACACAATCTGCAGACACGCAAACAAATCCTAATTTTCCGAAATAATTTCAGTACAGATCTGCAAACTACTCCTAAATAATACAGCACAGCGATGTGTAGACACGATAAGTACTTATAAACTCTCCAAATAGCACATATCACAGCCTACAGACCTGCTCGCAAAGAAATGCAATCAACACTCATAAGCACCCTCCGCCACACCCAGTCCACAGGAGAGCGAAGTGACGTGGCCATCAGCTGTCAAACCACGCATAGGCCTTGACTCAGGACCCGCAAGCATGAGGCGGCCACCTCCCTTTCATACTTGATTTCTGAGAATGCATGTGATAATTGATTCTATACAATCTCCATAATACTCACGTCACGGAAGTCCAAGGCGCCACTTGTCTTCACCGTCGATGAGAGCATAGCACACAACTCATTGCTCCTAGCACGACATTACACACGCGTTTGACCATACTTAACTGTGTAGTGTGACTGACACAACACCGCCAAGTGCAGGCGCATAATTACAAACGCATCTAACAACATTCCCAATGTTATTCTTACATCACATCGCTTTGTAAAAAAGTAAAAGCCAAGTCGATCTCTCAGGAATTGTATAGTGTCCCAGAAATAGTTAACGCTCACTTTCTTGATACATCAGCTTGTATGCACGGAAATTGTTACCCCAACAGAACCTGTTCACGAAAACAACGCCAAATCAGTCTTTCCGCAGCCCCTAACGTCTTACCTTTGCAGATTTCAACATACACAAACGTTCCCTACTTTATGTACAGACTCCTCTACCCCAGCACAAACGATATGGATAAATCGAACATTCTGACTGCCTCATATCGAATTTACACCCTGAATTACTTATGCCGCCGGTATCGAAGAACCAACTACCTATTCTTTCTTGGACTTCCAGCGGTTATTTCACACAGATCGCTAAATTGCATTGACAGTTAAACCCAGAAAATTGTTTCCACATGATAAAAATACGTACCACACTCGCAAGTATATTGGAATCCCGGAATACATTTACCAATGTAACTACAATTAAATATTACGATTGCTGCTACAGTCTGACACCAATCATTCTACAGGTACTGTCTCCTCTTGACGACTGTGCTTCAGTGTCTATAGCACATATAATTTTCCACATAAGAATTCTGTCTCACACCCTGATCCTTATCGATATGCTGTATCTATAGGACACACAGTCATCCTCACTAGTCATGCCATAACATAAACGATAGTAACTTTACAATGCAATATATACACATTTTACACTCCAATGTGTAAGTTTACAGCACAATATATACACATTTTTTCAAACAGTGCAATTATCTTTTATTTCTGTACGGGACCCCCAAAAATTTCATGCGCCTACACTCACATAGGTTATACATTGCCATGCTCCCCAATCCTAGGGAAATAAACTACTTTACACTGATCACCATTTCGCACCGACAACTATACCTCGCAAAATTGTCTACATATCATCAAATACATATCAGACTCGCAAGAATATTGTAGCGTAAGACCAATCACCATCCTAGAAATATATCACCCATTACCATCTCAATCTAGTAAACAAATAGCTCACATCCCCCATATACAAAATCACCCCTTTTACACCAGTGGTCCGAAGTCGCTCTCAGAACTGTTCTACAAATTCGCGATAGTTCCCCTTGGACACAAACACGTTACTGTCTCTGCTTCCTTGCCTGCTCGTTTTGCTATACACATCTCCACACTCAGTGATTGCAAGAACACACATAATTTCATCATAATACAGGGTGATTCAAAAAGAATACCACAACTTTAGGAATTTAAAACTCTGCAACGACAAAAGGCAGAGGTAAGCACTATCTGTCGGCGAATTAAGGGAGCTATAAAGTTTCATTTAGTTGTACATTTGTTCGCTTGAGGCGCTGTTGACTAGGCGTCAGCGTCAGTTGATGCTAAGATGGCGACCGCTCAACAGAAAGCTTTTTGTGTTATTGAGTACGGCAGAAGTGAATCGACGACAGTTGTTCAGCGTGCATTTCGAACAAAGTATGGTGTTAAACCTCCTAATAGGTGGTGTATTAAACGTTGGTATAAACAGTTTACAGAGAATGGGTGTTTGTGCAAAGGGAAAAGCCCGTGACAGAGCACTTCATCACTGGCCTCCAAGAAGCCCTGATATTACCCCCTGAAATTTTTTCTTATGGGGGTATGTTAAGGATATGGTGTTTCGGCCACCTCTCCCAGCCACCATTGATGATCTGAAACGAGAAATAACAGCAGCTATCCAAACTGTTACGCCTGATATGCTACAGAGAGTGTGGAACGAGTTGGAGTATCGGGTTGATATTGCTCGAGTGTCTGGAGGGGGCCATATTGAACATCTCTGAACTTGTTTTTGAGTGAAAAAAAACCTTTTTAAATACTCTTTGTAATGATGTATAACAGAAGGTTATATTATGTTTCTTTCATTAAATACACATTTTTAAAGTTGTGGTATTCTTTTTGAATCACCCTGTATTATGCCGTTTTCGCGATACTTCTCCATATCAAGCACTAGGCGTCGTCCTACTGATCGTAAGCTACGTGGAGCATGCTCTAGAGCACTAACTAGAAACAAATACATGAAAAATCTTACTTCCACCGAAGAATACAGATCTCGCTGATGTAACATACCCCAAATCATCCATATAATTTACAAGCCAAATAAGGTCTTTCCCATGTCTAGAGAACAGGCAAATTTATCATCCACATGCCAGATGTACACACCACTATCGATCTTCTCTCAACTAAATGAAGTTGAGAAATGAGCAGAAGCAGTCAACCGAACAGTTTACATGGGAGGGAATAACGGAAAGGTTCAAATGCACCTCCATACACAAATTTCCACTTTATCAAGAAAGCCGCCCATCTTACGCTCGCAATCTCAATTGAACGTCATTCGACAATGAGTGAAGTATCGTAAATACACCATACCGAAGGCGCTACCTCTGGAAACGGAAATATCTAAACCTGCCTTATGACTGGAGATACTCGTCCCTTTGATATCACAGAACTGCGAGTCAAATCCATACCTCCCCTACAGCAGGGCATAGTCATCTCCTTCCCACAAACATATACTTTATAAACCCAATGCTCACATAGGTACATATCACACACACAAGTATAATAGTTCGTCAATAATTCATTGCCTACCATACCGAATAATACTGACCGAAAATCAACGATGGTTTTGCATGTCCCTTAGGTTCTTCGTGAACGTCCTATCACAGTGCCATAGAAAGAGAGACATAATCGAGCAGATGTTAAAGAAAAAATCCCCGTCCCAACAGCTACTGCATCTTCCTCTACCAAGTGCTCTTGGCTCTACTGGTTTCACAAGTATCCATATTAACAGCTATACACGCTTTACAAATGGTGGATACGACATTACATCTGAATCAGGTAGTTTTCTTTTTTCGAGATAAATACCGTGACTGTGATCATAGGAATGTGTAAGCCCACGATGGAACCTCGGGATACAATGAACTTTGAAAGTGATTCGGCTAAGGAACATGGCATGTAAGCGGTATTTACGACGCCTCACACCGACTCCATGTAGATAATTCTTTATTACTTGCAGTGCATTCTGTCTCGAGACCATATCAGAGGTTCCGCTATATATCCGCTGTGTTATAGGCCATGACTCAAACAGTAATAGCAGGTAATGTGCTGATTGAGGTCGTAAGAAGAAAAATGTACACTAGCTTCTCAGATCTCTAGTGTTACGCTATATGTTAGAAATTATGTCCATCATTTGGAATTAGATCTTTCCATTCAAGCACATACTTGTATAGGCTCACAGTTACAAGTGAATCACATTTCAGACACTCTCATATATCTAAACGAGTTACCTTCCTCGAACCTATCTGCTACAATAAAATTACAAAATGGTTTTAGTCAGATACTACACATCTTGCAGCCGACCCATTTCTACAGCTTCGCTCATGTGATCATTCCAATTTAAGTCGGAACTGAGCAGAAGTCGGAGAGAGACATGTACAACACATTCAGCACTCCATGTAGTAATAGGACGACCACATTTACTGCAACAGGAGTGTGTTTTGACCATTCGACGGAAATGCGCGCAATGTCCTACGTCCGCCAACTAGATACAAGTACTACAGATCTGCGCCCATTGAAATAAATCAGCCAAACATCATATCATCATTATTCTCTACCACCCAAAATAGAAAAATTACGAACTATATAAGCTCAGCCTATTTTGAAAGTCAGCTAGGGACTGATGTGCATGCAATGACATATTGCAGTGGTGGTCCTCCAGCATGGAGAAAGACATTTCACAATACTTCCCCAAAATAGCGAAGCGTGAAGCCATCCAAACATTCCTAACTGCATCAAACTGCAACTTATACTGCTGCTTTCTCTATGACACGATCCTATTAAATTTACAGGCACCACAGAGACCACTTTAAAGTTTGTTCACCTGTACTCTAGACGAATGATCATATGAGACGTTCCTTCTGGTCCTGTTTAGTTGTTTCAGTGTTTTCTAACAGCTTTTGTACAACACCAAACATTTCCTTTTTTCTGACATCACTTCGATGCCTGTGTAACGTTCTAAACTGACATTAAGACACTCTGATCCACAGAAAACTAGACATCGCACAGTGTAAATAATTTTGTTACTGCAACTATGACAACACGCAATACATGGAGGATGATTTTAAATAAAAGACACTTAAAACATAAAGAAACTAGAAGACTTTGGATGTGTTGTTGGGAGTTTCCAAGCATGCCCGAAAGCTATTGACGACCTCTACCTTTAAACTCATCTGTCACAATGACGGAATATATGATGATTCTGCATTCCATTTCAAGTGATTCCTCATTTTGCACTCACGTACGCAATCACTGTTTCGCTGCTAGCAACCCCCAGAAGCTGTCACCCATCGACAAAACTCAATCCCCAGCACATACAAGACTTGTGAGTCAATCATTATGTGGTAACGAACAAAGCACCAAAGCATGTATGGAAAGGAAAAGACACCACCCATGTACACGGTTGATATTGTGAACAATTTTACCAATTTTGCAGTAACTCCAACACCGGCCAATCATGTCACATCATGTTTCTCCAATTTCAGTGTAATAGCTAACCCATCCCTTCTCTACTTTGCGAGTATCATTCCGAACATGGATAGATCAGTGCTCAGTACGTCCATTCACTCGAACACATAAATCATCAAAGTATACCAGACAGTGCCCAACATATTTCTAAGACCTCGAGCATAGTTATTAATTTACAATCCACATCCCAAGTATTCTCCCTTAGGGTACAATTAGAGAGTGAAAGACCATCCTCACACTGTCATTCACAAACCTGCCACGCTTCACCCTTACCAAATTAATCTGCAACCGATCAGAAGAAGAAGATCGCTATACTCAATGTCTAGTGAATGAATCGAGCTTTCCGAGTCCTAACCGATCAAAGTGCACAGGTTTTCTGGATATGGGACCATGTCGAGGAGCTTAGCAAGTGGTTCAAATGGCTCTGAGCACTATGGGACTTAACATCTGAGGTAATCAGTCCCCTAGAATTGAGAGCTACTTAAACCTAACTAACCTAAGGACATCACACACATCCATGCCTAAGGCGGGTTTCTAACCAGCGACCGTAGCTGTCACGCGGTTCCAGACTGAAGCGCCTAGACCGCTCGACCACACTGGCCGGCGGGAGCTTAGCACTCCGTATCGATGTATAGTAACAGATTTCAAAGTGCCGTAATATAAAAGCAGACAGTTCAGAAAAACAAGTAAGTATTCATTTTTATACGCGATATAGTTCGAGATGGATGGAGTTCGACACATTTTTACGTAAATTATCCAAGGTATCACCGCCAAAGTTTTGTTCTAGATTCTAGATTCGGTACATTGAAGGTACTGGTAAGAGAGAACATAAACACGAACACTCCTATGGCTACAACATTCTACAGTTAAAACGAGTCTATAATGCTAAATCGCCTATGTTTCCTATCTATAAGTCGCATGGAATGTAGCGTTGTTAATATTGCGGTGTGAGAAACATATTTCTAGCACATGAAATACATCCTTCTTCCCGGTTTCTCTACGATGAACTATCATATCGAACCATAAAACGAAAAACAAACTACAGCCGTAAAACGTTTGCTCTGCGTGATACGAGCTCAATGTAGGTTTGTGGAGAGGAATAGCGTCCGCTGTTAACATCCACTCAAAGTTCAGAAATTATACGATCCCTCAATAAGGTATATATAAATAATATATATAATCGTTAGCAACAGGGGATACATCCTACATGGAAACAGGTAAACGCATAGCAGCAGCGTCCTACATGTGAAAATTACAAGTCATTCTCACTAGCTCTGTAAACGCCACATCTGTCTGGCAATTGTGTACAAGGGGATTGCAGGGCCTCACAAGCTCCTATCGCTAACTTACTTGCTGAATTCTCGATTTTACACCCAAGATACGGCAGGGGGGATCGCATAAATCAAAGTTCGTTTAGAGGACTATCTTAAGTTTCATCATACATGAGATGGAAGTCCTCTGATGACCGACAGGATTGAAGTTAACGATCGAAAGTAGACAATGCTTTAAACCACATAAGGGACACGTGGATGTATACGAGTAGAACGCGAACTATGTCACGTGAATGATGTATCAGGACAGAACACTGGAAAAAATTAACCTCCAGCAACCTCTCCTTCTCTATAATGAATCAGTCATTCATTAAATCGTACCTCGTTACAGCACTATCTCAATCGATCAACTCATCCACTCTAGGTTGTCCTTTAGCGCAGATGCAAGTAAGTGTAGAAGTGAATAGTTCCCTGTCCTCCTGAACAGCACCAAATACAGTAGTTAACTCGAATGTATCACTGGTACCTCAATAGACATTCAGTATAATACTACCTCAGCGGAAAAAATTGACTGACTCCCTGATTCCCTTCGTTTTCTTTGATTCATCTTGTTGCTGCATACTTGTTCCCATGTACAAATTGTTCGGCGCGAACCAGAACATACGCAAGTCCTAACTCAAATTCCCCAATTTTTGGTGTATATTGGATCAATTTATACCAATTGCCTCGTCATGTATCGCAATTCTCTCGATTTTAGTTCAGATCTATCCATGAGATCATGACACAACATCTAGTTCTGTGTTCTAAAATTGATTGTAAATGTAGCACCGGTGCCAACACCTAGGCCAAATGCACTGATCGGGAGGTGTAATGTAGCACTATAATATACTGTATCCAGTCACCTCCACATTCGGTGAGCGTTTGCTCTGTTGCTGTGTGTAGCCACAGCTTTTGTATTTTGTGACTGTTTACAAATTATTAATTTCTTGGTGAAACAGAAGGACAGTAAAAGTGTTAGTGATGCTATGCACATGGCGTTACGGAAACATGTTTTCCCTCACTGATCTCAAAGAAACTATGGCATTCAGAATGTAATTATGGCCTTTCTCTAAATACAGCAGCGACACCGAAGACCACTGCCCTGTCTTTACCAACATAAAAGAAACGAAGTCGCCGTACAAGTAATTTGGCTGATGGGAATTCCAAACCAGGTACAGGATATATAGCTCCAGAACACAAAATAAAAAATAATATCATTCAGGAATGTAGCATAAATGAAAACATTTCAGTGCCTCACATCCTACTACATTTTGACATGTAACTATAGAACAGTTGTACTTCTTTTCATAGCCCACTAAAATATGGATCGCAGGTTTCACTAATTCTCCAACAATACTCGTCAAATGAAACGGCACGCTTTGTCAATTATTAATTAATCTCCAATGGAACCACGTCTGCATGTGTGTGTGTGTGTGTGGTGTGTGTTTGTGTATGAGTGTGTGTTTGTGTGTGTGTGTGTGTGTGTGTGTGTGTGTGTGTGTGTGTGTGTATGTGTGTGTGTGAGTGTGAGGGAGAGAGAGAGAGAGAGAGAGAGAAAGAGAGAGAGAGAGAGAGAGAGAGAGACAGAGAGAAACAGAAAGAGAGAGAGAGATAGAGAATGACACTTAAGGATTTCCTCACATCCTCTTAGACGAATGGTGTAGTGATGTCACATTTCCGACACCTGCGAAATCGTATTTCAGGCGGGAGGAACCTGTCTCAGCTACTGGTATGATGAAATCTGAATGCACTTCGGGGCCTGTGGAAAAGTTCCAGACGAAAAGAATATGAGACAACTTTTATGGCGAACCGAAACAAGGTTACCGGGGAAGCTGTTCCGCCTGCATCGTACCCTCAGTAAAGTAATCCCGTAAGGCACTGTTCTATCGCTCGTGGCAGTTCGGAAAGAGAACCAGGTCTCTGTTGCTACTATTTGATAATACGGTAGAAAGGCAGTGCTTACTTTAATCATTATATGAAAACTTTTAATGTCTTGGGTTCTAAGTTTTCATAAGGTTTCCCCTGAGTTCAAGTTTCTTAATCGATTTTTACTGCGTGTAAGTTGTTTGAACCTGACTATCGAAAGAGTATTCAAGATTGAATCCCTCTTCTGACGGAATCTCGCCTTCTCTTCCTCGAAATTCCGCGGAATAAAAACTTCTCCACAGAAATTCGGATCTCACATGTTGAAATCTAAAATTTTCTTCGTATTTACAACATCGCATTCAAACTTTTTCTCTTGGTATAGTTTAAAATGACAGTTCCCTGCTGAATCGCTCCTTCTGCGGACGAAGAGCCATTCCAGAGATGAAAGAAAATGCTTTTCACTTTCTGTGTACACATCCACTACCAGAGAGATAACTCTCTAGCACGCTATGATGCATTTGTTGTTAGAGAAATAAAGATGAAAATGAAACGCTTTCACCAAAAAAGTGAGGAAAAGGCATTTTAGTAGTGATCATGTCGATTACGTGAACAATTTTAGGAACAATATTGGACTTAGGAAACCGATCCAGTTGAACTAATTACCAGAAAATCAGTGTGTTAAAAATGCAGTTTTTATTTGGTTGCAAATGAAAAGTAACCCGAAGAAGCTGAAAATCCATCCTTCATGGGAACACAGAAACTGATTCATAAGTCTCCTCACGGTTGTAACAAATGGAAAACATTCAAATGAACAATACCTTCTCTCGGTCATTCATGTAAGAGTGAAGAATTCAGGTGAACGAATGTAGGTTAACTTGTTTATGTTGTACATTTTCTCTGGATGATTCCCATCAAGAAATGTTATGTCTTATGTGGAGCCAAAAGAGATTAAGAATATATTAACAGATTGAAATACACCGCTGCACCTTTCTGTTTTTGCGAACAATCTGTCAATGTCTTTATTTGCATAGTTTGGAATGTTCAAAGATATTAATCAGGAATTAATAATCATGCTATACAACTTTTAGATATTAGTGACACAGTAATTGAAAAATTTTGTGACATATCAAAATAGCCCACTGTTACATGGAAAGTTCCTAATATCCTCCGAAGGTATCAGCAACAACTTATTCAACACCATAAAATGCTTCCAACGTTGTATGTAGGAACACGTCTCTACAGGGCGGAGTACCTCCATGGCTTCCTCTATTTACGTACCATGTAAGTTATTCCTTGTCTAAGCAAAAGATCTGTAATCCTGCCCCTTCTTGCTGTGTTGGTCCCCTATATGTTCTTCTCCTTGTCAGCTATGGGGACAACCAGCATGTTTCACATCTTATCAATCTGCCTAATTTTCGAAATACAACACTCTCCATCCGTTAATAAGACGTTTCTAGGCCTCCATTTGTAATAGAGTAACGTTACGCATGAATTGTCGTTGGAGATGTATAAAACTTTAACACGCCGCTGTTTTCCTGAAAATCATTAACCTTGCTCCTTCAGAGGTGTCACTTCGCCGTACTTCAAGCTCTGTGTCGTGGACTCGTGCAGTAGTGGCGTATGTGACTCTGTAAGGTGAAGGTTTGATGAAATCGTCAACTACTTATCTGTCAGTGAAGAGCACATCGTTTAACATTTTCGAGAATGTTTTATCGTGATAGTGCCTACAACGTTAGTGGTGAGCACAAATAGGCTACTTAAGTATAAAATATATCAGCTATCAACCTGTAGGTCAGCATTTCCATTAATGTTCCTACCTCAAATAAATCGACATAGTCTTTGGCCAGGCATGAAAGTTAAGTGACTTCATGACTTTTCCATAACGTGATTCGATTAACTACTATCGTAAGTACGAGGGCTATGCGGAAAGGAAGTTCAGATCCGTTGCGAAATGGAAACAGCTGTGAAAATCCGTTGACATTTCACTCAGATGTCTCGGGTAGTGTCTCTAGCATGGTCAACGATCTCACCAAGTCGCTCTTTTCAATTCTGAGTCCACAGGATCACGTAAAGATGCCTAGAAACGGTGTCTTCCGCCAAGAACGAGGATCTGGTGAGAGATTTCGCTTGATGTCGTGCATCCCACGTAACAGAACTGTAATGAGTTTCGTTCTTCATGACAATTCTCGGCCGTACTCTGCAGGGCCATATTCTCCTTCAGTTTTTTCTATGGGAAGCGTTTGATTGGCCACAACAGAGCCCAAATTGGCTCGTCTTGTGTTTCGTCTCTGCCCACATGAAGTGCAGACTATGAATATAACATTTTGGCACAGAAAATGAGCTGTAGACGAGCGTAGAGAATTGGTGTGAATCACAGGCGGCTACCATCTAAGACGAGGGTATTTGGAAGTTGGTACAACGCTACGACAAACGTCTAAGTCAGAGAGGCGACTATCTAGAAAAGTAGCTGGATGGTGTAGCTAACTATTGCAAATAAAACATTTTAGATTTTCACAATAGTTTCCATTTTTCGACTGACCAGAATTTAATTTGCGAATACCCTTTGAATCACACTGTCTTCTAATGCAAGAGCTGGGGTCAGGGATTTTCTCTGCCTCGTAATGGCTGGGTGTTGTGTGATGTTCTTAGGTTAGTTAGGTTTAAGTAGTTCTAAGTTCTAGGGGACTGATGACCACAGATGTTAAGTTCCATAGTGCTCAGAGCCATTTGAACCATTTTTTTATGCAAGAGCTGACCCCTGATGGCATCGACAGAGAAAGTCGTTAACTGACGAGTACACAAAGCGGCCAGGCAAGAAAGCAGAGAAACATTTACCCAAGAAGAAAACTATGCTCAAATGAAAGCCAAGCTGCACGAGAGTTTGAATAAACTTCACACGACGTCACTGTTGCGAACGAGAATATCAGCTGAGCTTTGGATTGAGGAGTAAGTAACAAACATAACACAACGTTTATCATAAGAAACAGAAACCTTCGGATGAAGAAGTTACTTAGGGCGTACACCAAGGGATGTTACCTAGAATCTGAGGTTTACAGTATGTATAGGAATTACGTAATGGATAATAATGGAAATTCTATAAGGCCGTCTGTTGTACAGAAGAGAGTGTATGAATAGAAAATGCCAGCTAAATGCTGGAACACCTACAGTGGAACGAGGCTTGCTGTTGCTATTGGCATTTAACCTTCAACCTATGAAAATGTAGTATACTGCACTAAAATTGGCAGCAAATCCCGTTATTGTTTAATTACGCTATTGGCGGGCAATTAATGGGAACAGTCATATCAATTAAATAACTGGGAATATGCATAAGGAGTAATTTACTATGCAGCTACTACCTAACAGCAATCGCAGATGCCAGATTGAGAATCACTGGAAAGTTTCTCAGCAGGCACACTCCACCTACGAAGAAAGTGCCCGCATCTCGTGGTCGTGCGTTAGCATTCTCGCTTTCCACACCCGGGTTCCCGGTTTCGATTCCCGGCAGACTCAGAGATTTTCTTTGCCTCGTGATGGCTGGGTGTTGTGTGATGTTCTTAGGTTAGTTAGGTTTAAGTAGTTCTAAGTTCTAGGAGGCGGATGACCTAAGATGTTAAGTCCCATAGTGCTCAGAGCCATTTCAACCATTTTTTACGAAGAAAGTAACTTACAAAATACTCATTAGACCGATGGGGTGAGGCGTTTAAATCTGGGCAAATGAAACTCAAAAGAAAAAAGCAGATTTATTGAAATACAAGTGCAAATAAAATCCTATTGTGTATAAATCGTGGTATCTCTCAATAGTAACATTAGTCGCCAGCATCTCGTGCTCGTGCGTTAGCGTTCTCGCTTCCCACGCCCGGGTTCCCGGGTTCGATTTCCGGCAGGGTCAGAGATTTTCTTTGCCTCGTGATGGCTGGGTGTTGTGTGATGTCCTTAGGTTAGTTAGGTTTAAGTAGTTCTAAGTTCTAGGGGACTGATAACCATAGATGTTAAGTCCCATACTGCTCAGAGCCATTTGCAGCATTTGCAGTAACATTAGTCGATGTAAACCCCGTTAGGTGCAACGACCGCCTCCAGTCTTGTCCTGAAGCGATCGCACTCACTCTTTAAAACAGCGCAGTCCATATTAGGGAATGCTGCTTCTATAACGGTGAGTAGAGATGCGGCCTTAGGGTGCCTTGTCTTATTGGTATCCCTTTGGACTACGCTCCAAACGTAGTAGTTGAGGTTGTTCAAATCCGGGCTGTTTGGTGGCCAGAGCTCCTTTGACCAGAAAGTGTCAACGTTATCCGACTGATGTACTAAATCGCTCGTAAGAGAAGGTGAACCAGCCTGTTGAAAGCCATACTCTCTCCCATAGACCATGATTACCAGCCACGGTTTCACGACATTATACAAAACTTAGTGATAAACTTCTTTGTGAAAGTTTGTCCCCTTTAAAAAAAATGTGGGCACACACCTTGGAAGCACAGACATCTTCGAGCCATCATATTTCGCCCCTATATCGTAAACTGTTATCTGGAGAACCTGAAAAATCTAACGATTTCAGCGTGCGAACGCCCATCGTGAAGACATTCCGTAATCGCGGCTCTTCGGTTGTGACAGTTTACTAGATGCCTATGGCTTTCAAGAACTCCGATTGCGGGCTCCGACGGAACTATGATACGGAGAGAAATTCAAATTCAAATTTATCCGGAGTGAAGGTCCGTAACCTGTATTGCTCGTGTCGAATCCTTAACTGACAGAACTGGTGATGGAAAAACGAAATAAAATAAGAAGATCAGCAACGCTCCGTTATAGATTCATTTAGCAAGCCTACAAGCGTGAGGGAGATTCCAAGGGAACACTAGCAGCAGACGCTACAAGATGAGCGCTCTGCATCACATTGTAAGTTACAGTGAAAGTTTCGAGAGCGTACGTCCCTAGAAGTGTCAATCAATGTGTTTCTTTCTCCTATGTAAATCTAGTAGAAAGACATTGATGATAAAATTAGAGTTAATTCATGCTCACATGGAGTCTTACCAAAGGAAAGGAGGGAAGTGAATATAGCACACAAGGCACCTCTGCCGTACAGCATAACAGGGTGTTTCAAAGTTTTTGCAACAGATGTCTAGGGATGACAGATCACGTCATGGTGATCAACGTTTATTAGAGAAAAAAATACTCGCTGGCGTTCTCCGAAGCCTCTAGTTGTCTTTATTGAATTCGTCGACACTGCAACGACGAGATTTCACCGAATGAAGAGGGTGTGCTAATCAGATGTTCTACTTACTACCTACCATAGTATATCGCTAGAGTGATTTTCAACAAGAAAACTGTCACAATGATTGTCTCTCAGCGGAGAAAGGTATTTTACAAGCGAGTCATGAACTTCAATACTGATCGGCTTACGCCCTTTCACTGGAGCAGACTGGGTTACAGGTAACACCCACTGCATACGAACGCCGCAGGACGACGACACCCTGCCGCGTCACAGGGGCATAAACTCACACGAAAACTCGCTACCCTCAACGAGAAGAGTCGGTGAATATTTTCCCTTAAGCAAAAGTTTCTTCCCGTTTCTTGATCTATCAGAGCAAAACGTTTAGTGCAAATATTTTGAAACACACTGTATGTGTACCTGTAAAACATAGCACTGCCATACGTCGTAACATTGCCTGCGCAGTACATACAATGTAGTAAATGTAAAACATCGCATTTTAGGTAAAATGATGTTGTGTCTTCGGAAACACATACCCACTTATAATACAAATTGGCGGTGAGCATTAATCGCTCTACATATCAGGATACATGGATATGCTTAACACCAGTTCCCACATTATTTAGCAGACCATCTTTTGGGATGTTTAAAGCTTTCCCGACCTACTGATTGTTCCATAAAAACATGGGAGAACTGCCGGGTGTCAGTAATGTCCTACCACGATATTTGGGCGCAGATTCTTCTGGCCATCTTTAGATGAATACCACTGTAATAGTACTTGAGAGTACGCTTTTTTTCTTTATTGCAATTTTTATACCCGTACAACAACAGGTAGGCTGGCAGCAGCACATTACGCTGCTCTTCAGCCAAAGAGGTAACAATGATAAAACAGATAGAAGACACATGAGTTTGAACATTTGGCGAGTAAAAAACAGTAGACACAGTAACATAAAAAAACATGAGGCCGTTCACACTCGACGATAATCCACATGATAAACTGTTCACATGACACACAAACACTGATGATATCGATGGAGCGTGACGGTGAACACTAAACACAAACCACGACAGCACACACTAGAAACGGATGGCGATGGTCTCTGGCATGCGAATGTCCACGTAACGTGTGCGAGTCCGGGGACCTGTCAAGAGGGGAAGAAGGGTGAGGGGGAGGGAGAAGGAAGATTCCAATGGCAGAAGAGATGGGAGGAGGAGTAGAGGGACGGGGGTAGGGGAAGCCCGGGGGAGGAGTGAGGAGAAAGGGAGGAGGGAGAGAAGGGGGAGAGAAGGGAGGGAGGGTGCCCAAAGGAACAAACACAGGAAGAGGGAGGGAGGACCAAAGTTGGTAGGAGGGGCAGATGGAGGGGAGGAGGGCATCAGCAGCGGAGGGGGAGCTGGCAGTAACCACCTTGGTAAGGAGGGTGGAGAGATGGAGAGCAGGTGGGAAGTGGGGATATAGGCGCGGCAGCGGGCGGGGGTGGGAGAAGATGGGTGAGACAAGTGGGTGAGGAGGATCGAGTTTACAGGATCCGTATCCATTCGAGGAAAAGGAGGAGGTGGGGAAACGGAATTAGGTCCTACAGGATCCGCGTGGGGGAGGGGAGCCGGATGCGATAGGTGAGGCAGAGAGCATGGCGTTCAAGAAGCTGAAGGGATTTATAAAATGTAGGGGGGGGGGGACAGAGATCCAGTCAGGATGGGCGTAACAGAGGATAGGGCGGATGATGGATTTATAGGTGTGGAGTATGGTGGAGCGGTCCAGACCCCACGTAAGGCCGGAAATGAGCTTGAGGAGATGGGAGTGAGCCTTGGCTTAGATTGTCCGGAGATGGGGGGTGTAGGAGAGGCGACGATCGAGGGTGACGCCAATGTACTTATGGGTGGGGGTGAGGGCGATAGGACAGCCATAGATGGTTAGGTAGAAATCGAGAAGTCGGAAGGAAGAGGTGGATTTGCCTACAATGATCGCCGGGGTTTTGGAGGGATTGACCTTAAGCAACCACTGGTTGCATGAAACGGTGAACTGGTCAAGATGGGATTGGAGAAGGTCTTGGGAACGCTGCATGGTGGGGGCAAGGGCAAGGAAGACGGTGTCATCGGCAAACTGGAGAAGGTGGATGGGGAGTGATGGTGGCGGCATGTCCGCCTTATACAAAAGGTACGGAAGGGGGGAGAGAACGGAGCCTTGGGGCACACCGGCGGAGGGAAAAAAGGTGGAGGAATCCGTGTTATGAATGGTGGCATAGAAAGGACGCTGGGAGAGAA
This sequence comes from Schistocerca gregaria, assembly GCF_023897955.1. Taxonomy (NCBI): domain Eukaryota; kingdom Metazoa; phylum Arthropoda; class Insecta; order Orthoptera; family Acrididae; genus Schistocerca; species Schistocerca gregaria. The sequence goes on along the minus strand of NC_064924.1, from coordinate 115,568,089 downwards.
AGGAGCCAATCAGACGGACTTAGGTAATAGGATGGGCGAAGGTTTCGAGCTTCAAGAGGAGACCGGAATGCCATATGCGCTCATAGGCACCTTCGAGGTCCAGGGAGAGGAAGATAGCGGAGCGATGGGAATTAAGCTGTTCGGAAATGAGATGAGTGAGGTGAAGGAGAAGGTAATAGGAAGAGAAGTACGGCCGAAAGCCACATTCGGTAACGGGAATTAGGCGGTGCTGGTTAAGATGTTGGTGGATGCGGCAGGTGAGGATGGATTATAGGACCTTGCTGAAGACTGAGGTAAGGCTGATGGGACGGTAGGAGGAGACGACGGACGGCGGTTTACTGGGTTTAAGGAACATCAAGATACGAGAGGTTTTGGAGAGTACGCGCTGAGCTATGCTATTTAAAGCCATACTGAGGTGAAATTGCGTATTCGCTACTACGCGTGCGCGTTCATAACAATTCCGTGCGCTGCGCCTCGCGTCCTCCACGGTGAAAGCTTCGCGTATCGATATCAGGTCGATTTTCATCTTTATGCAGATAACTACGTCGACTACGAAGTTTCTCTATAACAGGATTCCAAGCAGAGTTTAGCTGGTAACCGCTACCTCGATTGATGAGAGTCTCGTGGTCAGACAATCTTATTTCCACAGATTCTTTGATAATCAAGCTCCAAAAGTTTGATGTAAGAGCCAAAATTTTTGTGCCGTTGTAATTCATGTAGCGGTATGTGAAAATCACAATGTTCGGCGATTGCGGACTTGGTGGGTTGGAGAAGGCGAGTGTGCTGTTGGTGTTTGGCCCATACATCAAACTGAATACGGAATGTATGCAGTGCTTTAGCCATCCGTGTACTGCGGATCAACGACCTGAACGTAATTAGACCACTGCGCATGCGCTACATTGCTCCACACAGGCCTTCTGCCCATCTTACTGCGGACATCATGTGGTCTGCAGTGCAGTAACGTTGTTGACAGCAGTGAGCCATGTACAGATGCGCTGCTGTGGAAATAATCAATATGGTGCTTTCCTATGGCAAATCTGATTACAGTGGCAGTGCTGCTCCAAGATTGTATGCGAAGCGTTTTCCAAACAGACGTGATCTACATCATTCCATATTAGCGGCCAACGAGAGACGCGCCAGTCAAGTCGAAAAGTTGCACGTAGGAATCTTTTGCTTTAGGTGCATCCATTGTTCAGTAAAGCAGTCGCAAATGGTGCTTAGTACTTACGAATACTATCCCCAGTCTACCGTTTGACCTGTGGTAGGTGCTGAAACATGATGCGGCCCGTCCACACTTGGCCCGAACACAACAGCTGGAAGAGTCAGTACTGACAACTATAAAGGAGGACCCAGTCACTAGCACTCGGCAGGTGGCACAGTCGCTGCACACGGGTACAAGTGTCGTGTGGCGTGTCGACCACGAACACAGCTTCATCCATACCATCTTCGGGAACTCCAGGCACTAGAAGAGGAGGACTAATCAAGAATGGTATAATTTGCGCAGCGGTATTTACAAGAATGCACACTTCTGCCCTAATTCCCGAGCTTGGTGCTGTTTACAGATGAATTCACGTGTACTAGAGGCGTCATTTTCAACTTGCTCAACATCCATCTTTACACGGACAAAAATGCGCGGTTACGTGTGATTCATAATCACCAACACTGGGTCGGCATTAAAATCTGAGCTGGGTAACTGGTGATCATATCAATGGGCCATATGTACTAACAAGCAGACGAAGAGGACGGGTCATCCTCATATTTATTAGAGACGTTTTGCCTGACCTATTGGATGTAGTGCCACTAAATTTCGGATGGACTTGTGGGTCAACGCGACATTGCTCCAGCACACTTTGTTGTCGTTGTGTAGAATCACGTCAGCGCCTCATGTCCCAGTCGATTGATGGTAGAGGGGGACCAGTCCCACTGTTAGCACTTCCTCAGATCTCACATCTCTCCATTATTTTCTGTGGGATAATATCAAAATGTGCACGGTTCACGGGTAACGCCAACGGATGATCCTACAGCACCAAGCACGGAGAGACCGAAATATTTCAGAGACAACAGCACATATTGTCCCATTTGCATGAGGTTCAGCACCGCCGATGTAAACTCTGCATTGACATAGGAGGCACGCAGTTCGAAGCCCGCTTTTAATGCAGACAGCGTGATACGCTACTAATGTAAGGTTTGTACAACACAAACCTATCTCAGACTTCAACGCCCTCCAGTACCGAGGCTGTGCGTTGCCAAATGCGGATTCGTTCTTGAAAATCGAATTCCCGCACAACGTACTAAGCGTTGAAGTTATTTTTCGTACATTCTGTATAATCACTCGGAGAACGTCGTTGCAGTAGTGAGCTGTTTTATCACCTGGCACACAGAATAAGGATGAAATTATTTTGTTCATACGCGCCTATAATACCTAAAGTATCTGCAGTGTTTTAGAAAGTACTCAATAACAGTGTGATTGTTTTCAGTGTGATATGTTGTTGCTTACTGTTTGTTCCATTACGTATTAGTTCAAACATTTTTTTCTAGACCTACAGATTGTTGTTACCTATTATAATTTGTGTGTAACTGTTATTATATTTCGGTTGGTTCACAGCATTGCACTATACTTCAGCTAACAGTAGTAGATTTCTGTTGTCTTGTACTTTAAATTCTCTCATCTTTGTAAAAGTCTTGTTGTTAACAAATTACAGCCAGAAGCTTTACCACAAACGCAAAATTTAAGTTTGTTTTGCATGAAGACGCGTTATTCAGTCTTCTCCTGTGTAAAACCACGGTATCAAATATCAGACTAGCGGCTAGTATCATTTATTTCTTTAAGGTAAATTTGAAATTGGACGTAACATACAAAAATAGTCCATATCACAAATTTATGTTATAAAATTTCCCTGTGTAAATTCTTATTTGAGATAAGTCTTTAGTAACATATAGTAGTTTTCGATGTTGTAACTAATCTTTTTGGGAAACTGTAACCTCAACGTCCGTTTGATTTTGGGCACTTATTTTCATTGATCACGAGTTCTTAGTTAGGAGAGCAGGACAATATTACTGCTTGAAATAATCAGGATGTTCATTTTCAAGTCAACAGATGCACGTTGACTCTCGTGATACACATTGTTCGAAAGGACGTTAAATCTGAGGAGACTTTATCTTATATGATGGATTTTCAGGATGGGTAATTTGTTTCCAACTACAGTCAGGAAGATGGCATTTGGTACCCTGAACATTGGGTAATACCGTGTTGAGACTCCAAAATTTCCAACTCTGCTTCTACTCTCCTCACATGAACAACCTCTATAATCTATGTAACTATTTAAATTATATTTATATGAGAAGCGAAAGAAAGAAGAAAATGATGGCCACTAGCTGAATAACATATGTGAAAGTCGCTGGTCTTGACCTAAATGTTGGTTGATAAAGATGTCAATAAGTAAAATTCAGTTTCCCTTATGATGTTTTAGGTTTCTGGAAAATTCACAAGTAGCTTATGTGATACACACAACACCAGCTTAGCTCTTAACAGTATTATAGACACAATCATTGCAACAATATGTTCACCTTTATCCGATACTCGAAGTGCGAATAGTTCAGTCCTTCTATTATGAATTTGTACTTGGTCGTAGACGATGTGTACTCTTACCCAAAATTAACTGTACTTTCCATACGAGACTTAATTTTTTACCGTGGCATGCAGCTCACAGGCATACGCTTGGAGAAACCCTGAACTAGAATGATGTTTATCTGAGTGTTTCCCCTCATTAATGGAATTCAGCAATCCTACGCTGCAGGCATTGGAGGCCCGTAAATACGAAGGAAGTGTGTGCGGGCATACCAGGTCTAGGCAGAGGTGAGCTTTGGCATCCCCGTCGCTCGTTATCCGCCTTGCACGCCATCTATCGGCATTCCACTCTCGCCGCTAATGAGAGTCGTCACATTGTCCCAATACGGGGACGGGCGGGTAGTCTACACGCAACACACAGCAGGATGCTTCCCGCGGCTGCCGGCACCATGCTTGACAGGCGGAAACGATTCGCAGGAAGCCAGTTCACGGGAAGGCAACCACCGAACGTCACACTGTTAACATCCGGTGGCTCCTCCCAAATTCCTGCGCCAACATCCCGACCAGTAAGACAATAGTGCAGGGCGGGACAAACCTGGTGTATGATAGCTTTCCGTTGAATTGAAGCTGACAGCGCCGTCTAATTATCGCTACTCAATACCCAATTTGCATCGGAAGGTGTGGTATATCATTCAGATGTATTTTGCGTGTAGAATCCTAAAGTATCCTATAACACGTTCTACAACGAACTACACTGGAGAGTTTAAGGTTTCTTTATTGTCTATTTTCCGTATCTCGCTGTTTACTTTTCTTTTATTTAGAGGTCTAATTTTTCAAATTTTGTTTATTTTTGGTACATGAGTGCTAGAAAACTGCAAATCCTGACTAGATAGCGGGTGTGATAATGATTGTAACTTTACTCACCACCTAAAGGCAAGACCGTTACCTCATGACACAGATCATATACCCGTAATTAGGACGTCACGTAGAAGAAGGTGTAATTAGATCAATGACGAACACTAACTTCACTTAATGAAGGTTTATTCAGCACTTTCACACACATGAGCGTGGAGCGAACTGCCTCCGGTCTATTTTTTTTCTATAGAAGTGGAGCTCCTCCACGCCCACACTGGCATGATGGCCAACACAATAGGTCTTCTGCCATGTCTGCATAAGGGTCAGTATTCACTAAAGTGAGGTGTCGCAGTATGTGGGTACTGCGATGTTTACGTACGTCTGGTTACGGTTAACCATTATTAATCGCTCTCCTGGAGATAGATTGGGTCGAGGTCGAACTAGGGGTAGCGGTTTGAAGGGCAGAGGAAGAAAAAGTGCGAAGGCAGGAGCCAAGGGAAAAAAACCTCTGCGATAGTTGGGTCGGGTGGTAAGAGCAGTAGCGGATGTCTTGCTGCCTGCGATAGGTCGTGCAAGGCTAGGCTTTGTTAGTAGTGGGTATCATGCATGTCGATACCTTGACGTTGTACGGTTGTATTGCTCAGAGGCTGGCGCTGGGTGTCGGTGTAGAGTCCTTGGTCAGCGTCAGCAACCTGCAACAGTTAGGTTTGTTATAGTTTTTGTGCCCGATAGGTAATGTATCGGATGCACAGTGTAAGTAATGTTGGCGGTTTGCTTGTGCGTCAGTGGGTGAGCTCGTCGGTGTCCCTGCTGTGGCCTGTTGGTGGGCTCTAATAGCAGCTGGTAATTACCAGTCAGTGTGGCTGATATGCAGTGGCTTGCCGACGTTTGTTGCTTGTTGGTGTATGTTAGTTCACCATAGGTGGCTATGCCCTAGCTAGCAGTGTGTGAACTGGTAGATAGGACAGCTTGGCTGTGGAAGTGGAAGGGTAGCCTACAACATGGACAGACAACAGGATTCACAATTACAAGCACCAAAGCTTTAATGATCTTCTAGCAATAAAGGCTCTTAACAAATCTCAATTAAGCAAGGACATAAACGTGGTTACAAACATATGTTAACCTTCAACCAGTGAATAACCCCAATAAAGAATTACCAGTCAATAAAACGTAGGTAAAGGACTGCTTTACAAGAATGCTTAAATTAAGTAAAATCATGAAAGCTAAGTTACAAATTTTATGTTAAACTTTTACAGGTGAATAACCCCAATAAAGAATTCTCATTTAAATAAAACATAGATAGGAAAATGCCTTACCAAAATGCTTGAACTGTGTAAAATCATGAGAAGCTGAGTTACAACTTTTCTCACAAACTACTTAGGAATTTAGAGCAAATAAACAAGTTTGATCTATTTAACCAGAAGGTAACTGCGGAGTCCAAGCGACCGAAGCCACTCAGAGCGGATGACTGCCCCAACGCTGGTCATCAATCGACATCGTCACGGCCCAGTGGCCACCGTGCTAAAACAGACTGACGTTTCGGTAAGCGACCGTCAGCGACACAGGAGTAACAGTGATTGAAAGTCGGCGTACGCCTTACGAAACACGGCACACCCTGAAGCAGGAGCAGGCAGAGCTGACTAGCGGCCATACGACCGCGAGCAAACAAATATCACGCCGCCCGTACTAACACGGGAAATGATAGCGAGCGACAAGACGCCACGCGCAAAGCAGCGACCGTGCCTACCCCTCGACCACAGAATGTGCCCTGTCTCCTTGCCTATGGTAATACAATTTATAGCACACAAGAAACGATTTAATAATGACATTAGTTCAACGCAAGATCAATTAATAGTTAGGTCCAGTAAAGATTTACCAATGGATTTACCTTCAAAGCAAGTTCCCGACCACAAGCGGAAATTAGTAAACTTGGCATGAGTTTTCACCAGACCGATAAACAAGAAATCAAATTAAACAGTAGCCAAAAATACAGTAACGATACACAAGCCCTACAGGACCTTGCAATCTTACTCAGAGTTATCATTAACGCCGAAACATACACAAATGAATGACAAGAAATTCACCATTGAAAGCAAAAAAACAACACACCACAAAGGTTAAATTAATTAATTTGCAGTCGAGCCAGTCACCAAAAGCTCAGTTCCACAAGATTACGACTAACCTCACTAGACAGCGATACATTTGTGTGCGTGATAAGTAGGTTGCCCAAACAGGACTCCAAAACCCAAATCAACAGGTCACACGTTAGCTGTCTCGTTCTCGGATACAAGGCACCACCGGGCTAAGACAATAGCGGCGAAAAATAATCTCTGAAATTACAGCTGCCTGTAGCAAAACAAATGAGTCAGGGTGCATGAACTTAAAGCATACGCCACTGTTCCAACCGGAGCGTAATCTTTTCAGTGCACATACGGACAGAACACCACATGTGGGCATAAAGGGAGCAGTAGATGCGTATCGAGCAAACTATAGTGCGCCAAAATACGACCCACGTTACGTCCACAAATCGGAGCACTGCTCCCGGAGCTGGTGTCTGCTCGCTGGACTGCCGCAACTCACTGTCCCCCGGAAAGCGATGCTGACTGCCGCCTTGCTCAACGCTCCTTTGGCCGTACACAACAACTCTTTTCGCGTCAGAGTGCGGCCGCAATGTCCGTTCTCCCCTGCTGTCCGCCCCAGACCCCCGTACTCGCACACACTCCCTCGTTAGGACCCGCTCCGACAGGAGGCGCTCGCGATCGCACATAGTGCTAATCTCAACCAGAGGAGTAATCGATAGCGTCTTGCGCCCGAGAGCCGCGCCACGGCTCAATGTGTTTGACCCCTTGTGCTTCCACCTATAGTTGTGATCGTAGTTTCCCAGAGTGAGGACGAAAGGATTGTTCGAGTGTCTCGAGACGCTGTATAGTCGTGTGGCGTGTGTTTTGAATACTTCCTTGAGGGTATCAAGGCGGTATTCAAGGTGAAGATCCACGGTGCGTGTGTAGCGTGGAGCGTTGTTAATGATTCGTAGCACTTTGTTCTGTATGATCTGCTGGCGGCGCAGTCGTTTAGGAGCTGCATATCCCCAGACGGGAGCTGCGCACGTCATCAGAGGTCTAATCAATGTCGTGTATATGGATCTCGACACCCTCCTATTCAGTGAGCTTTCCCTGTTGAGCATTGGATAGAGCTATTTGAGCCACGCGTGCGCTCGGTTGGCAACGTACTTGATATGGTCCCCCCATGTAAGTTTCCGGTCCAGCCAGACACCGAGATATCTGACTTTCTCTCGGAAACGTATTGGGCGTGTATGTAATGGTATCGATCTACAGTGTTCATGTTTGCGCAGTAGTTTCGATCTACATGGGAACAGAACTGTTTCGCACTTGTCGACGTTTACTTTAATACGCCATCGCTCCAACCAAGGCTCTCTCCGGCCTGAGCACATACGGTATATATACAGCTACAGAACATTCCAGTACAATGACTCTTGACATTTATTGATACTTCTAAAATGTACTCGAAGAGAGTATAGAAATTTAAATTGTACAGTCCAGGCGAGCTTTGAACTCAGGACCCTACATGCAATAGTTTATTATCATAACCCCTACACCACGGTACTACCCAGCTTCTTCTGCGAAATTGCTCCCTCCTTAAGTGAACAGCGTCTCGGTGTTACGTCGTCCAAGTCCGGGAACGAGTCATTAGTACTGCATGCTCCGACACCCGATAAATGATGCTCGCCCTGGCGGTGATCTTCTTAGAACTTATCTTCAGTACCTTTCAGCTTGCTGCCTGTCGCTGGAGCTTCGAATTTATCCTGGGTTATAGGATCCTCGTAGGGCTTCATTCGAAAGACGTGGACGTATCTCTGATCTTTCGTCGTCTTGTGTCGGGGTCGAAATCTTCAACTTCATAAGTAACATCAGACTACTTACTGTCTTACAACCTTATAAGGTCCAAAGTAGCACCTGAGGAGCTTCTCAGAGAGACTAATCTTCCGAAAACGAGTGAAGATCCAGACGAGGTTACTAGGCTAGTAGACATCAGGGCGGTGGTTTGCGTCGTAACTTCGGCGATCGTTTTCTTGAGCCTGCAGCGTTAGGAGTCGAGATCTGCCGATCTTCGCCAGCTCTGGTTGACACCTGGCCAATATAGTCATCGTCCACCTCAGCCGGATGTAACGGAAACAGTGTCCATCGTCGTAGTCTCGTCACGCCCATGCACCTGAAAAAATGGCGCAAATCCTGTGGTGTTTTCTTTGCGGTGTTGTAGGCAAACGTCACGAGAGGTAGAACCTGATCCCAGTTGCTCTACTCAATATTTACGAACATTGATAGCATGCCGGCCAAGGTCTTATTAAGGCGTTCAGTAAGCCCATTAATTTGCGGATGGTAGTCAGTCGTCATGTGATGAGTAATGTTGCACCCACGGTTTATCTCTGTCACAAGATTCGCCTGAAAAACTTTCCCTCGATCCGTAATTAACAATCTTGGGGCACCGTGTTTTAATACAATGTCTTCCACGATGAATTTGGCTACCTTGGATGGTTCGACTGTTTTCACGGTTTCTGTAATGGCATAGCGCTAAGTTACAGAGAACGGAGTGAGTGGGAAAATGCCTCCTATGACGCTCAGCATACGTGATTTTCGAACAGAGAGGGGAAGTTGATGGCTCCGTGGGAAGTTCAAATGTGCAAATCTTATGGGACTTATCCGTGGGAAGTGAATAAGGGTGCAAACACTAAGGACACAATTCAAGAATAGTTTATTACCTAGTAGTTCAGTCTTGTTCTTGGATGTGTGTGACATCGGCTTCGTACCTTTAAAATCAATGAGTACACTCTACCACTCCATATGTCAGCGTTTCCTAGCAATTTTCGGTTCTACCTTGCGCCATCAGAGATGAGCACTTTGCTGTTAACTCATTCTGACAACAAACTATCAAGTACTTTAATCAAAATAGGAGACAAGTGTTTTACAGCCCTTGTTCCTCTATTTATTTTTTTCCCCCCACAGACAGGAATCTCAAGATAATTGCTGCTGATGGTTACTTATTGGTAACTTATTTATCCTCCTCCGAATGCGTTCGGCAAATGTTGCTGTATAGCGACTGCTACCGACTGTTGAGCTGTTGTATGCGCCTAGCTGATCCAGGGAATCACTCTTAAATCATGGGACTGTCAACTTGATCCAGTGCGCAAGTCGTTTCTGGACTTATTTTTCAGGAACTTGTAGATGAGTTTCTCTAGTAGCGTTGATTACTCCTGATGCTATCGAAGGTCTTGCTTTAATCGAAATCTTTTCAGAGTTGTTGAGAAATCTGTCTCACGCACTGGCTGTAGGCTAAGTCGAATATTGACCCTGGCGCCCTAGGATGTTATTCTTGCTTACAACAATGCTGTGTCCCCTATACTTTCGTCAGCACGCCTTATTCATACGGAGCAGTGTTTTTCTTGCTTGAGACCAACTTGGCATTATGCCTTGTCCGTCTTCTTTAAAGCTCTTCTCCTTCCATGTCACAGTTTTACATTAACAAAATTTCGTAGCCACGACAAGATAGCCCATAGTCCGAAAGAGTTTTATGCAGCAGTGCATTTGGAAACACACATGATCTAGTTATCATAACAGTTACCTAAAACTGTGTGTCGCAAGGTCGTGTTGCCTCGGTTTGTTTCTTGTGAGAGATAGGAGAACGTTGTTGTTTTTAATACTTACACGCAGTGAAAATGTAACTGACAAACATCGTTGTTGTCCACGCCACCCTGACAACTTTTGTTACGAGTCTGGGAGGTTTAGCCAAAAATCTCAAAGAGAGCAAGTTACTTACTTAATTAAGAAGGCACATCTGTTCTATTTTTATTGTCCTTGTTGGTGATTAAGACAAAAATTTCGAACCACATATTGTGTGCATAGCCTCACGACTTTAACCGAATGGGTGAAAGGAAGACACCGTGCCTGCCTTTAGCTGTTACTTTGTTGTGGTGCCAACCCAAAGACAATTTTCCAGACTGTTACTTCTGCCTCACAAAAACTGGAGGGTGGGGGTCATTCAAGTAAAACTAGATAAAAAACTAAGGTATCCCATGTTTCCTCAGTGCATTTTGCTGTGCTCCGAGAGTAAAGGAATCCTTTTGCTGTCTGTAACTTGCAAAGCTCCTTATGACACCCACTTCGACGTGAATCAGTAGGTGTTGAACACGTAGAATAGTAGTGGACTCTGTCTCATGATATTTCACCTCATCTCTTGAATCAAAATGAACCAAACTATTTGGTCGGCTATCAACTTTTACGAATAGCGAGATCAAGTCCTTGGAGTGACACTGTAACAACAGTACCTTTTAGCTCCACGGAGAGAAATTTCCTGTTTTTGATCAAGAGGTACTTCCTTAGCTCAGTGCCGGCTAGAGTGGCCGAACTGTTCTAGGCCCTACAGTCTGGAACCGTGCGACCGCTGCGGTCACAGGTTCGAATCCTGGCTCAGGCATGGATGTGTGTGATGTACTTAAGTTATTTAGGTTTAAGTAGTTCTAAGTTCAAGAGGACTGACGACCTCAGACGTTAAGTCCCATAGTGCTCAGAGCCATTTGAACCATTGAACCTTAGCTCAGTGCTTTTGCATGTAGAATTTATCGTGTGTATGCAGAAATGTCAGTGGTCTGATGAAGCACTTAGGTTCAAATGGCTCTGAGCACTATGGGACTTAACGTCTATGGTCATCAGTCCCCTAGAACTTGGAACTACTTAAACCTAACTAACCTAAGGACATCACACAACACCAAGTCATCACGAGGCAGAGAAAATCCCTGACCCCGCCGGGAATCGAACCCGGGAACCCGGGCGTGGGAAGCGAGAACGCTACCGCTCGACCACGAGCTGCGGACGAAGCAGTTATGTTAGCAAGATCACCCACAGAAGTGGCGCCTACTTATCGACTCCGACAAAACCAGCTTTAAAATTGCACTGCTCCATATTGAGTACATGTACTTCGGTACCTTTGTCTTATGCAGCAGACATGAAGAAAAATTGGGAAAGAATGGTTTCGCTGCTAGCGGCTATAAATAGATTGTGGTCAGAAATAGCCTGCAAAGCTTTTGAGGGTGTGGGTAGGATGGGTTGTGCTATAAAATAACAGTGAATAAAATAGCTGGATACCCTGCGACGTTTCCGGGTTGACTAGCATTGAAGTTACCCAATCAGGCCGTTACGCTCCCAGTTGCTCTCGTAGTGCAGATCATAATGCACAGCACTGCTAGGCCCTTGGCTAGGGTTCGGTGTTTACTAACGCCTCACGTCTAATTTTTCTATCGCTCTGTTGTTCGATTTCAGGAAACCAAACCAAGTGCGCAATTGACGACACGTAATCTAGCGGACCCCTTGAATTTACTCGCGCAACGGCTTGATTGACTAACATCACTGCTAATTAACTCCTAGACAGAGGAAAGTATTGAATTTTTTTCTTAACAACCATTTCTCAGCGGAGTATACCCAGCAACTTCCCCAGAAGCTTCTCAGACTTACCCGAGCACACCGTGTACAAGACCATTAATGGTAATTTTGCTGCGATTTAAAATTTGTTGTGCTCCTTACAAGTTTACAGGATGGGTTCACGTACTACTTCTGTTTTTTGTGCCTATGGGGCAGCATGACACTAAGAACTACTATACAGTCAAGTAATTGTCCATCAGCTGACCACATGTCACTAGAAAAGAAACTGCGAGAAACACTCCATTGGATGAGGACGGTAAATCGATTTTGTCTCTCTCTTGATCTCAAGTCGGACCTTCCGAAGAACCTTGTAGACAGTAAAGGTAAAGGGGCCGGGCTTTCAGGAATTACAAACAAATGTTTCCTATATTGATTAAAGCAAAGCTGAAAGAAGGCGTACTTGTAGGAAGACAAATAAGAAAAGTTATGAAAGATCCAGACTCTGACACGTAACTCACAAACGAATTAGCTGCTTGGTCCTCTTTCAAAGCAATTTTGAGAGGCTTTTTAGGCAACAGAAGAGGTGACACCAATGTTTCCCAGGCGAATCACCTGTTAGACAGCTACAAGAACATGGAGTTCAAGAGCTCGCTTAATATTCATTTTTTACATTCCCACCTCTATATCCGTACGACGGAACACTGTTCTCAATGTCACTGTAATCTTGAGATGATGGACGACTTCTGCTACAATGCTATTAGGAAGTGTGATGAAAGAAGTTTAAAGATGAAAATATGCTACCAATTAATTTTGACCTACTGTCCGTGTGTACAAATGAAATATAATTGAGGTCAAAATTTCTTTGGTCCGCCTTTGGTCCGCCTCCGTAGCAAAGTGGTCAGCTGCTTGGGTGCGGGGGAGGGGGTGGGGGGTTGTTGTGGAGGAGCAGACCCAGATTCTATTCCTGACAATGCATTCGAGCGATTAATAACGGTACTAATGTCAAGAACCCCGACAGACAGAGTGGAGTGCTGACCCAGCATGCCGCATCGAGTGACGCCAATCGCGGAGCATGGCATGGCGGTCGCTCGTTCCTGGTGGGCCTGTCTAGGGCCAGAACGCAGAGCTCTACCTACCTTCACCTTATATTAAGCTCTGAATACGTGTTTCTAGTCGGTTTTAATTCTGTGAATGTTCGCCACTACTGTTTTGATTGTGTTTCGTATCTAGGAAATGTGACGTGACAGAGAAAAAATTATTTTATCTGTGAACTCAACACCCAAAAATTAGAAAAATCCTCCGCTATGCAGAGAAAAAACGTTTCAGTATGCTGACTAGTGTTAGGTATAGTACACGCTACGGGTACTTATATATCGCCGAACACTGAGGGACGTGGCGTAGCTCAAACGTTATTGTGGAATCATATTCAAGAAGTCAGGGTTTTTAATTCCTGCCAACCGCACATATTCTGGTTTTCTGCAGTTTCCTCACATCGCTGGAGATAAGTGGGGGCATGGTCATTCCGATAAGGACACATCCGATTCAACTCCCCTTGTATTGTATTGTATTGCATGTTAACGGGGCGCTAGAAACGACGGAGTGGCTCCGTCCCCGCAGAAGCCGCAGTGGCCCAAAACCCCACTACCACTATTGCAGTCCTCTTCACCCCTCCGCTACCCCACACCGAACCACTCTTTCAGGGTTACTGTACGGTTGGGCCCCCCAGTGGACGCCTCCCCCTCTCCACCCCCAGACGCGTGTAATCCCGATGTTTCGAAGTTCGAGGTGGTGTAATGGTGGTGTACGCGTACGTCGAGAACTTGTTTGCGTAGCAATCTCTGACATAGTTTAGCCTGAGGCGAAACAAGGGCAACCAGCCCGCATTCGCCGATGCAGATGGAAATCCGGCAAAAACCTTCCACAGACTTGCAGGCTCACCGGACATCGACACAAGTCCGCCGGGCGGATTTGTGCCGGGGACCAGGCGTTCCTTCAAAGTCCGCAAAGCCGAGCGTTAGACCGCGCGGCTAACCAGGCGGGGCAACTTCCCTTACTCAGTTCCAGCTTCAATTCTAAGAAATTCGTCGTCCATCTGACATTAAACTCCAACTTTCCTTTCTTCCATTATAGCTTATTTAATTAGGAAAGGAACAATGATAGGGCAGTGGTGCTCGTTGTGTTCTGTCTGGAGTAATCTGTCACAGAATAAAACATGGAGAGCCGATATGTAAAGCATAAAACGTTATTCTACACAGTAATGTCAAAATTTCACATTGGCATCTGATATTTTGACTTGATTTGAAATACGTAGATAGCGACATTTCTGAGGCACCAAGGGTAATCGGAATTCACGCTTTTGGGTGTCACAACGAGATTCCGTGCATAATAAAACACAAATGAGTAGCTCGCATACTTTCGGTAGGAAAGATCGTCAGAGATAGACAGTTGTGACGGAGAATAATCATCTCATATTAGAAAGGTATTGAACAATCTGAGAATAAAGCTTCACATATAGAAGTTGAACATTAATAAAACCGCCAAACTATAGGGACGGATTCCTGACTGGAAATGGTATGAAAAAGGCTTCTGTGCCCCGAAATGCATCGTTGCTACACTAGATGGCGCCGAGGAATAATAATTCCTCCGACCACGTGCCGTGTGTTCCTTGTGTGTCGCCGGCAGTGTGTTTAACGCATCGTGCTGTAACTAACAGAACAATTCCGTACTCATGTCCGGAACATGTCGAGCTGTTGTTTGTGTACGGCTATGCAGGTGGAAAAGGTCGAGAGGCAGCAAGGCTGCACCAGAGCTAGTAACCTCACAGATACCAACCGCATCACAGAGCATTTCAAAAATGGATAAATGGCTCTGAGCACTGTGGGACGTAACATCTGTAGTCATCAGTCCCCTAGAACGTAGAACTACTTAAACCTAACTAACCTAAGAACATCACACACATCCATGCCCGAGGCAGGTTTCGAACCTGCGACCGTAGCGGTAGCGCGGTTCCAGACTGAAGCGCATAGAACCGTTCGGCCACACAGGCCGGCACAGAGCATTTCAAGTTCTTTTCAGGCGTTAGTGTAATCATGGGTCGTTTCAGACAGACGAATGTGGAGGGAAATGGCGGACTGTGCGTACGCCATATTTGGAGGACCGAGTTCTACAGAATATTGAGACAAACCTTAGTACAGGCTCCAGGCAAGTGGCATTCCAACATGATGTAAGCCAAAGTACGATTACAATTATATATTGATATTTTCAGATGCTGAGGGACGTTGATATATATCAATGGGGACAGATAAAAATATGTACCCGGGCTGGGACTCGAACCTTGCTGGCATGGCAGACGCTCTATCCATCTGAGCCACCGACAGCACAGAGGACAGTGCGACTGCAGGGACTATCTAGCACACACCACCCTCGAGACCCACATTCTCACCTTTTATGTCCACTCACTACATTCGTAGTGTCCATACCCAACACACTCATTACTCGTGGAAGACATTCTTACCAAGTCCCGTAAGAGTTCGGGTAATATGTGTGCACCCGCCCAGAAGAAGAAAGTCATGGCCGGTATTGCCAGAAATACATACTTATATGGATACGGCGTCTGTTCTTTCGGACATGTCCGAAAGAACATGTCCATATACAGGGTGTTTCAAAAATGACCGGTATATTTGAAACGGCAATAAAAACTAAACGAGCAGCGATAGAAATACACCGTTTGTTGCAATATGCTTGGGACAACAGTACATTTTCAGGCAGACAATCTTTCGAAATTACAGTAGTTACAATTTTCAACAACAGATGGCACTGCAAGTGATGTGAAAGATATAGAAGACAACGCAGTCTGTGGGTGCGCCTTTCTGTACGTCGTCTTTCTGCTGTAAGCGAGTGATGTTCACAACGTGCAAGTGTGCTGTGGACAACATGGTTCATTCCTTAGAACAGAGGATTTTTCTGGTGTTGGAATTCCACCGCCTAGAACACAGTGTTGTTGCAACAAGACCAAGTTTTCAACGCAGGTTTAATGTAACCAAAGGACCGAAAAGCGATACAATAAAGGATCTGTTTGAAAAATTTCAACGGACTGGGAATGTGACGGATGAACGTGCTGGAAAGGTAGGGCGACCGCGTACGGCAACCACAGAGGGCAACGCGCAGCTAGTGCAGCAGGTGATCCAACAGCGGGCTCGGGTTTCCGTTCGCGTTTTGCAGCTGCGGTCCAAATAACGCCAACGTCCACGTATCCTCTCATGCGCCAGAGTTTACACCTCTATCCATAGAAAATTCAAACGCGGCAACCCCTCAGCGCCGCTACCATTGCTGCACGAGAGACATTCGCTATCGATATAATGCACAGGATTGGTGACGGCGATATGCATGTGGGCAGCATTTGGTTTACTGACGAAGCTTATTTTTACCTGGAAGGCCTCGTCAATAAACAGAACTGGCGCATATGGGGAACCGAAAAGCCCCATTTTGCAGTCCCATCGTCGCTGCATCCTCAAAAAGTACTGGTCTGGGCCGCCATTTCTTCCAAAGGAATCATTGGCCCATTTTTCAGATCCGAAACGATTACTGCATCACGCTATCTGGACATTCATCGTGAATTTGTGGTAGTACAAACTGCGAACACCTTGTGGTTTATGCAAGATGGTGCCCGGCCACATCGCAAGGCAGACGTCTTTAATTTCCTGAATGAATATTTCGATGATCGTGTGATTGCTTTGGGCTATCCGAAACATACAGGAGGCGGCGTGGATTGGCCTCCCTATTCGCCAGACATGAACCCCTGTGACTACTTACTGTGGGGACACTTGAAAGACCAGGTGTACCGCCAGAATCCAGAAACAATTGAATAGCTGAAGCAGTACATTTTATTGGTAGTGATGGAGATGAGAGGCATTTGCACGGTAAAGAATTGAAATGAATGAAAGTTTAATTTGTTAAATAAAACTTACTAAAACTTTGCATTATTTGTGTATTATGGAACATCTGTAAGGATACATTGTTACAGATAAAAAGTGAAATGAATAATTTCACATTGATCAAATTATTGGAATCTGGATGTTTATAAATTGCAGTGTTTAAAAAATATCGAAACAATGTTGTTAGCTTTAATTAAACTTTTATTACTCTAAACGTTTTTGCAGTTAATTAACATTTATTATTGTTATTATTACTGCAACTATCACAGTCATAGGTGGATGTAAACAAGTTTATTTCCGGCTGCATTTTTTAGACACGGACATATTCTCTCATTACAAATGTGAGGCAGTGTATCATAAAATGAATGCACATCCTAGGAAGGGCAAGCTTTCGTTATTGCAAATGCGTAAATCTTGGTGCGATGATCTTTAGTGGTGAACTGTAGAGAGGGGGCACTGTAAATGAGCTGGGTATGTTTGACATCCTTCTTGGAAGTGGTTCCCATGTGTCGCTCAATTTCAATTTACACTCCTGGAAATTGAAATAAGAACACCGTGAATTCATTGTCCCAGGAAGTTGAAACTTTATTGACACATTCCTGGGGTCAGATACATCACATGATCACACTGACAGAACCACAGGCACATAGACACAGGCAACAGAGCATGCACGATGTCGGCACTAGTACAGTGTATATCCACCTTCGCAGCAATGCAGGCTGCTATTCTCCCATGGAGACGATCGTAGAGATGCTCGATGTAGTCCTGTGGAACGGCTTGCCATGCCATTTCCACCTGGCGCCTCAGTTGGACCAGCGTTCGTGTTGGACGTGCAGACAGCGTGAGACGACGCTTCATCCAGTCCCAAACATGCTCAATGGGGGACAGATCCAGAGATCTTGCTGGCCAGGATAGTTGACTTACACCTTCTAGAGCACGTTGGGTGGAACGGGATACATGCGGACGTACATTGTCCTGTTGGAACAGCAAGTTCCCTTGCCGGTCTAGGAATGGTAGAACGATGGGTTCGATGACGGTTTGGATGTACCGTGCACTATTCAGTGTCCCCTCGACGATCACCAGAGGTGTACGGCCAGTGTAGGAGATCGCTCCCCCACACCATGATGCCGGGTGTTGGCTCTGTGTGCCTCGGTCGTATGCAGTCCTGATTGTGGCGCTCACCTGCACGGCGCCAAACACGCATACGACCATCATTGGCACCAAGGCAGAAGCGACTCTCATCGCTGAAGACGACACGTCTCGATTCGTCCCTCCATTCACGCCTGTCGCGACACCACTGGAGGCGGGCTGCACGATGTTGGGGCGTGAGCGGAAGACGGCCTAACGGTGTGCGGGACCGTAGCCCAGCTTCATGGAGACGGTTGCGAATGGTCCTCGCCGATACCCCAGGAGCAACAGTGTCCCTAATTTGCTGGGAAGTGGCGGTGCGGTCCCCTACGGCACTGCGTAGGATCCTACGGTCTTGGCGTGCATCTGTGAGTCGCTGCGGTCCGGTCCCAGGTCGACGGGCACGTGCACCTTCCGCCGACCACTGGCGACAACGTCGATGTACTGTGGAGACCTCACGCCCCACGTGTTGAGTAATTCGGCGGTACGTCCACCCGGCCTCCCGCATGCACACTATACGACCTCGCTCAAAGTCCGTCAACTGCACATACGGTTCACGTCCACGCTGTCGCGGCATGCTACCAGTGTTAAAGACTGCGATGGAGCTCCATATGCCACGGAAAACTGGCTGACACTGACGGCGGCGGTGCACAAATGCTGCGCAGCTAGCGCCATTCGACGGCCAACACCGCGGTTCCTGGTGTGTCCGCTGTGCCGTGCATGTGATCATTGCTTGTACAGCCCTCTCGCAGTGTCCGGAGCAAGTATGGTGGGTCTGACACACCGGTGTCAATGTGTTCTTTTTTCCATTTCCAGGAGTGTATATTCCATTTTTCCGGAGGGATCATACTTGAGACACCGGATATCAGTCACTGTTGGATCCCCAATTTTGGATCCTGGCAAAATAGACGAATACAACGAGAGTTTATCATAGGAGAGTGGTCCAAATAATTGACAACGTAAGGTCTACGACTGTGTCATGCTGTAGCAAAAACATCTACATAGCCAGCAGGAGTATAAATGTCTCTGTTTTTTAACTTTCTTTTTATGGCGGAGTGCACGGAATCACACTCCACTTGAGTGTGACCTTTCTCCAGAAATTTTTGCACTATTGTAATTCCTTTCTGACTGACTAGATGAGCCAATGAATTACTCATGACTGAGTTTCGATTCTGGTACGTGCATCTGTCGCTATAGGAAATAGCTTCTGAATCATTTTGGACGTACGTTTCTATAAAATGCACGAGTATACTGGCAAATTCCGAAGCTGTTAGTCCACATTAGTCCATGGTTACTTTTTAAAACATAGATGGTAAAGTTGTGGACTTTCAGTTTGCTTTTATAGTACAGTGCAGATGCTTTTAGTCTGGGAGAAAGCAGGAATGCTTGAAGGTCCATTGTAAGCACTCTAGCTCATCCTAATTTATCACTATTTTTCGCTTCCCTTGCCCCAGTTTTTCGGGCCATGTGCAAAGAGTATTCATTGTCTGAGAGATTGCCTGCCTGGTGAGAACAAGAAAGATTGCACTGGTCCTTTTTAGGCGAAAATAAGTTAAGATTATTTTCATCGAATACCTCACAGAACTGTTTGTAAGCAGCTGTGATTTGTCCTCTTTTTCTTGCAAAATTGTATATATTCCCTAGGTAGTTCTGATTTACTCTGCCAGTTTGGTTCCAAGTAGAGTTTTATAAAAGAACGACGGCAGTAATGCGATTCCAGTGTCGCCAACTCTGCAAAAAAATCTGATGCTGATTGTCGTCCACCTGAAACTTTCGTTGGTCTCTCCTACATTTGAGGCTCTTCTGCAAGCGTTCTTCCTGATGCACTAGATGCCCATGTTCTGACACTCCATTCGCCTAAGCACAAAGTATTCTGAAACACAGTCTTGCAGACCGTTTGCCTCTGTCCTTCTATAACAAAATTGTAATATAGTGTGTTAGAACGGTGAGATTTATTAGATTCTGAATTATTTCTGCGTCTTCTAACTGGAACGTAGTGACATGGCTTCTAACAAAAAATTTTCTTTTAACCCAAGACATATACTGCCAGAAATGGTTAAGTATTAGCTGTCTCTGCTCTTCTGTAATATCCTTGCCATTCGTATTCCGATTTAAGGAAGAATGTTTGCAAGTACATCGTGGTTTCATTTCCCTCTTAATTCTGCTCATTGTTGGCCACTTTTTGCCAAATTCATCTTTCTGCATTCCTAATTAATCCTGTCTCCTCAAACGTTTTTCTCTCTGCAAACTTTGAAATGATTGATTGCTTTCCCTTTTACGGCGCTGCTTAGTATTTTTTACTCCCACATTAAATTCGTCATCGTCGTCTCACGTGCTGCTGTTACTACTATGGTCGTGCCACTGGAGATATCAGCCTCGCTGCTGTGTTCGAAAAGACTTTCAAACTCAGAAGTGGAATTCACCTCTGCAGTGACTTCTTTTTCTGCATTATCTGTAGCGTAAACAATAATGTCATCAATAATATTTAAATAATTTAATACCTCAACTTCCGAACAAGGATCTTACTTGAAGTTACAACAATATGAACTACGTTTTACCTTTATTTTGTAGGTCTACTCTTTCCTTTGGTGCAGGACAAGGAGCAACCTGACGAGAATCTTCTTCCGGTGATTTTATATGATATGATCCGTTGTCGGCTTGTTTCACTAGGTGAAGAATGAATTTACTCTTTTTACCCATAGCTGAAAACTTAGTAGTTACTGTAAAATGCATAGGATTCTGTTCAGTTCTAAAATTAGAACCTCGTATGTACTGAGTGCAGTCTGCTTTACACGCGATGAAAAACTCGTAAGTCAACGTTGTATTTAACGAGGTCATTATTAATTCTGTTTATTAAAATACAATACATAAATACCTAGAAATACTAACACGTACCTGTAGCAATAAAGCAGTGTTGGGTCTGTCAGTCAAAAAGGTTACTATCACATCACAAAACGTTTTAATCTCGCATCATGTGTCCGCCCTTCACACTAACAATGGCGATTACCTGAGATGCGAGGTTTACAGCATAAACTACATATCGCTGGAGATGTGAGTTTTTCATAATTGCCGCTAGGTGGAGACACTGTTCAACTCGAAGAAGCAAGGTTTCAACAGGCTGTGTGGCATAATTGCCTACATTTGGTAATGGAGTTACCTGGATTTCATTGTCAGATGGAGTTACGAGGTTTTCATAGCCTAGCGACGATAAGCCAAAACTTTATCCAAAGAAAAGTGGGGTAGCAATATGAAATTTCAACTGGCGCCTTAAACTGTTTCCGTTTAACCTCTACAGTTATGTATGATCTGAGTCATCATCTTCAACATATATGCGAATGATGCAAATCACGCTTTGCCAGCCTTCAATGTTACTATTTGCAACCAAATAGTTCACCCGATGTGTTGCCATTATACATTCTCTTTCTATTAGAATTGTATTGTCATATATTGAATAGCCGCAGCGTTGTAATACCACACCGTCATTAAGAAATTGGACCTTCTGGTGATCGAATCAGGAATTTCGAGTTGAAGTCGTTGATATGCCCTCAGCATGGAGGTCATCAGCGTAATTACAAAAATAAATTCAGGAAAAACGTCGTATAAATCTTCTAAACAGGGCTCTCTGCTCTGTTGTCCCTCTCACACACTCACACTACCATTCAAGAGTTAAAAATTTAAATGAATTACTGATACTCATTCTGCAAAATCCATTGTTGAATTATACTTACTAAACTACACAGTAGCTAAATTACAGCAACTGTAATTGGCCGATGACCTAAGAAAATATGACGAGTAGAATACTCTGAAACATCAAATAGTTCTTCCGAATAGACTACATAGAAGTTCAGATACTATGAGTATCACATTCGTTTCAACGTCTCCTAAAGCAGATGGCACAGCCTTCGGTAAGACGGTTGCTACCCTCATCTCTATTATAATGTGGTGTAATGATACCTGCACATCGCAAAAAATACGCCCAGCCAGGTCCTTTCGTCAGAGAAAGGATGCGTGACACTTAGGAGCAGTGTTAAAACTACTTGCTACCGCTTCAGCCGCAGAGGGAGGAAAGTCACGACCGCAGCACTTGTTCAATGACAGAAGCGTGTCTTTTATCGACTCTACACAGTCTTCCTCCCAACGTTGTTTGACCTCGATGAACCAGCCATTTTTAAAGGACTTGACAGTACATGCAATTGTTTGGTCTTCGTAACAGCGTCTGAACGTCATTTACAATATCATTTGCTACAAACTGCATTACAATACGTCCCATTTGAAACTCAGACGTCAACTTCACGATAAGGAAAGAAACTGCATTTAGCAGGAACATAGTCCAACGTGCATCATTCTGAGGGTCGAGATACTTAGTCGAACGCAGCCCTGAGAGGATCAGAATAATTTGCTGCTCTTGTGATCTTGAATGCTAAAACCTATTTGATGGAACTGTCCACGCTAGCGTAGCATGTGCAAACCTGTTCATCTCAAAAGGACCGCTTCAACCAACATCCACCTGAGCCTGCTCACTGTGTATGATCCTTGGACTCCCTCGGGGGTGGGAAAACAGTTGGCTTTCAAAACAGCGTCCAGTTGCCTCACAGCGGGTACATGAAGTCTCTGAGGGATTTTTAAGAGCATAGTGGCGCAATAGTGGCTAGTTCTGGTAAAAATAAAATGTCGTGTAACGAGAGCCTCCCGCCGGGTAGACCGTTCGCCTGGTGCAAGTCTTTCGATTTGATGCCACTTCGGCGACTTGCGCGTCGATGGGGATGAAATGATGATGATTAGGACAACAGAACACCCAGTCTCTGAGCGGAGAAAATCTCTGACCCAGCCGGGAATCGAACCCAGGCCCTTTGGATTGATAGTTTGTCGCAGTGACCACTCAGCTACCGGGGGCGGACGCTAGCTCTGGTAACCACGATAGAGGTTGATAGCGATCACGCCACCTCCTCTCCAAAGTAGATCACAGTGGCTAGGTAATGTTGAGATCTGGTGATTCTGATGGCCAGGACAGATGAGACAGTTCATCCTCGTGCTAACAAAACCAGAACTGCACCGTGGGAGCCACGCGGCTGCTATGGTCGCTGGTTCGAATCCTGCCTCGGGCATGGATGTGTGTGATGTCCTTAGGTTAGTTAGGCTTACGCAATTCTAAGTTTAGCGGACAGATGACATTAGATGTTAAGTCCCATAGTGCTGAGAGCCATTTGAACCAGTTTTAGAACCAACATTGTTTGTACCATGGGATGGACCTGATCAGCGAAAATGGTCACATAACCCATGGTAGTACTTCTGTTTCTTTTGCTTCAGATCTCCGCAAGCCAATTGACGATGTATGGTGGAGGGTACTTCTGGTACCACTAAATGCCTCCCATTCACTGTTACAAGCGCGAGCGGCGTGTAATTGTCCTCCTACGAGACATATGTCGGAGGAAGTAATATATTGCCCGACTCTTTCCGCAAAGTACTCTCTCGAAATTTCGATAGCAAATTTCTCCGTGCTGCACAACAACTCTCTTGTAACGTTAGCCACTGAGTCTTGTCTACTGTAACACTCTCACGCCGACGAAACGATTCCGTGACGAAACGCGCCGCTCTGTGTGGGAACATTTGCACCTCCTCAAAAAAAAAGAATTTAAAACTACTTAAACCTAACTAAGCTAAGGACATCACACACATCCATGCCCGAGGCAGGATTCGAAGCTGCGACCGTAGCAGTGGCGTGTTTCCAGACTGTAGCGCCTAGAACCGCTTGGCCACTCCGGCCGGCTGCACCTCTTCTATCAGTCCTAGCTTATGAAGAGTAACCAAGAATAGGTCGAAAAAGCAATACGTCGAACACGCACCCTGTTAGGCATTTCTTAGTGGGTAAGTTACATTACCATGAGATTCTTCCTATGAATTTGAGACTGACTTATTACCGTAGTACTTGTTTATGTGATCATTCGATATCAGTATATTTCTTCTTCTAAGTTTGCGTAATATATTAAATTTATTTACAATCTTTCTCACCTACCAGAGCCTCCACTACCATCAATTCTCTGCAGATCATTGTGCAAGACTGTACTGTCTTTTGGCATTGCTTTTCGTTATAAACAACAGCATTCATTGCGAACAAAGAACTTCCGACGCTTTCTACTAGATCATTTATATACACTGTAAACAATAACGGTGCTATCAAACTTCCTTGGTGTAACCCGGAAATTGCTTTAACTTTTTTCGATTCCACATGCAAGGAAGTCAAGAATCCATGTGTAAATCTTGTCCGGTACACCGTACGCACGTAACTTTTAACACAGAAGGGTATGGCTGTGTCAAGGAAAACAGCATCCATCTGAGAACCGTTTTCTAGAAACGCTTTGCATCTCATGGCGGAATGAGTTTCATAGGATGATTACGCCATCCATGTACATTTTTATAGGAGGAATCGTTCTCCAAAAACCCATAATTGGGCCTAAATCATGTTTCATAATTCTACAACAGATTGACGACAGCAATATTGGCCCATGATTGTGTGTTCCTGAACTGCGGCTATTCTTCTAAACGGGTATGATCTGCACTTTTTCCTGGTCGCTATGTACCATTCGTGGCAACAGCGAACTACGATATATTTCTGTTAGGAGAGGACCGCGTCCTTTCACATACACTATCTAGAATCTTACAGATATCTGATCTAATCTTGTTACCGTTCGACTAATAAGCGATTGAGTTTCTTTTACAGGTATACTCCGCCTTTGGTTATGTCGTTATGTGCCATTTCGACATTCGTACGATGATTCAGTTGAGGGACTATCTTATGATCTTCCGCGGTGAAAGACCGGTTTCAGTACTGTATACTTCTTTCCATCTTCATATTCGATGCCAGTATCGTCAATGAGTGACTGAACAGCCTGATTTTACGTATGACCAAAATCCTTAGCGCTTTTACCCAGGGCGAGTCAAATTTTACTTTTAATCTCACTGAATTCGTTTCCCGTTGTCCTCGTTATAGTGTTTTTCGCTTCGCTCAGCTCTCACTTGTTCTGAATCCGTCATAAAGCTTTGTTGACGTAGCAGTTTTTAACACGGTTTTAAACCAATGCGAGTCTTGCCGATCCGTTAATACCTTGCTCGGATCAAAGGCGATCTTACTGAGGAACCATGAGACCAGTGGAATAACACAATACGGCTGGCCAAAACGTCACTGAACCTCCGCTAGATTCATTGCTTGGTATGTAAACTCGACCAAAAGTTGGCAACAGTGTAAAATAGGACTAATCCGATCAGAAGATAGTTCCATTTCACAATAGCGCAGGTTTTATGTCTTTGGCAAATACTTTTTCTCGTCACGGGCAGTTGCATCACTGAGGAGTGGGTTTAGAATCCCAGCGCGGGTCCCTGGTTATGGAGCTCCGTATTGTTCTGGTGCTGACAAGGTTTGCGACTGCGACATACGGGTCTTTGCAGAAATCGTCCTCTTTATGTTCACATTCCACTTCAACGATAGTCTGATGTGATTACTCAACACAACCGCGTTGTGACTTAGTGGATGATGTTCATCGGCCTTTGCTGTAGATGGAACAAATTTTCCTACATCTCTGACGTAACATCAAACACTTCAGCTACCTTCGTTACGTAAGCACCTACCATACGAACACCTACAGTTGTCCCACATACCAATTCGCTTAGCTCCGACGTAATGCACTCATAACTACACAGAACATTGTTCGGATTACAACTGACACTTGCAACGTACTGAGGAAGCTCAGATGCCATGTATGGTCAGTTGCAGAAGTACAATTTCAGTCTTGGTTAGTCTCTGTGCTTATTTTCGAACACACATTTCTGACGGTGTTTCCATATTTTTGTCCAAGCCCTGCATTTCTTTCCAGTTCTTGAAGAGAATCTAAAACTAGAAAAAACTCGCGATATCCGAAATAGAGTAAACAGTCTGTGTTGTTGGTACACTAGTAATTCGTATATGAAACGTTTGTGAGGTGAGGCTATACTTCCAGAGATCTAGAGGTAGATGTATGATACACTTAAGCAAATCTAAAGAGTGGATGGTATAAATAACACTACTCTTTTGTTGGTTGTGTAGGAGCTACATTGCGAAATACCATATCAGTGTTGGCCTGCCGATAGTCTGTAATCTCCAAAGTGGTTAGGAACGGAGACTTTCTTCTTTGAACCACGAATTCACTGATGTATCGGAGGCTACTCAAAGAGGAAGGGAGAGTGGTCTGAGAGTAATTAAATTGTGCCCATCCCACGACTTCCGCGTGATGGGCCCATGAGAGCGGGAAAATTAATTTGAAAACTCATTCGGCAAGATGCTTTAGTCTTGATGAGAGACTAAAAGTTTACTTATAACGGCAAACAGTGTACTGAAGAGGCTGTCACAATTTACCAGGAGTGTTTGCAAAGACCGTAAAGAGCGATGTCTTGTGCAACGGACTAACATAGATGTCTAGACATGCAACATTCCGCTTATCCTTCGTAAAGTGGAATAAACACAGTTGCTGCTGCATGAAACTGCTCCACTAATATCGGTTTCACCGTCTTAAATTCGAATATTCAGAGTAGCATTTGCTGATAATCTTCATAAAAATGACGATAGCTTTCCAATGAATTGTTGTTGTGATCTTCAGCCCAGAGACTGGCTTGATTCAGCTCTCCATGCTACTCTATACTGTGCAAGCTTCTTCATCAGCTGGACACTGTGTCCGAGTGGTTCTAGGCGCTTCAGTCCACAACCGTGCTACTAGGTTCGAATCCTGCCTCGGGCATGGCTGTGTGTGATGTCCTCAGGGTAGTTAGATTTAAGTTGTACTAAGTCTAGAGGACTGATGACCTCAGATGTTAAGTCCCATGGCCCTTAGAGTCATTTGAACCACATCTCCCAATACCTAATGCAATCTACATCCATCAGCATCTGCTTAGTGTATTCATCTATTGGTCTCCATCTACGATTATTACCCTCCACGCTGCCCTCCTGTACTAAATTGGCAATCCCTTGATGACTCAGAACATGTCCTACCAACCGATCCCTTCTTCTAGTCAAGTTGTTCCACAAATAACTCTTCTCTCCAATTCTATCAGTACCTCCTCACTAGTTATGTGATCTACCCATCCAATCTTCAGCAGTCTTCTATAGCACCACATTTCGAAAGCTTCTATTCTCTTCTTGTCCAAACTATTTATCGTCCATGTTTCACTTCCATACATTGCTACACTCCATACAAATACTTTCAGAAACGACTTCTTCACACTGAAATCCATACTCCATGTTAACAAATTTGTCTTCTTCAGTAACGATTTCCTTGCCACTGCCAGTCTACATTTTACAATCTCTACTTCAACAATCATCAGTTATTTTGCTCCCCAAACAGCGAAACTGATTTAGTACTTTGTGTCATTTCCTAATCTAATTCCTTCAGCATCACCTGACTTAATTCGACTACATTCCATTATCCTCGTTTTGATTTTGTTTATGTTCATATCCTCTATTCAAAACAGTGTCAATTCCGTTCAGTTTCTTTCCCAAGTCATTTCCAATGAATTACATTCAAAATTTTTGTGAAAGTGTTGTTGTTGTTGTTGTGGTCTTCAGTCCTGAGACTGGTGTGATGCAGCTCTCCATGCCACCCTATCCTGTGCAAGTTTCTTCATCTCCCATTACCTACTGCGACCTACATCCTTCTGAATCTGCTTAGTGTATTCATCTCTTGGTCTCCCTCTACGATTTTTACCCACCACGCTGCCCTCCAATGCTAAATTTGTGATCCCTTGATGCCTCAGAACATGTCCTACCAACCGGTCCCTTCTTTTTGTCAAGTTGTGCCACAAACTCCTCTTCTCCCCAATTCTAATCAATACCTTCTCATTAGTTATGTGGTCTACCCATCTAATCTTCAGCATTCTTCTAATCTTCAGCATTTTGAATGTAATTCATTTGAAATGACTTGGGAGAGAATTTGAAAGGAATGGACACTGTTTTGAAAGGAGGATTTGCAAGTGGTACTAGGCGGTAATTGGAATATACTGATAAGCCAAGACATTATGACCACTGACCACCACGACGTTGTATGCTGCCTGGTGGGGTTGCGACCACGAATACGGCAACAAAGTTTTTAGGCGGAGAAGACACGGACGGGGAATAGCCCTAACGAAGTCGGGTTTGCAAATGGGGAAGTCCATAGCGTTAAGTGACTTTGAATAAGGCCAGAGCCTTATTACGTAAAGCCCTTCAACGAGTAACTCAAAATCGGTGAAGCTGGCCCAGTGTTAACTACTACTGTCGTGAGCATCTGCATAAAGAGGTAGAAGCATTAGTAAAACTAACGCTACGCGCTAAATGGTTGGGCGCGAGGTTTGCAGGTTTGTCTGCTCTACCAACTAGGATAGATGGTGATCTGTGGCATCTTTGCCGAAAGAGTGCAGTGCTGATGGACCCACACGTGTTTCAGAGCACGCCCCTAACCGGTCATAGCTTTCTCAAAAATTCCGGCACCCCGCGCTGTACTCGCACCGCGATAGCGCCACGGTGAGACCGCGTGAGAACGGCGGCTATTGCATCTACGCGACCGGTTTATAGGCTGCCACCCAGTCTAGGCCTGCTCAGTTCAGGGATCGAGCTTGATATTGTCCAATCTAGCTTTGATTGTCCGCCCCGCCACTGAGCGGGACAGCAGCGCGTTGGATTGTTACGCTGCAAGGCGAACCATATACACTGGCGGAAAAATAAATCGCCGCAGCAAAAATTAAGTAATCTATTCTAATGAAGTTTCAGGAATACATTTGTCAATGTAACATATTTAAGTGTTTAACACTGCATGATCAGAGGTTAATGTAAGAGTGAGGTAGGCCAATGAAAATGTGCTGGTACGTTATTAACCGGTCTAAGGGCAAGAATGCTGAATGCAAGCCTGCAAACGTTCATGCATTATGTTGTACAGGTGATGGATGCCAGTTTGTGTGACGGAGCTACATGACTATTAAACTTGGTTAGTCGATACAGGGACGGTTAACGATATTTGTGGGTGAAAGATATGGTGATCGAGCAGACCAAGGTAACATGTTGACTCTTTATAGAGCATGTTGGGTTACAACAGGGGTGTATCTACAGGCGTTATCCTATTGGAAAACTCTCTCTGGAATGCTATTAACGAATAGCAGCACGATAGGTCGAATCATCAGACTTACAAATTTTTACTCAAGCTGTATGGGATAACCAAGAGAATGCGCCTCGTGACATACTAAATCACATCACGTACCGTGATTCCAGCTGTAGGTCCGATGTGGCTAGCCAGCAGATAGGTTGGTTGCAGGCCCCCAGCTGGCCATCTTCCTACCAACATATTGCTATCACTGGTGCCAAGGCAGAACTAACTTTCATCAGGAAACAACAGACGTTCACCTTTCTCTCCAGTGAGCTCTTATGTGACGCCACTGAAGTCGGAAATGAGGGTGGTTAGGAGTCAGTGGAATACATAGTAAAGTGCATCTGACTCTGAGCTGTCTTGTCTTTGAAGTAACCGATTTGAAACAGTTCGTTGTGTCACTGTGGTGTAACTGTTGCTCAGATTTCTGCTGCAGATGCAGTACGATGCGCGAGAGCCATATGCCAAACACGCTGATCTTCGCTCTCGGTAATGCTACGTGCGCATCCGGAAACCTGTCGCTAGCGGCTGTAGACTCTCGTGACCACCGCTGCCAGCAATGATGTACAGTGGCTACATTCCCGCTAAGTCATTCTGCTACAGCGCACAGGTAATATCCAGCTTTTCGTAGCTCAATTACAGGACCTCGTTCAAACTCAGTGAGGTGTTGATAATGGCGTCTTTGCCTCCTTCAAGGCATCCTTCACTGCCATCAACTCACCATGTCCAGTCTCAAACGTAGCAAACGCTAACGACCGTTACAACGTGTATTTAAAGGAAACCTGATTTCCATTCTCAAAGTGGCGGTACTCACTCCACTCTTACGCGACTTGTGTGAAGTTCGAGTAGATACGAGGGGGAGTCAAATTAAAACCTGAAATTTGTAATAACAAATCGAAATTTCGCGCCGTTATCCTGTAGGTTGTTAGGCGTGCTACAAACAACGTGCAGAATGGCCTGTAGGTGGTATCATAGTGTAGATGCACACATACCGTCGCAGTATCAGTATAAAGATGCTCGCCGCACTGGCGACATGCACCAGGGAAGAGCAGCGTTCTGGTATTCGATTTTTGCGTAGCGAATGTGTGAAACCTATTGAAATTCATCGACGAATGAAGGTTCAGTACGGTGATGCATGTTTGTCACAGCAGCAAGTCTACGAATAGTGTAGGAAGTTCGCAAATAGTGTGACTTCAGTGGAACATGCTCCTCATCCAGTCAGGCACAACGAATTGTGACTCCACAGAACAGTTGAAGCCATAGTGAAGGAAAACCTCCAAGTGACACTGAATGACACTGCCGCATGTTTACAGATTAGCCATGAGTCATCTACGGCTGGTCCCGGCGGAGGTTCGAGTCCTCCCTCGGGCATGGGTCTGTGTGTTTGTCCTTAGGATAATTTAGGTTAAAGTAGTGTGTAAACTTAGAGACTGATGACCTTAGCAATTATGTCCCATAAGAATTCACACACATTTGAACATTTTGAACATGGATCAGCACATCACATTGTGCATAAAGTGCTCCAATTTCACAAAGTGTTTGCAAGATCGGTGCTACGGCAGCTGACGCCTGAAATGAGAGACCGACGTGTTAATGCTTGTGAAGAACTTCTTCGGCTCTTTGAACGAGAAGGTGATGGCTTCCTTGCAAGAATCGTTACTGGGAACGAAACCTGCGTTCACTCCCACCAACCGGAAACGAAGAGAGCCAGCAAGGAATGGCGCCATTCCTCATCACCGAAACCAAAGAAGTTTCAAGTAGAACCATCAGCAGGGAACGTTATGCTCATTCTATTTTGGGACGGAAAAGGTGTCATTTTGGAGCATTACATACCTAGAGGATCCACTGCCACCAGTGCATCATACACAGATCTCCTAAGAAATCACCTGCGGCCGGCAATCAAATCAAAGCGACGTTGATTGCTGTCAGCAGGTGTCCTACATAATAGTGCAAGGCCCCACACAGCCCGTACAACAGTTGCAACAATCACAGACCTGCATTTTGAGTGGCTTCCTCATCCACCATGCACACCAGACCTTGCCCCAAATGATTTACATATGTCTGGACACTGAAAGACGCAATGGGAGGAAAGACGTTCCCTTCTGATGAAGAAGTACGCCACGCGGTGCATGAGTGGTTACGCGGACTACCAAAAGAATTTTTTTCTAAGGAAATTTATGAGCTTTGTAAGTACTGGAGGACTTTCGTTGAACGTGTGGGAGATTATGTTCAAAAGTGATTCTGATTTCTGCCACTTCAATAAACAATACTTACAATTTATTTCAGGTTTTCATTTGACTCATCCTCGTATTTTCTTTCTGATGTAGAAAAATGCCTGCTTACTTTTGGTTATGTCATCCAACTCTTTCTTTGTGTTGCTATATTTTTTCCCGCCAGTGTATAACGCAAAGATTCACCAGCGGAGATGATACGAAAAAACGGTACTCAGTGATTCCGTGTGAGCTCTAAACCTGAGATGGCGCGATCCAAAACTTTGTGCATAATTGCAGAGGCGACGAGTTCGACGCCAATGACCGATCTCGTTGTGACTTCCTTTCCGCACTGTGTGGTTTGTCGTTTTTTAGTGGATGTATGAGTGAGGATCAAACGCCATTAATGAACAGAGAGTTCAGTTAATATGAAATATTATAAATAATACATAACTTTGCTGCTGTAGATCGCAGCGCTAACAGTAGATTTGATTGAAGAAATACAGGGCGTATCAAAAAGAATCATCTGATTTGGCAAGTCTACATTTCTGAAAGCATTAAACATATACAATGAATTTGGTTTTTTGATGAACGGGAAACTGAAGTTTTTTTTCATACTTTTTATAGGTGTTAATATATATCCCCCCCCCCCCCCTAGAGATACACGGTATTATGTTCACTGGGAATGATCCATCGTTCAGTAACCAATTGGTTCTGAGCATTATGGGACTTAACATCTGAGGTCATCAGTCCCCTAGAACTTAGAACTACTTAAACCGAACTAACCTAAGGACATCATACACATCCATGCCCTGGCAGGGTTCAAACCTGCGATCGTAGCAGTCGCGCGGTTCCGGACTGACGCGCCTAGAACCGCACGGCCACTACGGCCGGCGTTCAGTAACCCTTGGATTTAAGTATGCCAGTGTGGCGGTGCCCCAAACCTATGGGTAAATAAAGTCGTTCTAATCAGTCGCCAACTGTTGGAAAAGAAAGTTCTCAAGCATATCGAGATATCTGCTTCATGTAACAGTGTTCTCGGCAAAGAAAAATGGACCATACATCTTTTCCCATGAAATTGCATAAAACCATTAAAGTTTGGAGAGTACCTCTGATGTTGTATAGCTACATGTTGTAGTTCTCGAAAAAATGTTCTCACTTTACGACGTTTCACTTTTCCGTTTAAATGGATCGTTGTTTCGTCACTAAACACTATGCGTGGAAGAAAACTGTAATCCTCCATCTTGCCCCGATCGAAATTACGGAACTCCACACTTTGTTGTTTGTCACCTTCACGAAGAACTTGCAGGAGCTGAATTCTGTATGGTTTCGTGGGCAAACATCGATGCAACACACACCAGACAGACATGGGGCCCATGTTGAGATGCCGAGCTGCAGAGCGAACGGATTTCTGCGAACTCCCTGTGAAACTATGGCGGACCCGTTCGACATCTGTGTCAGACACTCGGGAACAGGCCAGAGATTTACCTTTACACAAACAATCCATTTCTAGGAATTGTACACCATGCCGCCTAATGCTCTGTGCTGTAGGAGGATACACAGCATATCTAGTACGAATGTCACGCTGAACAGATATTACTGACCCGCACTGCTCAAAACATAGAACACAAAACGCTTTCTGTTCTACCGACACCATTTTTACTAGAACTGAAGTGGGCGCAACTACTGCTACCGAGATTTCGCTCTTTCCAACAGTACGTTGTACACGCATGTATCTCAATTATCGTAATAGCTATGATTCTTTAAATTGAATTATTCTTTTGGATACGGGCAGTATATACACATACAAAAAATTTTAAATCCGTTACTCCTCATTACAATGTCTGTTCAGAAGCTTCTGAGCTCCAGCAACAATGAAAGTCGGTCAATGTTATTCAACTGGTAAACACACAAAATTGGGTCAGTGATTGAATGTTCGGACTTAAGTACACCCGCCGCTGGAGTTCCGGATAGGGGATGCTTGCATCTCATCGGCAGCCGCGTAATCGTTCACGGCAGGATTATAGTGTTGCGGTGGCGGTTGTGGGAAACGCGTCGGGCGTGTATTAAAGGGCGGACGATACGACGGCGGCCGATACCGCATATCTCTTATTGCGTATGTGAGCACCACCACCTCATCGGAGAAGACAATATTTAACTTCAAAATTTGCATACAGACAGAGACACTTTGAGATATAGACAAAATAACAGAACATAAAGGAAGTTGTAGTAGACTGCTTAACTGGCCATTATAAATTAACAAATTCGACCCTGCATATGCTCTCGGCAGTGTCGAAGCCTTTAAAAACTGCGTAACGGCTGTGATGAACAACCACTTCACTCTATCTAATGTTACCGACGTTTAAGGAAGATTACCTAGAGTGTATTAACGACACAAAGGTGTAAATAGCTCGCAAAGTTAGCTATAGCAATCATCACCAGCGAAAACTTTTTAACCATCAGCCATAAGCTTAAGCATTAAATTAACAAACGCCGGAGTTGATCCTCCTCGGTACACAAAAAGGGTTAGAAAACTCTTGCAGAAACAACGAAACAAATATGCAAAATTTAAACAGACGCAAAATCATCGAGGTTCGCGATCTTTTACAAAAGATCGAAATTTAAAGAAGGCTTCAATGCGAGATGACTATAACACTTTCCACAACGAAACATTGATCAAAGCCTGGCAGAAATTCCAAAGAGATTCTGTTCGCACTTGAAGTATGTTAGCGGCAAGAAATAGTCAATGCCTTCTCTGCGCGATAGCAATGGAGATAATATAGAAGACAGTGCTTCCAAAGCAGAGTTACTAATCACAGCCTTCCGAAATGCCTTCACAAAATACAGCGAAGTAAATATTCCAGAATTCGAATCGAGAATATCTGCCAACATAAGAAACGTAGAAGTAAATATCCTCCGAGTAGTGAAGCAACTTAAATCACTTAATAATAGCAAGTCTTTTGGTGCAGACTGTATACCAATCAGGTTCCGTTCGGAGTATGCTGAACATTATCTCCATATTTAATAATCATATACAATGGGTTGCTGGACGAATGATCCGTGCCCAAAGACTGGATAGTTGCACAGGTCATACAAATATTCAAGAAAGTTAGTAGGAGTAATCCACTAAATTACAGGGGCATATCATTAATGTCGACATGCAACCGTATTTTTGAACATATATTATTTTCTAACATTATGAATTACCTCGAAGAAAACTGTCTATTGACACACAGTCGACATGGGTTTAGATAACATTGTTCCTGCGAAACACAACTAGCTGTTTATTCACATGAAATGTTGAGTGCTTTCGACACGGGATTTCAGATCGATTCCGTATTTCTGGATTTCCGGAAGCCTTTTCACACTGTACCACACAAGCGATTCGTTGTGAAATTGTCTGCCTATGGAATATGGTCTCATTTATGTTAATGGCTTTGTGATTTCCTGTCGGAGAGGTCACAGTTCGTAGTAAATGACGGAATGTCATAGAGTACAACAGAAGTGATTTCTGGCGTTCCCCAAGGTAGTGTTATAGGCCCTTTGCTGTTCCTTATCTATATAAACTATTTGGGAGACAATCTGAGCAGCCGTCTTCGGTTCTTTGTAGATGATGCTGTCGTTTATCGACTGATAAAGTCATCAGAAGATCAAAACAAACTACAAAACTGTTGCGTCTGCCATAGACGGCCCCTGCCACGCCGACTACACTCAAGACACTGTTGTGTACCATATAACATTCACTAGAACTTGTAGGCGCAGACAAGAGGGAAACTGTTCTACAAATCACACAGAACTTGACAGAGACTGAAGGGGTTAACATCAACACGATGCATCAATGGCTCACATAATTAGTTTCCGCAGACTACTTATAAATGTGACGGGTTCCCCTTACAGAGGTAGTGTCTTGCTCTACAAAAGAATATTGTGCCGACAGTACTGAATATTGCCGTGTTGGTGCACAACTTTGTGCACCCACCACAGTGTCCCAGTTCTGTGTTACATGGATTGGAAAATGTCTTGACAGGTTGAAAGTGATATAATAAATGTTACTCTTCTGTCTGCTGAAAGGGCATAAGACGTTTTCAAAAAGTGAACAGCCGACTAGCGCTGCTAATATAGACCTGTAGGTGTATGCATCAACTCGATGATGATTCGCATGGTACATTCAACAATTTCAAACTCACAGAAGAGGTTTAGTTCTGACATATGGTAGTACTATCCAGTGAATTATCCAGTGCTTCGATTTCTGAAAAAGATCCCAAACGGCAACAACTAGGAAATTGTAGGAAATTAAGAGTTGCACTAATATTTTGATCAATAGTGGTGCTAGTGGTATATTGGCTTTTTAATGTTTCCAGAAAATCTATGTCTTCCGTCCGTTTCTCCTGTATTTTACGAAGCTAACGAATGATTCAACTCTATGAAATGGAGAGACTCGTTACTTGCAAGCTACTGGCCATAGGTTAACTACGTCATTTTGGAGCAACTTTATTCCACACACATTTTGCCTCTGCTGACAATGAACTTCTAAGTTTCTCTCTAATTTATAAGCAATAACTGGAAATGTATGATCTGTTCAGCCTCTATCTGTTCAGTTTCGTCTATTGTAAAATGTGCTAAGTCTCTTCGATATACAGATAAGTTGATTGTAAACTTGCGACCCTCCCTTGTATCAAAAACAGTTCTACTGGATATGTGTGTTCATCCTGTACGTGGGCAACTACTGACTTAAAATTGAGGTTCAACTCTTCTGCATGTTTCTGCCCCCGCCTCCGGCGTATTTTGGAAGCCAGGACGACTTTGGTAGTGAACCAGCAGTGGAGTGGCCGCCGCTGGCTGGCTATGGACCCCGAGTTGGCCTCAGAGGGTCGAACCAGCACCCGTCGTGGACTGGAACGCTGGAGCCCCATCTGCTGCTGCATGTAGCTGATGGTGTGACATGCCTCGATATCGAGGAGAGCTGCCATACTTGAATGAATCTCATCAAGTACTCATAACACGCTAGGTTGACCAGAGGGCCCCTTATGCCTGTGATATGCCACATGCAAAAGTACACTCTTTCAGCAATGTGACGGCCCTGTGTCCTCTATTGTACTTCGCAACTGTAGGTATGCGTAACTCACATCTGTCAGGCCTCAACGTGTCTGTAACATGTGCTCAGAATCTTGCACAGAACTAACTTGTCCTATCCTAACGGTGGTGCCGCTGCATTATTCCCCTCTTCGGAAAGACCCGGTCCGCGGATCGACCTTTAACTAGCTCTTAACTTGTTTAGATCGGCACCTATGACAGATTTACTTACTTTTAAAAAACGTAAATGTGGTCTAGTGCTCCTTAAAACCATCACATGGAACACAACGTAAAAATTCCTTACAGGACGAGAACTGCTCGATCAACAACTTGCCTACTCGTCTCACGCCCTCGGTATCCAATCCACTGGAACTCGGACTACCCTTGGTTCCCTCTCGGAATTAGCTCTCTGCCTGACCTGAAAGAAAACAACACATAACAGAGTAAAGACTGCTATGACACTTGGCACAGAGGTGCTCAAAATGATCGTTATTTTCCGTTGCTTTCCCTATACTGAGTGACATGCTGAACAAGCTGTTCGGCTGATAACCGCCCCTCTTGCTCTAAAATGAACTGGTTTACGGATCTGAACAGACCTGGCACCAGAGTTTAACAAGTTCAAATTCTGCCTTGGCAAAAATTCTAAAGTTGCTTCTGGCCAGTACAGCTGTGGCTGTGTAACAGTCAATTGCGTGACCCCTGAAATTGATGCTGGTAGGTGGAAGGTTGTTCCTATTACGTTACACTTAGCTCCACCGATTAAAATTCCGCTCTCCTCGAGCTTTATCCGTTTCACATCTGCAAATACTCCCCACTCAAATCAGCTTGCTGCTACTACCAAGTTCTCGTCGGTGGAGAAGAAAAAAATGGTTCAAATGGCTCTAAGCCATCTGAGGTCATCAGTCCACTAGACTTAGAACTACTTAAACCTAACTAACCGAAGGACATCACGCACATCCATGCCCAAGGAAGGATTCGAACCTGCGACCGTAGCAGCAGCGTGGTTCTAGACTGTAGCTCGTAGAATCGCTCGGCCACACCGGCCGGCGGTGGAGGAGATCCAATGCATCTCGACCCATTGCAAGCTCAATTTTGGCTCCACGGTGTCCCTTGGATAATCTATGCCTTTCCCCCTGGCTATAAATAACTGCACAGTGCATGTGTCCGGACTGATACTTACCACCCTGAACATACCGTTACCTTCCCTCTATGTCAGCTTTGTAATTCCTCCCTTGCCATCTCAGCGTACCGGTTTTAGCTGGCGAGATCAGCAATACCTCTTTAATATTTTAAAGGACGTAGTTCTTGTATAGAAAAACAGCGATATGTAATTATTATAAATAAGTTAGAAGCATTCTTGATCGCTTAACTTTTTAATGGTTACCGGTTTCGACCTTTTTATCAGATCACCTTCAGACCTTGAATGTCTGCCGGAGATGGTGGTGCAGGGCAATCCTCTTGTTTGTGTCTGGTGGTGTACTGCAAACAATGTAAGTACTGAATACGATCACATTTATCTTTTCGATGTTAGTTTTTTATGTTGTCGAATGCTTCTGGAAGATGTAGAAAGGCTGTATGCACCCATTATCCCAACTTTAACACCATACCAGACTTTTTCTTATGGCTTCGTTTATGTGCATGTGTGTCACATATGATATTTATACCTCTGGGTCAAACTCTTCCTCCCACCTCTGTCATCACCTCCTTGCCTCTCTGTCTTTTAATCTCCTCCTCCCACCCATCAGGCTACATCCTTTCCCCTCCCCTTTTCTGTCCATCTCCTTTCCCCGCTCCCTCTGTCCATCTCATCTTCCCCTCTCATTGTCCATCTCTTCCACCCATCTCCACTATTAATCCCCTCATCCCACTCCTTCTGTGTACATCCTCTCCTAACCCTGTCTGTCCATACTCAAGTCTTTCTGTCCCCCTGTCATCCTATCTATCTCTTGTTGCTCCCCCCTCTCTTTACATTCTCCCCGATCCATCTGAACCTTCCTCCAGACATGCCCATCGTAACATGCAGCCCCTGTAAAAGAGGTCGATAAAGCAGGCTGGCACTACATGAACAATTTTCGTCTCAAGAAAAACATCCTGTATGCTAAGAGGTTGAAACCCATGCAGTATAGGCTACCCTGCAAACTAGGTCGATTAGGTAGGTCGATACTATTCCCACACAACATACCTTACACTTGTAGTAGAGGGCAGCCTATGCAGCAGTGGCCAAAAAAGGATGTATGTCTGTATTTTCCCTCCTGCCCTTTCTCCCTACGCACACCCTCCTGTCCCCCTGTCTTCCTACCCATTCCCTAATACGCCCCCCCTTCCCATTCTCTGTCCCCTCCTCTATACATTTGAACCTCTCTCCAGGCATGCCCATCCACACATGCAGCCCCTGGAAAAGAGATCAATAAAGTAGGCTGTTACCGCTTCCAAAATACACGTTTCATGTGCCACAGCCTTTATGCCAAGGGCTTTATACCCACGATGTGTAGGTTATCATGCAAAGCTAAACACTAAAGCAGTCCAGTACTACTCCAACATAATATGCTTGTTGCTTTGAGCAGTCTAAACATGGGGAACTGGGAAGAACTTCTTGACGACAATCTTCAGGCTGCCCTGAAAACCAACTGATAAGGGAACGATTGAGAAGAATGGGGTAAAAGATTACAGTGGAAGACGAATGGGTAGCTTTGAGAGATGAAATAGGGAAGGCAGCAAAGGATCAAGTCGATAAAAAGACAAGGGTTAGTAGAAATCCTTGGGTAACTGTTGATATACTCATTTTAATTGATGAAAGGAAAAAATATAAAAATGCAGTAAATGTAGCAGGCAAAAATGAGATCGACAGGAAGTGAATATGGCAAAACAGGGATTACTAAAGGACACATGAAAGTATGTAGAGGCATATTCACTGGGGGTAAGAAAGATACGACCTATAGGAAAATTAAAAGACCTTTGGAGAGAAGAAATTCACTTGTATGAACATCAAGAGCTCCCATGGAAACCCAGTTCTAAGCAAAGAAGGGAAATCATAATGGCGGAAGGAATATATAGATACAAGGGCGATGTACTTGAGGACAATATTATGGAAATTGAAGAGGATGCAGATGAAGATGAAATGGGAGATATGATATTGCGTGATGAGTTTGACAGAGCACTGAAAGACCTGAGGGATAGACCACATTACATTAGATAGCCTTGGAAGAGCCAGTCCTGACAAAACTCTACCATCTGGTGAGTAAGATGTATGAGGCAAGTGAAATACCCTCAGACTTCAAAAAGAATATAACAATTCCAATCTCAAAGAAATGAGGTGTTGACAGGTGTGAAAATTACCGAACTACCAGTTTAAAAAATCACGGCAGGAAAATACTAAGGCGAATTCATTACAGACGAATAGAAGAACTGGTAGAAGCAGATTTCACGGAAAATCAGTTTGGATTCCGTGAAAATGTTGGAACAAGTGAGGCAATACTGACCCTACCACGTATCTTAGAAGATAGATTAAGGAAAGGCAAACCTACGTTTCTAGCATTTGTAGATTTAGATAAAGCTTTTGATAATGTTGGTTGCAGTACTTCCTTTCAAATTCTGAAAGTGGCAGGTGTAAAATACAGAGGACGAAAGACTATTTACAATTTGTAGGGAAACCAAATGGCAGTTATACGAGTCGAGGGGCACTAAAGGGAAGCAGTGCTTTGGAAGGGTGTGAGAGAAGTTTGTAGCCTATCCCCGATTTTACAATCTGTATGTTGAGAAAGCAGTAAAGGAAACAAAAGAAAAATTCGAAATAGCTATTAAAATCCATGGAGAAGAAATAAAAAGTTTGAGATTCGCCGATGACATTTTAATTCTGTCAGAGACAGCAAAAGAACTTGAAGAGCAGTTGATCGGAACGGACATCAACAAAAGAAAAAGGAGGACAATGGAATGTAGTCGAATTAAATATGTTACTGCTGAGGGAATTAGATTCGGATATGAGACACTTAATGTACAATTGCTATTTGGGGAGCAAAATAACTGATGATGGTCGGACATAAAATGTACACTGGCAATGGCAAGGAAAGCGTTTCTGAAGAAGAGAAGCTTGATAACATCGAGTATAAGTGTCAGGATGTCGTTTCTGAAAGTATTTGTATGGAATGTAGCCATGTATGGAAGTGAAACGTGTACGATAAATAGTATAGATAAGAAGAAAATAGAAGCTTTCGAAATGAGGTTCTACAGTAGAATGATGAAGATTAGATGTGTAGATCACATAGCTAATGAGGAGGTATTGAATAAAATTGGGGAGAACAGAAATTTATGACACAAATTGACTAGAAGAAGTTATCGGTTGGTAGGACAAGTTCTGGGGCATCAAGGGGTTACCAATTTAGAATTGGAGGGCAGCGCGTAGGGTAAAAATCGTAGAGGGAGACCAAGAAATAATGTACTAAGCAGATTCAGAAGGATGTAGGTTGCACTATGTACGGGAGATGAAGAAGCTTGCACAGGACAGATTAGCAGGGGGAGCTGTATAAAACCAGTCTCTGGACTGAAGACCACAACAAAAAGGCAGTTTGATACTATTTGACACTATTCCCACACAATGCACCTCACACCTGTTATGGAGGGCAGACTAAATCTCACTGGCTAAATAAGTACACGTGTCTGTATCTCCATAGAGCGTTAAGAATCACCGTATATTGGTTCCCTTGAGAAAAAGAGTTTGTGTGCCCGATTTTGCTCCCCTTCGGTCCACTGTCTTGGGGGAGCTGTTACACACACACACACACACACACACACACACACGCACGCACGCACGCACACACACACACACACACACACACACACACACACACACACACACACATATACACTAAACTTCATGTACACACTACAACATAGATGTGCAAAAAGTGAGCCCTAGCTATACCTTTGGTCCTTACTAAATACCGTTTGAAAGAAACATCAGTCCACAGGCTGTAAAAGTGAATTTTTTTACATCTAGTTACGGCAGAGTCACAAACGTCAGCAATCAGTGCTTCATGTTGCTTTGAAGTACTAATGACGCTACATCACAGCGCAACGGCCAAATTAGTCCCATCTGTATTTCGCCTTGATGACGCTTTCCAATTTGCCTACCATCCACAGCCAATTAATTACAAGGGATGCTCCCATACCACCCGTATTGAGTCCTGTCATGTAGCAGCTCGGGCAGATCGACCGCCATCGTTTCCCGCGTCGCTGCCTTCGGAGCTGCGGAGGGTAGCTGAGCGTAACGAAATGCGCCGCCTCCAATAAAGTCATAAGCCACTTGCCACCGCTCCCCCCCCCCCCCCCCTATCGTACCAACTGGCCGGCCTCCCAAGGACGGCGTGGCTGAGATGCCAATAGAGCGCGCACCCGGCAGCTGATGAAGTACGGGCCTGCGAGGTTCATCACAACCCTACTCTGAGCAACATCCTACCTTCCTTCACAAGTAGCTACATCTTCTGTCATTGCGAAATAATAATCTCTGTAAATCAATGGAGTAAGGCACAGATTGCGATAATTCTGTTACAGTTGCTTACCGAATGTTATGAACTTAATATTCCATACAGTGTTACAGTAGGCCTGAACATTCTTCCCCCGTGTATAACCTTTTATTTGGCAGTGTTGCTAGTTTTATTCATCATAATTACCGGTAAATATTTATACCTTTATACCGGGCCAAATATCTCACGAAATAAGCATGAAACGAAAAAACTACAGAGAATGAAACTCGTCTAGCTTGAAGGGAGAGACCAGATGGCGTTATGATCTGCCCGCTAGATGGCGCTGCCCTAGGTCAAACGGATATCAACTGCGTTTTTAAAAAAATAGGAACCCCCATTTTTTTACATATTCGTGTACTACGTAAAGAAATATGAATAATTTAGTTGGAACACTTTTTACGCTTTGTGACAGATGGCTCTGTAATTGTCACACACATATGGCTCACAATTTCAACGAACAGTTGGTAACAGATAGGTTTTTTAAATTAAAATACAGAACGTACGTACGTTTGAACATTTTATTTCGGTTGTTCCAATGTGATACATGTACCTTTGTGAACGTATCATTTCTGAGAACGCATGCAGTTACAGCTGCATGTGCCAGTGCTCCATCACGCACGTACTACATTCTCTGGCGTTGCTCTCAGACAACATCCTCAAGCAGTTCTGCAATATAATAGCATAGAAACTGAAGATAGTTCCACCCATTGAGTTTCTTTGGTAACATGTATGGCCCAGTTAAGACGATGATCTAGTACCAGTAACCACAAATTCAATGAGAAACGTCGCTGATGTGGATAGTAACGTATAGCATGTAGGTTGGAGCCTAGATAAAATGTTATTATCTAAAGCAGGGCTACCTACAAGTGTTGTTGCGCTATTCTCCAAACACTATCACGACTCATTCCCGGAATTTGTGAGTGTAGTCTCCTTCCTTGAGAGTTGCCGCCAGTTTCCAGCACCATACCTTCAAGCAGAGTTGTCACTCGTGCAGGCTTACCCACTCCTGTAGCATGAGAAAAGCTCCCAGATTCTCGTAGGCTTTGATGCGCCCATGTAAACGTCGACTTTTTTGGTGCCTTCAGGCGTCGTATGCTTCTTGGTACAATAACGTGCCGTCATCTCCTCTTTTGACGTGTACATCCAAGAAGGGGAGCATCCCATCCGATTCCAAGATGAACTTCATATTATCGTGTCTTGTGTTGAGATGTACGAGAAATTCTGTCAGCTTGTCTCTTCCATGTGGCCAAATAACAAACTACGAGCAGACCGAAGGTGTTGCAATGGGGATTCCTCTCTCTCCCCTCGCTAACATAAACAAGGAATATTTCGAGGAAGAAGCCTTGGAGTCAGCGCATCTAAAACCTATCTGTTTCTTCAGATACGTGGACGACACGTATATTATTAGGCCACATGGAAGGGCACATCTCAAGACACGAGAATATCAAGTTC
Organism: Schistocerca gregaria; assembly: GCF_023897955.1. NCBI lineage: Eukaryota > Metazoa > Arthropoda > Insecta > Orthoptera > Acrididae > Schistocerca > Schistocerca gregaria. The sequence goes on along the minus strand of NC_064924.1, from coordinate 115,524,782 downwards.
ATCATGGAGGTTGCATGGAATGGGCTGCTCCCCTTCTTGTATGTGATCGTCAAAAGATCAGAAGACGGCAGAATCTGGCACACCGCGTATAGGAGGAAAACTCAGCTTTGCTTATACCTACACGCGTATTGCTACCACCACCCTGCTCAGAAGAACGGCGTGCTAAAAACTCTTGTACACAAAGTTCGCGCCATCTCTGACGAGGACAGTCTCCAACAAGAATTGACCCATCTGAAGTCCGTGTTTCTGAGGAACGGTTATAAGGAAAGGAAAATCGGGGATACTCTATGTCCGACACTAGCAACACAGCCGGCGGAAAGTAATGAAGAACCTGAGGAAAACAAGGCCATGGCAGTCATTCCGTTTTGTGGGACATTATCGGGAAACGCTGGACGCATTTTACGCAAATATCAAGCAAAAACCGTCTTGTGCCCTCCATCTAAATCCAGAGCACTTCTTGGCAGTGTTAAGAATGACCGTGGTTTACGTAAATCAGGAGTGGTACTAAAGCATCAAGTTTTGGTTACAATATCTCCGGATGTAATTAACATTTTACAATACAACAAACGGCACTGATTACGTATTTGTTTATATGTTCAGATGTGCAAAACAAAACTAACGTGGTTCCATTTTAAAAAAACGTAGGTTTGTGTTGAAAAACATACTTACGTGCATTTTGCTATGGTTTGTATTAAACAATTAAACTAGCCCCTCTCCTCACGTTCGGTCTGTGGAATCGGTTCGTCAGTATTTGTGTGGTTTACGAAATATATCCAGCGGTAACGTTAGGTGACTCACCCTGTATACCTCACACCTGCCGTCCCTTGGCAGTACGTCAGAACACCTGAGGATGGCAGGCCGATAGATTGCCAAAATATTGTGTTCTTTGTACTCTCTCACGTGGCTGTTCACCCGAGATTTATTTCGTCATGAAATACACGTGGAGAATTTGAGGAATCACATGTTGCATCTTGCTGGGTGGGGGGAAGGGAGGGAGCGGGTGTTACCCGGGTGGCGACAGGAAGGGCATCTGGTCACCCCTTGGATTAAGTATGCCAAATCCGTTAACAGCAGTGCAGACCCTGCACTGATGCGCACAAAAGGCATAAGGAACGGAAGAAGAAAGAGAAACGCTACAATATACGAGCTGTTTCAAAATGAACATACTCGTATTAAGGCGTTGTAGCATTTATTACTTTCAACTTACAAATGAAAATAGTACATCAAATGAAACAGCAAGTCAAACAGTTTTGTTTGTATACCTGTGGGAAACTGGAAGTGTATGGTGTGACAGAGAGTGATTGAAAAACTTGTTGAACGAGTGCAAGTCTTTTACGCTTAGCCTCAAGAAACATCCATGCGGAAAGTTTTAAGCCTTTCTTTTTCGGTGAATCAACTCTAACTGATGATTCTTACCTTGATATGGTACAGCTATTGGCGATGCCTCAATGGGAAGAAGCTGAACAACACATCTTTATTTGGGAGCAACACGGTGCGCCGCCTCACTGGCATAACTCATTGCGCGACTGGTTAAACGACGCTGTATCCGACCAGTGGATTGGGGGCAAGGGGAGAGGTGATACAGCATTTTATGCAGGACCTCCACATTCACACACGATCTGACGCGATCGTGTGGATGTGCCTCCGATACCAGCTTATCTATCCGACTTTAGAAACAGTGTTACTCATTAGTTACTCCTGACACATTGATGAAGGCTTCCTGAAAAGTCGCTTATCGACTCGATGTGTGATAGATGTTCACACTGAATAATTAAAAAAAAAACGTTTTTTTTCTTTCATTCGGTGCATTATTTATAATGGTAAGGTGAATGTAATATGTGTTATAAAGCCTTAAAACACGAAAATCCATTCTGAAACACCCTGTATTTCAATTGCACAGCATAGGAATTAATAAAATTATCTCACTTATTTATGCCAGTAATATCTTCAATCTTTGGAAATCTCTTCTTGGCACAGACTTCTATAATATGTTTTAAAAACAAACTGGGAAAAACTGGTGTTTTTCAATTACCTGACAATGCAGTTTTGAAGTCCTTAATAAACGCCATTCAAACATGATAGCCATTTTCTGATCCTGCTAACTGTCATTGGATGTTTACTGTCGTTACCCATCTTCTTCTTCTCGCAGCACCTTGTCAAAAACTTATTTAGAGCATAGAGCAGTTGAATGCATATGTCCTCATCTTTTTATAGATGGTTTCGAGCAATGGATGCAGAAAACAGTAGTACTGACCAGCTGAACCAATTCTATAGCTATCCAGCTGTGCCTGATGGGGGAAAGAAATCACAAGTTACATACATAGTTAGTACTTGAGGAACAAACCTGATTCGATTCCAAAAATGAATTTTTTCTTAGAAGTTTGCTAAACCAGCTTTGAAAGATAAAGCCATCTAGGAAACTGTCCATCGATAGCATGGTGCAGCCTTGTGGCAACTCCAGATAAAGATAAAAGGTTCACTCAGCTATGAGGCACGCTAAAAGCAATACCTACGCAATATCTCCCGCCAGCCAGAGACAGCGCCAGTTGAATAGATCGATGTTCATTAATTTCTCAGCCACACATTAACCGAATTTAAAAACTCAAAATACTTACGCATTCTACATGAAAGTCTCTATCCAGAAGAAATATATCGAATATCACCTTCAAATTAAAAATTTCCTATGAGTATTCTGTGGTGACACTCCCATGTCAAAAACTTCTTGTCCTACACGATTTTATAGCGAAGTGTATCTTTTGGTACATTATTGTTCAATATATCCCCTAATTTCATCATTGTGTTTTTCTTGTAACAATATTTTTGCTATGTATCATGTTAATCACATAAATAGCATAATTTGTCATGAAATGATAAGAGTTTTTATCAGCATCTCCTTTCAGTTGATTAACTCGTTTAAAGTAATCACAAGCACCGCAACTTTTTTGATAATTATCTAGTGGTCCTTAGTTCCATACTTCTTGAAGAAATACTTCATTTCTTCCACTTTCCTAATATAGATTATGCAATATCATGTGATAAAGTAGTGATAAAATCAGAGAAATGATTGTTTTTTGATTAGTTTAAAATACAACAAAAATATAATGAGCCATATAAAATTTTATTTAGTTATACCAATTCATGAGATCTAGCTCAAAATACTTCACACACATCCTCCTCCTGTTTGAACGACCTAATGCTTCTGATTGAGTATTACATCTGCGTAATTTGATAAAACAACTACATATAAAGTTTCATCCATACTAAATACAGTTATATGGATTTTAGTTAATGGAGTAATTAATCTGTCTTTACCTTCATATTGTGTTCCAGCTATAGTTAACTTATTTCTCTCAAATTTTACTGGTAAATTACCAACACCTTTAAACATATCTTCAGATTTCAATCCAGAACCTTTATCTTCACTTTGATTAACATAATTTAACATCCTGTCACTTATATTTATCTTTCTATTTTGAACTGCAGCTTGAGCTATCTTTTCTCTGTCTTAAATCTCTTTCTCATAATTGCTCAACACATTATCTATTTATGATTCACTTGAAGTACAGTCATACTTATTACGATGATCATCAAACCATTCACATTTTGGACTTATGTATCTTTGTATATCTTCAAATTCTAAATGTCTATTATGATTGGAAACACTTGACTTCATCCTCTATTTTTTCAATAAATTTCAGCACATTATCACCTAAATCTTTGATTCCATCTTTAACTTTTTTTTGCTTCATTAACAGGTTCGGCTTCTTTTACATATATTCCATATTCTGTTGTTGGTTGTTTTTTAAATGATTCTTTCAATCCTTCAGTTCTCTTCTACATCACTTAGTTTTTTAACAGCCTCTGTGCATATTACTAAAATGTTTACTAAATACAGAAAAACATTAATGAAATATATTTTTCTGCATAGATTTATAGACAATTAAAGCGCAAATACTTTTGTGATAATTTTATGATAAATTATTCAGCTAATTATCCTAGAGAACATGTATGTGGAGTAATGAAATTTGATACATCTGATCATGCTGGCTCACATAGGATCTGTTATTATAAGAATAAAGGTAAGAAACTGTGTGTGGTTCATTTGGCGGAAATATCCCTAAATAAGTGGTTACATATCTTGGCTCAAGTGAGTTAATGACATAATTTGTAGCCATTTGTGTATTATTGTTTTAAAACTGATGCCAGAAAATTACAATTTTCATGATATTTGGGATGTAATAATTGCTACAGGCAGCTGTATAATCAATATGCAATAAAACTTATAGAAAAGTAAAAAATGGAATAAAAAACTCAATGTTTGTAACTAACCATCAAAAGAAATATATACAAAAATACTTGCAGAAATATTGACTCTTAGAAAATTTGTCTAATAGTCTATTTTAATATGACCCTATGCCATGTTAGGCAATGTATAATACTTAAAACATTTGATAATGGCACTTTGAAGCCAAAATCATGATTGTGTAAGTTTAAATGTAACACTGTAAGTGAACAAGTCTAATGGCTGTACTGACTTTAAAGAGACATTTATATATTTTTGTAAAAAGAATCAGTCTCATAATTGGAGAGCCTACAAGTAGTTGAAATAAAAGCTAGAGCAAAACATTTATGAATAGGAGGTTACTATACACTTAGAAAACCATTTGTTATAGATCTTCTTCACAGCAGTATCCACAAGAAAGATAATGAGACAATAACAACAAAAATTATAGTAACATCAACAAAAACAAACAATATAATAAAACTAAAAATAGCAGTAATAATAATGTGGGGAATGATCTAAAAGCTAAAGAAAAATTGCTTACTGAAATGAATAATCTCCTGTGCAAAAATTTAGAGTAATTATATGAATTGTAGTTAGTAAGCAAAACCTACAGAATGCTAAATTTTGATTATTTTAAAAATAGAAATTCATTTACTGAATTTGATTGGACAGAGTTATCAAAGAAATAATATTATCTGAAGGCCTTATGAGAGAATGTAAAGATAAATTAGACAGGTATGATATATCAAGGTACCAAAAATAACCTCAAGATTTTATGAGAGAATTTCAGGATTAAGGAAATTGGTGATACATATCAGTGTATCAGAGATTATCTGAAGATTTTACAAAAGAATTTCAAGATAAAGTAAATATGGTTAGTATTTTGTATGATCACATATTGTCTAAAGACTTTATAATTGCATTAAAACATAAATGTTATGGGAAAAATATTAAGGTGCCAAAATTTATCTCAGTGATCTATACAAAAATTATAGAACATTATGGTATAATGGATCAGTCTGAAGGTAACAATTGTTCAATATGCTAAATTGTCCAAAACAATCAATTTGTAAAACAAAATCTAATGATACATTTAATAGTGAATGTACTGATAAATGACTTGTAGAGCATTCATAAGTGTGTTTAGTATAATTGTTATTAAATATTTGTGAGATGAAGACTGTTAATATCATTAATCAATTCCCCTTGAATGTTATAATTTAAAATATTGAAATAAATTTACCAACAAACTATTCTTACCATTTCTTTCAGTCTTTGGTATAGATTTCCTGAATTAGCCCAGAGCTTGAAAATACAGTTTAAGCACAAAGTTGTTTTATTATCACAGGACCGCTTTCAGGCTAACTTCATCATCAGGTGTCGTACTGGAAATAGCAAGATAGGGGAAACGATTTTCAGATGGAGGAGCACACATAAGCAAAAATTTCAGTAAAAACTTTTAAAAACTTAAAAAAAACGTTTCAAAACTGCCAGTAGGGCTACGCGCTGTGAAACCTAGGTCAATGTGAATGTAACACCAGATAATACTATGGACAACTGCCTGGTTACGATAATATGTAAATTACCCACGTCAATGCGAAAGTAACACCAGACGATACTATGGACAACTGCCTGGTTACGATAATATACAAATAATAACAGGACACTTACACTTTGTGTTCTGGCCCCCGAGAGCCACGGTGGATCTATACTAACTGCAGGGTGCTACCTTTGAGTGCAGAACAGGGAGTAGCGGATTGAATGAGGAAGCAAACAGGTAAACCAGAGTGGCAAATGTGCTGCCATCTATTGATGGAGAGAAGAATGTGGGGCACCAGCCGGGCGGTTCACAATTTGAATTAATGATTTACATCTAAAATAAAACAAAAACAAAAAAAATGTATGAAAAACGTTAAAAGTGCATTATATGTAGCAAAGAAGCATATGGAACAGGTCAGTACAGAGCTCTGGTAGAACTGAGCGGAAGCTGCGATATAAAATTGTTGTACAAACCATAAAGCGCAATGAAACTTTCTTTTTACATGAGTGGAAAAGAAGTTTTTAATTTATAAGTGGGAACATGGAACAATGTTCCACAGTCCTCAGTTAAAGGAACATAAACATGTGCCACTCCTGTTCACAAGTTCTTGTTACTGATCAACAAGGAAAGCACCGTAACCTTAGAGTCTGTATTGTCAGAAATTAATAAGTATCAGCAATAGCATTAAAAGGACAAATTAAAAATGAGGTCAGTTTAAAACTAGCTAACAAACAGTTGACAACTAATCGAGGCTTACATCATGAAAGACAGATAAATTTTTAATTAGTGAGGGCATAGATGAAGCTGCAGCATAACAATGCTCCATAGTCATAGGATAAAATGATAAACATGAAACTTTTTATTAACAGAGGACCATTTTACAGTTATATAAAATGAACTGCGTAGAGCTGGAGGACCTCACTACAGGAAACAGGCAATAGCCATATATTCGTAAAGCCTGTTGAAAGCCACAAAATTTGTGGTAAATTAAGAAATATACATGTATGGTGTGCAGTAATCAGGGATCAGAATGAGAAGGAAATGAGGCGGGACCCTGCTTCAAAAAAGAAAAATTATTCAGCAGGACTGCTTGCTTAAGGTGCAGATCGCTCGTTCTGAATGCCAGATGGATCATGGCAAATGCTGCAGATAGTATTTATTTCTTTTAAAACGTTTAAAACAGGGCCCTTATGGTGAATATGTGGAATGCTGCAATTTGTGTTTGTGTTTGAAATGGAATGGTTATCATCGTTCATGTGCTTAGTGAGAGTGCATTGGGAACTGCTAAGATCCTAATTCTCCCTGAATCGTATGTTTATGGAGCGGTCAGTTTGGCCTATATTTGTGGAAGGGCACTCAATACACGGTATGTCATAGACATCCAATTGTGCGTAGCGACAGTGTTCTCTGGTTTTGTGGTGCTTCAATAGGTGCCTGACCTTGTGCACGGTGTAGATGGCATATATAAGCTCCTTTTTTCTAAGCCATCTAAACTCATTTTTTTATTTCATAATTAATGAATATAGGCCAGATCCATTAATAAAATTTGTATCTGAATGCAAGATTAATAAATCGTTACCCTTTAAATCCTTATAGTTTGTCATATAGTTTTCTCTAAAATAATCTGATATTGCGTTTCTTGTGTTTGTAAATTCTTGAAGTTTAACCACATCTTCAGCTTTAAACCATGATTTATTGTTTACACCAATAACCTTTATCTCTTGCTTATCATTACACATAAGCTTGTTATTGACGATGTCGATGACTGACTCCATGTAATGAAAATAAATTTTATTAGAATTTTTCATTATTCAGATAACAAACACTTGGTTAATTGATATATTTCATGTCTATGTAGCCCCCTTTCGTTACCCAGTAACTATTTGCTTCACATCTTACAATACTTTATGTCTATAAAAATGAGGGTACTTCTGCTATTGTTGTTTGTGAAAAAAGTAGTTACAGATGGAAGGAGGAACTGAATGAAGTATTTGAACGATTATTGTGTTACATATTCAGAATGATACAAAACTTATTCAAGTCACTGATGCTGTGTTTAGAAAAGCATAAATGATATTTCAGGACACCTATGGTCATGAAGTAAAAGCTAAATTGAATGAAGAAACTTTAAATTTTGGGAATAAAGCGTAATTCAGTATAAGGGATATGAATGAAGATTTTTAAAAATAAAGTTAATGAATTTCATGATCTCGTGGGTGATGGCCATCCCCCACTGAATTTGGTACAACAAAACGAACTTTTTAAACTAAATATAGTGTGCAGACAGTGTCTACTATTGTCAAATAAAATTTTATTTCATACTACATAGATTTTAATTAGGAACAAAAGCAATTCTGTAACTTAAAATAATTGATCGCAGTGCATTCAAAATGCCCATTTCCTGCAAATAAACTTTTTTTCATACTATATAGATTTTAATCTTTTTTTGCTACACTAAAAATTGGCTTTGATTTTTATGTTTTGTAGCAAGTAGGTATGTTGAGCGTGTTTAGCATGTTTTTATTACATAACCATTTCTTATGAATGAATTAAACTTATTATATTATATTGCATAATAACATATAAACGTTTCTCAGACAAAAATTCGACGATTATGGCTCCTAATGCGCTCAATGTACCCATTTACTACTCATTTCCAGTTAGGAATCCGTCGCTGCAGTTTGTCAGTTTTATTGATGTTCACCCTGTTTCTATACAAGCATAGATACCAAGCTGAGAAGCCCAGCTTTATCTGGGTAATTATTTATTCTAATCTCCTATTAGTCTATCTCCTACTACCTCTCACCCTTACCTTATTCTTCTCCCCCTATCTCTGTCACTCTGATCCTCCCCTCCTATTCTTGTCCATCTGCCTGACGACTTCTTCTATCTCCCAACCTCCGTCCATCTTGTCCTATGCATCCCTCTGTCCATATCTTCTCCCTCCCATGTCTGTTTCCATTTCCTTCTTGTAATATCTGTGCCTGTATCTCCCTGTCACTCGCTGCCTGTACATCACCTCGACTTCCTTCTCTCCCCAGTTTATCGCGCTTACGCCAATACGAGATTTGTGTTTCTTACACTTACAGTATTTCTTCTGTGATTGTAACTAATATGTATACCAATGTCGATTGAAATCATTATAGGGTCTTAGGAAGAGATTTTTAACCCGTGAATTTCCTCACATACTCACATTGTCCAATTTACTTCACATGTTCTTAACGAATTTCACGATTAATTATAGACATACCTACATAATTTCGTCCTGCAGTTTCATTTTCCGGCAGCTTAATATTTGATGTCGTATTTCATGAATTATGTGCCGTACAGTGATATAACTTTGCTGGTACATCCTGTGCCATATACACCTTCTTTCAGCGAAATGTGTTGTGTATACAATTAGTAGTAACGAAGCAATGAATTAAAAGGTCATGAAAGACGTTGCAGTTGCTCACGCGTCTTATTGTTTATGACACCATGTTCCCTGAATTATGTGTAGTAAAAGATATACTTTTGTAGGTACATTCATCGGTAAATGTGGATAGTGCTAGCGAAAAAGTGTTGCAAATAGAGTTAGCAGCAACAAAGTAATAAATTTGAACTTCTTACGTGATGTGGTAGTTTTTCATGCATTTGGTGTTTATGACGTCGTATGTCCTAAACTAAGTCCACCTGCTTAGCTGGGTGGCTACGTGCTCACCTCTCATGCAAGCGGGCCCGTGTTCGATTCTCGGCCGGGTTGGAGATTGTCTTCTCTCGGACACTAGGTGTTCTGTTGTCCTCATCATTTAATTGTCATCACCGGCGCGCAAGTTGCCCAATGTGGCGTCGAAAGAAATAAGCCTTGCACTCGGAGGCCGAACTTCCCCGAATAGGATCCTCCCGGCCAACAATGCCATACGCTAATCTCCATTATTTTTCCCTGAACTAAGCACCTTTAAATGCTGTAATACTTCTGTTGCACTCAGTGGTACAAGTGAATACTGTCTGCGAAATGTATCACGAATAGAGTGGATAGTAAACTAGTAATAAATTAAAACATTATGCTTCGTGCGGCAGTTTAACTGCATGAACTGCGAAAATGTAGTTTCCGTTTTTCATAATTTTGTCGATTTCTTCGGCGAGAAAAAATTTCGTAATGTTTTGGAAGTACATGTAATATTCGTTTCAAGCCCATAAGTATCCTCATTCCCAAATACTGCTTGCTTGAAGTAACGGCACTCTCGCGTCATGGGCTACACTGCTTTTTCACCTTACTTTGTTAGGTCGGTGGTTCTTAACCATACAGTGATTCACTCCAGACGGTAAATGATAGATGTAAGAAGTTTAGTGGAAGTTGGTCCAGTGGTTTAGGAGGACATGTGGAAATACGTACACACAGAATCCATTTTTATAAGTCGTGCGAATATGTCTGCTTAAATGTGTGTTGGTATACGTTTGGAATGCTATACAGTGGCGATTTTGCTTACCATTGAATTGATAAGTCCTTGTTAAGTTTCAGGAGATACGTGGCACAGGCCACAAATAATGGCAGGTGGTTTGAGAGACGTGATGATGACGAGGTCCTATACTCCGAATGATGGTGATGAAGACGAGACAACACAGAGTCTTCTCGTGGCAGGAAAATCCTTGACCCAACCAGGAATCGAATCCGGGACCTTGCGAGCAAGAAGCGTGAACGCTACAACAAGACCATGAGCTGCGGACTTGAGAGACGTAGCTGGCGCCGAACACCATCGGCTCTGTGTTCTCTCAGGTTCCGATCAGGCGAATTTCGTGGCCGAAACGTAAACATGAGTTGACTCTCATGCTGCTCAAATCCCATTACGACTATTATGGCCTTGTGACAAAGACAGTTATATTGTTCGAAGACAAGACTGCTATCAGGGAAAACATTAAGCCTGGAGGGATGCAGACGTTTCGCAGCAATGTTCACTTAGTCACAAACATCCTGCTGCCTATCATTACTACCACAGGCTCAATGGGAACCTAGGTGCATGTACCTCGTAGCGTAATACTTTTCCCACTGGCATCCATACTTGTTACTGTGCAAGTATGGAACAGACATTCGCGAGGATGACAGCCTTTGTTGGACACGACATTGGCCGGTGTTGCGAGAAGTGTGGCCACTGTAAGGAGAGGTGTGATTCATCCAACGGAGGGCATTCGATGTACACGCTTCAGCAGTTAACATGAAATCGGCAGCTTATTTCCACAGTAAAGTAATATTTCTGCGGAAAGTACAACTCAAGCAACTTCTCTCTCTCTGAAACACAAAGAAACAGCTTTGGCCGTCTATGTTGCGCAGCATTTAATATATAGCTACGGCAGAGCAACTTGTGACTTTCTGCCACTCACGCCACATTAGAGATCTTGCCGTGGGCCAGAACCCACCTGAAGCACTTTTCTTGCAAGGACTATGACGTTGCACCACAGACTGTAAAACATCTACAATCTTGGAACGAAATACTGGGTTTGGAAAGAGCTGAGATGTCCATAAAATAAGTACTTAGGAGTGTACGATGAAAACAGTCTGTATAGTTAAGGCTCCGAGATCTCCGATGAAGATGGTGTTCGTCAGTGTCAGTTTTGAAATCAAAGGTAGCTGCGTATTCTCCTCGAATTAAAGGAGACCACGCGAACGCAACTAGCTCAAACCAACTGTTTTAGCTTCGTAACTCTGACGAACTATCGATTACTGTAGGAAACCGAGTAAAATACCGTTACTAATGACCTCGTTGTAGACGGGACGTTAAAGACTAATCTTCTCCATCTCCTCGAGCAAAATAAGCTGCCACATGGGACACTGTATGCGTAACGCAAGTATTGTTATCATATTGGTAGCCATTGATCCACAAGATTCCTTACAACTATTAAATTTACCCACTCATCGACGACCGCAAGACAACCTGCAGTTATTTACGACAACACTGAGAATATTCGCAGTAAGACAATAGCGTAATCTACCTTACTAGCAGCACGCAGTTCAAAATATATCCTTCGAGCACATATTCGACTTTATGTGGTTATACTTGCGAAACATTACATGTGCTAGCAATGAAGCTCATTGTGCCGCTGAGGTTGATGAACTACATGGCCTGACCTCCGCCAGCCTACACCGCCATCTGCGGACTCTGTCCTCATTTGTAGCTTTTGGTTAACTTGTGACGCCTTTATTTATGACTGAGCGACTTTTAGCATACAATGTATAGATATAAAAAAAAAAATCGGTAGCACGTGCGCGTGGTTTCCGGTGGCTCCAGTTTTGTATAGGTTAATACATTTTTCATATGTTTCCCGTTCAGTTCGAATACCTGTGTCCTTTCCATATTATATTCCTAAAATATAGGCTAATTAATAGCAGTCCAATTCTCATTTAATCATAAACTGACATATTTCTATTTCCAATTACATACCGTGCACAAAAATCCAGTTGTCCTAGCAAGCACAAACACGTAACTACTAACCTTTCATAAAAGGCTGTTCAAATTAAAAATAATGAGTCACTCGCGAATGATAGTCGCGCACTCAGGGTGTCGCACACGCTTTATTACGTACATACACAGTTTATCCATTCGAGGAATGGAGAATCTCAACCATATTTACCAGTTACCGACTTTGATATTGTCATGATCACGGTCCCAAGCATTAGAAGATTTTAGAGATTTTTTTTTAATTTCAGTAACTTACATGTGAAATAAAACCATGCAGGAGGCAGACGACCAGTATTATAATCATCAGTTTTCTTGCATTCAGGCTGACTGGATCGCAGTCGTAAAAGTCAAACATCAGTAAACGAAATAGTTTATTTCTCATACGGTGCCTTTCGTAATTTATCCATCAGCGTTGGACAAATTCCGAAACACTTCATATGAATAATAACGTCATTCTTTGCCCGGTGTTTCAGTTTTACCATCACGACCATGGTAGCCTGAATGCAGAACTACTGACTGTTTTAATTTCAACTTTGACACCAGATACCAAATGACAAAATAAATAATTTTTTCCTGTGATGTAACTAGAGATTAACAATTTTTTGATTGTTGTTCCTTTACATGTAATGTGAAATTTTGCTTCTTGCTACATTTCATGTTCCTAGCCCCGCAAGTTTTGAAGAGTGAATTCGGAACTATCAAAATATGTGACGTAATTGGCCGTATCTTTCGACAGTATTTACTTACAAACTTCAGTTTATTACACTGCCAAGAGATCGTAGGCCTTAGTAGGTGATACAAATTTTAACTTTAAACGTCTATCTCATTTTGAGAGAAACGGTTCTTAACAGTCAGGCAAATGGACAGACAGACAGACAACAAAGTGATGCTGTAAGGATTCCGCCTCTACTGACTCAGACACAACACTCTAAAAAATAATAAAAACCTTATGTATTTTACACTACACGGTAATTTTCATGGAACATGCATCTTTATTTACATGTTGCTCTGGTAACAATCAGGCCCAATCCACACATGCGGAGTAAATGAACATTATACTACAGAGCTCTACGACCCATCAGAACGATATCATTGCTGTCAACATGGAAAAGTTCAGAGTCGATTTTTTCAAGAATTATTGAGAGATACATGGAATGAATTTGGTGATGTGATATTTGGATTCTGAATTTCACTTACCATGAATATAAGAAAGTGTAAGAATCCGACTGCCGTATGGTGTCCTTGTGAGACACAATTGCACCCAAACCCCCACTACTCCGTTATTTTTGCGAATTGCGAGGCCTGTGTGTAAACATTAGAGGCACATATCTCGGAAAACTAACAAAATGGTTCAAATGGCTCTGAGCACTATGGGACTCAACTGCTGTGGTCATAAGTCCCCTAGAACTTAGAACTACTTAAACCTAACTAACCTAAGGACATCACACACATCCATGCCCGAGGCAGGATTCGAACCTGCGACCGTGGCAGTCGCACGGTTCCGGACTGCGCGCCTAGAACCGCGAGACCACCGCGGCCGGCGGAAAACTAACAGCACTGAGGTATTTCGCACAACACAGAATCTCTGTTATCCTGCTACAAATTGTTAACCACTGAGCAACAATTTTTTAACGCATGAGTTTATACGTTCATCCTTCGTAACGCAGCCAGGCTGCATACAGCATCGCGGATAACAAAGTGTTGCCTATTGATTTTAAGTACCGTGTTGCTGTACTCTATGCTCTGCAACGTGCTTAGGCTATGATTCTGGGTATCAGGGATCCCGCAGTTTGTTAGTAAGTTTGTGGAGGTATAGGGCATTAGATATCTACAAAAAGGTAATGTAATTCGCGTAAATGAAAAGGCGTCGATTTGTGTATGTGGTGATAGTGCCACATAGCGACCCAGATGGGTTCCAGACACTTTAAACTACTGGCCATTAGATTTGCTACACGAAGAAGAAATGCAGATGATAAACGGGTATTCATTGGACAAATATATTATACTAGAACGGACATGTCATTACATTTTCAGGCAGTTTGGGTGAATAGACCTTAGAAATCAGTACCAAGAGGAACCACCTCTGCCGTAATAACGGCTTTGATACGTATCGGCATTGAGTCAAACAGAGCTGGGATGGCGTGTACAGGTACAGCTGCCCATGCAGATTCAACACGATACTACAGTACATGAAGAGTAGTGACGCGTATTCTGACGAGCCAGTTGTTCGGCAACCATTGGCCAGAGGTCTTAAATTGGTGAGAGATCTGGAGAATGTGGTGGCCAGGGCAGCAGTCGAACATTTTCTGTATCCAGAAAGGCCCGTACAGGACCTGCAACATGCGGTCGTGCATTACCCTGCTGGAATGTAGGGTTTCGCAGGGATCGAATGAAGGGTAGAACCACGGGTCTTAACACATCTGAAATGTAACGCCCGCTGTTCAAAGTGTTATAAATGCGAACAACAGGTGACCAAGACGTGTAACCAATGACATCCCATACCATCACGCCGGGTAATACTCCAGTATGGCGACGACGAATACATGCTTCAAATGTGCGTTCACCGCTATGTCGTCAAACATGGACGCGACCATCATGATGCTGTAGTAAACAGAACCCGGATTCATCCGAAACAATTGACGCTATTGCAATTGGTGCACCCAGGTTCGTCGTTGAGTACACCATCGGAGGCGCTGCTGTCTGTGCTGCAGCGAAAAGGGTAACCGCAGCCATGGTCTCCGAGCTGATAGTCCATGCTACTGCAAACGTCGTCGAACTCTTCGTCCCGATGGTTGTTGTGTTGCAAACGTCCTCATCTGTTTACTGAGGGATCGAGACATGTCTGCACGTTCCGTTACAGTCATGCGGATAAGACGCCTGTCATCTCGACCACTAGTAATACGAGGCCGTTGGGATCCAGCACAGCGTTCCGTATAACCTTCCTGAACCCACCGATTCCACATTCTGCTAACAGTCATTGGATCTTGACCATTGCGAGCAGCAATGTCGGGATACGATAAACCGCAAACGCGATAGACTACAATACGACCTTTATGAAAGTCGGAAACGTGATGGTACTCATTTCTCCTCCTTACATGAGGCATCACAGCAACGTTTCACCAGGCAACGCCGGTCAACTGCTGTTTGTGTATGAGAAATCCCATGAAAACTTTCCTCATGTCAGCACGTTTTAGTTGTCGCCACCGGCGCAAACTTTGTGTGAATGCTCTGAAAAGCTAATCATTTGCATATCACTGCATCTTCTCCGTGTCAGCTAAATCTCACGTCTGTAGCACGTCATCTTCGTGCTATAGCAATTTTAATGGTCAGTAGTGTACATCGGGCAAATCTGGTGTCTGAGACATCAACGTGAGTTCACTGTCATGCTTCTCAAAAAACTGTTGCACGGTCCTGGCTCTGAGACAAGGGCAATTATACTGGTGAAAGATGACATCTGGGAAGACATCAAGCATGGGGGGATGCAGGTGATGTTTCCCGTCGTATAATACTGCTGCCACCAGCCTGCATCCGTGGTGCACTCCACGTTTCGAGCCGACCTTTACCTCGATGACGACGTTTGAGCAGACGACCATCGTCCTCGTATAGTAAAATGTGATTTACCAAAAGAGGCGACACGTTGCCATTGATCGACGGTCGAGTACCGATAGTTTCGTGCCCACTGCAATCGTAATTGATGATGTCATTTGGTTAACATGTGAATACTCAGGTATGATCAGCTGAGGAGCTCCATATTTAACAACGTACGACGAACCGTGTTCTCCAAAAGACTTGTGCGTGTACAAGCACTATTGATCTCTTGATATGCTATAGATCACCATCTATCCTACTTTGCAGACCAGGGAAGCCTCAGAAGGCCACTCTCTGTGAAGAGTCGTCGAAGTCCAGCCATCAGAGCCTAGTAGTAATTACACAGTCTGGTAAATCTTTCCTTAGGTGCTCATGACAGGATCTCGTAATTAGTGCACCAGCTTCCAGGATTTCGAGATACCCGTTTACAGGTCTGCATAATTATAGTCTGACCTTTGTCAAAATCGTTTATCTAAAAGGATTTTCCCGAGGGCAAGCAGCTTTACTGTATCGTTAAATGATGATGGCGTCCTCTTGGGTAAAATATTCCGGAGGTAAAATAGTCACCCATTCGGGTCTCTGGGCGGGGACTACTCAGGAGGATGTCGTTATCAGGAGAAAGAAAACTGGCGTTCTACGGATCGGAGCGTGGAATGTCAGATCCCTTAATCGGGCAGGTAGGTTAGAAAATTTAAAAACGGATATGGATAGGTTAAAGTTAGACATGAAAGGGAAGCAGTGATTGAGAAGGGAGTGAGACAGGGTTGTAGCCTCTCCCCGATGTTATTCAATCTGTGTATTGAGCAAGCAGTGAGGGAAACAAAAGAAAAATTCGGAGTAGGTATTAAAATCCATTTAGAAGATATTAAAACCTTGAGATTCGTCGATGACATTGTAATTCTGTCAGAGACAGCAAAGGACTTGGAAGAGCAGTTGAACGGAATGGATAGTGCCTTGAAAGGAGGATATAAGATGAACAACAAAAGCAAAACGAGGATAATGGAATGTAGTCGAATTAAGTCGGGTGATGCTGAAGGAATTAGATTAGGAAATGAGACACTTAAAGTAGTAAAGGAGTTTTGCTATTTGGGGAGCAAAATAACTGATGATGGTGGAAGTAGAGAGGATATAAAATGCAGACTGGTAATGGCAAGGAAAGCGTTTGTTAACATCGAGTATAGTTATAAATGTCAGGAATTCGTTTCTGAAAGTATTTGTATGGAGTGTAGCCATGTATGGAAGTGAAACATGGACGATAAATAGTTTGAACAAGAAGAGAATAGAAGCTTTCGAAATGTGGTGCTACAGAAGAATGCCGAAGATTAGGTGGGTGGATCACATAACTTATCAGGAGGTATTGAATAGGATTGGGGAAAATAGAAGTTTGTGGCACAACTTGACCAGAAGAAGGGATCGGTTGGTAGGACATGTTCTGAGGCATCAAGGGATCACCAATTTAGTATGGGAGGGCAGTGTGGAGGGTAAATATCGTAGAGGGAGACCAAGAGATGAATACACTAAGCACATTCAGAAGGAAATGGGTTGCAGTAGTTACTGGGAGATGAAGAAGCTTGCACAGAATAGAGTAGCATGGAGTCTCAGGACTGAAGACCACAAGAACAACAATCCCTAGCCTGGACAGGAACGCATTCTAGCATCCGTGGAAGATGGTGTGTAACGAGGCTGCGATATTTATGCGCGCTCAGTGTTCTTCCTATGAAAAATAGGCAAATAGGCGTGTGACCTGATGGTTCACTATCCTACACCACACGTTTACACTCCTTGGACTGTGATGTACTATTTGAAGAAGCCAACTAGGAGTATCAACAGACCGATTGTAATCTTTCTGAATGCTCATTTACAGAATTTAACACCATTATCATAATATTTTAATGCAGCTCTTGGTGAAGAGAGATATGATAGGGATGGAACCTTTGCTAATGGAGAATTTGAATGACACTTGTCAGACTCATGCCTCCTCCTCATGCGATGCGACTGCGCGGAACCTAATTTGTGAATCAACTGAAGCAGCACAAAAAACATTAATATCTCAATTTCTGCCATAATATCTTTCGGTCAGTTACGTTGTCAAGGTATTAGACTACAACTTTCAGGTAACTGGTTGAAGAAGTTTATAAATAATTACCCCAATGGTTGACGTCTATTGGTATTTCTCGCACCATGAACCACACAAGAACTAACGGCATTGTTCCTCCACTGTCGATACACCATGAGCATGTCGACTTTTTCTGCACTAGTAAATCTCATCGCCCGTCCACTGACGACCAACTGCTGGGACTATCACACAGTCACTGACTAGCATGTCGTAGTGCACTGAAAGAACGCACAGCCACACTGTAAGCTAACAACAACATCGTACCTAACAACTACATAGACTGAATGGCACTAACATGTGTCGATGTGAGAACTTTCCAAAAAACGATATCTCGTAAACGACTCGCACTAAAACCCTCCAACAGAAAACACGACTGACATTCAAGTTTACCCTGCTTCTAGTTTTCTCCATGTTACTAGGCATTCTTCCATTTACAAAATGTATGTTTGAACAAAAATACCATCTCTAAGTATTATTACAATCTGTTTTATGGTTAACAACACAAGCCTGTTAGTACTGATTTATTCTGTGACAACTGCTCGTAAGTAGTATCTTCCTAATAGTTTCAGATGATTCACCCTGTGCATTCCAGATAAATACACTCCTGGAAATGGAAAAAAGAACACATTGACACCGGTGTGTTAGACCCACCATACTTGCTCCGGACACTTCGAGAGGGCTGTACAAGCAATGATCACACGCACGGCACAGTGGACACACCAGAAACCGCGGTGTCGGCCGTCGAATGGCGCTAGCTGCGCAGCATTTGTGCACCGCCGCCGTCAGTGTCAGCCAGTTTGCCGTGGCATACGGAGCTCCATCGCAGTCTTTAACACTGGTAGCATGCCGCGACAGCGTGGACGTGATCCGTATGTGCAGTTGACGGACTTTGAGCGAGGGCGTATAGTGGGCATGCGGGAGGCCGGGTGGACGTACCGCCGAATTGCTCAACACGTGGGGCGTGAGGTCTCCACAGTACATCGATGTTGTCGCCAGTGGTCGGCGGAAGGTGCACGTGCCCGTCGACCTGAGACCGGACCGCAGCGACGCACGGATGCACGCCAAGACCGTAGGATCCTACGCAGTGCCGTAGGGGACCGCACCGCCACTTCCCAGCAAATTAGGGACACTGTTGCTCCTGGGGTACCGGCGAGGACCATTCGCAACCGTCTCCATGAAGCCTGGCTACGGTCCCGCACACCGTAAGGCCGTCTTGCGCTCACGCCCCAACATCCTGCAGCCCGCCTCCAGTGGTGTCGCGACAGGCGTGAATGGAGGGACGAATGGAGACGTGTCGTCTTCAGCGATGAGAGTCGCTTCTGCCTTGGTGCCAATGATGGTCGTATGCGTGTTTGGCGCCATGCAGGTGAGCGCCACAATCAGGACTGCATACGACCGAGGCACACAGGGCCAACTCCCGGCATCATGGTGTGGGGGAGCGATCTCCTACACTGGCCGTACACCTCTGGTGATCGTCGAGGGGACACTGAATAGTGCACGGTACATCCAAACCGTCATCGAACCCATCGTTCTACCATTCCTAGACCGGCAAGGGAACTTGCTGTTCCAACAGGACAATGCACGTTCGCATGTATCCCGTGCCACCCAACGTGCTCTAGAAGGTGTAAGTCAACTACCCTGGCCAGCAAGATCTCCGGATCTGTCCCCCATTGAGCATGTTTGGGACTGGATGAAGCGTCGTCTCACGCTGTCTGCACGTCCAGCACGAACGCTGGTCCAACTGAGGCGCCAGGTGGAAATGCCATGGCAAGCCGTTCCACAGGACTACATCCAGCATCTCTACGATCGTCTCCATGGGAGAATAGCAGCCTGCATTGTTGCGAAAGGTGGATACACTGTACTAGTGCCTACATTGTGCATGCTCTGTTGCCTGTGTCTGTGTGCCTGTGTTTCTGTCAGTGTGATCATGTGATGTATCTGACCCCAGGAATGTGTCCATAAAGTTTCCCCTTCCTGGGACAATGAATTCACGGTGTTCTTATTTCAATTTCCAGGAGTGTATATGTGTAGTACAATGAAGTGACAAATGTCGCTGGATAATCCTCATGTTGTGGCGGACCTCCTTTTCCCTGGTGTGGTACAGCTACTCGACGTGCTGTTGGCTCAACAAGGCGTTGGATATCCCCTGCAGAAATATTCAGCCCTGCTGCCCCTTTAGACGTCCGAAATAGCGAAAGCGTTGCAGATGCAGGTATTTGTGCATGAAGTGACTTCTCGATTACGTTCTATAAAAGCGCGATCCACGTCGGACGATCTGGGTGCCCAAATCACTTACTCGTATTGTCCAGAAATTTCTTCAAACCTATCGCTAACAATTGTGGTCCGGTGAAATGGTGCATTGTCATCCATAAAAATTCCACCGTTGTTTGTGGAAATGAAGTCCATGAATTGCTTGAAATGGTCATTGTTAGGGTCGGCTGGACCTGAGGATACAATCTATTGCGTTGTCCATAGTGAGAGGTGATGTCTGAAATGTGCTATTCGGAGCACAGATTTGACACTTTGGATCTTTGATTATTGAATTTCTGAACGATTTCCGAAATGGAATGTCATATGCACCTAACTTTAAGTAAAATTCCGCGTTGAAAGTCTGTTAATTACTGTCGTGGTGCCATGGTAAAGACGGAAGCCTTTTCATGTGAATCACCTGAATACAAATGACAACTCCGCCAGTGCAGGGCCTTGTGCACCTGGTGTACGCAATACTACCGCCATCTGTGTATGTGAATACCGCTCGCTACCTCACGATTTTTGTCCCCTTAGTGTATAGAGGAAGCGTTGTTAGCAAAGATCTCGCCAAGATCTTTAGTGATTTACTTCAGATTTTCACAGATTACTCTATTAAAATTTGGAATTGACACAGGCTGCGTACTTTTCTCAACAACGATGAACAGGTTTTCTGTTTTCAAGAAAATGCTCCGCTGTGCCTTGAAAATATGGGGTTTGGTTTTCTTTGCCGTTTGTGTTTTAACTGCGATATCAGGGCATATAAGCCATTAAAGAAATTGTTTCGCCTGTATACACATTTTTCCCTTACCTATACTGTTAAACAAACTATGTTACAAATCGATCTGTGGTTTTGTTCTCAACCTCGCCGTCAGTTTGAAAAATGTACAAAATTGTATTGACGGTTTATCAGCTTATGATCAGAATACCACTGTGGAATCTGAATCGTCGAAAACTTTGTAATCCTACTCGTCCGCATAGTTAATCCAAGCGAAATCCTTTCCTTGAGGATACTATACTCACCGATACAGCAAGTGAAGAGATCTGTCACGTAGCCTGTATAAAAACGATCGCACCGATTTACTCATTCATCTTAAGCAACTACAGTTACCAATCAGGTTTCCTTCGTAACATCTATCGACAAAGTTCGAAGTCAGAAGGAGAAAGGGGCGAGGGGGGAGGGGTGAGGGACGAGTATGTTGACATAGAGGGGCAGGAGATTAACGTAGAAAGGTAAAGGAGGAGATGGACTGGGAGAGAGGAAGGAGGCGGATGTGAACAGAGAGAGGAGGACGACAAACAGATCGAGTGATGGACAGAGAAAGTGCGGAAAAGGAGAAGATGGAAAAAAAGGAGTGTGGAGGAGACAGTGCGTGAGAAGAGGGAGACAATAATAGGACGTATATCCAATTCCCATAATATGCTAGGGCTATTCGGAAAGTAAGTTCCGAATGATCGTGAAATGGAAACCACATTGAAAATGAGAAATATTTTATCTGCAACAGTTAGCTACAGCTTCTAGCCACTGCTCTAAATAGTCGCCACTCCGACTTAGACATATCTCGTAGCGTTGTACCAACTTTCCAATACCCTCGTCATAGAAGGCAACCGCCTGTGCTTCTCGCCAATTCTTTACGTTCGTCTATTGCTCGTTGTCTTCAAAGCCAGTAGTTAACGCGAGCAAAGATAAAACGCAGAGGGAGCTAATACGGGCTGTAGTGCAGGTGATCAAACACTTCCCACAAAAACGCTGCAGGAGCATTTTCATTGCCGCTGCAGATTGCGACCGAGGATTGTTACATAGTAGGAACCGTATGACAGTTCCGTAATGTGGGCTGCATAACATCAAGAGAAATCTCTCACCAGGACCTCATACTTGGCGGGAGACATTATTTTCTAAGCATCTTTATGTTCTCACCATCTGCTCAGAACGGAAGAGGGTGAAGCGATGTAACCGACAGGCATACTAGAGACAATGTCGATATTAGATTTTCATAGGGGTTTCCATTTCTTGACTGATCAGAACTTGCATTCCGAATATCCCTCATATATCAATCGAAAAGCATTGCGAGGTTCGCTAGTTAAATTAAATTAATGTACATTTAAAGATATATGTCATACAGCACACCAATTGGAAAATGTACCCGAATCCTTCTGTAATTTCTAATGTAAGTCCAACGGCGATACTTTCCTTTATATACGAGGGTTGTCCAGAAAGTAAGCTGTGATCGGTAGCAAAATGGAAACCACAGGGAAAACCAGAAACGTTTTATTTACAACAGTTAGGTACACCTTCCACCTACTTCTCTACATAGTCGCCGCTCCAACTTCCATTGTTGTCGTAGTGTTGTATCAACCTTACAGTGTCCAAGTCATGGAAAGCAACCGCCTGTGCTTTCGGTCAGTTATGTGCACTGGTCTGCAGCTCGTTGTGTGTGGGAAAATTTTGTCTTCATAGCCAGCGGCTCTTGTGAGCAGAGATGAGACTCAGGGGGAGTCAGTTACGGGACTGTATTGTGGGTGACCAAACACTTCTTATCGGACACGCTGCAGGAGCGTCTTCATTGCTCCTGCAGTGTGCGGCAGATAATTGGCATGAAGAAGGCACTGCTCGACAGTTGTGTTATGAGGACTGCATGGCACAGGCGAAATCTCTAACCAGGCCCTGTTACTTGGCGGGAGACGCTACTCCCTACCCATCTTTAGGTGATCACTGTTAACTAAAAACTGCAAAGATCGACACGACACGATCAACGGTCTTACTACAGACACTGCCCACCACATCTGAGCAAAGCTTTACCGTATTTTTTACAGTGATTTCAATTTCGCGACCGATCGGAACTTACTCTCTGGACACCCCTTGTAGTTGCATTCGTCACAAACTTTTTGACATCGTTGCTGATCCTATGTGGTAAATCGTTTGTGTACATCAAACAGATGTAGATATAGTTATGGTTCATTAGAAGCCAATATAGCTGCTCTAAACTGGAAGTTAAGTGAAGTACTTGTCGTAAGCAGATCTCAGTGAACAGGCAATTAATTCTGCGCTGTGTGTACTACGAAGGACGGAAATTAGTTCGCGAACTCTGCTGACCACAGGCTTTAGCCATATCGATGGACCGGAGCGAGCTTCCGCCGAACGGGTGCTAGAGTTTACCTGGAGTGCTGACACAGGTCCTTGCAGAACTTTGCAAGGTTTAATTAAGCAAAACCAAACGCGGAAGTGCAGAAATTCGTCGACAGCACACCTTAAGTCACTTTGTATACTAAAAGTCACAGTCACATATAGCGTGAAATTGCTGCTGTGGATTGCAAGTTGGAAGAAAGTATACCGTTTTATATCGCTCAAAACTTAAAATATGAAAACTTCAGTTCTAATCAGCGTTTTGACAGCAGAAAAATGTTGTTCCCTTTGGGACAAAAATTTTTGTAATTCATTAGTGAATATCGCTTTTCTTTAGTAGTAGCAAAGCCAGGAATGCTTCACAATTGTTAAGTATTTATGGGAATTGGATGTGCGTCCTAATCTCCTTCTTTCCCTCTCTTTATCAGTCTCCTCCTTCCTTTGTCCATCTCCTCGTCCTGTCATTATTTCTGTCCGTCACCTTCCTCTCGCTTCCTGTACATTCCTTATCCCGAGGCCTCTTTATACATTTCCTGCTCCATCATCTATCTGTCCATCTTCTTTTTCCCCTCCTTCTCTGTCCATCTCCTTCTCCTCCCTCTCTCTGACCTTTGTTATTGCAAACGCAAAGTTGATTGAGCGTTTAAGTCAAAATGAATGGTTCAATCGGTTGAAATAGTTTGTACATGGGGAATGAGAGAGAAGTCTTTACAGCTGCGAAGTCTGTGAAGACAAAAGCCTTAATGACAGTATTTCGCATGGTTTTCATCTACAAACAGGAAGGACTACAAAATTAGCAATAAAAACAAATTCCCTATTTTCTGCTAAAAAGGACAATGAAAAGGAAAACAAAACCACACATTTTATCAGCACTGCTTAGCATTATCTTCTTTGCAGCCGATTTAACAGAAAGTGTGTACCATATAACATGTTCTACACATTCAATAGCTTAGGCTGCGTATCGATCAGTCAGTCAGTTGGTTGAGAAGGGATTCATCCAACCGAATCTTGGATTGACTGTGTGTGTATAGAAACGCAACACTTTCAGCAGGTTCGTGAATTTATTGAAATTAAATAAATGTGAATTCTTTGTTTTGATAAAAATTTATTGCTGTGTTCATAGCGATGCTTGGTGATGAACAATATTTTCTGTCTTCCCGTCCGGAGGGAAAACGAACAATATTTTCTGTCTTCCTGTCCGCAGGGAAAACGAGTACCACGAGCGTTTTACTGACACTGGAGTACTCCACGTACAATCGCCCATTAGAAAAACGTAGCAATTGAAGTTTTATTCTACACAGTTCCAACGACTGGCCTTGCTTTTCATTAATTGTCAGTGCGAATTTAAGGCACACTGGAAAGTGGGCACGTTTAAAGTAAAGCAGTGGTCTTCTTTACATGAGAACGTCCTAGCTGTACATGTCAGGATGTGGCTGAGGTGGAAGTGGGGTCTATAAAAGAACAAGTGTTAATTTTTCAACTCCGGTCGGCGACCTGCCTCCCGTTTATTGAGAAAACATTTATTGATTGAACTAACCGGGGTACATTATGTGAGTTTAGCGGCCCTTAGGCGCAAACAGATTGAGCCAGGGCTCGAAACGTGCACGGAGACAACCGGCCAATGCGTCTGATCTCGTCGGTGGCCTGTCAGTAAAAGAGCAGCGATCCACACTCCTCGTTCGCGCAGCTCGCCGCGGTGGGTGCTCACGCGTGATCTCCTGGACCTTTCTGATTGGCTGCTGTAGGAGCTCTGCCTAGGCAAGCGACGCTTCCCTAAGCGTCACCCCGTCAGCAGAAAGGTTGTTTGTTCGTCGAGCACGTGAACAAGCCGTGGGATAGCGGCACATACTGGAAAAATCTTATGTGTCACCAACTCAGGGCCCGTTCGCGGCTTTGTGAAGATCCATTGCCATCCATAGCTAACGCATTTAAAAAAAAATCCCTTTTCTCTTATTGAAAATAAAGGACTCCCGTACTCAATCTGTCAGCACCTGTACATAGGCTATGAACTTTCCTATGATTGCCGTTGCTTCAGTCACGTTGCTCATCATCATCGCAGCTTATCTTGTTCCACTGCCTAGATTCCGTTGGTTCAGACTGAGTAACATAATTATCCCTGAGCCGATGTTGAGCTGTAAATTGTGCGGTGGTATTCCTGGCAAATCCAATGAATTCAGGAACACAATTGGGGCAGATCGGTAATGGAATCGATTGAATTAACTGAAAGCAACCGACCTGACTTTGCATATTTATATTCAGATCCATTACGTCCCGATTTTTCGTTGCCGGAATTGCTCGCTCGCTCAACGAAACATGGCTTTTTAATTTCTAGCAATACTTTGGACCATCTTTGTTAACAATTCTTCTTTCGATGTTATGAACCGACAAAAATTAGGTGGAAATGAAATGAAGCAAGTGGAAGGGTTAACCGAACTTTTTCGAGTGTCCCTTTCTACATCTACATCTGCATCTGTATGGTTCCTCTGTAATTCAGATGTAAGTCCTCGCAGAGTGTTCATCGAACCATTTTCATACTACTTCTCTACCATTCCACTCTCGAATGGTGCCTGGGAAAAGGGAACACCTACATCTTTCGTTCGAGCTCTGGTTTCTCTTGGAAATTGCTTGGAAAACACTTCCGACGATATAGAATGAGATTTTCACTCTACAGCGGATTGTGCGCTGATATGAAACTTCCTGGCAGATTAAAACTGTGTGCCGGACCGAGAACTCGAACTCGGGACATTTTCCTTTCCCGGGCAAGTGCTCTACCAACTGAACTACCAAAGCACGACTTACGCCCCGTCATCACGCGGAAGGCAAAGTTCCCGAGTTCGAGCCTCGGTCCGGCTCGCAGTTTTAATCTACCAGGAAGTTTCATATCAGCGCACACTCCACTGCAGAATGAAAATCTCATTCTGGAAACATCTCCCAGGCTGTGGCTAAGCCATGTCTCCACAATATCCTTGGAGGTTCGCAGGAGAGCTTCTCTACAGTTTGGAAGGTAGGAGACGAGATACTGGCAGAAGTAAAGCTGTGAGGAGGGGGCGCGAGTCGTGCTTGGGTAGCTCAGTTGGTAGAGCACTTGCCCGGGAAGGGCAAAGGTCCCGAGTTCGAGTCTCGGCTCGGCACACAGTTTTAATCTGCCAGGAAGTTTCACTTCCGATTTTGTGATTATCATTTGACAAACATTGTTGCACACATTTCACATGTAATTATTTAAATTAGAATTACCAATTACCATCACTGTATAGTTTTATGTAATGTGACATATTCCCTATTGCTTGTATTTCACATTACTTTTGTAATTTACATACAGGGCGCTTATTGCGACGTGGGGCCACCTCATGCTGTCTTCTTGTACTGCTGACCTACGATGTGTCACTTTATGATAGAAATCTGCCAAGGACAGTACTTCTACTTATGACATATATCGGTTAGATGAACGATATCTTATGACTTCGATATTTTAATTTCAGACATCTGTATAGTCTTGTAATTGATGTAACTATGTTATAATTGTTAGGTTTTCGTTTGTTAAAGCAGTTGTTGTTTATGCCCTGTCTCTTGTATTTGTTTTAGTACCGATGATGGCTGATATCAGAGGAAATAGATCTGCAATAAGATAAAAGAATTATGTTTCAGCGACTGCTTGCTACATTCTTTATAATTTTATATTTCACAGTCTCTACATAGAAAAGGAACCTTATGGAGCCCAACATTAAAAAATTCGACCTTGAGATTGTTCAGGTGTCTCCGCTACACAGGTGACTTCAAGAAATCGTTTACTTCATCAGCAGCTGTTGATCTTGGAATGACCGGCAGCGTTTGACGAAAATCTCCGGCCAGCAGCATCATCGTACCTCCAGTTACGCAAATCCCTCAACGTACGATCGCGAGCCCCCAGTGTTCCTGTGTGCGCTGTCGTACGCACATTCCTAACGATTATTGTGCAATTCTGTATACTTCAGCAACTGTTGAATTTTTTGCGATGTTGCACGTCAGTTCACCTATCGAGTGCAAATTCAGTGGTAGCCTGGGCGCAAAATATGCTTCAACTCAACTCAGAGAGTCGAACTCTACTGTCTCCATTGTTCCGGACTAATAGCGGATCGCTCTTGAAAATTTCTTATTAGAGCTGCCTCCGAACATTGTCTATGCTCTCCTCGATGATCGTGTAGTTGGCTTGCGTTGCGTGTACGCCGACTGATATTTTGACACCTCACTGGTGTCATATTTTCCAAAGTAGTAAACGAAGAACTGAACTCAACTGTATGTTCGAAACACACCAAATAACCACGAATTAACAGGAATCCAATCTTTTCAACACACGACATGTATGGCCACCGCAGATAATACACTGAAATATCGCTTTCAATTGTCTTATTCTTTACTAAATATCAATATTCAATGGGGAATTTGTTGTTCTTCAGAAAACCAGCGACAGCAGAGCTATCAAACTGGACGTCACATTTTTTGTTGTTATGAAAACGATTGACAGCAGAACTGTGAAACCAACTGTCTCATTTCTAACATTGGGATTTTCAGACAAAAATGCCATACAAGTTTCCGCCATTTTCGGTGGATTCTAAAAAAAAATTTCTTTCACATAAACTTCGTCCCGATAATTATGAACACGCGAAAACACACACACACACACAAATAGCCAAACTGGCCGAACCGTTCTCAGGTGATGATCTGTCATCGGTGCGGAAGCTGACTTCTATTTATACAGATTTCCGAACACAGAACTCACACACATCCTGCCGAAAATGACGACCACCACAAATTTTTTAATAAAGATATTCTTTGTAATACGAACTTGGTGTAGGACGCTTCCAGCTGTAGCGATTATGTTTAATCTTGTAATTGTGACTGTAATGTAATTTTAAGGCCGCTGCTACTGCCAAATATTGCAAATGTAGTGGTTATGCTGTAACTTATGTGAAATATCTCATGCTGCCACTGTACAACAAACTGGATGTGGAATGTTATGAACGCTCTAAATGCAATGATCAAAATGTGATGTGGAATCATACCCACAAACTGCAAACAAAGATTTAGTAGCTGAAACTTCTTCATACGAAATTTGTTACTAATTACTATTCTCATGGTGTGACATGATAAATTAATGCACCGAAAAGTACACTGTATAACTTAGTAACTTCGACCCAATATGTGAAACTTTATTACATTAAATTCAACACGTTAATTTCAAGTCTGTTCCCTGAGTTCGATACTTAATGACTTGAACATGAGAAGTGCATATTTGCTAAACACGTGACGGTGTAACTAGCCCTTCAACAATCAAGACTTCGAAAGGTCAATGGTCGTACCTGAGATGCAAATGCAATTACTTATTCTAGGTTGGAATGATACAGAAATAGACAGATGTTCACTGATTCCTAAACCCACCAAACAATTGTCCGCCATGATCCTAAAATTGGATAATTGCTCTGTAATAGTAACTCTAACAAGCCACTTAGCTGCATTTGGTCCTCAAAGCAAATCGCGCTGCTTGTGCAAAGCGCTACGAAGCAAATGGCCATTACATTAATCACTCTAATTGCAACGCGTGCATAAAGGCTGCTGAAACCCAGTGTGCGACTGTGAAGTACGTGTCAGAATGGCCATTCTACGTATGTTTTAAAACATCAATAGGAAATACAGAAGTTCGAAATCAAGTAACTGGAAACCTATTTCAGTTTCGTTCCTATATTTTTAAAAAAAAGAAAGAATTAACGTCTCAATGTAGATGCATGCCTCTCTGAAACATTGGACTTAATACTTAATTGGACACAATCACGGAAACAAAATGCTGTGTAATACACCGCAGGAATATCGTTAAGTACAGGAAAGAAAAATCCCTTGAGACACTCTATTAAAGTCTAATATAACACATGGCATTTCACAAGTTGGCTAGCAGGACACAGATTTAATAATAATGAATTTAGTCTCCACATGACGGTTCTACAAACAGTTAATGCCCCTTCTGCACGTTGCACAATAGTTAGTGACCGTCCGCAAATGAAACATCACTGGGAACGTTACATGATTCAACACAGACCGATATTGAGAATCATCGTCCTGAAAATCAGTGTCCATTTAATACAACTGTCATATAGTACAACAAGTTTGGTTCGCAAGAAGCAAGTGACGTTGCGCCGTTGTCTACGAGTAACATTAACTCTGGTTGCCAAAGAGAACTGCTCCACATATCTGCTGAAGCACAAAACTCCCTTGGGACATATCACAAAAGCTACAGCCACTTCACACCATACAAGCAGAGTTTTCAGTGCAGGAAGCTGAGCACGCATATTGAATGTTACCAAACTATCACCGTAGCATTCCAATACAGGATGGATGTTCTGATTAGCATATAATCCTCATAGGAGTTCATTTTTAGTACTTTCAGTACAGAAAAATGCCATTACTACAGGTGTAGAACGATGTGAGGTCTGTTGGGTGTGTAAGGCTGGTCCCGGTGGTGGTTCGAGTCCTCCCGCGGGCATGGGTGTGTGTGTGTGTAAGCTTAGGGACTGATGACCTTAGCAGTTAAGTCACATAAGATTGCACACACATTTGAACATTTTTTTTCTATTGGGTGTGTCAAACTTTTTTGGAACTTTTCTAGCGGTGATCGCAACAGCACATTTTCAGAGGACATGCACGTGCTGCTAATCGCCATATTTTGGATTCTGAGAAACTTAGAATCAGTGGCATGAGGGACATAGGAGGATCACACCCTTCACAAAAGGAAAAAAACTACAAAATTAACAGGGAAAAAATTGTCATAATCAAATTCAATAAGAAAAACAATAATTAGTATAAATAAAGGAAGAATAATAAATTAAAATCTCAAAAACATTAATAAATGCTTCTGTTTAGAAGAAAAAACGTAGACAACAGCAAAATACGCCAATAAAGAAGTAAAAATAGAGAATATAAACATTAGTTTTAAAAGTTCAAAAAAAGACTGGTCTTGTACCTTACACATAGCTGGTTGGAGAGCAATCACTCCAGAAGGTCTGGTGAAGAAATAGAACTACAGCGTAGGGAGAAGATTAGGAACGGAACCTTACAGTAGAATTTTCCACGAGATTATCTTCGGATTTGTTGACTAGTTCTCACGTTGTGGCTGATGACAAAAGCTGAAATCCGTGCAGAGGTAACAGGCAGGCAGCCACACGATCCGTCAGGAGCAGTATACTGGTAGCTGGGTTGTGATGTCGAGTCCTCGCCAGCGGTACACCGATAACACCGTACCACAGAAAAGAGAATTGCTTGTTGGAGAGCCTGAGTCAACTGGGACTCGAAATGACATGCTGTGCTGTTCCAGGGTGTGCCTCGTTGCTGTTTACGGCGATCCTATCGATGAAAAAGTATCCGCTGACGTTCTAGTGAAAGGTTACATGGAAGATGTACTCTCTCGAGTCACACGTCACCATCTCACGGTATGACTGTGTGCGTGTGTAGGGAGGGTGGGTGGGGGGTGTGGGGGGGGGGGAGGTGGAGGCAGTTGGTGAATATGACAACGGCTCTTAATTGGTAATTCCTGAATATGCGGATCACTGATCTGATACGTCTCCTCATTTGTCGCCCTTGTATCATATCTGTTACGCAACTGAAAGGCGTGTTCATATTAGCCTCGAGCCAGCATGTGATAGAGACATAGCAAAAAATTTAAGAGGACATTCATTGGCAGTTTAATTGCATGCTACTAGTATTCCATGTGTGTATTTGTCGTTTCCCTGGGGCTGCACATCACACTGATCAGTTCAGAATGGAAAAGAAGTTTCATTCATTAGTACTTGATATGTAATGAACAGCTACACGATATCGTTGTAAATATCTAGCTGGCGCTCCTCGTGTTACCTTTTTCCACACCAGTTCGCTATCCACAGGAAAATGCCCGAGTGATTTATGCATGTGTTTTAAGTGACTTCTAAATAAGTATAAGGTCTTACGTGCAACAAGAAGTAGAAAGGCCATTCACAAACTTCGTGTAATTATCGTAAACGTTTGTCAAGTAGTGGCTTCGTACATTTTATTAGTCCCGAGCATAACATCAGACCGTAAAACAGACGCATACCTCTGGCGCCAAAACATGGTATGCAAGTTTTTGTTACCTTTTCATAATGTGAGACCTGGGTTTGAAATGCGTAACTGACCCTATACCTCCTTGAAATCATGAACTGCATAAGGAGATTTATGAGTATCCTTCATAAAAGTATAAAGCGTAGCTGTCGTTGCAAAACAAGATCTTATTACTGAAATTGTTTTATAGAGCTTGTAAAAAGTGGTGGTGGTGGTGGTGGTTAGTGTTTAACGTCCCGTCGACAACGAGGTCATTAGAGACGGAGCGTAAGCTCGGGTTAGGGAAGGATTGGGAAGGAAATCGGCCGTGCCCTTTCAAAGGAACCATCCCAGAATTTGCCTGAAGCGAAGGTAAATCACGGAAATCACGGAAAACCTAAATCAGGATGGCCGGAGACGGGATTGAACCGTCGTCCTCCCGAATGCGAGTCCAGTGTGCTAACCACTGCGCCACCTCGCTCGGTAGCTTGTAAACAATAAATTAGAAAAAGTAAGTGCTGTATTTAGATGTGTTGCTCGTGAAAACCAATATTTATTTTCAAACAGTAGCAGTCAGTCTTTACCAATTTGAGATAACTCATTTGCTGTGAAAGAGACAGACAGTCTAAACTGATTACGACAGAGTAAAGAGAACTGTTGTCCATGGTGAGTGTTTTGATTTGAGGCATCAAAACTTGCCGAGAAAAAAAGCTACAGATCAGATTCGCATAACCGACGAGGGTCTACAAAATGTCTCTAACATTCTTGTACTAGAACGATTTTTCCGCTGTGCTGCTGTTGTCTGTGCAACTCAGTTTTATTTAAAGAGAAAGCCAATTTAGAACTGAATATTTTACAAAAGCGAACGGATCAATTTGTACAGTAACATTTACCTAAACACTCACTGAACAGAAGTAATGATGTGAATACAAACAAATAATATGTTAATGTGCAATATTTTACCAAGTGTATTACTCAACGGGAAGTTTCTTTTTATTGGTGTCAGTATTAATAAACAGCAGAACGTTACTGATTGTCGGCCTTGATATTTTATTCCATTTCTTATGAAACAGTATCATGCCATAGCTAAGCATTTTTCTTCTGTTAATTCATAGAACGAAAGGTAGTTCGCGGTTATCATCCGCCTGTTTTTTAAAACGTCTTCTTACGTTTGACTGATTGACTTTCCTTAACGATTCCTGCGGGTTTGCTATGGGACTTTCAGTAGTGCATGAAATGTAGTATTCTCACGAAAAACAAATTGATCCTACGTTTTAATTTGTGGTGAATCATGAGTAAATGTCTCTAATGATGCAGATCATAATAATAAAACTTTACCAGCGCGACTGCCATTCCGTGCCTAGAACATCGCATTTTCATAGAGTGTACCTTCAGGAGGTGAGCACAGAAAATAAAACAACGCATAGAAGAATTATAATTGCATATGAGGGCGATAGATCCAGTGTTAGCTGTTCTTGCAGTAATCACTCACATTAGTTACGGACGTCCGATTTCTATGATAATAATTTTCATAGTCACCTCAAGTTTTCTCGATATACTAGTGACCGAACAGGAAAAGAACCTGCACCGCGCTTGCCAACAGCAATCGGCAGACCAGACGGTCACCCATCGAAGTGCAAGCCCAGCCGGACGGCGCTTAACTTCGGTGATCTGAGGGGAACACGATGTTAACGTCTAGTGCACGTATAACGAAATGTATTTAAAATTTTTGCAGAGGCACAATAATTTACTCTGATGAATCCCATAGATGAACAATCATTTCATTAGACCTACATATGCGCACTAGAAGGCTTAGTTCGCAGCGTCTTTCAGAAAAGTGTTTCCTTACGAAATTCGGAATAGTAATTAAAATCCATGGAGACAAAATAAAAGGTCTGGGGTTTTCCGATGACATAATTCTGTCAGAGACAGTGAAGGACCTGGAACAACAGTTAAACGGAATGGACATTGTCTTCAAAGGAGGATAAAGACGAACAACATCAAAAGCAAAATGAGGGTAATGGAATGTAATGGAATTAAATCAGATGATAGCTGGCCGCTGTGGCCGAGCGGTTCTTGGCTCTTCAGTCCGCAACTGCACCGCTGCTACGATCGCAGGTTCCAATCCTGCCTCTGGGTTGGATGTGTGTGATTTCATTTGGTTAGTTAGGATTAAGTAGTTCTAAATCTAGGGGACTGATGGCGTCAGATGTTAAGTCCCATAGTGCTTAGATCCATTTGCACTATTCAGGTGATGCTGATTAGGAAATGAGAAACTTAAATTAGAAGATGAGTTTTGCTATTTGGGGAGCAAACTAACTGATGATGGTCGAAGTAGAGAGGATATAAAATGTAGAATGGCAATGGCAAGGAAAGCGTTTGTAAAGAAGTGAAATGTGTTAACGTCGAGTATAGGTTTCAGTGTCAGGAAGTCGTTTCTTAACGTATTTTATGAAGTGTAGCCATGTATGGAAGGGAAACATGGACGATAAATAGTTAGGACAAGAAGAGAATAGAAGCTTTCCAAATGTCTTGCTACAGAAGAAAGCTGCATATTAGATGGGTAGATCGCATAAATAATGACGAGGTACTGAACAAAATTGGGGAGAAGAGAAATTTGTGGCACAACTTGACTAGAAGAAGCGATCTGTTGGTAGGACATGTTCAGAGGCATCAAGGGATCACCAGTTTGATACTGGAGGGCAGCGTGGAGGGTAAAAATCGTAGAGGGAGGCCAGCAGATGAATGCACTAAGCAGATTCAGAAGGATGTAAGTTGCGGTAGTTACTTGGAAATGAAGTAGATTACACAGAATAGAGTAGCTTGGAAGGCTGCATCAAACCAATCTCTCGACTGAAGACCACAGCAGTAACATCCATTTGTATGTTCCACACTATAGTGGCACCTCTGTAGAGAATGGTGCGTGTTTGGTGATGCCGTAGATGGTGGGGAAGGACTGGAATCCCTATGGACAACTTAACGATATATTTTTATTGTACCTTCAATTCTACATGAACCAGGCTCGCCTGTCTTCGTGAGCTCGAGACGGTTTAACTGGCGTCGGCTTCTATGACGGCGCCCGGCGATACTGCGTCAGGACTCCGCCCCAGTGGCGAAGGCAACGCCACGGCTGCGGCATCGGCGCTTCCCAGAGAGCGACAGAGCAGGCGGTGGCTCCGTTGTTCTTAACTCCGCGGTGCCGTAGGCGGCTGCGGGCCTTTCTCGACCCCCACTTCTCGGACAGCCGGAGGCCGATGTCTGGCGTTATGACGCCGAGGACCTCCGTGGGGCCCAGCGTAGGCGGCGGCAGGCACGGAGAGAAGGCCGGGAGGGCCGTGACACCGAGTCCCGCGAAACATCCAGTGCGGCGGCAGGAGCAGCCTGTCCTCGCAGCAGAAACTGCTGCTTGCGCTGCCCAGTCGCTCGCGGTCCGGTGGTGCTCTGGCTGCGTGATGAGGCTGTTCAGCCTAGTCTAAGTCCCCGAATCGAATGACGTCCTGTCCTCAAATTCAGCCTCATTTATACTCCGCTTCTGCCCATTTGTTGCTCCTAAATCCTGGTATCTAGCCACGTCAGCCATAGCAAAGAGCCTCGATCGAGTGTGATGTCGACGACGCACTTACTACATGGTTCTTTGCTGCACGGGGCAGTTTACCACTGCGCTCAGCTAACCTTGTTTCGCATCTCACTCGACCATGTACACTACTGGCCTATAAAATTGCTGCACTACGAAGATGACGTGCTACAGACAGGAAGAAGATGCTGTGATATGCAAATGATTACCTTTTCAGAGCATTCACACAAGATTCGAGCTGGTGTCGACACCTACAATGTGCTGACATGAGGAAATTTTCCAACCGATTTCTCATACACAAACAGCAGTTCACCGACGTTGCCTGGTGAAAAGTTATTTAATGCCTCGTGTCAGCAGGAGAAAAGCGTACCATCACGTTTCCGACTTTGATAAAGGTCTAGCCTATAGCGATTGCGGCTTATCGTATCGCGGCATTGTTGTTCGCGTTGGTCGAGATCCAATGACTGACAGCAGAATATGGAATTAGTGGGTTCAGGAGGGTAATACGGAAGGTTGTGCTGGATCTCAACGGCCTCGTATTACTAGCAGTCGAGATGACAGCTATCTTATCCGCATGGCTGTAACCGATCGTGCAGCCACGTCTCGATTCCTGAGTCAAAAAAATGGGGATTTTTGCTAGACAACCATCTGCACGAACAGCTCGATGACATTTGCAGTAGCATGGACTATCAGCTCGGAGACCATGGCTGCTGTTACCCTTGACGCTGCATCACAGACAGCAGCGCCTGCGATGGTGTACTCAACGACGGACCTGGGTGCACGTATGACAAAAAGTTATTTTTTCGGATGAATCCACTTTCTGTTTAAAGCGTCGTGATGTTCGCATCCGTGTTTGTCGACATCTCGGGGAACGCACATTGGAAGCGTGTATTCGTCATCGCCATACTTGCATATCACTCGACGTGATGGTATGGGGTGTCACTGGTTACCCTTCTCGCTCACCTCTTGTTCGCATTGACGGCACTCTGAATAGTGGACATCACATTTCAGACGTCTTACGACCCGTGGCTCTACCCTTCATTAGATCCCTGCGAAACCTCACATTTCAGCAGGATATAGCACGACCGCATGTTGTAGGTCCTGTACGGGCTTTTCTCGATACAGAAATAGTTCTACTGCTGCCCTGGCCAGCACGATCTCCAGATCACTCACCAATTGAAAACGCCTGGTCAATGGTGGCCGAGCAACTGGCTCGTCACAATACGCCAGTCACTGCTCTTTAAGAACTGTGGTATCGTGTTCAAGCTGCACGGGCAGCTGTACCTGTACACGCCATCGAAGCTCTTTTTGACTCAATGCCCAGGCGTATCAAGGCCGTTATTACGGCCAGACGTGGTTGTTCTGGGTACTGATTTCTCTGGGTCTATGCACCCAAACTGCGTGAAAATGCAATCACATGTCGTCAATTCTAGTATATTTGTCCATTCAATACTCGTTTATCATCTGCATTTCTTCTTGATGTAGCAATTTTAATGACCAATAGTGTATTATTGTCCCCCACATATCGACATAGCGCTGCTTACGGCCAATACTCCGCGGCAGCCTTCTTGCTTCTCTCAGTCACTTATACTACCGATTTAACACTTTTACCTAAAATACTTGGTATTGACATTGCACATTTATTCTCGTAGATGACGTATATGCACTTACAAATAGGAGTTGCCACTGAGAACTAAAATTATTTCCCTCTCTGCCATCGCCATCTAGAAGAGAATGCGAGTAGTCAGTGCTTCCATAAAATTTCGGGCTTACAGCCGTATAAATTTCACTTCTTCTTCTAATATTTCGGCTGCATATCGTCCAGCCATCTTCAGAGTGAATCGACGTGATTGACGCTCCAGCAATTGCTCTGTCCTTTTAAGCCCGCGGAAGGCACTACCGCAAATGCGGCCATGGATGAATAAGTCGCCAGAGACGGTGATCGGCGGAAAAGAGGTATAACGTATGCATGAAATTAGATATTTGGCTGCTCGGTCGACACACACGGTGATCTCGATGTATCACTGGGAGTTGCACAGTCGCGACGTCTTTGTCCAAGCTGAAGTCGCTATCGCTGTTAATTTTACCCTTTGCCAAACTAATTTCAAATGACAGAGCAGGTTCTGGAGCGGTTCACTCTGAATATGGCTGGACGATATACAGCGGAGATATTAGAAGAAGAATTTATGCGGCTGCACGCCTGAAATGTAATGGAACACTCATTGCACCGCGAAAATATGAAGATTCACAATTAGTGCTTCGCTTAGAACTCTGTCCTTCATGCGTTAGTTTCTCTTATTGTCTTAAGGTAGACATTAGTTTCTCAATACCTTGTTATTGACGCTCGTCTTCTCAACGGTTCATTTCCTTTCCCCAGAATCCGTACAGCTTTTCCCTTGATAAGTTCCTATCCCATCAATTAAATAATTGCGAAATAACCACATTGCCAGGGCGTGCATCAGTTCTCAAATAACAAGCAGAATGACATGACAACCTATCCTTCGAATTGCAAATAGGTGATATTTTCTTGATCCTTCTGTTTGCCATACACATGACTTTTGTCTCAACTATGGTACATTGAAATCTCGTTAGAAATGCTTAGCTTGAACCTGTAAATTACGTAAATATTCGCGCTTGTTTCAGGGCTATTTTATGAATATTTTGAAGTGAGAGACTTGTGGGCTTCGGTGGTTCGCTAGAGAGCAATTGCATTTCTTTCGCTTTCATACCCTCTTCACCCCTGTATCTGCTCTACACTGAAAATATCTGCACTGCTGTGAAAATGTCTACAGTAGGTGCTGTGTGTCATGTTTGGGAACAGACTTTTTCCGCTCACTCGCAGTTATTGCTGTTGTCAGTACCATTGTCTACTGTATTCTTTACCCTCAGACTGTTCTATCTCCAGTTAGTTTTTCCGGCTGTGCTACTGGTACGTTAGCAGTGACACACAGTAACATGGTGTGGTACACCGCCCTAGTCCTGGCCGATGTGCACCAGATGTGTGCGTTCAGTGAATGTAAAGAGACAGCAGCCCCATGGCGCTGTGCTCAGCTGTTTCCTCAGCGACGGCAGCCAGTCCACAGCGCTTTTACATCAGCAGCTTTGTTCAAGTCCTCTTCGGTAAACTTATCGGTACTGAAGTCTGCTGCTGTTGATTTACAGCCAACACTGCGGGGAAAGTAACCTGGGATTGTATGGAGCAGTAGTGAATTCACGCTTGAGGGCGAAGTGTGACGTGGGCACGACTGCAGTGAACAGCAGGTACCGTGAGTTAATGGAACGAGTCTGTCTCCTGACGCACAGTCCGTACAATTGAAATTCGCACAGTAGTGAAAATATTTTCAGTGTAGTACACTTACAGATATAAAGAGTGTAACAAAGCAAACGCAGTGAAATTGTTCTGTAAGAACCATGGCAGACCATAGGAACCTTATACAGATCTGAATTATGAACAAAATCTTGTGGGTGGAATTCGGGTCCACGCTGCATACAAGATGACATTTGATGTTGTTCGCGTTTATGAAACACTGTGTATACTGCGATCTAAATTGCAATGGCAAGTACAAAGCTAACGTAAATCTGATACTAGTGGAAAAATGCAATGATACTTCTATGGCGGAATGAGAAGTGCAAGATACCTCGTGTGGGAGGGAGAAATGTGAATTTTATTTAAATTCTATTAATGAAATCCAAGGAGTGCTGTTCAACATGTAAGTCGTTTATTCGGTGAAACTGCATTAAACTGCATATGCAATAATTATTGAAATTTTATTAAATTCTTTTAACAATCACTCACAAATTATTCTAATAATGATAAACAAAAATAAAAAAAATTGGGTCGCCTGATACTGTAGAAAGTATACAAAAAAATTGAATTGACACCGAGAGGTCACAACAAGTGAATTATATAAGGTGCCTGCCCTGGTATTTCTCTTTTAACATGAGCATTTTATGACTTCATTATAATTTAACATATAAATAAATTACACAAGACGGGTTGACCTGTTGTAATAAATGAGGAATGAATACAAAAAGCCAGCTGAACATATGACTCTCTTAACGGGCAAACGGAGAATATTGTGCCTTGCGTTTTTATGTCTAACACACTGCAAAGAAATTGAAGAAAGCGAAAGAAGAATGTGCAGCTAGGACAGCGGGAGTTTTCTGTATTACCATGTTCATAGCGTGGTCGACGTGTCGGTGGAGTCGGCTGATTGCGTGCGGCTGCATCAAGACTCTGCCGGCGACATAGTTGATAGCGTCTAACGTGCCCTATGCTGAAAATAGTGACTGAAACCTGCTGCTGGAAGTTATCATTAATGGACGACGGTATGCGTCCATCTGCAAGTGCAAACCCATGTGAAACTGCATTAAACAAAGCTCAAAACTGTTCTTACACTACCACCGTCATCAGACATGTAGCAAATTAAAGTGTGATATTGAGTTAAGCTATTGATAACGCGCACAGTGAGTGAAGCTCGCCTACTTCGATCTAACTAACTTTGCTCTCTACGCTGTTTACGATGAATTGAAGGTGTAGTATCTCACTACAAGCTATACGAGAATCTTTGCGACTTATCGGAAGCAGTCAAGAGTGAACTCCTGCCTCCTCAGAAGCAATATTTGGAAATGCCCAATACTAGTGCGCTCCTGGCACCTGGAGAGAGAGAGCCGCTCCCCTCCAGGTCTTGTCTCTGTCCTTTCGCAAATTACGTAACTCGTACTATTTTTCAAAGCGAACATCATTGCTAATGAAGACGTCCGTTTCAAAATTTCCTCCCTCCTTGCCGTCGCATTCCGCGAGGAAAAGAGAGCGATATTCTGTGTGAGACAGAGTATGCAAATAAACCAAGGCTTCTCCCTTTGAGTTGCCAGGTGTTCTGCTCTCGGGAAACGGCAAAAATTCCCCGTGCCACTTGAGATTCTGGGACACCCAAATGGTCCTATTGCTATTCAACTCACCACTCTGTCTGCGTTACCTAGAATCGTGACAAAGCAGTTGTTTGTTCTAAGTTCGTAGTTCCCGCTGCCTCGGGCACACGGCGAATCTCAGAGGCTTCCCTTGGCAGCGTGTTGATGTATGCAGCGTCTTCGCCCGTCGCTAATCCTCTGGGGGCCTGCCCTCTGTGAAGTGTGCCGACATAGGGGCGCGACCGCCGCTCGCCCGTGGGCGCACTCTGTCCACGTGGTCGCCGGGTTTCCGAGCGAGGAACACATAAGAAGAATTCGTTTCATGCACAAAGTGTACTACGTTTGCAAAGACAAGAATCATAGCCCTTTACCGATGCTTAATAACACAATAATTCACCTCCATCACACTTCATATGTTGCAATAAACTAATGACTGACTTTAAAAGCAATTATCTGCTTAATTTATAAACATGAAAAGCCTTCACGATTTCCAGAAGACAAAATGACATGTGATCATAGATAAGGACAGAAAAAACAAATGAGAAACAAGAATAATCTCATGGAAATGCGGTCAGACGTCGAATTGCTGTAAAAAACCGATGAATTTCGGAATGGATAGCTGCAAAATTATGGCGAATTAAGAGAGATATCATGTGGGCTACGTAATGGTTATCCAAACTCTTAGAAGTCTGATATTAAGACACTAGTATAGGCAAAAGTGGATGCAGATTCGGTACATAACGAAGAACGTACTGACAAACTGCAGAACTAACAACAAATAAAGAAAAAATGAAACAAAATTTGTCAGGTGTGCGTTGGATCGCATTACACGGCTTAACGACCAATAAACCACAGTGTAAAATTAGTTATAGGTAAGTATAAAAAATACATTGTAGGAAACGACACATATTAGAGAGATAATGATAATTATATAAAAATAAAATAAAATTCTAAATACCATGTCATTGTTGCTAAGGTAATCGACATTATCGGCGTGCGCAGAAAGTTTAAGCACCCACACAATAAGAGTCGGAATGGCCGACAGACGTCTGTTAGGCATTTAATCAGCGAAGTCACAAAGAATGGCATCGTTATAATATACTCAAGAGACCGCCGTAAGGTGGTGTTCAAAATGGAGCCACGCTTCGAGATGTGTTCAGGCAACTCAGTTCATTGCTCGATGACAGCAAAAATACAGAAAAATGGAC
Organism: Schistocerca gregaria; assembly: GCF_023897955.1. NCBI lineage: Eukaryota > Metazoa > Arthropoda > Insecta > Orthoptera > Acrididae > Schistocerca > Schistocerca gregaria. The sequence goes on along the minus strand of NC_064924.1, from coordinate 115,483,679 downwards.
TTGAATTACTGTTTCTTGTGTTTGATCTTCATGTCTTCTGCCGAGGAATGGTTAAGCATTTTTTAGACGTTCCAATATTAGCAACCGAGGCTGAACCTTTGACGATGCCAGCTACTCGTAAAGGAAAGGAAGGAAGTGTAGGCTGTACCGCCTCGTCGGTACCCATCCACTCGTGGAGGCCAAACATTAGAAATATCAATCGACATATATCCACCGAAGATTCTGACACAATAGCCAACAGGAAATAGCTCAATAAATAGTTGTGATAGCTGTATCGGCACTGTATACTGGCCTGAGACTGGGTTACTACAATTTGTTTTTACTCGGTTAGGAAATTTCACTGACCCTACACAACGTAGTACTCTTTCAGTGGGACGGTATTCCAAGAAGGACTGACACGTGGTACTTCAAACCGTCCGCCCCGATAGGTCAGTCGGCTCGCCGCCGTGCTAGCGTGCGGAGCTGCTCCGCTCTCGGCGGTGTTTACTTCCGCGTCGCGGTGTTTGTGTCAATCGAGTCCAGTACTAACGTACACCATGGCGCACTCGTATCGCCGTGCAACGATCAAAGTAACGTTTCAGGCCGATCATCCACGACCCAGAGCTTTCGAAGTCGAACAGTTCATATGTGAGGATCTACGTTGGAACCCCCAGGATGTAATCGGCATACATTTGTCCATCACTGGAAGTGTTGTCTACATCAGGATGTCGACGCAGGAAATTTGCAATGACATAATTGACTGTCATGCCACCGGACTGAAATTTAAACACTCTGATGGACATATTGGTGCTGTGACAATCGCCCATGCTGTATTCGGTCTCCGGACATTGCGGGTGTTTGAACTCCCGTTCGAGGTGCCTCAGGATGTGGTCATTGCCGCTTTCCAACCATAAGGCACCGTCTTGGGTCACGTCGCGGAGAAGTGGCAGACATTTACGACCTACCCCGTATTAAATGGCGTCCGGCAAATAAAAATTGAGCTGACGAAACATGTCCCATCGTACCTGCTGGTTGGCGGTGTGAGGGCCATCGTCATGTACGATGAACAGCCACGAACGTGCGCAGGATGTCGCCAGGAGGGACATGTACGTTCCGAATGTTAACACCGCCGTTTAATACAGACGCCCTTACGTGAAGAAACCCAGGCTCCGACGGTCACGTCCTTACCCATCACCTACGCCAAGGTTGCACAGGACCCCGTCGTACCAATCTCGATTGCGCCAGCAGCATCGTCAACGCCACCCGCCGCAGCACAACGCGCCGACGACACCAGCACGGCGTCGCCTCCAGTGCTCGCTTCGGGACCGTCCGGGTTACAGACCGAAACCGATGTTCCTGTTGGAACCATGGACGTCGACCTCGGTATCGTACCGACGTCTGCCTTTGTCCAGACGGGTTCGGCTTCAGACGACGGGCGACCACATTCTGATTCAGAAGGCCACATCAGAAAACAGCGGTCGCCTCGCAAACACAGGAAACGACGTCGAACGCCTTCCGATGACGCCCTTTCTCAGACGGCCCCGCGAGATGTCGACCCGATGTCTGACGGTGATCTCCCACATTGTGGCCAGTCACGCGATGTGGCAGCAACAGGCGCCCCTCCTGTGACGCCTCCTGTCCCAGCCTGGGATTTGTCCTCGCCGTTGTCAACGAATGATGACGGCGGTCCCCCTGCCACTCATGTTGTGGAATCCACAACACTCGTCCCGGCAGTACGTGACCGTCACATGTCCACGTCGTCAGCTTCCTGGGCCGATGACGTTGAAGAAGAAGTGGAACAGACTGCCAGCGTGTCTGCACAGGAGTCCACCTCGGCGACTGCGGCTGGCCCCCAGCCAGTAATTATCACCTCTGCGGGACCACCGGTGGGTCTCCACCTGCCGGCTATTTCTACCGGACGTTCTGCAAATACTGAGGATGACCGTACACAGCAATATCCTATCGCCACGATGAATCTTGCCACCATTCGTGCCCCCCATAAACTGGCCATGTTCAGAGACACTATTTACTCTGCGGATGTGGATATAGCACTCTTACAGGTGGTGTTTGTGGCTGACTTCCTAGTTCCCACCGGATACAACGCCCATGTTTCCCTCGCATCCGACCCCGGTAGTGGCGTCGCCATCCTGCTACGCGACGGACTCCCCGCAGAGGACGTCACCTACCTCCCCACTGCGCGAGGTATGGCCCTCACACTGTTCGGCGTGCGTATTATAAGTATCTACGCTCCGTCCGGCACTGGCCGCCGTCATGACCGACAAAATTTTTTTGCCGAAAGCGTCACACCCCTCTTCACCGGTCCGCAGGACGATTTGGTACTCGGTGGGCATTTTAACTCGACACAAGAGCCCGCGGACCAACTCCCGCGACATTCCCCTTGTGCATCTCTCTCAGTGGTCATCGACCGTCTACGACTTGTTGACACATGGAAGAAGCTCCACGGAATTCAACCGGGCTATACTTTCTACACCTCTCACTCGTCAAGCCGCATAGATCGCATCTACGTTACCCGCTCCCTTGCTAATGGCACACGTCATGCGGAAGTCCGGCCCTTGGCCTTTTCAGACGATGATGCGTACCTCTGTGACGTCACCCTCGCCCGACAGCAAGTGTGGCATAGTCGTGGTCTGTGGAAACTCAATGTCGCTCACCTGACCTCGTCAGACTGTCGCCGTATGGTCGAAGCAGCGTGGGCACGCTGCCACCATCGTCGAGAAACGTATGACTCCACCTTATCATGGTGGCTCTTCTGTGCAAAGCCGACACTCAGGAAGACTCTGATGAGTTATGGAAAGGAATTAAAGGCGTGGCGAACTAATACCCTGCACTTCTACTACACCATTCTACGTGACTACGTTACTGTACGACGATGCCTTTCTCGCCAACCCGGCAGTCGATGGTCCATCGCACGAAGGCGCAGATCTCCTTGTTCATGCGGCGTAACTTGGAAGGCACTGTAGTCCATTCTCGAGCTTCTAATCGTATCCCTCAAGAACGTCCGTCGATGCACCACCTCCTTCAGGAAAGACAACGACGACAACGAGCTCTGATCCAAGTCCTCACTGACGTGGAAGGGCGCCGGCACGACACCCAACAAAGCATCGGTCGTGCTCTCCATGCTCATTTTGCCAGGCTATACGCAGCCGTACCGCATTCTGCAGCACTGATCACAGAGGTCGCTCAGCTTACTACGAACGGTCTTCCGGAGGATGCAGTACATGACCTCCAAGACGACGTAACCACAAATGAAGTGGTAGATGCTATGAAGGTGGGTTCCGATAACAGATCTCCTGGACCTGACTGTATACCTATCGAATTTTATAAAAGTTTTCACTATCTGTTGGCTTCCACGTGGACGGCAATCGCACAAGAGCTGATGTCACCGATGACAGTGGTCCCGAGCGCCTTTGTAGAAGCCATTATTATCCCCTTACATGAACCGCGTGGGTTATCGAGGGTCCAGGACTACATCAACATCAACATGACTACTCTGCAATTCACATTTAAGTGCTTGGCAGAGGGTTCAACGAACCACAATCATACTATGTCTCTACTATTCCACTCCCGAACAGCGAGCGGGAAAAACGAACACCTAAACCTTTATGTTCGAGCTCTGATGTCTCTTATTTTATTTTGATGATCATTCCTACCTACGTAGCTTGGGCTCAACAAAATATTTTCGCATTAGGAAGAGAAGGCTGGTGACTGAAATTTCGTAAAAAGGTCTCGTCCGACGAGAAACGTCTATGCTGTAATGACTTCCATCCCAACTCGTGTATCATATCTGCCACACTCTCTGCCCTATAACGTGATAATACGAAACGACCAATTACTTTGCTCAACAGCGACATGAAAATATTCACAAGGCTACTGGCATCGCGACTCAAGAAGGTCGCACGTTACGTCACATCCTGCGTCCAGACTTCCCTAGGAGGCGACAACAACATCCGTACTGCTCTTTGCCGTTACAGAGACATGATAGCATTAGCGCATTATCAGCGTCTCCCTGGCGCCTTGGCTTCACTGGACTTTAGCCAGGCTTTCGACCGTGTTGACCATTTCTATTTACGGACAGTTCTTCAGCATATGGGTTTTCCTGGCGGTATTGTCACAGTGGTTATGCGCCTGTTGATTAGTGCAACCTCTAAAACCATGTACAATGGTCACCTTACACCGTCCGTGGTCATCGCACGATCTGTACGACAAGGTTGCCCTCTTTCCACGATTTTGTATGCTTTCGCCTTGGAACCCCTGCTCCAGGGCATGCGCCAACTTTTGGAAGGTACGGCCACCGTTTTTGTTGGACAGCCTACGCAGACGACGTAGTACTATATCTGCGCAGTGAAGATGAAGTACGAGCAGCACTGACATGGGTGACGACTTACGGCGAAGCGTCGGGGAGCTGCCTCAACGTGTCAAAATCCAAGGTCCTACTCATTGTTGAGGGCTTGTCGGAGAGATGCGTTGCCCCCCTTAGTGTCGCCGCCACATACGTTGTCTTGGATTTGATTTCACAGCAGACCTGCGCCGCTCAGCGACTATGAATGGTAGACGCTTGCTACAGACAATTAGAGTTAATCTCGCAGATCACAGGCTACGAGCCCTCGACGTTATCCAACGCGCGCAATACGTGAACATGTATCATGCTTCCCGTATACCACATGTGGGTCAAGTGCTGCCAGTCCCAAATCTCCTGGCGAGACGACTGTTGATGGCTCTCGGCTCCTTCGTCAGCTCGGGGATGTTATTCAAGGTGCAGTATGAATACCTTGCACTGCCACGAGATCGTGGCGGGGTGGGACTCATCCACGTGCCGACTCGTGTCAAGGCACTATACGTCAGCTCCCAACTAAAACTTTGGCACCGTTGCCCGCAGAGCCTTTCTAGCCTCCTGCTTCACAACTTTGCACCGGCCTCCTTGTCCGCTCCAGTACTGGTATCGACCATTCCATCCCTTTTTTATTACATCCAACGATTTTTCCTGGAGTTCAGTTATATCTACCGGTCCTTACCACTTCGATGTTTGTACCTCACGAAAACAGTCTCCGAATTCTTACAACAGTGCCGCCCGTCCAACCCCATGGAACGTAAATATCCACAGTACGTGTGGCGACACATATGGAAGGCGATCCATGCGCTTTTTCTTGAATCAGACGTGCAATCAGCGTGGTACATCACTGTGAATGGCAAACAAGTTAACCGAGATCGTCTGCACCGAATCCATCTCGCCGATTCATCCCTCTGCACCCACTGTGGAATGGATGACACAGATGTCCACCGGTTCCACTGTGGCACAGCGTTCGACGTCTGGAGACTTGTGCGGCGAATTTTGGCGTTTCTTACTCGACAGACACCGACTCAGATCGACGTCCACATGCTTTTGTACCCCGATAAGACTTTCTACCCCTCGGCCAAAACTCACTCTGCGAATTGGATCTGTGGCCACACGATCCGCTATCTCTTTACTTCTGGCGACAATTCTACGCTAGGATATTGGACTTACCTCAACGAACGACACTGCGTCCTGATACGCAACCCACGCTATAAACAATATTTTTCCAATTTCTTACGCAGTATTTTCGATGACCCACCTAGAAGCTGGAACCTCCAAGCCCTGAGAAGCCGAAAACTGTATAAACCGAGCCGAAATGAATAGATCTGCTACCCAGAACCCACGCCTACGCCATGAGAAGACACGTTTGGACGAGATGGCACGCTATAGGCGGAGGCACTTCAGGAGCTCCTGAAAGAACTGGACTTTAACTACAAGTCGCACGAAGACTTTACCTATTTACAAAAAAAAAAAAAAAAACTCTTCCTTATTTATTCCTCATAATTTGTTCTTCAAAAAATTTGAGTTTGGCTTTGATAAAAAAATTGTATAAAAGATTGCTTCTTCGCCAACAAGACGAAAGAGACTCATTTTTGTTTACTTTAAGGAGAAACCGGTATACTTGAAGTCTTTGTTTTCTTTTGCAAAAAAAAAATCCTTGTTTATTCCTCATTAATTGTTCTTTAATGAAAAAGAAATTTGAGTTTGGCTTAAAAAAAAAAAAGATAGCTGAGTGGGCAGCGTGACGGATAGCCGTACTAAAGAAGCGGATTCCATTCCCAGATGAATCGGGGATTTTCTCCGCTGAGGGAGTGGGTGATGTGTCTTCATCATCATTTCATCTCCATCCGGCGCGCAATTCGCTCAATGAGGCGTCGAATTTAATAAGAGCTGCACCAAGGCGGCCGGACCTGCCCCGTAGGGAGCCTCCTGGCCAATGACGCCAACGCTCATTTTCATTTTTACTTCAGAACGAAATATTTCAGAACCCAGTCTAAACTGATTGTGACACCACACTTTCTAGGTGGTAGCCTTTAAATCGGCCGCGGTCCGTTAGTATACATCGGACCCGCGTGTCGCCACTATCAGTGATTGCGGACCGAGCGCCGCCACACACTAACACTCCGCCCAGTTCTACAACCGACTTTGCTAGCGATGGTTCACTGCCTACATACGCTCTCATTTATAGAGATGACAGTTTAGCATAGCCTTCAGCTACGTCATTTGCTACGACCTAGTAAGGCGCCACATTCAGTTACTATAATTCTGAACAGATAATATTATAAATCATGTACCGTCAAGAGCGATGTTCATCACTAATGGATTACAGTTAAGTATCGAACTAATTATGTCCGCTTTCTGAATGCTAATTCCTTGTCATGTTCCAGACCTCACGTCAGTATAGTTCTTCCCTCTTCACGCCAGCCTGCGTGAGCTAAAACGCGTGCATTTCGGCCTCCATTCGTAACACTGTGTTGGCTCTTCTGCCAACACTACAGATTGTTCATTATTTTTACTAAACGAATGTGCGGCCGCATTGCATTAGTTTCCCTGTGGATGGTAAGTTTCATGCTTTAGACAAAGTATTGATGTTGATGAGAATGCCTTCATCGCTTCAAGATCGTTACACACACTTACAGAAACAAATACACTATGTGATCAAAACTATCCGCACACCCCCAAAAATATACGTTTTTCATATTAGGTGCATTGTGCTGTCACCTGCTGCCAGGTACTCCATGTCAGCGACCTCAATAGTCATTAGACATCGTGAGAGGCCAGAAAGAGGGGCTCCGCGAAACACACGGACTTCGCACGTGGACAGGTGATTGTCACTTCTGTCATACGTCTGTACGAAAGATTTCCACACTTCTAAACATCCTTAGGTCCTTTGATTTTGATTTGACAGTGAAGTGGAAACGTAAAAGGACACATACAGCACAACAGCGTATAGGCCGAACTTGTCGGTTGACTGACAGTGACCACCGAAATTGTGTGAACTCCTAATGGACCAAACTGCTGAGGTCATCGGTCCCTAGAGTTAAACACTACATAAATTAACTTAAGCTAAGAACAATACACACACCGATGCCCGAGGGAGGACTCGAACCTCCGGCAGGAATGGCAGCGCAATACCTGACATGGCTCCTCGAACCACGCGGCCACTCGGCGCGGCAAATCACAGACAGTTGAAGAGGGTCGTGATGTGTAATAGGCAGTCATCTATCCAGACCATCACACAGGAATTACAAACTGCATCAGGATCCACTGCAAGCACTAAGTTAAGTGTGAGGTGAGAAAACTTGGATTTCATGGTCGAGCGGCTGCTCATAACCCACACTTCACGCCGGTAAATGACAAACGACGCCTCGCGTAAACATTGGACGATTGAACAGTCAAAAGATGTTGGGTGGAGTGACGAATCACGGCACACAATGTAGCAATCCGATGGCAGGGTGTGGGTATGGCGAATGCCCCGTAAACGTAACCTGCCAGCGTGTGTATTGCCAACAGTGAAATTCGGAGGCAGTATTGTTATGGTGTGATCGTATTTTTCATGGAGGGGGCTTGCACACCCTTGTTGTTTCGCGTGGCACTATCATAGCAAATGCCTAAATTGAAGTTTTAAGCACCTTCTTTCTTCCCACTGTTGAAGAGCAATTCGAGGATGGCGATTCTATCTTCGAACAAGCCTGTGGTGGTGTGGTTACATCCCTGTAATGGACTAGCCTGCAGAGTGACCTGACCGGAATCCTATAGAACACCTTTGGTAAGTTTTGGAACGCCGGCATCGTACCAGGTCTCACCGAACGACATGGATACCTTTTCTCAGTGCAGCACACCATGTAATCGACTACCATTCCCCCAAGAAACCTTCCAGCACCTGATTGAACTCATGCCTGCGACAGTGGAAGCTGTTATCAAGGCTGAGCGTGGGCCAACAGCATACTGAGTTCCAGCATTAACGATAGAGCGCGCCACGAACTTGAATTGAAATAAATTATCTTTTAGATTTGAATTTTGGAACAACCGACAATACAATTAACGATTACCAGAGTTATTATATTTAAAGTAAATGCAATTGTGCCCGGCATTCAGAATTAATAAGTACGAGGTGCATTCAAGTTCTAAGGTCTTAGATTTTTTTCTCCGGACTGGAAAGAGATAGAAACATGAGCATTGTTTTAAAATGAGGCCGCGTTTATTGTCAATACGTCCCAGAGATGGCAGCACCGTACGGCAGATGGAATTTTACCGCCAGCGGCTAGAATGAGAACTGTTTTAAATACTTAAAATGGCGACGTTTTCCTTACTTGAACTGCGTGCAATCATTCGTTTTCTGAATTTGCGTGGTGTGAAACCAACAGAAATTCTTCGACAGTTGAAGGAGACATGTGGTGATGGAGTTATGGATGTGTCGAAAGTGCGTTCATGGGTGCGTTTAATGAAGGCAGAACATCATGTGACGACAAACCGAAACACCCTCTGGCCCGCACAAGCCGGTCTGACGACATGATCGAGAAAGTGACTGTTCAACAGATCACCTCAAGAGTTGGCATTTCTGTGGGTTCTGTGCACACAGTCCTGCATGACGACCTGAAAATGCGAAAAGTGTCATCCAGGTGGGTGCCACGAATGCTGACGGACGACCAGATTCACCGCCACCAAAAAAATTTCGGGTAACCGCCAGTGCTGAAAAAATTATGGTGTCCATGTTCTGGGACGTCGAGGGCGTAATCCTTACCCATTGCGTTCCAAAGGGCATTACGGTAACGGGTGCATCGTACGAAAATGTTTTGAAGAACAAATTCCTTCCTGCACTGCAACAAAAACGTCCGGGAAAGACTGCGCCTGTGCTGATTCACCAAGACAACGCACCCGCACATCGAGCTCACGTTACGCAGCAGTTTCTTCGTGATAACAACATTGAAGTGATTCCTCATGCTCCCTACTGACCTGACCTGGCTCCTAATGACTTTTGGCTTTTTCCAACAATGAAAGACACTCTCCGTGGCCGCACATTCACCAGCCGTGCTGCTATTGCCTCAGCGATATTCCAGTGTTAAAGCAGACTCCTAAAGAAGCCTTCGCCGCTGCCATGGAATCATGGCGTCAGCGTAGTGAAAAATGTGTACGTCTGCAGGGAGATTACGTCGAGAAGTAACGCCAGTTTCAGCGATTTCGGGTGAATAGTTAATTAGAATAACATTTGGAGGCCTTAGAACTTGAATGCACCTCGTAAAGGGCATATTGTAGCCAAGCTACAGGAGTGTAAGTAGGTACTTGTACACGAACCAGAGACATAAATGTGACCTCCGCCGACGTTCGACGTTAACATGCAATAACTGCTCTCAGACGGCAGGCTGCAGCACTAGCAGTGGAGAGTATATAAGGCGTGTTGAGCGGACCCGTAAAACAACGCAGTCGTGGCCGTCATACGGAAACGGTGCGTTCTATCCAAGGAGCAAAGGGGGCTGATCATTGGCTTCCGGCGCAAGAGTGAAGGTATTGCCGAAACGGGAAAGTTTCCAAACTGTTCGTGAGCTGCCTTGGTTAAAGTATATCGTGCGTGCAAAATGGCTCTGTCCCAAATCGGCGTCGAGACAATTGTGGTATACCACAGGCCGTAGATAACAAGGGTGAACAAAGGCTGTGGAGTGTACGGGCGAAGAGATATCCCACTGTTGAGCAAGTGAAACTTCGTGGCAGGTTAAAACCGAGACTCGAATTCGGGACCTTTGACTTTCGCGGGAAAGTGCTCTACCAATTGAGCTATCCAGGCACGACTACGCCCTGTGCTCACAGCTTTACTTCCACCAGTACCTCGTCTCCTTCACAGAACCTCTCCTGCGAAGCTTGCTGGAGAGCACTCCTGGAAGAAAGGTTATTGCGGCGACATGACTTAGCCACAGCCTGGAGGATGATCCGAGAATGAGATTTTCACTCTGCACCTGTGGCTAACCCATGTCTCAGCAATATCCTTTCTTCAGAGTGCTAGTCCTGCAAGGTTCGCAGGAGAGCTTTTGATAAGTATGGAAAGTAGGAGACGAGGTACTGGCGGAAGTAAAGCTATGAGGACGGGCGTGAGTCGTCTTTGGATAGCTCAGTTGGTAGAGCATTTGCCCGCAAAAGGCACAGTTCCCGAGTTCGAGTTTCGGTCTGTCACACAGTTTTAATCTGCCCGGAAGTTTCATACCCGCGCACACTCCACTGCAGAGTGAAAATTCTCATTCTGAAAACATTGCTCAGGCTCTGGCTAAGCCGTTTCCGCAATATCCTTTCTTCCAGGAGTAATAATCCCGCAATGTTCGCAGGAGAGCTTCTGTGAAATTTGGAAAGTAGGATACGAGGTACTGGCGGAAGTAAAGCTTGTCCACGAAAGTCGAAGGTCACGAGTTTGAGTCTCGGTAGGGCACACAGTTTTAATCTGCCAGGAAGTTTCATATCAGCGCACACTCCGCTGCAGAGTGAAAATTTGATTTTATTGACGAAGTGACCGCCCAGATGATCAAGGGGACTACCAGCAGTATCTCCTCAACGATCTTTCACTGAACGCTGCTGTGTATGAGCCTGTGCAGCAAGCATCCGGTTCCTGCACCCATGCTGACTGCTGTTCATGAGTGACGAAGAGTGGAATTTTCCCGACAGTACCGCAACTGATTGGCTACAGGCAGCCTTTTCAGATGAATCATGTTTTATGCTCCATCGAACAAATGGTCGTTGGAGGAGTGGGCATTATGGTCTCACGATTTTCATGGCAATTCCTGGGTGATCTCGGCATTGTGGAAGGCACAGTTAATAAGCACAAGTATTCGTCCACCCTTTAGGACCATGTCCACCCTTACATACAGTTTTTCTTTTTTTTCTCGGGACGATGTCATAAGTCATACAGATCGCAGTGTACGTGCGTGGTTCAAAATGTACGTGGATGAGTTTACTGCACTCCTCTGGCCACCAAAATCCACGGATTTAAAACAAATTCAGAATCCACAGGATCACCTCGATCGGGCTGTTGGCGCTATGGGTCGTCAACGTGAAACCTACGGCAGCTAGCTGCCTCGGGACTGTAGTCACCATGGATTCCACATCCCCGTCGTTGTCTACCAAAACATTACTTTCTCTAGTTCTGCTTGTACTTATAAACATGATATTTATTTAAATATGTGTCTTGAAAAGACTGGATAAACATCTTTTCCTAACCCCTAACACTGTGAATAAAAATCATGCGCTTACCCTTGTGTCTTTTTGAACAGTTTTGCATCTTCCAGCCACCAATCGAAATTCAATTGCTGTTTCCTAATGTTCTCTTTCCTCCCACTAGGAGATACATAAACTCATAATCAAAATGTCTTTCTGAAAACATTCCTGCATTACCATGAGTTTCGCGTAATTTATCACATATCTGTTAGTTACGTGTCCTTTGCCAAAGCCCCTTTGTCGGGTTTCCGACAAGATTTTCCATTACGCAGATAAAGACTTTGCTATAATCCAGCAACACATAGACATGTGTTGGGTTCATGTCCATATTCAGAACACTGAATAGACCTTAAGTGGGGTCCTTGCGTCTGGTGTATTACCTCGTTGTTCGTCAGGCTTTGATTGCCAAAATCCTCGTATTTATCCATCCAGTCACGAACATCTTCTATGATAGTAGTTAAGAATTTGAATTCGTTTTAATTTGACTTCGGTTGCTTTCACAGTTAACAGTAACAACTGCAGGTGGCTCAGTGGCGCAGTGCTAGGTTTTTTAATTGGACTCCACTTTTGGGTGACTTCGGTGTGATCATTCGATCCTATGGCCAACAGCCATTATCTAGGACAATAAGTACTCGCCGTACGTTTCTGTTCCACTTGGTGTAGGTCGAGAGTGAGGTGCTTCCGTGGAGCACCACAGTCCAACCTCTCATCTGCGGACGTAGCAGTCTCTGACGGCCGCTGTTGCAGTCAGACGGATACTGTATGTGACATCATGATCAAAACACGGACTCACGGCGGCGCCCTCTTCTCAGTTTGTGTGACTACCGTGGAGCGGGAGATATAAAAGGAATCACTTCATCAAATCTATCTTATATCCAAACGGCGCATTTCCATGCACGGGGTCCTTATCAGAACATAATCTACTAAGTTCCGTTTACAGACATATACGGCCTAAGAACGACGTTAGTTAATAATGGGACGCAATCAACAGGTCCTAGTGGAAGAACTTGCTCCACCCACTGTTCATGACGTCATGATGCCCTCAGGCAAACGCAATCAATCTCTTACATCTAGAACACTCTGCTAATGGACAGCGAAGGGGAGGGCGATGTTTGTAGGCTGTGTCTGACTGATAGTAACAAATTACCTTAGGTCACGTCACTTGAGTTCCATTTGTTAATAACAATAAAATACTTCATCATTAGAAGCATCAGCACAGTCTCCACTCAGATATAAAAGTACTTCCATTTCAAGTACTTTCTCTGTATTTTCAGCAGTGTCACTCAGTTATGCATTTACGCGAGTTCTGTCTCGACGTTACGTCAACATCACATCAAATCGCGTCACGACGTCGCGTCGAAAAGTCGTGACATAGCGTCGCGTTACGTCGCGTCGAGTCACGTCTCGTCGCTTAGACTTCTTCCTGCTCTCAGCCAAGCACGGTCCTGAATTATATATCATTGTTAAGTGACCACTACATTACTAATTGTTTGACGTGATAGTCAAGTTCTACAGCTTCTAGTTGTACGTGTAATACAGCACTACAAAATACAACTCTAGAGTTGTTAGCAGAATGTGAAACAACGCCTTGGAAAAGCATGTTGCGTGCAGGATAGCCTCGGAGATCGATGTCTAGTGTATGGAATCGAACAGCCCCCCTCCCCCCCCCCCCCTCTAATATCATCAATGGCCAGGAAGTTACAGTGTAACCATCTCTGGCGCTGTGACTAACACAAAAGAAATAGATGCTACATCAGTTCTGGCGGAGGTATCTCTCACCAATGGTAAAAAGAGTAACAGATCCCACCACATCGGTGGGAATATCAAAGGCTGCTCTGGTATAAATACATATCTAGATTAAGAAGAAGTTCCCCAGCACTGGAAGGTCAAAAGAGCTAACTGAGATGTATGTAAATTCTAAAGCAGCATCGGCCGCCTCCGGAGCGCTTGCCAGTAGCGAGAGAACTTCACGTGGTTGCTCAGCCGTAAACCAGGCCACCTTTCCTTGTGTGCTAGAGAAAATTCTATACTTGCAGCTGTAATCAGCTACGGTCTGGTAGCTGGCGCAAAAGACGGGGGGAGGGGGACATGCCGCCCAAACAAACCAGTCGTAAATCGCAGACATCTGAATGCTCACAGCTGGCCTTTGTGGCGTAGTGGTTTTAGGCGATTCAGTCTGTAACCGCGCGAGCGGTACGGTCATAGGTTCGAATCTTGCCTCGGGCATGGATGTTTGTGATGTCCGTAGGTTAGTTAGGTTTAAGCAATTTTAAATTCTAGGGGACTGATGACCTCAGATGTTAAGTCCCTTAGTGCTCAGAGCCATTTTGAATGCTCACGAGAGAATATCCGTGGCCGCCTTTGTTAATAAACTTCGCTAACATTTCACGTGCCAAGCACTTCCATCCCCACCCTCCACCGACTCTCCTCTCTAGACCAATAAGAAGCAAAGTCTCCTGCCCCAACCTTCATGCCCTTAAAATTTCTGTGGGCTACGCCATTTTCAGCGAGGCAGTATTCCCAGGTGGAATAAAAGCACCCAATTATCATTACGATTTATAGTCAAAATAAACCCTGGAATGTGATTAGTATATCAGACACTACTAAAAGCCCCGTTTATTACCTTCAGCAAAATCGGAGTATGGCCATCGCTTTTAACGAAATTTCGACTGATCCATAGAATTCAAAAGACACTCAGTTGTCAACAATCACACAGTTGAATTAAAAAAATATACTCACAAAAGCATACCCGTGCTTTAATAATAAGTGACATCCCACACGTACGGATGATCTTAATATTCGGAGGGCAAGGCATATCTATAAACCAACAACAACACGATATTTATATAAATAAATGCAGAAATATTATTAGTTTGTGGTTATGCTATAATACTCGTAAATACTATTCTGCGAGAGTGCAGACAAGATTCGCCAGGGCTTTCAAGCAGAAAATGTAGACCTGTAACTATTGCACTATTATCATACAACCTCACTGCAAGACTCCTAAACAGATGAGAAAATAATGTGAAGTACATACGTCTGAGAAAGTGCAATGGCCACAGAACATCAGCAAATCTTTTCCTACACGTAACCTCATAGACTCACAGAGGTCACGGTATCTCTTTCGCTAAATGATAAAAAATACAATCCTAGAGATCGAGCACCGCCTGCCGATAAGCATATTCTCCAAAGAGAACCTACCATCAACATGATGGCACTGCAACAATTATGCAACAATTCAACAATTAAAAAGCCATATCCGAGCAGAGACAAGACACTAGCAACGCCGTCTATAATTGCCGGAAGCAGTTTGATAAGTTCACCATCAAGTCACTTGGTGAGAGACGAAGCACCAGAAGAAATTCTACCAGTGAAAAAAAACACTCTAATATTATTTTTATTTTTATTACACTTCTGTATGCTGCTGGAGTCACCGGTACAGTCTTATTAATAGAAATGTGTTATTTAGTAGCAAAAAGGGCGCTCTCGTTGTACTCGTTACAGTATCATATCATGTGTAAAGCGTTGTAGGTTTAATTCTTTTTTATCATGAAACCCATCTCCCTTGGTTACGATGTAGCGTTAGAGCCCTAACAATATCCCGTCTACGAAATAGTCATTGATGATTAGTGAAAATCAGCTGATACCCGAGTCATGTTTGGAGCCTGATACATCTTTGAGGAGAAGCCTTTAAAAAAAGATAATACATCTCGTTTTGAAAAATACCTGTAATCCTTACATGTGGTGCTTTCCTTTTATGGGACTAGGCAGTACCATTTGTTTAGGGATCGTACGTCAATTATATCCAACATCTATTATCACAACGTGATATGAGTCTCAGATTGACGCTCAAATCCCGTAATGTGGTTTTATAAGCTTCGTGGCGGCGATCTGAAGCAGCGAACCTCTTGTTGCTGTAACACACACATTACTAGGTGCAAGACTTTTCAAAAAAAACCAATAACGTAATGCCTCACTCGGTGCAAATAGATTCAATCAACATGATAATATTACGTGAACTCAATTTGCGCAGTGCTCTTTTTGAAAGAAACGCTTTTGAGAGTTAACATTAGTAGCCAGCGTACATTTTCGCGTAAAATAAGAGAAGTTAGAAACTGACAGATATGATCCTCTCTACCAATGTTTCACACCACGAAATTCCTAAACATGTTATGTTCGTAATAAGTCGTTACGGATTCGAAGGTCATTCGCAGGTATTTATTTACAACATTATACTAACATTAGCACTGCGCAGTATCTGCAACACATCTGGAAAGATCACGTTTCTGCCAACCTCAGCTGTGAGAACGTAATAGAACTAGTACCCCAATCTTTTTTCTACAGGAAATAACGAGGCCAGTTGAGATTATTTCCATTACCTGGTAGATCGGTTTCGCAACAGCTGCCAATAACGTTGTTTTTTTGTGTAAGTGCTTTCCACATTAAGAATGTAGACAAATAGCATACATAGTCTTATAAACCATTATCTGTCCTGATTGTTTTCCAGTATATCAGGTATTAGATCGTACCATTACAGAATAATCCTGAAACTACAGTCTTCCACAACATGTGCGCTTTCAGCTACAAATAAAACCTTTACGTATTCCAATTTTGGGAGCCATAACCAGAAAACACGTCATAATGAACACCATTTGAGTATTACCTTCCCAGTAGACCAATTACGGTACGATCTTAGGGTCACATATACATTGTTATGTGCATTCTCATATTCATGGTCAAAGAAATTTTCATGTTCCCAACACTGTCAGAAAAAAAAGTCAGGGGAAGGTATTTTATCCCATACTTGTTTGATTACGAAGAATAGACAGTCATCAAACTTACGTATAGTCCACGCTTAAATAGTCATCATCGCTGCTAGCTGGCGCATGTTGTCGATTTCGCGTTTAAGCAATTAAAACTATAGACATAAAGAGCGTAGCAATACAACCAGTTGTCGTCTGTGATTATATCGAATGTCTGCACAAAGACATAAGTCAACAACATTTACTTTAAGTCTCCGAAAAGTGCTGGTTTCGGCACCACGTCAGTCTGCCTTTGCCACAGTATCCGCAGTAGTGTAGGACAAACACTGGGTTGCTTCATAGCACGGCTAAACGACCGTCAACAGCAAATGCTTTTTTTAATTAATGATTATTACTCAATGTAATAGAAAAAGTCCATCGGGTATAGGTCATGACAACAAAACTGCCCGTCACGAGATCTTCTAAATGCGATTATACACACACTATATTGCGTGTGCTGAGAAGTGGCTACCTCAGGTGCATGTGGTAGGGCGTGGAGTCTAGCAGTGGTAAACCACATGCCAAAAACGCATACTTAACAATGTATATTAATTAATCAATACAGAGTATAGGGGAGAACGCTGTAATTCTGTCTTAGAATGGGAATCCTTCAAAATATGTAGGTGACACTGACGACGACTTAAGCAGAATTAAGAAGCATATTTTGATAAAGTAATAAACAAAATCTACGCTTAGGTCCTCAGAGCTTATAGACCCTCTTTAGTTGCAGTTAACGGCCCCGAGTAAAGAACGAGTTTAAACCGGACACACTCCAACAAATGTGTTTGCTTATTCGAGTTTATCGCGGTACTCCGGATTGGTAGTTTTGTTAAATTCTATATTAACAGTGATTAATCAAAAAAAAATACTGAAAACAGCAATATCATTTACTCTGTTAAATACTGTGGGCTAGCATGAGACTAAAATAACCCAATACCACCATAACATACGTAAGGACATCGGCTGTTCGGAAGCACGCACGAAATAATATTTCTATACACAGCGCCTGAGTCACCGCCTTCTGACAGATAGTTCACGTGAGCGCTGCTATTATGGAAAGAAAATATGCGTGCTTTTACGCAAACTGTAAAGATTAATTTGGTTCTTAGGGGCTACCGGCCTTTTGTGTACTAACATTCACAAAGAAACTGAGATATTTTTTATGCTTATTAAACGGAATATTTTTCTGTATTTACTACTCGTTATCTGCAAGGAAAAAACTGAGGAGAATCTCATCTACCGTTATGCGGTCAACCTTAAACATACTGAACTCATTCATTACGAAAACATTAAAGAATGGAATTTGTCTTTGCTTTACTAGCTTTGAAACTATTAAAAAATCAAAATAGACAAGTCCCCCGCATTTACATTTACTATTACAAACTGAATTTCTAATTAAAAACTATCGTCATAATAATGGCCGACAGAATGCTGCTAGGGAAAGAGAGCTTCCCGCAACACGAAGTTCTGAAATAGAGTTATTAATTACAATTATTATGGGAGGTGCTCACTACTTCAATAACCAACACTTTCTAATACCAATTGGACCTATATTCTGATAACTTACAGACACACATTAAATATCAGACTGTGCTACATTGGGGGCCTTCCTCTAGACGAAACAAGTTAGTAAAAATAATCTACCCCAAAAAGGACTATCTCTGCTCTTCTCCATCTACGTTGCAGAGATACTATATACAAAAAGGCTATTTGCTAAACACATCGCTGCTTGCGAGGTTTACAGATAATAAACTACACTTTTTAATATTTGCTATTCATCACGCAGACGGATGTAGTGACGTGCCGTCACAATTTCCATGTTGAATTATTAAAATTATGGACAGATAGATAATGTTTGGCACCAGCCCCACACAAGTCAAACAGAATTTACTCCATGATTCGTATAAAACATCGAGGAATGAGGCAGCACTTTCGGTCATATCCTCTAAGTAAGGATACATTCTTTTATTTAATATTTATTTACTACTTATCTTACATCTGACCAGGAACATTACTTACAAATAGTATTACACAATAGTCATATTAATAATAATTTGCATTAATCATAATTTGCTTTATTAATGGAAATAATAAACGCCAATAACACGGGGGGCGTTCAATAAGTAAAACAACAAACTTTTTTCTGAAAGCAGGTCAGTTTTTTGCGGGATTCCTGTACACTGTATTGTAACTGAATCTTCTGGTTACAGAACCGGTTTCTCAGCATAATTTCTGTTCAATGCGACGGCCTTACCCGATTTTACTACGGGGGACTGTATGCCCTGATGCCACCACACCATTGGTTGACGTTGGAGCTGCGTCTTGCTGCACCAATAATCTCCCCATCATCCGCCTATAGCTTCCCGCGGAGTGCATCATTCATTGGGCCAGGCACATGGAAGTAGAAAGGTTTGAGATACATGCTGTAAGGTAGATGACGAATAACAGTCCAATGAAGTTTTTGTGAGATTTTCTAGGTTGCGCAGGCTCATGTGAGGTCCTGCGATGTCATGGACAAGGTGTAGTTCTTCTGCATCATGCGGCGATAAACACGCTGAAGTCGTTTTTTCTATTTCCTTAGGGTAGCCCAATATACTCCCGAGTTGGTTGTTGCACCATGAAGGAGGACATTAAAATGTACAACGCCTTGAGACTCCCAGAAGGCCGCCGACATGACTATACCAGCCTTCGGTATGGATTTGTACTTTTTCTTTGGAGGCTGTGATGATGATGATGTTTGGTTTGGGGGGCGCTCAACTGCGCGGTTATCAGCGCCCGTCAAAATTCCCAATCTCCCACTTTCTTGAATGATGATGAAATAATGAGGGAAACGTCCAGTCATCTCGAGGGAGGTGAAAATTCCTGACCCCGCCGGAAGTCGAACCCGGAACCCCGTGTCGGGTTCTTCGGAGGCGAGGTTCCACGGAGTCACTTCATCGTTTGCTGTTTTGTTTCTGGTTCGAAGTGATGAACCGACGTTTCATCGCCTGTAATGCTGCAGGACTAAAAATTCTCACGACTAGCCTCGTGGCGTACAAGCAATTCCACACAGATGGATCCTCGAGGAACATGGCGGGCACACACCTTAGAGTGTCCCGACAGGTGGACGAGTGTGTCAGCACCATCAACAGAGACGTGGAGGTCAGCAGCGAGGTGTTAGATTGTGATCTGCCGATTATCTTGAATGAGAATGTCCGCACGTTCCAGTCTCGAAAAAGTCAAAGCTGTGTGCGGGCGAGCGGCACGCGTGTGATAGGAGAGGTTTGCGCTACATTGTTGCGATGATGACAAACGCCTCACCAATGACTGGTCGTAATTTTCTTCACTCCCAGGTCCTTGCAGATATTCTATGAATATCTTCATTACTCTGCTTCTCCTCCAAAAGAAATCCAGTGACAACTCTCAGCTTCGAACGAACCTCCGTTCCAGACGCCATTTCGAAGGGTGCTTATAGTGCCATCATCTATCGAAACTTCATGAAACTTCAAGGCTTCGCGCGGGACGAGAATGAGCTATGTCCCACAGCAAGTTTCCCATTTTTTCAACCAATACTGGAAAAGATGTGTTGCATTACTTGCTGAATCCCCCTGGTAGTAAATGTAATAATGATGACTTAAAATGATATTAATTATTCAATAAACCACAAACTCGGTGACAATACCTCGCTTTATTAATAAGTAACAATTTGCAATGACATAATAATAACACTAATAACAAAATAATAAGGTGTTAAGAACGGTATTGATTAGTGGAACACCTCTGAAACCTTTTCTAACTTAGAAGAACATGAAGGGATAGTGGCTGAGAAGAAGATTGAAATGAAAGTGACAGTAGCTGCCAGGAAAGGAAAGAAATTCAAAAGAGATCGTTGTAGAAAATGGGAGGGAGGGTTGACGAGACTGAGCTGCAAGGAGAGATGGATATTGTGGCCATTAACTGCCTTTTGAAGTTTGAAAGCGTTTTAATTTTTCCAATATTTTCAGGAAAATTGTTCCAAAGTCGGGTGGGCCTACCTGATACACAAGATAATATAGACAAATGGCAGCGTTGTGTAGTGGTTCACAGAGTAGTTTACTTTCTTGAGAACGAGTACCTCTGGTGTGTCGTTCAAATAGTAATGTAAACGTTGAGTACGAACAGAAAGGATGTGTCATAAATGAGACGACTGTAAAACAAAAACAGGCCATGATAATCTCTAAGCTAATCGGCTCTTCGGCATCATCATTTATTTTACTCATCAAACTACAAAAGTCATGTTATTTTTCTTTCCATTCATAAGCTCCTCCAGTCCTTTGCACTATCTGATGGAATTACACTGTAATCGACAGGCCTCATACTTTTCTCTACTTCCTGAACTTTAATTCACTTTCCATGTCAGTCCTCTGTACCCTTTACTGCGTCCTCAATACACAAGCTGATGAACATCAAAGACGTATTACAAACACAGTGTCAATACCTTCCCAATTACTGCTTCCATTTCTTGTCCTTCTACATTCTGTTAAGCTGTGAACAATCTTTAGCTCTCTGTATTTTATCCGTGTTGCCTTCAGCATTGTAAAGAGTGTAGTCCAGTCACCACTGTCAAATACTTTGTCTGAATCTACACAATAATGTAAAGTTGGGTTTACCTTCCTTCTGTCTATTTCCGATATAAATCATGGGGTCACTACTGCTCGGTGTGGACTTACATTACTCCCCGAGGTCGAGATGCATCCAATCTTTCGTCAATAATTCGTGCCAGTATTCTGTATTAGTGACCCATACAACTGATAGTTAATGTGAACATGTACCAGCACATGCCTTGTTTATAACTGAAATTACAATATTCTTCTTGAAGTTTCACGATATTTCTCGTTTCTTATGTATCTTGCATTCTAGGTGCAATAGTTTTCTCACGGCTGGCTCAATCTGAACATAAAGTTCATGCTGTGTAAAATGTAAGCCGTAACAGAACCTCTTCACCATCCTTCCTGAAAATAAGCTCTTAGAGTTTCACGCCCGGTGACTGTCTTGCGCATTATGTGTACTCATCTACCTGTGTAGGGCCCTGCTTTTATACACTGTGGCTACTGATTGCGGTTCACCGGATCGCCCGGCGTCAGGGAGATAAAGCGTGAAGAACACACGAGTTGCCGAGAGTAAAGCCCTGTGCGCCTTGCTGGGTCTCACGAACGTAATGGATCTCACGGCGAGCTGGATGTATTCAGCCTGCAGTGGGTGGAGGGGAGCAGTGCAGCCCTGCGGTAAACAAGATCAGAGCAGCCGCCTAGCATGTGTTCGGGCACTGGCGGACTGCTCCTTGCAGACGCTGGCCAGTGCTACTGTGTACTCAATGAATGCCTCATCCGCAAACACGGCCACCTTGCAGTGAGTCGCGGAAGTAACAACTGCTCTGGCTGCCGTACGAAGCTACGCCTATCCCACTGTGTCTGCAGCACCCTTTCAAACTGCAAGCAGGAAATCACATATTTACTCGCTGGCAGGTTCCTTCCATTCTCTATCGACTGGTAACCGATCTGTGAAGGTAAAATAGAAACAACAGTGACCGTGGCTGCAAAATTATCCTTCACACTAAAATATCTACTGTATGAGAATGGGTTAACATGATAATAAAGAAGACAATAAACAAGACAATAAAAAAAATTTTGTAGCTACAGCTTCAGATTAAGTCCCTTCTTCACTGGGTGAGCCGTGGCGCTCGTTACTGGCGCGCCAGTCTCTTGGATGTCCATTATCGATCCTTCGATGTTTGTTATCTTTGCTCGCCTTGTTGTTTCCCGCATTCGTGGGGCGAGTGGCAGTTGACGTTTGCTCGGGCTATCTGCTGAGACGCCGCGAGGTAAGAGGTGGAAGCAACCAGGTATATGTGGAGTTGGTTGTGCGAGGTGTGCTGGTTCAGCATGGAGGATATGTGTTGGCTGCATGCCTGTCTGCTCTCCTGATTTTGCTCGCCGTTCCTAGCTTGGGTTGCTGCCTGGTGTATCCTACACGAGCCTTACCGGGACGTCCAGCAGAAGCCTGCAGAAGTTCAGCAGCCTTGTGTTTCTATAAAGAAAAGAAGCAAATGTATAAGACCTTTTGTAACCAATTTTGGTGGCCTCTTAAATGTGGCCTTCGCGTTTACACTGCCTTTGGGGAGAGCTAATTCTTTTAAATTTAAATAGTTGCGGTTCCCTGTCCTTTATAATCTATTGGGGGTTTTATTTGAATTTTCTCTTTGGGGATCGTTCCTTGTGCTTGGTTAAATGTTTACTTGTATAGCGGGAAGTGACTCCTGGTTAAAACTCAGAGAAGATGTTTGATGTTACTGCCGCTTTCGGCATTTGTCTTTTCAAGTAAGTGTTGTCATCCCTTCGAGCGACCAGGTGTCACTCCTCGGTAATTAATGCTGGTTTATGTGTACGTAATTTTGAATTGGTCATTTGAATGAATATTTTGGAGCGCAGTATAGCACTAAGGCAACGTCATTGTATACCACCTTGTTCCCCGGTCTAGTACCTTAATTTTCAGTGGCCCGAGTTAGCTCCACCACCGGTTTTACTGATGTGCTCCCTTCAAAATCTTGTCTTGTATAAGTTTGCCCCATGTGTGTCTGGGAACACAGAGATGAGCCTTGGTGTGACTTCAGCGGTAATCAGTTAATGGAATCTTCATTTTGGCTTGGCTTCCACTGAAGAGTTTGAGTGGAGCGTAGTGCATTTGATTTGTTAATCATTTAATTAGTGTAAGTTTGTTTATTTAATGGGGAGCAAGACATTTAAGGACTGTTGGTATTAACTCCCCTAATTGCCGAGTGTTGCTAATTCGTTGCAAATGGCCTACTACTTATTCAATGGCAAGGCTGTTGATTAGATGGTCGCTGTGAGTACAAATTCACGCTATTTATTTGTTACCGAAACTCTTGAAGTGTCTGTGTCGCTATTCTATCACTAGCTACGTGTTGGAGCTAAACTGATATGAATCTTATATTGCCTCCCTAAAATTTGTTGCAAGCAGACGCTTAACGCAACTAAGCTATATCACTGCTTATGTTTACCTTTACTGGGAGCAATATTTCATGTAGTTAAATTTTGTTTTAAAATGTGTATTTCTCTGATATAATAAACGAGTGATAAAACAAAAATGCAAAGGGGCCTGGTCCTCCCCATTGTGTCCGGTTTGTAACACTTATCACTGGGTTCAACGACCTACTTGTAGCGAAACGTATTATTATTATTTTTGGGTTTGGGAAAGAGTTGTTACAACAGTTGTTTACTGACTCGATTACATCTGGTAATACGACTGAAATGATACGATTTGGTGCAACTTACTTACCAGCTCGGCAGCACCGACTTGAAAGCAACGTCCAGCATAAGACTGTAGTTCCATCGCCCCTGAGTGTATCCTCATGGACTGATGTGTCAGACGGTGTAGGCCACTGAACGAGCACGTCGTCGTGGATACTGTTCCTAATCTGGAAGCATCAGTCTAGCTTGCTGCTTCTACTAGTGGCTTTCACAGGCATGATGGGAGGTGGGAGGAGGAGGGGGGAGGAAGTGGTGTAGCTGTTGAACAGGACCTCCCTATCCTACTCCAGTCTCTCTAGTGTGCTTTTCGCACATATGTGACGAGCTCAGTGCAATAGCCGTAAATCGTAAGTCATAACCACAGATCAAAACACTCTCGTACTCAATAGCTAAACAAAAACAGACGGCACGTTCTTTGGAACGGAGCGCTGTGACAATGAGACAAATAAGTTAGGCATGCAGAGAAACTGCTTACACGTGTGTTTAGAGGACTACCTAAATTAACCTCGTCGTTTGCTTGGTTCTGAGATTCAAATCAAGTCTCAGTCTAGGGCTTGAGTTGGGTTATTTGGGGGAGGAGACCAGACAGCGAGGCCATCGGTCTCATCGGATTAGGGAAGGACAGTGAAGGAAGTCGGCTGTGCCTGTTTTAAAGGAACCACTCCGGCATTTGCCTCGAGCGATTTGAGGAAATCACGGAAAGCCTAAATCAGGATGGCCGGAAGCGAGATTGAACCACCGTGCTCCTGAATGCGAGTCCAGTGTGCCAGCCACTGCGTCACCTCGCTCGGTCCTCAGTCTAGGAAGCTATTTATTTACTGTAAAATCCTCATATATACCGCATTAATATGTTAGAGAATGTATTTCCAGAGAAATGAACATACGTCTCGCAAAACTGACAAAGAAATTGCCCCACAACAACAAGCACAATGTTACTTAAGATACTGAAGCACAGACATCCCTAGAAGCTCATCTCAATCAAGAATGACCTGCTAACTGTTTGGGAATGTACCTCATGTACGTGGAAAACTGCCTAAGAAGCGCTAAAACTTTTGCTTATCTGTGAACCTCGAGAATACAAGTACATGAGTGCAACACCCACAAAACAATACTATTGCTCAGCCAATAACAAATCTGTAGCAAACAACGCAAATTGTGAGCTGCTTAGATAGTGCAAAGTGCAAAAGTCAAATGTGACACTTACTCCTAACTCGGAGAACACACTCCAGACTGTGCCAAACAGGGCCGGATAAAACATCGCCTCAGTCGCCGAAAATAAGCTTGCGCCAAAATCGTAGCCAGAAAGTGAACTCTCTCGCTCTGTGACAGGATTGCAAGTTTGCAAAATGAAACTTCTCTGAATCCACCTCCCCTTTATGGCAAGCTGTATGTGGAAGGAACAACTTAATTCTACTGGCAATGCGACCTTCGAAATTTTACTTTATTTACCTGAATGAAGGGGAACTATTCTCGACATAAATAACACATCGTATCTTATCTTATAGGGTTCGTATCGGCTGCTAACCACGTTCCACTCTTTGGTCGATCACTTTGAGTGACAGTGCCGAGTAAGACGCATTCTGCTAGGTAACAAAGTCCGCACTGTAGGGCACGAATTTTCTAACTGTGGGCGAGCAGAGATGCTGCGGGACTCTGGTAGATGTGTGTAGAGGGTGGTGAATTCGTCATTCTCAGCGATAGAGTAGTCGAGTGTGAAATGCCTGGGCTAGCAGAACAGAGCGGATTAGGATGTGGGAAGGGGCCAAAATGAGTTTCTGTCAGTTGCACTCAACATACAAACTTAATATCGACACACAATATTACAACAAGTGTCCAAAACACTTAAAAATTAAATCTATCTCCTTTGATTAACCTTAGATCGGCCGAATGCCACACTCAAAAACCAAGACGCAAGGCCTAAGCAAGAAATTGAAATACAAGGTTCTTCTGGAGGTTTTACCCAAAAATATTTTCTAAATCCTCAATCTAAACAGGCTGAAGAGCTTAGCAATGTAATTTTAATGGAACTTGGCTGGTGGCCACAGATTAAGCAATAAGAAGACTTTCAATCAAAAGGCAGAAGGCTTTATCTTAAAACACTTCATGCAATTTCGGCTGAAGACCCCATGCAAAAGCATAACAATCTTATCCCTTAAGGGCAAGACAAGCACATTAATTTAAGGGATGTTAAAACTCGGCTGAAGCTCACACATTAACAAATAATTTAACGGCTGAAGCCCTAGAAAGAAGAGTTTCAATTTTAAAAGGCCGAAGACCGTATCTTAAAAGATTTCATATAAAATTCGGCTGTAGGCCCATAGAAAGAGTAACAATCTCATGCTTTTAATCCTTTCAGATCCTCTGGCTACAAGAGTGTACATTAATTTTTAGAGTAAATTAGCTTGAGTGAAATATTTTTCCTCAATGGAAAGTCCTCCCACCTGCTGGACATCACTGTCAAAATATCAAAGAGTTAATGTAACAGTTCGGAGCACCTTCTGAACGCCAAAATACACAAAAGTTGTTGGTTAGTTATATTCCACTATATAACTGCATATTATTATTGGTTTTTTGTGTGGTAATTATTGAATTATCAGTGTATTCATTACAATGGTGAATATTTCCAAATTAATTATTTTAGACCATAAAAGGCACCCAAGTCTAAAAAGTGTATATTGAAAACAGGTACACATATTTATATAAATCTTGCATCTAAAATCATTAAAAAATCACCAAAGAGCATGTTTTCCTACCTCCAGATAAAATACAGGTCTGAAAGGGTTAAAGGCAAGACAAGATCATTTATTTATGTGATATTAATACTCAGCTGAATGCCATGTATCAAACATATATGTTTAACGGCTTAAGGCCTAGAAAAATCTGTTTAAAAGGCAGAAGGCCTCATCTTAAAACATCTCATATAAAATTCGGCTGAAGGCCCCACATAAATGAATAACTATCGCATGCCTTAAGGGCAAGGCAAGAAAATTAATTTAAGAGATGCTGATACTCAGCTGAAGGCCACACACCAACCAAATAACTAAAATCCAAACAGGGATATTACCATCTAACACACAACGAACGGCGCTTAGAAGTTTACAAGGGTCGACCTGGGACTGTAACACTTACGCCCGTTGAGGTGAGACAGACAGGGTGTCCAAAGACTTCTTAATCTGAAGGCAACCCAACCGACAGACAGACGACCGACCAATAAACAAGTTCACATCCGCTTCACGCAACCAGCAAAAGACCGCAAGATTTCAATACAACGACACACACAATACTGGCGCCCACAACGACCAACAGCACCTCAGCTGTCGGACTACACGCTGCGCTGGACAGCAGCAACACGACGAGGAAAATACACTGCCGAAAATAACGTCAACGACCAGTGCAGATAACCGGAACTTCAAAGGCGACAAGGCAGAAAATACCGATGGTAACCTTAAAAACGAAGAATAAATTAAGTTAAACTCCACAGGAAGACGGCTGGAATCTAGGCCGACTTGAATACACACATGTTGTTGCTCGCGGGAATGTCCCAGAAGCGACAAGCAGGATCAAACGAAGAAATGTATATAGTTGAGGCTCAACAGTAAGTGAAGAGAGGACTCAACTTTCACGTCCAAGATCGGTGGGCGATGAAATTCGTAGCCCTCGCAAGCTGCATCTCACACTCCAACCGCCCGTGCACACCGCCAGCGACGCCGGCCAGAGTAACTGAATAAATCACTGAATAATGTAGATAGAGAGGTAAAAATTGACATACATGCTTGGAATGACATGGGGTTTTACTAGATAAAAGAAAATACAAACGTACGCTGCTCCACGCCAACCAACCGATTGCCCAGGGGTGTAAAAGGGACCAAATATACGTCGGCCGATGAGACTACCAACTGATCGACCAAACAACGGTTGTCCTGCCCCAATCTTCCTCCGTAGGACAGTTCATGTGTGTCGCCAGCGATCGGCGAGCACTGGCTTTCTGCGCCTCCCCGGCGCTCCGTCCCCGACTTCTGTGCTGCTGCGTCCTGACTGCACTGCTTGTCCGTCCCGAACTGAACTGTCAGACACACGACGACCCGGAAATACTATTGGTCGCTCCAGAGATGGTACGACAGTGCACGCGCTGCTGCTACAGCTCGCGGGCAAGTAAGGCAGGAAGTTAGTGACGCCAGTAAATGGAATAAGAAAAAGAGGCCGCAATAGCGTAATCTCCCATAAAACCTCTGGGAGAGATCTGTGGTCAAGCAGGACCATGAGTGAATATCTGGGCCTGCACGTTTCTAACAATAAATACAGGGTGATCAAAAGGTCAGTATAAATTTGAAAACTGGATACATCACGGAATAATGTAAATAGAGAGGTACAAATTGACACACATGCTTGGAATGATATGGGGTTTCATTAGAACCAACAAATTACAAACGTTCAAGAAATGTACGACATATGGCGCTTCATCTGAGCAGAATAGCAATAATTAGCGTAACAATGTAAAACAAAGCAAAGATGATGTTCTTTACAGGAAATGCTCAATATGTCCACCATCATTCCTCAACAATAGGCGTAGTCGAGGAATAATGTTGTAAACAGCACTGTAAAGCATGTCCTTAAGTATGGTTAGGCATTGGCGTCGGATGTTGTCTTTCAGCATCCCTAGAGATGTCGGTCGATAACGATACACTTGCGACTTCAGGTAACCCCAAATTTA
Source organism: Schistocerca gregaria (assembly GCF_023897955.1). Lineage (NCBI taxonomy): Eukaryota > Metazoa > Arthropoda > Insecta > Orthoptera > Acrididae > Schistocerca > Schistocerca gregaria. The sequence goes on along the minus strand of NC_064924.1, from coordinate 115,455,350 downwards.
ATAATCGCACGGACTGAGGTCTGGGGACCTGGGAGGCCAAACATGACGAAAGTGGCGGCTGAGCACACTATCACCACCAAACAACGTGCGCAAGAGATCTTTCACGCGTCAAGCAATACTTCGTTGTTGTTTTTTGTTTGTTTGTTCTAATAAAACCCCATGTAATTCCAAGCATGTGTGTCAGTTTTTGCCTCTCTATGTACATTATTCGATGGTTTATTAAGTTTTCAAATTATACTGACTTTTTGATCACCTAGTATGTAAAGCTTTCTTCCTGAGTTATCGAGCAATCTACTCTCCTCAGTCAAGAAACAAACAGAAAAATAACCACTGTGCATTCGACCGCTGACTGACCAGTAGAATGAAATAGTAGAATGCCAGATGCAAAAATACAAATAAAAATAAAACAGAAAGAAGCGGCCTGAGGGCAACGCGCGCCAGCCGTGTTAACAGCTTACAGTGGCGACCTGTGTCCAACAAAGATTCAACGCACTCGAGCGAGTAATAGCCATGCGTGGCGGCAGCCAGACCGCGGCGTCAGAGATCATTTCGACGTCTAGATGCAAGACAGTCGCAGCGGTACTACCGTCATCAGCCAGAACATTATAACCACCGACCTAATATCGATATAAACCCGCCCAGGCGATAGCACTGGCCACGCGGCGAGAAATGACTGCTAGTCAGCCACACGCACGGCGCGTTTAGTATCAGTGAACGTGCTATTTATGCATAGGACGAGAAATACGCGTGACCTACCTGAGTTTGACAGAGGGCAGATTGCGATGACCCGAAGGCTTGTCAGGTGTTCGTGGAGTGCTGCAGTAAGTGTCTTCAACACGTGGCGAAAAAAGGTGAAACTGTGTCCATAGATCATGGGGTTGGGTGGCAAACCCTCGTTATAAATGTCGGACGTCGTAGGCAGGGCGGACTGGTAAAACAGTACTGGTGACTAATGGTGGCGGAATTAATATCTGACTTAAAGGTGGGCTGAGTACAAGTGTGCCTGAACACACAGTGCCCCGAAGACTCCTGACTAAGGGCGACCGCACCCGATGACATGCATGTGCCAATGTTACATCTGGTAATACGACTGAAATGGGCACGTGACAATCGGCACTGGACCATGGGGCGGAGGCAGAGCGTTGCATTTTCTTCATCAAGCCGATGGGAGGGTAGGAATCCGTCGTTTTCCAGGGGAACAACTCCTCGACGACTGTACCGTGGAACGGAGACGGCAATGGCTCCATTATGCGCTGGGGAATATTCATGTGGGGGTCCATGGATCCAGTGAAACTCGTGCAAGGCTCCATGACGGCCAACGAGTAACGTACACTGGTTGCCGACCACGTACACCACTTCGCAGGGATCATATTTCCCACCGGCAGTGGCAGTTTTCAACAAGTTAATGCGCCCTGTCAGAATCCCAGGAGTGTGATGGAGTGGTTTGAGGGACACAGTTGCAAGTTTCAAATTATGTGCTGCCCCACACCCCAACTTAGCTGATCGAACCCGATCAAAAGCGCTTTGATGTGACTGGATGTGACGTCAGTGCTCATTGCCCGCTTCCCCGCAATGTATCGGAATTAGCTGACCTGTGCGTGCAGGTCTGGTGCCAACTCCCTCCTGCGACCAAGATTTCCATTGGTTCCACGCCCCAAAGCGTCAGACCTGTCATGCCAAACGTGGACATACCGGATATTAGGTAGGTGGTCATAATGTTCTGACTGATCTGCGTGAGCAGGGCATGCACTGAGCCTCTTCATAAACAAGTACGTCTGAAATTTATTTTACGGTATAAAAAAGTACGACAAATTTCACTGTCAGTCTCTGGTCGATAGTGAAGAGAGATGTCAGCGTTACCCTATAATTCACCTGCTCCCAGTTTTCTAACGCACCTGAATACACATTTTTCAGAACAAAATCATTAATATACATATAAAAATTTTAGTTTTAATGCACGTGACTTATTATATTCTCATAAAGATTTCTTAGCTCATAAGGATCGCTTTAGCGTATCCACATTTCTGGGAATTAACCACACTTAGGTGGCTTGTTACGTAAATTATGTTAACACAAATTATCTCGGTTAACAATTTTTCACATACGTAATTCAGTTTCTTCGACTGCGGAAAGTATCTTAAATGTTTTCAAAACTCATTGCGCCGCGTCAAGTGTACAGGGTTGTCAGAAACGTGTGTGTGCTGCAGGGTAGGTCGTGCTGAGAAATAATTGCTAAAACAATAATTCGAAACCTTGCGTCATTTCCTGCTCAATTAACTTTGAGATTAGCCAATAAGATCCTTCAGAGAACAAATTCAAGCTCCTCATCACAGACGCTGTCACCCAAAGTGTTCTTTGTATTCTTTCCTAAAATCGAACTAGAGAGTGATACAAAAATTGGACATGGGACGGTAGTAAGAGTCGAACTCAAATCAAAGACTGAGCCGTCTCGTGAACTATCATCTACGAACAACTGACGTTAAGTGTACTTGGGGAGCCGCTTAAATATGAGTATGCAACTGCATGGTTTGTTAGTTTCAATGCTAATGAAGTCGGAACAGCGCAACATACGGCTTTTCCTTTGTTTACAACTATTATTTATCATAACAGCCTACCCTGCAGCACCACTAAAAGTTTTTCGCGGGTGTTTTTGATCTTCCTGCATAACACGGATTAGTAATGCGGTACTGTAAAAAATCTATTGAGACTGAGGCCATTCAAAATTGGATAGCAAAACTGATTTCATCTCTCATCGGTACCTAGTCACCACTTGTTTTAAAAACTACTGACGTAAATATTTTATATTAATGCAATATCCGTTGCGTAAAAATTACGCTCTCTAGCTCTTTAAAATTTGTCACTCTTCACAGGAATTAAGCTAAAAGTCTAGTTAGCGATACATTTTAGTGACAATACTGGTTTTCTTCCCTTTTTCTTTCTTGAAACTACATATCTAAATTTCCTTTGCTTTTTATCTTTGCTAAATTCAGTCAGTTTTGTAATATTTATTCATATACTGTTCACTGTTTGCTATCACACCTGAGTATAGATTTTCCAGTACAAACTTAAAATGTAATACACTTAAGAGCACTTTTAGATTTAATGCAACTGGCTTATTATATTCCCACACACATTTAATAATTTCATAGTTCACCACTTTGCGTATTCGTGAATCTAAGAAGATAATGAAGGTGTCCGGAAGTGTATATCTGTCTGTGTGTGTGTGTGTGTGTGTGTGTGTGTGTGTGTGTGTGTGTGTGTGTGTGTTGTGGGCTAGTGATACACGCAAATGATTGCTTCTGACGAAAGAGCTCGGCTTTCTGTACTATTGGCTAAATACGCAATCGTAGAGACTCTATCGAAGTTGAGATCGTTACCATCAGACATTATTCGAGTCCATGCCATGTTCTGCTGCGGCACTTTTGCGTGCTCGTGTAGTCCTACACGGTATTAGGCAGATGTACCAGTTTCTTTGATTCTTCGGTGTATAACCTGACCAAATTAGAACCCTGAAGGCCTGTCTTGCATGTGACTAAGAATAACGTACATCAAAGATATTGAAAAACATTTCCAACAGTAATAATAATAATAATAATAAAAATAGTAATAAAATAACTGACGCTAATAATAGCAAATGGCATTTAATGATACGGATTAGTTTAGCACAAATGAAACCATGTTCAGTATTATCAGAAGATGAAGGGTTAATGAAAGGGGGAAAGACTGCAATGACAGTGACAGTGGCTGCTAGAAAGAACAGAATATAAACTGAGAACCCTGTCGACATGTGATTGGGAAAATTTGTAGCGGAGGGGGACTAACGAGAGTCAGCTGCCAGAATGTAGGAGAGATGGCTGTTATGGTAGAAGGCACATCATTAGTTGTCACTAAGGAATTAAATTTCTGTGATGTTTTGAACAGGATTGTTCCAAAATCGATTTCCTGATACAGAAAATTATTTACAGAACATGGCAGCGGTATGTGATTGTACACCGTGAGTTTTACTCCATTGAGGACGAGTATATGCGTTGCGAAGTTGATACAGCAGTATGGCTACTATTGACAGATAAAAGGGAGAACAGTGATTGAGAACGAGATAGTGCAGACATAGAGTGTCATAGTATCTACGAATGTCGGCACGTATGTGTTGAATCCTGCCTACTCGCCAAATATAGGGTGTCTAGGAAACCTGCTTTCTCACATCGCTAGACAACAATAAAAGCAAAACGTATTAATGAATTTTATTACAAAAGGAAATGATTACAATACTTTGCGTTAAACAGATGTATTGCAAGCAAAGGGCAACAGAAAAACTAAACAATGATCTTCAGTATAGCAATTCTAATACAAGTGAAGTAATACAGTTACTGAGTCACTGGTCTTGAAGTGCCTAATCTCAATGCTGTACAAGTGGGTAGTGGCGCTTATGACTTCGCATAGTGGGCGCTGCCGTCGCGTTGTCGTCCTTGAGAGGGGTCGATCAGCGTGCAATTGGCTGACGTCTGAGCTCTCGTTTCGGACTGGCGTGCCGCCGCTTGACTTTACGCTGGAACACTAGGCTAGTAAGATATGGTCGAAAAAGCAAATGTCACAAGTCTATCGGTAGTTCCAACCTGTGTGATCTTTCGTATGAAAGTCCATGGAGAACAACATCACTACACCGGAAAATTTGGAGTATTAGAGTCTCTACGTGCTTCTTTTCAAGCTCGCAAGAAAACACTTTGTCATATATCTGTAATGAGTGAAGTGACTCTTACTCCTTATAGAGTCTAGTTGTGCAGTCCAGTTGTGCGTTCAGTTGAGTCTAAGTGATGGTCCAGCATTATCCCCAACTTCTTTGCAGAAGAAGATGAAGAAGAAGCGGTTATTTCTGTGCTGTTTACGATTAATGGTGTGTGTGTGTGGGGGGGGGGGGGGCTAAAGTGTCTTTTGTGACTAGGACTGCTTGTGTTTTAGTTTACATCTATGTTCTTTGCCCTGTAGAGTAGGACAAGTAAATCGGCGTTTACCTGCTGGATGGCTGTGCATAGGATTGTTGGACTTGCCCTCATATATAACCAAAGGTCGTCAGCGTACAGCGTGGAAGAGAACAGCTGGCACATCAGTAACATAGAATCAAAATAGTAGTGAGATCAATGCTGATCCTTGCGGGACACCTCCATTATGACCTTTTCGTCCCAACAATAAGGCACTGTTGGCGAGGTGTAAGGCATGAATGGAACCACTGTGCAGTACTAGGAGAAAGAGGCTCCACTTGTGAGGCTAACAAGTACGCAGTGTAATGACATTAAGCCCGCATCTCGTGGTCGTGCAGTATCGTTCTCGCTTCCCACGCTCGGGTTCGATTCCCGGCGGGGTCAGGGATTTTCTCTGCCTCGTGATGGCTGGGTGTTGCGTGCTGTCCTTAGGTTAGTTAGGTTTAAGTAGTTCTAAGTCCTAGGGGACTGATGACCATAGATGTGAAGTCCCATAGTGCCGAGAGCCATTTGAACCATTTAATGACATTAATGTGACCGCCACCTATACTCGACGTCAACGTGCAATAACCGCACACAGATAGCAAGTGGCAGCACTGTAATGGGAGGTTTTATAAAACCAAATGAGAGGGTGCCGAACACAATATAGTCGCTGTAATGCGGAAATGGAGCTTTTATTTAACGACCATAAAGGCAAGATGAATAGTTTCTGGCCAAGAGTGGAAACATTTCCAAAACGTTTAACTTTTTAAACTTTCCTCCTTCCATCGTGGTTAAAGCATACTGCGCACGGAAATATGGTGCTACACAGAACTGGTGCTGAGCAACTGTGGTCCACCACGGGCGATAACTGACAGGGGCAAGCGACTGCTGCAGAGACATGTACAGGCGAATAGGCGTGCAGCTGTCGAGAAACAGATCAACGAAATATCTACCAACAGCATATCCTCAATGACCATTGCGCAAACATTGCTGCAGATGGGCCTCCGCAGCAGGCGCCTGGTTCATGCACCTATACTGACTGTTGTTCAGGGGTCTCGAAAGCTGGATGACCACTGAGTGGTGGCAGGTGGCCAATTCAGATGAATCACATATTGTGCTCCATTGCACAGATGGTCGTTATAGTGCACGGCGTTCAACATCTGAAAGCAAAGGGTACAGGCAGGAGGAAGGAGCGTTATGGTCTGTGTAATGTTTTAGTTGCATTCCCTGGAGGATCTAATTGTTCTGGAAGGCACAGTGTATCGAAACAAATATGCATCTATCCTCGGGGACCATGTGCACTCCTATATGAAACTTGGTTATCCGCGGCACCATGGCATCTACCAGGAGGGAAATGCAAAGTCTCACACACTTCGCAGTGTACATGCGTCGTTCGAACAGCAACAAGATGAGTTTACCGTTCTCAACTGGTCACCAAACTCCCCAAATTTAAACTCAACTGGGAATCTGTGGCAGCACTTTGATCAGCTGTACGTGCCAACTGAGAAACTGCGAAGCTGCCGATGACACCACAGCTGGCACGACTCCACATCGGTGTCGGTACATTCCAGTACTTCATTGCTTGTCTTCCTGGTCGTCTCGTAATACACTGTGCTGCGTAATGTGATTATACAGGCTTTTGACACATGGTCACATTAGTATGAGTGGAGAGTGCAAAATGTCAAAGTGGAGAGCGTGGAAAACTTTAATGAAATCCTAAAAGCCCATAAGAGTCACCTGTTTTTTGTTCACAGCTTGTTTACTTCGTCAGTCACTTTTATAAGAGCAGTCGTTGTGCAGCGATTTTTCCACGAACCAGACTGGTATTCGTCTAAAAGGTAATTTATGGCCCAAGGTGTACAACTTTGCTTCCGCCGTTTTTTCCCCTACATTTGGAGCTCTAATGAAAGAAATTGGTTACACCAACTGCGACATGGTCGCGTATAAAAACAGTGACCCAATAATGTCCTTTTTTTTATTTTTCCTGTCCTTGATCACAATATCGATTCTTTAGATGACGACCGGTTTCAGTCCGTAATGAACATCCTGAGATCTTTTATATGCAATGTTTTGACGATGCCATTATGGCCTTATCACTTTAGGACATGGTTTAAAAATGATCTGAGGATGGTCATTACAGACTGAAATCGGTCACCATCTAAAGAATCGCTATTGTGATCAAAGACAGGAAACATAAAAAACACAAATTGGTTACACGTGTGTCAGTCAAGGTATTTTCCATCGCTGGCCACTACTTTCTGCAATCTTTCAGGCAGTGTAGGAATCGCGCTTAGAAAAAAAATTGTTCGTCTTATGAAGCGATCCACGAATCGATCCAATTTGTGACTTCGTCATGAGAAGGGAAGTGTTGGTCTGCCAGGCCATGCACCATTGATCTAAACAGGTGATAGTCAGAGGGAGCAATGTCTGGAGAATACGGCGGGTGGGTAGGACTTTCCATTCTAAAGTTTCCAAGTACGTTTTGTCCTCTTTTCCAACGTGGAGTCGAGCGTTGTCGTACTACAAATTCACTTGATCGTGCCTCTCGCTGTATTCCGGCCGTTTGACTGTTAATGCTCTGCTCAAACGCATTAATTTAGTTCGATAACGAGCACCTGTGACTGTTTCACTTTGTTTTAACGCCTCATAGTACACGACGCCGAGATGGTCCCACCAATTGCAGAGCATGGTTTGGAGCCGTGGACATTTGGTTGGGCCGTCGACGTGGAAGTATGGCCGGGATATCCCCTTGCCTTTTTGATTTTAGGGTTATCGTAATGAACCAGTTTTACGTCCCCGGTCACGATGCGATACAGAAATCCCGTTTTTGCCTCTGAAGCAACTGTTCGAAAACACACAAATGCCGTTTAATGTCTGTCTCTTGGTTTCAGCTCACGCGGAACCCACGTTTTTTCTTTCTGAACCATGTCTGTAGCTTTGAGACGTTTTGAAATGGCTTTCTGTGTCACTCCCAGTAATCGTGCCAATTCTTCTTGAGTTTAACGCCAGTCTTCACTCAGGAAAGTCTTCAATTCTGCACCTTCGAAAACATTACCTCTTCCACCACTATGTCGGTTTGCGACGCTTGAAGCGTTGAAATGACTCACGACACGTTCTTTCACTAACAGCGTCCTTACCATACGTTCTTGAGAGCATCCAGCCGGCGAAAGTGGCCGAGCGGTTCTAGGTGCTTCAGTCCGGAACCGCGTGACCGCTGCGGTCCCAGGTTCAAATCCTGCCTCGGGCATGGATGTTTGTGATGTCATTAGGTTAGTTCGGTTTAAGTAGATCTACATTCTAGGGTACTGATTACCTCATATGTTAAGTCCCATAAAGCACAGAGCCATTTGAACCATTATGAGAGCATTCGATGAGACTGATCCGCTGTTTTTTCATACTGAAATGAAACAGTATCATCCCCCGCAAATGATTTTAATTAGACTCATAAACTGACATTTTCAATCAAGAACAACTTTATGATGCAGAAACAAATCGACTAATGTTTGAATGAGGTTATGTTGACCGAGGTCCATGCTAACTGCCTGAAGTCTGCGATCTCTTTCTTTCGACCGCTACTTACCGTTGTCGCCACCTATCGGCAAACGACGGAAGCAAGGTTGTACACTTTTTAAATAGTATAATGTTCGTGAGCTACGTATCCAAATGCCTTCAACAATGCTTGTAGAAAATCGGAAGATGAAGAAGAAATATTTGCGTCCCCAACGCACGCTCTGTAGGTGATGGCACGTAGCCTCGGTACAAGCATACCGGCAACAGCCCGACGTATCGGTGTTCGAGGAGTGCTGTGGAGAGTGTGTTCAGCACCTTGTGAAATCAAAGTGAAGTCGGTCCAGACATCGTGGCGTTGTGCCGTCACCTCTCATTACAGATATCGGACGTTGTAGCTTATGCAGACTGGTTAACCAGGACAGACAGAGAATAGTGGTGGAATTAAGATCAGATTTTTAAACTGGGCGGAGTACAAATGTGTCCGAACACACAGTGTCCCTAACACTCCTAACGATGTTCCTCTAAAGTGGACGACCCATGCATGTGCTAACGTTAACACCACGACATTAGCAACTATGATTGAAATGGGCACATGTCTCTCGGCACTGTAGCTTGGTGCAGTGGCAGAGCGTTGCATGGTTTGATGAATCCCGATACCTTCGTCACCATGCCGGCTGGAGGGGTCGAGTTCCTCGTCTGCCAGGGCAGTAGTTGCTTGGCACATCTGCTGCTAGACTGACAAGTTGCCGGCGTCTCTATTATGCCCTGGGTAGGCATTAACGAGTCCAGTGGAGCGCGTGCGATGCTCTATGATGTCCAAGTCATATCGTATTCTGTTGGCAGAGCACGTACACTCGCCGGCCGCTGTGGCCGAGCAGTTCTAGGCACTTCAGTCCAGAACCGCGCTGCTGCTATGATCGCAGGTTCGAATCCTGCTTCGGGCATGGATGTGTGTGATGTCCTTACGTTAGTTAGGTATAAGTTCAAATGGCTCTGAGCACTATGGGACTTCACTTCTGAGGTCACCAGTCTCCTAGAACTTAGAACTACCTAAACCTAACTAACCTAAGGACATCACACACATCCATGCCCGAGGCAGTATTCTAACCTGCGACCGTATGTGTCGCGCGGTTCCAGACTGAACAGCCTAGAATCGCTCGGCCATACTGGCCAGATAGGTTAAAGTAGTTCTAAGTTTAGGAGACTAATGACCTCAGATGTTATGTCCCATAGTGCTTAGAGCCATTTGAACCACGTACACTCATTCTCGAGGATAATATTTCCCAACGATAGTGGCATATTTCAGTAAGGTAAAGGCGCCACGTCAGTAGGCCAGGCGGTCTATAGAGTGGTTCGAGGAACACAGTAGCGAGTTCCAGTCGATGTTCTGACCTCCCAACTCGTCAGATATGAACCCGATCGAACACATCTTGAATCTGATTGAAAGTGGCGTCAAAGCTCATCACTCACCTCCCCAGAATTTAGCGGAATTAGGTAATTATGTAACTGACAGGTTTCAGATAGATTATATAATGGTAAGACAGAGATTTAGGAACCAGGTTTTAAATTGTAAGACATTTCCAGGAGCAGATGTGGACTCTGACCACAATCTATTGGTTATGAACTGCAGATTAAAACTGAAGAAACTGCAAAAAGGTGGGAATTTAAGGAGATGGGACATGGATAAACTAAAAGAACCAGAGGTTGTAGAGAGTTTCAGGGAGAGCATAAGGGAGCAATTGACAGGAATGGAGGAAAGAAATACACTAGAAGAAGAATGAATAGCTTTGAGGGATGAAGTAGTGAAGGCAGCAGAGGATCAAGTAAGTAAAAAGACGGGGGTAGTAGAAATCTTTGCGTAACAAAAGAAATATTGAATTTAATTGATGAAAGGAGAAAATATAAAAATGCAGTAAATGAAGCAGGCAAAAAGGAATACAGACGTCTCAAAAATGAGATCGACAGGAAGTGCAAAATGGCTAAGCAGGGATGGCTAGAGGACAAATGTAAGCACGCAGAGTCTTATCTCACTAGGGGTAAGATAGATACTGCCTACAGGAAAATTAAAGAGAACTTTGGAGATAAAAGAACCACTTGTATGAACATCAAGAGCTCAGATGGAAACCCAGTTCTAAGCAAAGAAGGGAAAGCAGAAAGGTGGAAGGAGTATATAGAGGCTCTATACAAGGGCGATGTACTTGAGGACAATATTATGGAAATGGAAGAGGATGTAGATGAAGATGAAATGGGACATACGATACTGCGTGAAGAGTTTGACAGAGCACTAAAAGACCTGAGTCGAAAAAGGCCCCCGGAGTAGACAACATTCCACTGGAACTACTGACGGCCTTGGGAGAGCCAGTCCTGACAAAACTCTACCATCTGGTGAGCAAGATATATGAGACAGACGAAATACCGTCAGACTTCAAAAAGAATATAATAATTCGAATCCCAAAGAAATCAGCTGTTGACAGATGTGAAAATTACCGAACTATCAGTTTAATAAGTCACAGCTGCAAAATAGTAACGCGAATTCTTTACAGACGAATGGAAAATCTAGTAGAAGCCGACCTCGGGGAAGATCAGTTTAGATTCAGTAGAAATGTTGGCACACGTGAGGCAATACTGACCCTACGACTTATCTTAGAAGCTAGATTAAGGAAGGGCAAACCTACGTTTCTAGCATTTCTAGACTTAGAGAAAGCTTTTGACAATGTTGACTGGAATACTCTCTTTCAAATTCTGAAGGTGGGAGGGGTAAGATACAGGGAGCGAAGGGCTATTTACAATTTGTACAGAACGCAAATGGCAGTTATAAGAGTCGAGGGACATGAAAGGGAGGCAGTGGTTGGGAAGGGAGTGAGACAGGGTTGTAGTCTCTCCCCGATGTTATTCAATCTGTATATTGAGCAAGCAGTAAAGGAAACAAAAGAAAAATTTGTAGTACGTATTAAAATCAATGGAGAAGAAATAAAAACTTTGAGGTTCGCCGATGACATCGTAATTCTGTCAGACAGCAAATGACTTGGAAGAGCAGTTGAACGGAATGGATAGTGTATTGAAAGGAGGATATAAGATGAACATCAACAAAAGCAAAACGAGGATAATGGAATGTAATCGAATTAAGTCGGATGATACTGAGGGAATTAGATTAGGAAATGAGACACTTGAAGTAGTAAAGGAGTTTTGCTATTTGGAGAGCAAAATAACTGATGATGGTCGAAGTTTAGAGGATATAAAATGTAGACTGGCAATGGCAAGGAAAGCGTTTCTGAAGAAGAGAAATTTGTTAACATCGAGTATAGTTTTAAGTGTCAGGAAGTCATTTCTGAAAGTATTTGTATGAAGTGTAGTCATGTATGGAAGTGAATCGTGGACGATAAATAGTTTGGGCAAGAAGAGAATAGAAGCTTTCGAAATGTGGTGCTACAGAAGAATGCTAAAGATCAGATGGGTACATCACATAACTAATGAGGAAGTACTGAATAGGATTAGGGAGAACAGAAGTTTGTGGCACAATTGACCAGAAGAAGGGATCGGTTGCTAGGACATGTTCTGAGGCATCAAGGGATCACCAATTTAGTATTCGAGGGTAGCGTGGAGGGTAAAAATCGTAAAGGGAGACCAAGAGATAACTACACTAAGCAGATCAGAAGGATGTAGGTTACAGTAGGTACTGGGAGGTGAAGAAGCTTGCACAGGATAGAGTAGCATCGAGAGCTGCATCAAACCAGTCTCAGGACTGAAGACCACAACAACAGGTAATTTGTGTGTGCAAATATGGTGCCAAATCCCTCCAGCGACCTACCAATGCGTCATTGCTTCAATATATCTCATCGGTTACCTGTACCAATGGTAAAGATTCCAGCTGTTAGGTAGTTTGCCTAATGTTCCGACTGGTTAGTGTATGATCTTCCATAACACGTTCTCATATTCGTCTTAATTGATGTTGCCCACATTGTCGACAAAGTAACAGCTCCTTGGTACCTGTACTGCTAAACACAGACAAGTTTGCGGCGGCTCCATTGTGCTCTGGGTCAGATTCACGGGGGCATCCATGGCTCCATGGGAGCGCGTGTGAGGCACCATATCGTACACTGGTTACTAACCACGTACACTCCTTTATGAGGATCATGTTCCCGGTTAGCAGTGGCATACGAGGGCAATTCGGAAAGTAAGGAACGATAGGTAGCGAAATGGAAACCACAGAGAAAATAAAAACTGTTTTATTTGTAACAGTTAGCTACAACTTCGAGCTACTTATCTCCATAGTCGCCGATCCGACTTGTCGTAGCGTTGTCCCAACTTTCTGGTACCCTCGTTATAGAAGGCATCCGCCAGTGCTTTCCGCCAATTCTCTACGCTGTCTGTGCCAAAATGTTGTCTTCATAGCCAGGAGGCAATTCTCTACGCTGGCCTAAAGGTCGTTGTATGTGCCAAAATGTTGTCTTCATAGGCAGCAGTTCATGTGAGCATACATGCAATTAGGAGGGAGACAATTACGGGCTGCATTGTGCGTAATCGAACATTTCCTATTGAAACCGATGCAGGAGCATCTTCATTGCCCCTGCAGATGTGGCTGAGAATTGTCTTGAAGAAGAAAACGCACCACAGTTATGTAATGTTGGCTGTCTAGCTTCAGGCGAAATTTCCCACCAGGCCCTCGCACTTGGCAGGAGACACTATTGTTCTAGGTATCTTTAAGTGCTCCCTGTGTGCTCAGAACTAAATAGAACGACGTAAAGCGATCGACGGACCAACTAGAGACACTGCCCAACACACCTGGACAATGTTAATCGGATTGTCATTGTGGTTTCCATTTGCGACCAATCGTTCCTTACTTTCCGAATGACCATGTCGGTACGCCAGGAGTGTAATGCAGTGATTCCAGGACCACAGTCCCAATTATGTGATGGGTCCCCAACTCGCCAGATCTGAACCCGATCGAACGAATCGGGAAAGTTATTTAATATGTTAGTATTAACCATATTCTCGAGAGAGTAACCAAATAAGTCGTTGCCTGAGGCGTCTGTGTTGCTGTTAGGTGGGTAAGCACAATGTTCATTGTAAGTTCTTCAGTCACATGTTCTCTAATCGGTCTGAGTTAAAACTACCCAAGTTCTCCAGAAAGTTAACAAATTAGTGGTGACCGGAGGGCGTCGTTGCTGCTCAAGGCAACCAGAACAGAGCTGAATGTACCACGTCCCACTCCTCTGCCGTACAGATCCCAGCCTCGCCTCGCCGCCAGTCTCCGCCTTCGTTACATCGCCGAACGGACAATGTGTTGTCTGCCATCAGCGGAAAGCGTGTCGCCACATTTGTGGACCAGCGTTATCGGTCAGCAGTGGATGTGGCAGCGAGAGCCCAGACATCCCTGCGGCCCCACAAGCCCACTGTGGGCGACGGGGCAGCCCCGATAGATGCGGAGTAAACAATTCCGCTGAGCCGTGGGGAGCGGCGCGCCCGCTATTGGCGAACGGAAGCCGCCAACCCTCCTCCCGCTCTCTCGCCCCTCATCCACCCACGCTTCCTCCCACACCTCTACCTGTTTCTACCCCATAGCATTGTTCCGACACACAAATGGCATGCTTTAGCAAAAAAAAAAAAAAAAAAAAATTCTTATTCTTTTTCAGATTTTAACGGTCACCACTAATTCGGCTGCAGCGCTTCGGAGGTTCCAGCAAAATAATTTTTTTGTGTAAAACAACGAGAGACAGAGAACTGGACGTATTTGTTTTAACTCTGCTTTTGTAGCTTCCAAACTAACACGCGTTGTCTTCGTTCATCTGTTATTCGTTTTATGTTCAGTCAGATTTGGAAAAAAAGCCTATACGAACCCACATCTGTTTCACATGTTCTAAAAATTGACAATTCTTCTGAAAATGTTGGTATCATTGTATTTTATGTATGTTGTTTTCTCTTTTTCCCACATACACTGTCCTATATTTTGTTTCTGTCATAGTTACATCCTCTTGCTTCCGGTCTTTGCGCTAAAATAATGTAGCATGAGAGTCATACGGTATGTCACTCTACTTTACAACAATATCCACTGTTGGCAAACAACATAAGGATTTAGGTGTATGGTTGTCTGTGATGTCCTTAGGTTAGTTAGGTTCATATTATCAAAAAATGTTGTCTAACGGTCGCATATCGCCTGTCATGTGCTGGCTTACAGTCAAGACGGACTGTGTAAACAAGAGTAAGCTTTACAACAGTACAGAAATGACTTCTGGAAGTAAGGGCCGACCGTGGTGGCCTAGCGGTTCTAGGCGCTTCAGTCCACTACGGTCGCAGGTTCGAATCCTGTCTCGGGCACCCAAAGAAGAGGTATGCTCACAAAAGGTTTCCCAGTAGATGTCGGCAGGTTTCTGCTTGTCACCGGCCGGTATGGCCGATCGGTTCTAGGCGATACGATCTGGAATCGTACAACCGCCACCGTCGCAGGTTCGAATCCTAACTCAGACATGGGTGTGTGTGATGTCCTTAGGTTAGTTAGGTTTAAGTAGTTCTGAGTTCTAGGGGACTGATGACCTCAGAAGTTAAGTTTCATAGTGCTCAGAGCCATTTGGAAAATTTTTTTGCAATTAAGGCCAAAACAATGACAACAAATGGTGTATGTTCGACACTGTACATTTTCGTACGTCTGAAATATAAAAATCTGCTTCTGGGTGGCGTTCAGTGCCGTGTTACTGCGCTTTGTTATTACGTCCTGTTTGGATCCTCAGTGGTTTGCTTTTCCGAATGTTGTCCAGACGTCGCTGCTCTAGCCTCTCCCACTCTTGAGTCCTGACGTCGTCCGGTCTGTGACGACTTTTCCAGTAAAGACCTATTTCCTGTATGAGTTGCTTCCAGCACGCTTAGTCATCTTTATGTTGGCAGGCACGGCAGGCCATTCCACTCGTTTCATTCTTGCATCTTGCGTGAGGTTGTCGCGAGCTGAATACGCTTTGCTCGCGCATTATCCTCTTAGAAGACACGTTAATTGCCATAACGTTGGTTGCAGACTTGCAGAATAGGCTCGAAAGTCCTTCCCAGAGACTCCACAGCCCTCAAATTACACACTACAGCGGTGAGAGTTATTCGATATCCATTCATGATACTGACCCTGTTCTATCTCACTGCTGAATCTATGTGACTGCATACTATTCGAAGCCGTATGAAGGCATTAGATCTTGCTCTTATCACTGAATGCAATTCGATGCCGTTGAAGCAGGTTCCATTCAAGGTGGTCTCTTGCCAACACTGGTCGCGTTCTACCGTTCTGTGATCGTCGCACTGTTGTTCGTAATGGATACCAAGAGATGGATATGATCGTGTGGGGACGGTAGCGTGTTGTCTCAGTCGACGGTGGCCTTCCAGGTGGCTGTCATCCCATGTGGAACAAAAGTTTTCATGCCCTTCCTTCAATGAAGCCGGCTGACCAACAGTCTGCCGATGATTCAGCTCATGGGTATCCTGCGCTTAGATTCATGGGGAACGCTGCACAATGGCAGCACCGAACCATATCTTGCTACCGTCGGAGTGCGAAAGTCTTCCTTGAGCCTGCAGACACCTATGTGGACATTCCCATCCAGAGTGCCCAACTTTCTTACACATTCTGTCAGGCGCACCGACTTGTGCATCCAAGAAAATGGGTACTCGTTTGAACACAACGGAGAATTGAAAAAAAAAACCAAACAAAAAAACCACTCTGTCGTTAGAATATTAATGTGAACAAAGCAAATTATACACTCGAGGTATGAATTAAAAAACGGCTTCAGTCACAGTTTCTCGTGTTAAGTTCAGTAGACAATGCATTTCGGAACGTGTGGGTCTATTTTCTGGTGTAATTCAAGAGAATAAATAAAGCGTTTATTAAGACGAACTACAATTGAAGATGAACCCACAGGGTCCGAAATTCATCGTGTACTGGATAAAACAGGAAAAATTTTTTAATTCATACCTAGAGTGTACTGAGTACAGTCACGTATGAAGCTTCATAATATGGATGAAATTAAACAGCAAGTTATGTACACTATGTTACATTTGCCTCTAAACTTAGAACATTTCCCACTTCTCAACTACAATTTTCAGAATACACATTTGGTACATGGACTAAGTGATAACAAAATAATGTTCTGCTTTCAATAGCCGTAACTTGTTGCTGTAACACTCTGTAAAATTGCTAACTAAACTATATTCTTAACTTCACTGAAAAAGTAGATTTTCTGACCTTTTCTTTGTAAGGAAATATCTCGTTCTCTTATTGCTTGTACGTTACAGAAAAAGATCAGCTACGAAATTCTAAAATCTGTTTACAAAATTCGTTTTCAATATTATACATATTTTTCCCAATTATTGCCATGTCTGTATTTTTCTTAACCAGCTTTCTGGTTCCCTACTGTATTAAATTTCGTATCGAAATATTGTCATAAAACTTCTTGTAACCTAGCTCATTTTATAGTGATGAGGAATTTTCTCACACTCTTACGTAAACGTCATTAACAGCCGTTCAAAGTATCGGTTATCAAGACATTGTTGAAGAACTTTGGCCCTCTGTCTGGAGTGTCAAGTGCTCGCTCATTATTACACACTTGACATATACAGGGTGTGACTAAATTACCTTTAGAGACGTTGAGGTCTTACAGTAGGATTCAAGTCGGTTACGTTTAGCACCGGAAATCAAGTCCAGAAACAAAGGGTTTCCTGCTACACGCAAAATACAACGGTACATGTTCCTCTCTGACTCCTGCTGCGTATCGTCTGTGGGCATTTAAAAGTAGGGCTAGATATGAATGCCGACAACGGCAGTAAAGATATCGTTCCTCCACACCATGTTCGGGTACACACTGTCACCAATCCTTGGTGCTCCAGGATCGGTCGCAGCCATAACACACCTAAGTATTTCTCTCTCGGATGCCACAAGTGTCTCTCAAATCAATGATTTCATGTAACTCCACAGATCTAGCGGCTTCAAGTCGGTAGAATGGGAGGGCCAATCAATTGGGGGACCACGACCTGTCGACTATAGCCCAAATCGTATCCCGAGATACACATGGCCAGTAGTACAACAGCAGGTAGAAACCTCCCTGGACAGATCGGAAACTCAGCTGAATGGCATGTGAACAAACCTGTAAGGGGCATGGGCCATGAGGCGATCGGTAAATGTCAAACTTAATAACCTAGTCACTGGGGCCGAAAATGCGTGAAATTGTGCTGTTTTGTGTGTAGCGGGAAAACGGTAATTTTCCTTACATGAGTTCCTATACTAAACTTAACGGCCGTGATCCTCAAGGTCCGTAAACGGCATTTTCGCTACACGAGATGCATATAGTGGCTCTCACAC
Source organism: Schistocerca gregaria (assembly GCF_023897955.1). Classification (NCBI taxonomy): domain Eukaryota; kingdom Metazoa; phylum Arthropoda; class Insecta; order Orthoptera; family Acrididae; genus Schistocerca; species Schistocerca gregaria. Next base: position 115,437,557 of record NC_064924.1, on the reverse strand, counting down.
ACACACAAAAAAAAAAAAAAAACTATTGCGTCAGTAGCCGGTCGGTGTGGCTGAGCGATTCTAGGCGCTTCAGTCTGGAACCGCGCGACCACTACGGTCGCAGGTTCGAATCCTGCATCGGGCATGGATGTGTGTGATGTCCTTAAGTTAGTTAGGTTTAAGTAGCTCTAACGTTCTAGGGGACTGATGACCTCACATATTAAGTCCCATAGTGCTCAGAACCATTTTTTATTGGGCCAGTGTAATATGGGGAAGTACGCAGTCAAGTGGGGCACAGTAATATTGTGCAATATCTACATGCGGAAAGCGTCAGTTAGAATCCTACCTTCATAGTGAACATGTAGGGGTTTGAAGAGACAGAACGCAGATGTATTATAATTGAGTTATTTGCCTTGTAAAACGCGAGCAAAAATTACGTGGAAAGGCTGAACACTGCCATGGGCCAAGGGGTCATTCGTGAGAGCATTAGTAAACTGCAACAACAACTAATTACAGATTAAAGATGTCAGCTGTGTACTTCGTATTTTACACGTTATATTTTCTGTGTATTGCTTCACTGTAACGTTTCCAAACTGAACAAAACAGATATTTAATGATTTCTGATTGAATGCTTACGTGGTCTTATGTCTCTGCTATGATAGCTGTCAGAAGAATAATAAACATGTACGCCCCATTGACACCTGATTTATTTGTCCGTTCTGAGAACGGCTGCCGACCGGATATAGGCACTTCAGTCAGGAGCCACGCTACCGCTACGGTCGCAGGTCTGAATCCTGCCTAGAGCATGGAAGTGTCTGATTTCCTTAGGTTAGTTAGGCTTAAGTAGTTCTAAGTTCTAGGGGACTGATGACCTCAGATGTTAAGTCCCATAGTGCTCAGAGCCATTTGAAACATTTTTTTTAGAACGGCTGCAAGTAAAAGAAACTTTTGTATTTACTGTCATGACGTCATAATCCTCAGTATCCCATTCTGTTGTGAAAAACGAGGTTTCCTGGTGTGGGAGAAGCACTGAATGGTGCTTTCACACACATATTACAGCCTGCGTCCTGGCATTCCGTCATCTACTTCTTTCAGTCCTTTGCGGAAACTTGTTCGGAGCAACTGAATTTCTCTAGGTCGCTGCAGGAACTGTGTTGTGTGTTAACCGAGGACCTAGAAACGACGGAGATGCTCCGTCCCCACCGCAGCCGCAGCGGCCCACAACTCCACGACGACTACCGCAGTCCACTTCACTCCGCCGTCCCATTCCGTACCCAGGGTTACTGTGCGGTTCGCACGTCTCACGCTAGTCGAGTGCAGCCCTTATGTTTGCTTTGTAGAGTAATGGTGGTGTAAGCGTGCGGGCATATCATCCTTACACAGCACAAAATACTGCAGTTGTACACTACTGGCGATTAAAGTTGCTACACAACGAAGATGACGTGCTACAGACGGGAAGTTTAACCCACAGGAAGAAGATGCTGTGATATTCAAATGATTAGCTTTTCGAGCACTCACACAAGGTTGGCGCCGGTGGCAACACCTACAACGTGCTGACATAAGGAAAGTTTCCAACCGATTTCTCAAACACAAACAGCAGTTGCCTGGTAAAATGTTGTGATGCGTCGCGTAACAAGGAGAAATGCATACCATCACATTTCCAACTTAAATAAAAGTGAGATTGTAACCTATCGAGATTGCGGTTTACCGTATCGTGACATCGCTTCCGACGTTGGTCGATATCCAATGACTATTAGCAGAATATGGAATCGGTGGGTTCAGAAGGGTAGTACGGAAGGCCGTGCTGGATCACAACGGCCTCGTAACACTAGTAGTCGAGATGACAGGCATCTTATCCCCATGGCTGTAACGGATCGTGCAGCCACGACTCGATTCCTGAGTCAACAGATGGGGACATTTGCAAAACAACAACCATCTGTACGAACAGTACGACGACGTTTGCAGCAGCATGGACTATCAGCTCGGAGACCATGGCTGATGTTACCCTTGACGATGCATCACAGACAGGAGCGTCTGCGATGGTGCACTCAAAGACAGGGAACCTGGGTGCAGGAATGGAAAAACGTCATTTTTTAGGATGAATCCAAATTCTGTGTACAGCACCATGATGGTCGCATACGTGTTCGGCGACATCGCGGTGAACGCACATTGGAAGCTTGTATTCGTCATCGCCATACTGGGGTATCATCCGGCGTGATGGTATGGGGCGCCATTGGTTACACGTCTCGGTCACCTCTTGTTCGCATTGACGGCACTTTGAGCAGTGGACGTTACATTTCATATATGTTACGACCCGTCACTTTAACCTTCATTCGATCCCTATGAAACTCTACATTTCAGCAGGATAATGCACGACCGCATGTTGCAGGTCTTGTACGGGCCTTTCTGGATACAGAAAATGTTCGACTGCTGTCCTGGCCAGCACATTCTCCAGATCTCTCACAAACTGAAAACGTCTGGTCAATGGTGGCCGAGCAAATGGCTCGTCACAATATGCTAGTCACTACTCTTGATGAACTGTAGTATTGTGTTGAAGCTGCATGGGCAGCTGTACCTGTACACGCCATCCAAGCTCTGTTTGACTCAATGCCCAGGCGTATCAAGGTCGTTATTACGGCCAGAAGGGGTTGTTGTGGGTACTGATTTCGCAGGATCTATGCACCCAAATTGCGTGAAAATGTAATCACATGCCAGTTCTAGTATAATATTTTTGTGCAATGAATACCCGTGTTGCATCTGCATTTCGTCTTGGTGTACCAATTTTAATGGCCAGTATTGTATATCATAAACGTCGTGCAGTCTTCTTCCGTGTCTTGCACAAGCCGTCAATCCCGATCTTAGTCGGCCAATGTGAGTGCGCAATACTGAGGATCGTGCTGAAGTCGGCAGATGTACGGGGATTCTGGAGGCTCTTGGGTGGTCAAAGGCCAGCTCACGGCTGCAGAGAAGCGCAGCGGCAATCTGAAAATATTTTATTTTCCTTTAGCTAAGGCGGTACTCTTGTCCGTCGTCCCTCTCACATCGAATTAAGCCTACTCGGCCTTTCGGTTGCTCTGCTTTGCTTAAGAGGTGGCGCCGTTGTCCACGGGCCAGCTGCTACAGCCACGGAAAATACTCTACCCTAGCAGCAAATTCTTCGATGACGGCCGCCTTTGTCAACTGGCAGTCGCGCCACGTTGATCCGCTCCCCGCGACATTGGAAGGAGAGTTCTAGTTGGTGAATGTCCTCTGCAGCAGCTGGGATGTGACTCTCTCCGTTCGCACTTCGGTCAGGAGTCGGTCGTGCTGCCCGAAGGCCTGCTTTGGATAGCTGGTGACTGGCTCCAAAGTCCTTCACAGGATCGACACGTACCATTGCCCATCCACAGACTGGAACTGTTCTCCTCTGTATGAATCATCATGTGGGCGCCCGTGTAGCAACCCACCGTCGTCGGAGAGAGCTGTGCCACTAAGCAGAGACGTATTACTTGACTGCTCCTATTCGTACTCAGTAGTTTGCATATGTTTTGCAAATGCGCTTCTCCATGTCTCGTACTGATACACATTAGGTTAGCGCCAGTGCACTGGTTTCAGTGGCGTCTTCTGGCAAAAGTTACTTCCTACCCTGCTGAGCACGCCGTTTGTTTCTCTAAAACAGATCTGAATTTGGTTATTATAGGACGAAAACGGTAACCTGTTGACAAAAAGTTTGTAATCATCGAAGTAAATTAAAGGAAATTTATACGGAATTATATACTTACATGGGCCGGCCGCGGTGGTCTAGCGGTTCTAGGCGCTCAGTCCGGAGCCGCGCGACTGCTACGGTCGCAGGTTCGAGTCCTGCCTCGGGCATGGATGTGTGTGATGTCCTTAGGTTAGTTAGGTTTTAGTACTTCTAGAGGACTGATCACCACAGACGTTAAGTCCCATAGTGCTCAGAGCCATTTCAACCATTTTTTATACTTACATGGCAATTCACTCTACACTTCCTGCCTTCGGCGTTTACAGTCACTGACATTGCTTCTGGTGTTTGGAAAACACTTCATCTTACGCTGACTGTCAGAAACAAGCAATCCGCCGAACTGTCGCAGTGGTATGCTAAGGCAGAATGGAGTAGACTGTGTCAGGACCTGGTTTATGTAGAGCCAAGCTCCACGTCATATTTTAGTTACAGAAAATAGGAATGTATGAACGGTGATCAACAAGTTGGGACAAGTCTGCAGACTAATGCTGGACTATACACACATACTGAAAGTCATTGTTCTACAAACGGGAATCTGCCAATGTCCCATTTGTGTTTGACAAGCAGAAATGGCTCTGAGCACTATGGGACTTAACATCTGTGGTAATCAGTCTCCTAGAACTTAGAACTACTTAAGCCTAACTAATCTAAGGACATCACACACACCCATGATTGAGGTAGGATTCGAATCTGCGTCGGTGGCGGTCGTACGATTCCAGATAGTATCGCCTAGAACCGATCGGCCATACCGGCCGCTAACAAGCAGAAACATGTCGACTTTTACTGGGAAACCTTTTGTGAGCATACCTCTTCTTTTTGATAAATTATTGTGTTTCATTCAAAACTGAGAGTTCCCACTGCATTGTTATAGACTCTTCATAGAAAGAGTGTGACCATGACATAAATTGAGGTGTTCCAGGGAAAGTTTCGTCGGTATTCTGCGCCCCTCCCAGGAGAGTCTGTTGTCGTCTACATCAAAGACACCAGCCATTATAAACCAGAAGCTCTAGGAAGATCTTTTTCGCCATTCTTCACCTCCTTCAGGAGAGTTTGTAGTCGTCTACATCAAAACAGCCGGCTTTACAACTTTGCTTCCAGGGACCGTTCCATTCATCTATGCCTTCCATGAATCTAAGTACTCTTCTTTGTCGGTGAGAGAACGCATTTACCATAATTTTTCTTCGGAGACTTTCGAAACCGCCGCTGTAGAATGAAGGGATTCCTGCTTACAATGTGATACAATTTCTCCCATGTGTAAGGACGGTTTTGAAGCAGCCGCCAAATGATGAGATGAGTCTGATGGTTAGTGTTACTTGTCTGTGTTCACCAATCTTTCTAGGAGGACCCTTGAAGCCGCTGTTGCTTTAGAGTGGGGCGCTTCCGAAGGACTACATCCTAAAGGTAGACCCATTTAGCTACTTGGTATCCAATAACCATCAAAGAAAGCCGCCTTATTATCCTGCAAAGGAACCCTACTGTCGTCAGGGTGCCTCTCCCACCTTTAACAGGTAGTTACCTGACTCATCATGCGATGTCACATCTGCCGCGCTGGGCAGCTGACCTGAAGGCACTCCATGGCTGGCTGCTGTGACGTTTGAACAGACTGCGGTTACGCACTCCCAACCTCCCACAGACAATACATGTACATGCAATGGCGATCGTGCTGTCAAGTTTGAACACTGGCGCACTGCAGTGATGGAGCCGTCTCTAGCGCCGCACATCTGCTTGGAATTGATAGCAGACTGTGCATGTACAGGATGAGGCAGAAAGGACGGATGTTTCTAGAGCAACTAGTATTCAGGCTCAGGTGATCAGAGTGGAAGGAATGATATGGTAACGTAATCGGCAACTCCTGCTATTCCGTTTAGTCAAGGTCATGGAGCCGTGGAATGCGCAATAGTGAGTGTACCGTTGCAGTGCAGCGTGAGTTTCGTCGCCGTTTCAGTCTCGCTACACATTATTGTGTTCCCACTCATAACGCCGTTCTACGTTGGGTAGAATAGTTTCTAACACGAGGAACAGTTATGAACAGAAAACCACCAGGAGCTCCTCGCTCAGTTCGGACACAAGAAAATGTCGAAAGAGTTGAGCAAGCCTTACTCCGCAGTCCTGATCGATCTGCTAGAAGACGCTCGGCTGAGCTGCGCCTCAGTAATCGCTCGGTAAGGGGTATTTAGCATACTAACCTAAAAGTTCATCCTTACAAAGGGTCCACTGTGCAAAAACTAAACCAAGACATTATGAACAGCGGCTAAATTTTGCCCGAGAAATGGAGGCCATATTTGAGCAAAATGAGAACATATATTTTGCTTATGAATGATGAAGATCATTTCCATTTGAATGGAATGGTAAATCAGCAGAAATGTCGTTACTGGGCTAGTGAAAACCCAAAACTACTGCATGAGAAACCATTACATAGTCTGAAGGTGACTGTTTGGTGTGCTGTGACAGGTACAGATGTTTTTGGTCCATACTTTTTACAAGACGAGAACGGGAACACTGCAATCGTAACCTCTGAACGTATTCCTAAGCCAGCTCGTGTGGCCAAGTGGTTTTAGGCGTTTCAGTCTGGGACCGCTCGACCGCTACGGTCACAGGATCGAATCCTGCCTCTCGCATGAATTTGTGTGATGTCCTTAGACTAGTTAGTTTTAAGTAGGTCTAAGTTCTAGGGGACTGATGACCTCAGATGTTAAGTCCCATAGTGCTCATAGCCATTTGAACCATTTGAACGCATTTCTACCTGGCGAGTGTGGTTTCACCAGGATGGAGCTACAGCTCACACGGCAAGATTGACTACGGAAGCAATGAAGTCTGTTTTTCGTGGTACAATTATTCTTCAGTTCAGGGACATTGACTGGCCTCCTCGTTCCCCTAACCTATCCATGTGTGACAATTTTTTGTGGGGTTACCTCAAATCACGTGTGTACGTGCATAAATCACGTACACTTGAAGAATTGAAGGAAGCTGGTCGTGTGCAATTAGTACAAATAGACAGAGCCATGTTGCAGAGCGTTGAAGCCAACTTCCTAGAGCGTCTTAAGAAGTGCATCGCTGAAAACGACCGTCACCTGATAGATGTTGTTTTCAAGCATTAAATTTGTTAAATGGCAACATTATTTGAGTACAATTCTGAAATGACTCATTTTTTGGAGGCACTCCTGACGACGTATTGCTCGTTTGAAAACCGTTCATCCTTTATGCCTCACCCTATGTTATTCAGTTTGCAGTATATGTTAGATAATCTTTGCTCTTTGTTTTAAATATAAATTAGCCACATTTTTAAGCATATAATGATACGTACCTGGCACATGTAGTTTCTAATACATGCGCTACCCACAACGACAGCTGAGCTTTTCCCTAAAAATAAATGAAGGATGTACCTTCTTGCCAGCAGCTCGGCACAGCTTAAGTCTTTTCCCCACCAGCACACAAGTATGGAAGAGGGGAACGGAAGGAGGGAAGTCGGAGAGAGGGCGATCTAACCCTCTGGTGGTGTGATGAACTAAGGTTCCAAAATTTGAAATTCAACCATTTTTGAAATTAACACCATTTTTAATTAAATTAATTTGCATAATTGATTTAAGTAACTAGCATACAAAATTTAAATGAGATTCTGCCCTATCTTCACCCCAGAGAGAGAGGAGGTAGGCCGATCACCTAAGAAGAACCACCGTGTAGCATAAATTTGTCAACAACAAAGACTCGTGCTCTTTGGCTTTACTGCTGTGGCATACTTTGCTACTTCACGTTCCACAAAGTTGCTATCAACAAGCTCGCGCCTGTCTTGTGGGAACGGCTACAATCCCTCGCCGCAAATTTGCACTTAAGCTACCTTATGCTGTGACGCCGCTGAAGCGCTATAAATACAGGGCGAGTCGAAAGTCCTCGGTTACCTTCAAAGTTGGAAGATTAAAGGGAGAATAGAAATGTGATGATGGGAACATAGGTTTCACCTGGGGCCGCAACTTTTGAAGTGAATGCCATTCATGGCCGCCATCTTGAAGTCCGCCGCTTTTGATTCAAGACTTTTTTTCTAAAATGGGAAGGGCGGTGTATGACACATCAGATAACACCCGCTTGAGCTCTGGAATTGAGTGGTGAAATTGTTTTTGTCTATCTTGTACAGTTTAGAAGTTATTAATGTTCAAAGTTAGTTTGATACCGACTCGTGTCTCTCTTTGTTCCAGCTGATCTAAAACGGTATGAATGTTCAAAAATGGCTCTGAGCACTATGGGACTTAACATCCGTGGTCATCAGTCCCCTAGAACTTAGAACTACTTAAACCTAACTAACCTAAGGACATCACACACATCCATACCCGAGGCAGGATTCGAACCTGCGACCGTAGCAGTCGCGCGGTTCCGGACTGAGCGCCTACAACCGCTAGACCACCGCGGCCGGCTATGCAGGTAATTTCTGAACTTTGAACATTAATAACCTCTGAACTGTGCAAGATAGACAAAAACAAATTACAGCTCTAAATTCATGAACTCAAGCGAGTGTTATTTGATGTGTCATACACCCTCCTTTCCATGTAAAAAAAACGACTTCAGTCCAGAATGGCGGATTTTAAGATGGCAGAGATGAATGACATTCATTCAAAAAATTGTGGCCCCAGATTGAACCTATGTTCCCATCATCACGTTTCAATTTTCCCTTTAATCTTCCAACTTATGAAGGTGTCCTAGGACTTTTGACTCGCCCTGTATTACGCATATGAGGGCATTTTACAGCATTCAGAATATAATCTCCATATAGTGTGAAATGTTGTTACCTTAAATGCAGTCAATAGTTCTTATATTCACCAAAAGTTTAGTACTCTTATCAACAAGTATGTTTTCATCAGTCAATAACTATCAAACTACCTACAGGCGGTTTGCGAAGATTCGATTTCGTGTGCCTACTGAAATGGTGAAAATGTAAGGTAACTGAAATTGTATTAGCGATGTTTAAACCTCTGCTTGCGCAATGAAGAGTTCGTTTAATATCTGTCGCTGTATTTTACACCTTCTAAATCGTTCCGAAAGTTCAGTCGAACACATACTCTGCACAAAACACAAGGTTTCATTACTGCGACACCACAGGTGACCAGTTATTTATATCACGTACACACAAAGGCGAAAGTTCTATACTGAAAACCGAAATTAAATTCGCTGTGTGGCTTTAGGTGTATCTAGATTGGCCAATAACAATTCTCCGACGCTAATGGAACTCCTGTCGGCACGTAGCGTGCCGCCTTTTATGAAACACCAGCTTTACATTTGTCGATGAGTGGCTGAATTTCTATTTCAGTGGCGGAAACAGTTATGTCTACACTTTGAGAACAAGTACTAGACCCAGACCAGCAGAGGCTCACACTGCAATGAGACTCACATGTTATGAGTAGGTTTTGAAACACTAACGTCGGTATAAATGTTAGTGAACAGAGTTATACTTGTAAATTCTGTGTGCTCGGAACAAACATCTCCAAATTCGAATTGAAACTCCACAGATAAAAATTCTACATATCTGGGTATTCCATACACAGCGTCAAGCTCGTTGGAATAACTGTCTCAAGGTTAGGGGATAATATGTAATATATGGAAAATATCTTCCACTTTTCAAGAAAAATGCTTGGAGTGTTGGACTACTACTAAAAAATCTCGTATATCGCGTAGTACAACAATGTTTCAGTATGTCATCCTGGAGTGATTGTGGAGGAGCACAGTACACTGAAAGATTCTTGATAAAGATCTGTTGTCTGTATTGTGATGTCCACGTCTTTTACCTAGTTATCCCATTGTTTTGGCCCCATCTTGAACTTTTTACAAAAATTTTGCTTCCACAAAGTTTGTTAGAAACGTAGTCTGCTCTCTCGGGATAGAAAATTGGTATCTAAAGATTGCTTTTTCTATTCCAAACAGTTGTTGATAGATTTTCTCGGCGATAGATTTCTTGTACGTCTTTCTTACTGGATTTTACTTATGTCGAAGTGTTCCACGTTTATCTTTATCAAAAGCACAAACTCATCGCTTACAATATCTACAGTCTGTATCAACAGAGTAGTGCTTACACAGCTGAAGGTGAGTGCACTCTAGCTGAAAGATCTTACAAATTGTCTTATTTTTCTGATAGAGCCATCTCTTCACAAACAGTTGCCTTTTTCATTTGCTCCACGTTTTAGTATAAATTCGTTTCTTGACATCAATGCAGCGTGTGTTGTGTTTTATCAATGAAGTGTCAGTTCTTTCCATTTAATTTCTTTCAATTCCATTTTTATTTTATTTCCTTTGTGCGTACGTTTCTTTGTATTTGAATTTTACTTTTTACAGTGTTGATGGCATTTGACTTATTTCCCCCAGAGCTGACCATTACCACGATACCACATTATACTACAGCAGTCACGGGGAGGTGTGGAGAGACCACAGCAACGTTATATTTGGAGCTCTAATGACATTTCAGCCCCTTCGGTTTTTATCAGTTTAACAACAAGGATAAGCTCAGATTTGTTGAAAGAACTATCCTAGAATTGAATGGAACAGTTAGTGGAAACAACATTAAACTTAAATCCGGACAGTCAGCTAACTCACCAGAACATATGTCCTGTAGTCTTAACCCTCACCTATTTCGCTCATTACTACCAGGCACCAACTTAGTAAGTATTGCTAGATCATCCTAGGGTAAACAGTGCTAACGCGCTCACAGTAGAACAACAGCCCCACTGATCAGAACAGTTGCTGCCCAAATGGTCCAGCGACAGGAACAGAGAATCAGTTCGTAGTGTTCCTGTTCTTAGTGCTGGCGAAAACTGGTATAAATGTAGCTCTATTTTCAGTTTACTCAAGAAACAAGTTCCGGTTCTTGCAGTATGTTCGGTGTTCAAGAGCAGGAAACGTAACGCATTCTTTAGGTATAAATATCAGTACTCCAGGCTATAGTTGATCGTAAATTAGTATTTTTTTCTGCAGGCACAATTTGGATTTTAAATACTTTGTACACGTCATGTGGACCGTATTACTTTTTCAGCAAATTTTGTTAGACAGATTTAATAATGTTTCCATTTATAAAAGAACTTGAATGCCCTCGTACCAATTTACAAATGAGTTACAACTCTGATAATACCTGACTTACTAGCTCAAGAACTCCCTCTTGGTTTTACATTGTTCAACATTTACTTATTAATGACAATTAGTTATTAGTTCCCGTATTGTTTTAATTTCAGCTTATCATGATGTATGATATAAAATGTTTGTTGGAAAACTTTTAGTTACAATAACATATTCTGCAATGATGTGCAGCAAATATGGATCACATATTTTAAATATTAAATTATCTTGTACTGTATTGTGTAAAATTATTAATTTCAACAGTTGTTGGAGATGCAAATTTCAAAAATATAAATCATTTATTTTCGTTCTCTTTAAGTTTAGAACCTCCAATGCTGAAATTTTATTATTTCATACAATGAACCTTCTTTAAGGTTTTCTGCATCCTAATGACGCAGTAAATGTTGGATATTGGGCATCTAACTACGCTGTTCGATAACGTTTTCTAGCATCTTTTATTACAATTTTTTGCGTACTTAATACAGAATTTGTGTTGCAAGAATAGGTCCTTATGTTTATGCACTTTAAGTTATTCATTTGCATGACGAGGAACATGTAAGCACCAATTTCCAGTTTGCACATTATCATAATTTTTCGTAATAAAAAAGATAATAAACTTTCCAATTGTAAATTCTTCAAATTATGTTATACAGTCATTAACATGAGTTACAGGTATACATGTAATCATAAAATTATAGCGTACCAAGTACTTGACGTGAAAGATATTTAGCCAATTACTTTATGAAAGCATGAATTCTACTCGCAAACTCCGAATACGGTAGAAAACGAGCTATACAATGTACTACAATCACATGAAAATTTACACCGAAGCGTGAGTAGATTCCTGATTAAAACACAATATTCAACACATTGTGTAAGGGTCGATATTTCTGGAAAAGCCTACTGCTTTGTTTTATCACAAACTATACCATCTTGACTGAATCACAGTTTACTAAGACTGGTCTTCAGTGTACTGTCAACAAGTAGACATTAACTTCTACTGCCAGCCGCAACTACAAGGTGCTCAGTGGAGAACTTTATACGTACACTGAAGCGCTACGAAAACTGGTATACTTATGCGTATTCAAATACTGAGATATGTAAACAAGCAGAATACGGCACTGCGGTCGCTAACGCCTTATAGCACAGCAAAAGTCCAGTTGTTAGATCGGTTACTGGTGGTAGGTTATCACGAAATAGTAAGTCTGAACGAGGTGTTATAGTATGGCTACGCGCGATGGGGCACAGCATGTCGGAGGTAGCGATGAAGTGGGGGTTTTCCCGTACGACCATTTCACCACTGTATAGTGAATAACACGAATCCGGCAAAACATCAAATCTCCGACAATGCTGCGGCAGGAAAAAAGGTCCTACAATAACGAGATCAACGACAACGGAAGAGAATCGTTCAGCTTTACAGAAGTGCAACCCTTCCGCAAATTGCTATAGATGTCAATGCTTGGCCATCAACATGTGTCAGCGTTCGAATCATTCATTGAAGCACGATAGATATGAGCTTACGGAGCTTAAAGCCCACTCTTGTACCCTTGATAACTACTCAACACAAAGCTTTACGCCACTCCTCGGCCCGGAAACACCGACATTGGACTGTTGATGACTGGAAACATGTTGCGTGGTCGGACGAGACTCGCTTTAAATTGTATCCAGTGGATACATGTGTACGGGGACAGAGACAACCTCATGAATCCATGGACCCTGCATGTCAGTAGGAGACTGTTAAAGTTGGTGAAGGCTCTGTAATGGTGAGAGGCGTGTGCAGTTTCAGTGATATGAGGCCCCTAATATGTCTAGATACATCACTGACTGGTGATATGTAGGTAAGCATCTTGTCTGATTGCCTGTATCCATTCTTGTCCATTGTGCATTCCGACGAATTTAGGTAACTCCAGTAGGACATTGCGACATCACACACGTCCAGAATTGCTACACCCTTCTCAGTTTAAACCCTTCCACTGGCCACCAAACTCCCCAGACGTGAATATTATTGAGCATACATGTGAGGCCTTGCAACATGCGGTTCAGAAGATACCTCCACCCCGTCGTACCCTTACGGATTTATGGACTGCGCTGCAGGATTCATTCCCTCCAGTACTACTTCAGACGGTAGCTGACTCCATGGCACATCATCATGTGGCACTTCTGTGTGCTCGCGGGATCCTAGGCAAGCGTACTAGTTTCTTTGGCTGTTCAGTATATATATGTTTAATTATCATATGGGAGATACATTGTCATGTGAGCACACTGTGCTCTCATAACATGCACCATCAAGGAACAGTTGGACTCCAAGCATGTCGTAATTTGCTTAGCAGATTTAAATAAACGTTCAAGAAACCAACCTGATGTACTTGCGGTAAATCTCTGTAAGATGGGAAATAACATGGGCAAATTTGAATATTTTACTGAGACATGGATGACTGTACTATAATTGGTCATGATCAGGATGAAGTGGCTGACCAGCCAAGAATGTCGATAGTGAGTCGTTGAACACGGACAGACAACCCCATTGATGTATAAACAATGGAGACCAGATGACACGATGACAAATCTGGAGAGTAACCCAAATAGAGAGCCTAGACACAGGATTATAAGAAGCCAAATGACGCCGAGTACAGTGAACAATACGAGACCACAACGGGAAAACTACTGAGTTCCAGACTCCTGCTGCACTGGTAGCTTCATAGCGTAGTCTAGATGCTCATATGCTGATACACAGGGAGTGGCCCATACCTAGTAATGTGGCAACAGTGGCGTTCGTAAATATTAAGACCACAGGATAGAGGTTTTAGTCTGTCTCTGTGTGTTGGCTAGTTTTTGAACTAGGTCGGCTTGAATACCAGATCCCTCCTCCCTCGAAATGGGCGCATAGACACTGAAGTGTCCTGGACGATGTTTCACAAGGCGAACAGTGGCATGACTGGTGTTCCGCCAGAGTAGCCCATCAGCTGGGAGAAGGAGCCCAGACATTCAGCAAATCTAGGGAACAGCAGTGTGGGAGAAGACTGCTGACTGGTCAGATGTTGCAGTGAATTCTCATCCCCCAAATCCACCTCAAGAGGATCTCCGACGGTTCCCTGGAGTGCAAATTGTACACAAGTGGTAGAAGGATGGCAAGGGCGGCCACTTGGAAGTCGAAATTACCCACCAATTGTGGCGCATCTGTAGGAGTTTTTTTATGTGTACCTGTAGGTGTAAACATTCAGCCGCCAAGTGATTGATAAAGTCCATGGTGAACCTTGAGCTGTCCTTTATTTTAAACGATATTCTTCGCAACTAGCCGCCCGGTGTGACCGAGCGGTTCTAGGCCCTTCAGTTTGGAACCACGCCACCACTACGGTCGCAGGTTCGAAACCTGCCTCAGGCATTGATGTATGTGATGTCCTTAGAGTAGTTAGGTTTAACTAGTTCTAAGTTCTAGGGGACTGATGACCTCGTATGTTAAGTCTCATAGTGCTCAGAGCACTTTCCAGCTCTTCATGCCAGAATATGCTTCACAATAGTTATTTGGCTGAAACTAGTAGCGAAGTGCATTGTTCGAAATAAAGCGCAGTTGAAGATTCGCCATGAATTTTAACAGAGTTGTTTTTTTGAGTCAAAGTTTCAAGGCCTTTCGAGTATCAACTATCATGTGACGCCGCCCATAGGTGGACACCACTGTAGCCTGTATCCGCAAAGGTTTTGCTCCATATGAATGTGCACAGACCGTTGAATATATGGGGTATAATTCAGTGTGTCAGATCTGGGGTTCCAAGGGCTGTACTGCCCGTATAATGAAGAGATTGCCTGGCTATCACGCATGGATGACCTCCGCCAGGATGCAGTCATGGACAGGAGTTATCCTGAAGGTGTTCAGGAACATTGTAAGTGGCATTTCAGTGGTGGATGTGCCCACTGCTTTCAACGTTTAAACGTTTTTACCGTCTGATTCACTTTGCAATTGAAGGATGGTTTAAAAGGTGGGCTAACAAATTTTTAATGCCACTAGCGTTGCAGAACTGCCAGTACTCACACAGCTGAGTGCAACAAATGTGCTTTCAAGCTGTGATTCACAGATTCCTAGCTGTATGTCACAGAGATACAAAACTGTACCTCACAGAGCGACCATAGGATAAAGTTTCTCAAATAATATGTTTCGTTTCATTGTGTAAGATCATCACATACTTTTTTGTGATAGTATGAAGTCAGATCACCATCAACGATTACATTTCCACTACACAGAGCCCCACTGACAGACACGAGTGTGTGGGTAAGCACCTTTATGCTGAAAATCTTAATAAGTGCATTGAAGATAGCAGCTGTAACGGTGACTTGCAATGCTAACCACATAAAGGCAACTGGTATTATCATACACGACGATAAGACACAGAGGCGATAAAGGGAGCAGTAGAATACATATGGATGCAGTCCCAGGGGCGATGAGGACTGTGTCTGCAGGCGAAAGTCTAAGGCGAGTCAGCACCACAACTTCCACGTCTTTACTCTGTCCTGGTATGTAATCATGTAGGGCTTCCGTCTACAATATGTCTAAAGGCTCACGATGTCGGAGTTCCATATAGTAGTCAGCATGATAACACACATCCAGCAGGAAAATATTAGATACAGCAGACAAACTACGACAAAGGAGAGCCCAGCGCAGAGTCCTATATCAGTAGATTTTGCGTAAGTAGGGCATCCATGAAGCCTATAGTCCAATAAGTGCCGTAAGTCCCATAAGTGCGTTTCTGCGACTATCTGAGTAGCAGTAGTGGGCAACCTATCCAAGGTGCGTTGTCGTTCTGTGTCAGTGTCCAACGAAGAGATCTCCCGTTGGTCAAAAGCCAGGTCTGGTCCTGAGAGCAGACGAGAGAGTGCATTCACGTTTGTCATAGTGTTGTACTTAACGTGTAAGTACTGACGAAAAGAGACTACTGCTGCAGCCTTTGACCTTTTGCTCAGGAAGCCAAGAGTGTTATCCAAAGAGTGCTGCCTACGGTTTGAGGCCAGGAATGTGGCTAAATATAGTCCCTAAAGACTCATGTGGAATTTCTTAACGGCCAAAGCGATTGTCAAAAGCTCTTCCTCGAACTGTGAGTAGTTCCTCTGAGCATACGTCAGTGCCTCTGACGTATACAGGATTTGTTGCTAAGTACCACGGTAGTTACGGTGCACCAGCGTTGTATCGATGTCACGGGGGAAGCATCAACAACAAAACGAAGGTGATGTAAGACATGGCTCCAAGGAAATCATGTTCTTCAGCTTGGTGAAAGCACGATTACGGGCAGTCGACCATTAGAACGGAACGCCATTCTTCAGCATTTTCTCCTTAAATAAAAAGACATTTATGTTGGTGGAACTCGAGTCCTACATAACACAGCGTAGTTAATAGGGTGCAGAAATTGCGAAGTTGGCCTTGGCACGTACACGTTGGAATGGACATGCTTAACTGTTCCAGATATCTCTGGAAGATTGCCAGACTATAAGAGATCCCAAAATGCAAACATTTGTATTTGTACCAACGAAAGGGTATACTGATGACCATAATGCTCTGCTGTTCTACATGCAATGGGATCTGTAAATAATCATCAGCAAGATCTTTGAAAAATATTCACCAGTGACAAGTCACGTGAGGAGGTCCTCTAGACGTAGCACAGGGTAGGTTTTCATGTGTGCCTGGGCATTGATTGTGAAGCAAAAACTTCCGCAGAGCCAGTGTAAGCCATTGGATTTCTTAACTACTATCAGGGGTATGGCCTAAGCACTCACTTGGACTGGTTCTATGACTCCAGCGTCATGAAAGCGAATTAGTTCGATTTTAACCGCGATCTGCAGTAAGACTGGAAGCCGAAGTGCCCTACAAGAATAGAGCACTGCATCTCGATGTAGAGAAACATGTGCCTCTAAAATGTTGGAATGCCCCAAGCCAGATTCAAACATACATGGCTAAGGTACAAAGATCATCAAGTTCACGGAAAGGAACTGTGCCCCAGAGGATCTGAACTACGTCAGTGATGGACGCCTCAAAAGCGAGAAGGCAACCAGGCCGAAAATGTTGCCACACAAATATTTACAACAAACAGCGTTATCGGCTGTGTAACCATATTCTATGATGACTTAGTTGTGAACTTACCTCTGAGAGGAAGTCACCTGTCACCAGATGTAAACAAGTTGTGGGAGGGTATGGCAAACACTGGTTAACCCAGACGACCATATGTTAGGAGGGAAATTGACTCTCCTGGTTCTACTTGGAGACGAAGATTCTGATGTGCAGTCTTGAGATCCATGAACAACATGGAGATGGGGTAGGTAGGATGGCACCGGTTACCTAGTCTGAGAACTTGCTGCATCAGCTGGCCAGTTGATATTAAAAGCAAGTCAGCAACTAGTAGAAACTGATTGATACAGCTGGTGGCAGAGACAGCTGTTCACTGCTCATACATTGTTAAGAACTTTCGAATCACAAAGTGAAAGTCTAACTTGAGCTGCATATAACTACTACTGAAAAAATTGGGAAACTTCTAAATCCATCACATTTCACGTATGTGGGGTAAGCATTGTGCCGCTTAATTCGAGGGTCCAAAGTTTTGTTTTAGGCGTCAGGTAAGCTGTAACTTGTAGAACAGACTAGTAGCGCCATGTGCTTTTATTACTGCCATTTTAAACTTGAAAGTAACATTACGATACTTAAATTGACTATCCATTGCGCCTTGCACCAAGAGATGTACATACATCGAAATTCAGACACATTTGGGAGCCAAATCGGTCTATAGAGAACAGGCTGGCTTACAGTATATGTAAATAATCATCAGTCTGTGAATCTGTGTTTACTTTTTTGAACATGTCATGGAACTGTATTACTATGAAGAATATATTGGCATATGATAACCAACAATAAGTAGGCTTTGTAATATGCTGCTTAGCATTAACATAAATGTATATTCGAGGTCTAAAGTTTTATAATATTCTCAGTTTTGTGTGCTACATAATTTGACAAAATAATTTGTCAAAACTCGTGAAAATGTCACAAGCCATGCACCCCTCATCGATGGTTCTGTAAAACATTTAAAAATTAAAATTGGCTGGTATATTGGCACTTCAGATAAAAACTCTAGTTCAAACAGCACATTTTGATGAACAAACGCTAGTTGTAGAAACACACTAAGTTACCACACTGCATTTTCAAATTAGATATTTCCACATTGGAACTCTATGTATTACATATTGAAATAAACTTCGCTCGCTACTGAAACAAATTATAGATCAGTAGGTGAGCATAGTTCGATCTTCGTGTCATAACTCTGTTCTATGCAGTTAATGTATAGAAAATTCATAAAACAGGTTCTATGACATTACAAAACACACATGAACACTACTGCTGATCTAACTTAACCCTTATAGTGTACCTCTCTGGAGCAATACACAAATAATGTTATTCTCGCCTCTAAACTTTCCAGAACTAGTAGGTATGCAGGAGCCGCTTTAAAATTCACTACTGGATGGACTCGATAGTTTCCTTTATGGACGTTTTGTTGACATCTCATACTGGGGGCTTGAGGATTTTTTTGTACAAGTCTCTGTTTCTCTCTGTCTGTAAATGCATATGCTTTAGAGCATGTTTTTGACGTATCTTTAAAATCCAGTAGTTTGGTCTTATTTTAACTTTTCTATGAAGTTTTTGCTGAAGAATTCTACAGTTTTTTCCTATGTATTCTCTTGTTGTCGTGAGAAAGACGGTATTGCCTTTGTCAAATGTTGTTATAATGATTTTCTGTTCAATAGCGACTTTTAGAGCAACTTCTACATATCTACTAGAAAAACAAATGCAGCCACAGCTCACCCAGTACCATAAACTAGAAAATGATGGAACAATCAGAAATATCTCTCAACTGATAGAACATATAATAGACACTAAAATCGCTGGAATAGCAACACTGCTCTCCTTCGATGTAGAAAGTATGTAGAGCTTCATCCCTGTTAACGAAAACATAGAAACAGTAACGAAAATTTGACTACACACCACCTGTTAGCTCATGGACACAAATATTTATCAATAAAATTGTTATGCTTAATAACACAACAAGCGAAACTCATCTGGTGATAAAAACACGCATATTTGTAGTTGCAAGGACAGAGAAAAAATACCCTCACGAACTGTAGAGCAACTACGGACAACATGGCCACACATATGAAGAATTTCCTAAAATTCATCTCTAAAACTGATCCCAAAGTCACTAATAGATTGCGGCAACTCCTTGGTAGTCTTTATCTTGCTGTACAAATGATTCCCATCTTCTTCTGATAATGCTAAACATTATAGCATTCCTAAAACTAGAGTGATAACATTATCTTGCAGTTCCTAACAATTTTCGTCTTTTGTAGATGACGCTTGCACGTGCTGCCACACACCATAAACTACAAGGCACATAGATGAGTGCTGATATACATTGATATAAGTAAGAAATGAGGGTTGCTGTGCGTTCACAGTCATCTAAACATTATACACGTAGTAAATACGTGCTAGGGTATTAGTTTCACATAGCATCACAAAACATAACACCTTTTTGCTGACAACTTAAATACAGTATTTGTAACACAGTAAAATCACCCTCACTTCTTAAAATACCTATATCCCATATCTCGGAGCTTACTGGGAAATAAGAAGTTAAAACAAAGTCATGAGATAGATTGAGACGCGGATAATGTGAAAAATTGTGGTTAGAAAAAAAAACAAAGAAAATTGAGGATCATTCTTCAAAAGCTGTCGAGTGATGTAGTTACAACACGCTATTTAATGGTTATTTCAACCGAAACTGAAGGTAGGTACGTACAACCCACACTAATAGGCAAGGAAATCTGTACAGTGAAAACACGAATTTGGCACAATTATTAATCTTGTTTACTAACGGAAACAATGTTCTTGCCACCTTACAATTAAATTTGCTAGACGAAATTTCGAATTCCTTAACGATAGAATCTGCAATTCAAGCGGCGTTAATTTAATTAGCGGTTGCCTGCCGATGACCTCTCAACGCTGTCCTTGGAATATTCCACGTAAGGTAAGGAGAAACTGCTCCTGTCAATTATTTTATAGCCTTTGTAGTCCCACAGAGTGCTATCTGCGGATTATGATTAATTCTTACGAAACAGATTCTAATGATACGTAATCTGTTATTTTTTCATTCCTATATTATCTATCCTTGGGTTCCTGCAATCTGTTATTATCTACCACTCTGTTACAGCACGTTTCATGCATTTGTCTGAAACTCATGTGTATCCGTTACATAGTATGAAGTAACTAGTAATACACGTAGGCGTTTCTGTAGACTTACAGGAAAAAGCTATACAATAGAAACAGCGATAAATAAACTTCCTAGAAGAAAGATAACAGTGTTACAATCCGTAAGACATAAGTTTATTGGTAAACTGATAATGTGCATCAAGCATCAGCGACTTTTTCGATGTCAAAAAAAGCTTTTCTCATCCTGTCATAAGGCGAGTCTGAGATATTTTGAAAACTGGTGGTAAAAGAAAACTGAATACTTTCACTGACGTGAATTACTCCGTAATGGCACAAGACGTTGACAGACGGATGTAGACCTAAATATTCAAAACGCCGTGGAGTAGACCGATGACACCACGTACTGGGAACGAGAGTGCTAAGTACATTCTACGTCTACATCCATACTCCACAAGCCACCTGACGCTGTGTGGCGGAGGGCACCACGAGTACCTCTACCGGTTCTCCCTTCTATTCCAGTTACGTATTGTTCGTGGAAAAGAAGGTACGCCTCTTTGTGGGCTCTAATCTCTCTGATATTATCCTCATGGTCTCTGCGTGAGATATACGTAGGAGGAGGAAATATCCCGCTTGACTCCTCGGTGAAGGTATGTCATCGAAACTTCAACAAAAGCCCGTACCGAACTACTGAGCGTCTCTCCTGCAGTCTTCGACTGGAGTTTATCTATCATCTCTGTAACGCTTTCGCGGTTATTAAATGATCCTGTAACGAAGCGCGCTGCTCTCCATTGGATCTTCTCTATCTCTTCTATCAACCCTACCTGGTACGGATCCCACACTGGTGACAGATTTCAAGCAGTGGACGGACAAGTGCAATGTGACCCACTTCCTTTGTTTTCGAATTGCATTTCCTTAGGATTCTTCCAATGAATCTCAGTCTGGCGTCTGCTTTACCGACGATCAACTTCATATAATCATTCCATTTTAAATCACTCCTAGATAATTTATGGAATTAACTGCTTCCAGTTGCTGACCTGCTATTTTGTAGCTAAATAAGGGCTCAATCTTTCTATGTATTCGCAGCACATTACACTTGTCTACAATGAGATTCAATTGCCATTCCCTGCAGCATACGTCAATTCACTGCAGACCCTCCTGCATTTCAGCACAATTTTCTACTGATACAACCTCTCGATATATTACAGCATCATCCGCAAAAAGCCTCAGTGAACTTCCGATGTCATTCACAAGGTCATTTATGTATATTGTGAATAGCAACAGTCCTATGACACTTTCCTGCGGCGCACCTGAAATCACTCTTACTTCGGAATACTTCTCTCCATTGAGAATCACATGCTGCGTTCTGTTATATAGGACCTCTTCAATCCAATCGCACAATTGGTCTGATAGTCCATATGACCTTACTTTTTTCATTAAACGACTGTGGGGAACTGTATCGAACGCCTTGCGGAAGGCAAGAAACACGGCATCTACCTCTGAAACGGTGTCTATGGCCCTCTGAGTCTCGTGGACGAATAGCGTGTCCTGGGTTTCACAAGACCGTCTTTTTTGAAACCCATGCTAAATCCTAAAGAGTAGATTTCTAGTCTCCAGAAAAGTCATTATACTCCAACATAATTCGTGTTCCAAAATTCTACAACTGATCGACGTTAGATATATAGGTCTATAGTTGTGCACATCTGTTCTATGTTCCTTCTTGAAAACAGGGATGACCTGTGCCCTTTTCCAATCCTTTGGAACGCTACGTTCTTCTAGAGACCTACGGTACACCGCTGCGAGAAGTGGAGAAAGTTCCTTCATTGCATCTGCACTTGACATAACGAAAGACTCTTTCGCAGTTTCACAAAAATTACTGAGTTGTAGGTTTCTAAACCTGGGAGCGAAGGAGTGCAGAAAAATTTCATCGACATCGTATTCGGGGCAATATGAACATACTGGTTTCAGAAGTTAGTAGTACCTTTTTTGGTTTTGTTCTTCGATCTACGTCAGTAATGCATTTGGAAGTATTCAGTTTGTCAAATTTATGGTTCGACTTCGAACAACTTTCTCTTTACTACTGGACGTTGACAGATTTCTAAATGTATTACAGGCAAGTTGGCACTTTATAGCGTTTTAAAATTTTTACTTCGGACAGGTAATATCAGTATAAACATAAGTACTTAGTTACAGAAAGGGCAGAAGCGTATCCTTAGATGCGACACAAGTTTGAAACAATCACCTGACTGAGCAGAGACAGTGAATGTTGTTGATTGCTGATAACGCGTGAGCGAATCAATGGTGTCTTCAGTCAGAGTGGATGTACGCGTCCTGCAGCACTCAAGTGTAATGGTCCAAGTGCTTCCAATGGCAGCACCATTACACAGAATTTTACTGTGTGCCACAGTGTCAAGGAACTTTTTCAAAGCGATGTTCCGTGTCCACTGAAGATCTCATGGGATATGCCTATCTAGTTTAAATGACACTTTGATGATTTCAGCCACTTTCAGCGTCGACAGTCTCACAAATGTGGCAAATTAATGTGCTCCTAACCGTGGTCTGTGTTAATGCACAGCTACAGTTGCAAGTAGTGAGCATTAACTTTTTGAAGTACGGGTAAGAGGCCTCTGAAAGATGTTGAAGTGGCGTCATTGAAAGTACTGAGCACGTTGGAGAGTATTCGCCGTTGCTTATAAGTTGTTCCACTAGAAAGACCGTCTAATTTAGTACAGTAAATTACCTTCGATAAACCAGATGGTTAGGAAATTCCTCCTTCGCATTTTTCTGGGAAATAACGACGTTATTAATATAGTATAACGTGATGTAATATAATATTGACCACATATTGTCTGCATCTCATTGTTACCAACTGTTTAACGTCTCGATATTAGATTTTCGGCACCAGAATAACAATGTGGCTGACATGAGACGTGCAGTTAATAAGGATTGATCAAGAAATACTCTGCTTGTAGAGTATAAGAGGAAGAATAAATAATTACATCTGTAGGGAATTCTGTGGATATTTCACTGAAGTCTGACGTGTACAAAAGAAAGATGAATAGGAGAAATGAATTCCTTAATCGTATCATGGACGCTGGTGCCCTCATTAGGGAACAACAGAGGCGCTCAGACAAGCAACAAAATATGCTCGCCCCACAGCGCACCAATTCACTAACTTGACCTGGGGATATTCTAACATTTTTTGTGAACTGTACAACAGCTGTAATGCTACGTGTCTGCTTGTCAATGTGTTACAGTTATGTATTCTTCAACTGGTACTTAGTAAAACGGATATTGTAATGTTTGCTAACTATTGAACGTGAGACGTTTATATGTTTAAACCAGCGCACTGAAGAATACAAAAAAAAAAATTACAACGTACATTATATGTGTTACGTCTCGGAAGCCATACAGGATAGGGCATTTTCCCATACGAATCTGTTCGCTTCAGATGATGGTTTCTGTAATATCCCCGAATACTGACCATCCCGCATCGGCCACCCTAGGCATACGGTGCTGCAGTAGCATTCGTAAACTAGTGTTGTGTGTTCTTCCAACCGGCCAAGAGCAATAACTGATCTAGCGTTTAGCTCCTCCATTCTGCTACTGTCACAGTAGCATAGAGAATATTGCAAAAACATTCTAGTTACTGCTATTATGCAATTTCTGTTACCTTTTGCCTTCTGAAGTATACACTACCGGAAAATTTTAGTACACCTGGAAAGCCGACGTTGATTTCGATCCAGTGAAGGAAAATTCCACCTTGGATATAGTAGACATACTGACAATGGTTTCAGTACCGTCTGCCGATACCGTAGTGTCGTAACTACCAGAGCACCATATCTGTCAACCCTTTAACACGGACTGTTCATGGCCAGAAGTCTCAGTGTGATGCAAGCGTGTGAACCTAACACGCAACCGTATACTGGGATGCACTCAAGCTTCCTACGCCCAACTGAGCCTGTTGCAAAGGGGTCAAATTGTGGTCTTCCGAATTTAGGAAGGCCCTCTCGGAAAATTGCCAAGCAAGTTGGACGTGGTGTGGCAGCTGTGCAACCATGGTTGTGTCAGTGGTCAAGTAAACATTCTCACAAGTGTACATGAGGTTCTGAATGTCTACGCAGCGCAGACGCCCACCAGGACCGTCGTGTTTTAAGGGCATCAGAGACAGATCGTACAACTACCACAGCACGGATAAGAGGGCTAGTGAGCCCAGCAGCATCGGTACGAATTGTTGTGCACCGGTAGTTAGCTGTCTACGGACACGCGCACCTCTAATCCGTCCTCCACTCACACCACAGCAACGAGGTGCACAGCTCAAGTGGTGCCTTCAGAGTACCACTTGTATCATGAAATGGCGTGCTGTAATATTCAGCGATGAAAGCAGAGTACGACTGCACTTAATTTATGGTGTTCTGCACTTGCGACGTAGACATGATGACGCTGTCTCAGAAGAGTCTAAGGTGCAGTAAGCTACAGCACTTTTTCACCTTTGGTGTTTTCGGAGTGGGCGCTAACCGACGCTGGGTATGTGCAGAATGTTCTTAGACCCGCTTCTTTTGCTGTTCTTGCCACAGAAGGGTGATGTGTTGTTCCAGCAGGATAATAATCGCCCACACACTGCCTGTGAAACTCAATGTGTTCTCAAGACGGGTAGCATAGTCTCTAGATTTGTCTCCAATCGAGCACATGTGGGATCTGATGGGACGATAAGTGACTTGTGCGATTCGTCAACGAACTGCTCTTACAGAACTACGTAGAAAGGTATAGCAGGTGTGGCACAACGTATCCCATGACAGTATTCACCATCTACGGGATCGACTGTATGTCAGTGTCAGCGCATGCATTGTTGCCCCAGAAAGCTACACCACCTATTAATATGAGTGTTCCAGCATGGCTCAATACCTTGTACCCGAGAACCGCCAGGGCTATTGTTCTGTAAATGTTGTCATTTTATGTACTACATATGCACTGTTGCAACAACAAATTTTGAATCAGTTGGAAACCTCTAAAATGGTGTACTAATGTTTTCCCAGTAGTGTTGTTAAATATAGCCTTAAAGCAGGTTTTAGTTAAAACTAAATTCGCGGTGAAGTTATCAATGCGTTCAATTACTTTTGTACCCCCCCCCCCCCCCCCCCCCCCCCAGAGCAAGAGCAAGGTAACGTCGCTCTGACACAATGCAGCACAATGGCTTAGAGTCTCATCCGACCGCATCAATGTAGTTTTCCCGTGGTTTCTCTAAAATGCTGAAGCGAAATATATATGAATGGATCCCCTTGTAGGGAATCTGCCAGTTTAGTTCCCTATCCTTCCCGTAGTGGTAATGCGTACCTCTAAAGCTAACATCAGTAAATCATACCACATACAGGGTATTACAAAAAGGTGCGGCCAAACTTTCAGGAAACATTCGTCACACACAAAGAAAGAAAATATGTTATGTGGATATGTGTCCGGAAACGCTTACTTTCCATGTTAGAGCTCATTTTATTACTTCTCTTCAAATCATATTAATCATGGAATGGAAACACACAGCAACAGAACGTACCAGCGTGTCTTCAAACACTTTGTTACAGGAAATGTTCAAAATGTCCTCCGTTAGCGAGGATACATACATCCACCCTCCGTCGCATGAAATCCCTGATGCGCTGCTGCACCCCTGGAGAATGGCGTATTGTATCACAGCCGTCTACAATACGAGCACGAAGAGTCTCTACATTTGGTACCGGGGTTGAGTAGACAAGAGCTTTCAAATGCCCCCATAAATGAAAGTCAAGAGGGTTGAGGTCAGGAGAGCGTGGAGGCCATAGAATTGGCCTACCAATCCATCGATCACCGAATGTGTTGTTGCGAAGCGTACGAACACTTCGACTGGAATGTACATGAGCTCCATCGTGCATGAACTACATGTTGTGTCGTACTTGTCAAGGCACATATTGTAGCAGCACGGGTAGAGTATCCCGTATGAAATCATGATAACGTGCTCCATTAAGCGTAGGTGGAAGAACATACTGACGAAACTAAAATGAGCGCTAACATGGAAATTAAACGTTTCCGGACACATGTCCACATAATATCTTTTCTTTATTTGTGTGTGAGGGATATTTCCTGAAAGTTTGGCCGTACCTTTTTGTAACACCCTGTATATCAACTGTCGCGAAACATTAATGAAAGCACACATCTTTTTTACATTCCTGCTACAAATATCTGGTGTTTAGCAATTATTCATGTTATTCATTATCTCAAGATGGAAGCATCTGTCAGAGAACAGCAAGCTTCCGCTTTCGAATAATCCTTTCTTCATCTGTCACAGTCCGCTGCTAATGACGTACAAGGTACATCCATCACAAAAGAACTGACCCTTGTAGTATATTAACATTCAAACCTCTCTGATTGTACCTTTCTCATTCTCATATTCACCTGATTGATATAAACGCTCCTGATTATATTTGTCTTATTTATGATCGTCATCAGATTTGGTTGCAGTCACTGTTGCTTGCTTTTGTATTCCAAATATCTTAACACAGTATTCAGCAACATTACTTGTCCCCATTATACTTTACGGGTAGCGAGATTATTGATCAGCTGTTTCACTGTATCATGCCGCAAAGCTTTCTTTACCGTTTTGGGAGAAAGATGTTTCACTCAACATTGCAGTACTGCTACACCTGCCAGGTTTCTCGGGCAAACGAAGGTACCCGCCTGTGTTTTTATGCAGTACTCCTCGTCAAGAACTGGAACAAACTATAAAATTTGAATTCAGCTGAGCGGTATTGAGAATACGAATGACGAGTTCATCCATCTCGTTTACGGTTGCTTTTGTGAGTTCGGGCCGGCCGGGGTGGCCAAGCGGTTCTAGGCGCTATAGTCTGGAACCGCGCGACCGCTACGATAGCAGTTTCGAATCCTGCCTCGGGCATGGACGTGTGTGATGTCCTTAGGTTAGTTAGGTTTAAGTAGTTCAAAGTACTAGGGGACTGGTGACCTTAAAAGTTAAGTCCCATAGTGCTAAGAGCAATTTTTTGTGATTTCGGTTCTCATCCCACGCCTTATTGGAATCGTGTTGACGGAACAACGGTATCTCGGATCACTGCGGACAGTACAGTCATTTTCTATTCACATTCCTGGGAACATTGATTTCAGCTGATGTGAGTCATCGAATTTTAATTCCAAAGATACCTGGCACGGTGCTGCTGTTCAAGTAATCTCTCAATCTTTCTGTATTATTCCTAGGTACATAATTACTGCAATATATTTGCGTTGCCTAAAGTCTAATTAACAGGTCGTAGATGACGCTAGTCCTGACATTTCTACAAAAGCAATTCTATAACAAGGGAACGGTGCCTCTGCACACAGAATAGGCATATATAATAGGTAGTAAGTAATTTTTTATCGATTAGATAGTAGTTATATTGCTGTACGTTCTTCCTGCGTGGTGCTGATAAATTGCAGCATATCATACACTTATGTGGGGGACTTCGTTAACTGTATATTGTTGTTAATTCAACCTGAGAAAACACTTGTTTTCTCAACAAATAGGGTGGCTGTTTTACGAAGAGCTTAGGATAAATCAAATTCCTTTCGAGTGCAAGATGTGGAAGTCTAATTATCATGTTTTGCTACCATTCGGACATTTCACACGTTCCAAGTGAATACATGACTGCCTTGTTCATTAGCCTAATGTCCAGGCAGATCTTCTGCTGGTCTCTTGCATTAACGTTTTGTGGAAGAAGGCCTTTGTGAGTTTATCACGAATAACAGTTGACTGCTTCACCATCGTCTGAATCCGTTCGCTTTCGGTAATGTTTTCTTCTTAACGACATAATAAATTTGGTACCGTTTCATTGTCTCAAAAAATATATGAGCCTATTGCTGAGGCGAAATAGACTTTTTTGTTCTGGCGATGGGTTCTTGTGTTCACCACTCGCTAATAGCAGTCCACTTTAATCACTGGGGTTCCGTGACATTCGTTCTTTTTTTTTTTTTTTCATGGGCGGTCTCACTAATGTTTGCTGTCGTGCGTGAATTCGAGACAACGGGTAGGGAGAGCAGTGAGTGGAAACTTTAATTTTCCTGAGCCTCAGCTTACTTCCGCTCCAATATACTGGGCTGAATCATGCGGTGTGTGGCCTACGGTGTCGGGCGTACCTCATTCCTTCCACCGCCGTGACTCGGATTTCAGTTGTGACAAAACCCAACGCCTATTCTCGCAAGTGACGTACACCTCGCAGTTTCTTAAGACTCTTCAGTTAAAGTCTTAGCTGAAACTTAGGGGCCTGAGCAGATTTACGCTACGGCGTAGTTCGTAATGACGCTTTCTCCTTAAATATGAAAGTTTTGTTAAAAATATGGGGTGGGAAACAATTTATTTGACAGCCATTGCGTTCGGACTGATAGGACCAAGTGTCAACATAAGAATACCCATTTTGATGCTATCGATTAATAAAAATAACATACTCAAGGCTACAGAACATGAACGGGTTAGGAGTTGCAGGGTTCTTCGCTGTCTAGATGAAATGAAGCAGTGCTGTTATTCGTAAGTGTTACTTCAATGCAAAAAAATATTTCAGTCCGTACGAAGAATCGGAAGTCAGTTAACCAACGGATGAGAAAAGGACACATCGACTGTCTTAACAAATTGTAAAATTCATTCTTGGCTTGTCCTTTTGGAAACGCTGCACGGGAGAGTTGGAATTTATCAGTTCTGCTCTCATACGTCTGAATACAAAAGGTATACAGAAAGTCGAATAAAATATCAGCAGCAGAATGAAAGTTCAATTACAGCAGATACTAACGCTGAGGTTTAGAAAAGCCATAGCATACCTAGTTAGTAAGGGTGGATTTGTAACCTCGAAGTCCAGATAAATGATGAACACGTATTTCAACTTATCAAGTGTAAACGTCACAGCTAATGCATGGAGATGATAACATTGACTCAAGGCAGGTAGGTAAAGAGATACGCAAGGATGTTGAACGTATCACAAAAACAAAAGTACATAGTATTTGTACTTATCTAGCGATGAAGAGATATAATAATGCCGTTTCTAATTGACCATAAGTGCAGTTACCCTGAAGGAAGAGGACTAAGTAAGTAATAACCTGAAACGTATTTCAGTTTAAGAGGCAGTACGAAACTTGTCGCTATCATGTAATAGCATACAGGATGAGTCTCTAACTATTGCCACCAAGATTAGGGCCAAAAGTATGATAGGAGCTGAAATGTTTATGGGACTAAAGTGGCATGGCACATCGGGGGCCATAATATGACATTGGTTTTTTGTTGATAGGTGGGGTCGTGTCACAGATATGAAGATTATATTTGTTTCTTCAAATGGGATGCTCTAGTTTGGTACTTATTTTCTGATAGCGGCTATCTAGACAAATCAAACGATGTGAAACAGTAAGGTCTTTGAAGGTCATAGAAGGTCAAAAAGGTGGCATGAACGTTAATTTACAGAAGATGCTCGAAGTGCTGACCACTTTGTACTTATCTAGCGATGAAGAGATATAATAATGCCGTTTCTAATTGACCATAAGTGCAGTTACCCTGAAGGAAGAGGACTAAGTAAGTAATAACCTGAAACGTATTTCAGTTTAAGAGGCAGTACGAAACTTGTCGCTATCATGTAATAGCATACAGGATGAGTCTCTAACTATTGCCACCAAGATTAGGGCCAAAAGTATGATAGGAGCTGAAATGTTTGTGGGACTAAAGTGGCATGGCACATCGGGGGCCATAATATGACATTGGTTTTTTGTTGATAGGTGGGGTCGTGTCACAGATATGAAGATTATATTTGTTTCTTCAAATGGGATGCTCTAGTTTGGTACTTATTTTCTGATAGCGGCTATCTAGACAAATCAAACGATGTGTAACAGTAAGGTCTTTGAAGGTCATAGAAGGTCAAAAAGGTGGCATGAACGTTAATTTGCAGAAGATGTTCGAAGTGCTGACCACTGGAAGCAATGCAAGGCTGCAATCTTCTTATCATGGATTGAATGGTATTCCTTATCACATCGGCATTTATCGAGACTCATGCTCCGACAATTTTCTCTCGTATATCGTGCAAACAGTTTACAGGGTGTCAGAGCTATCTTGTTCACCCAAAATATCTCTGGAACAATGACAGCTACTGGAAAACGACTTTCACCGTTATCAATGTAGGGCTGGGCCCCTTGAATGTACATATTTGGAAACATTCTAAAACGAAGGCATATCTACATCTACATCTACATTTATACTCCGCAAGCCACCCAACGGGTTGTGGCCGAAAGCACTTTAATTGCCTCTCTCACGCTATCACGGTTACCAAATAACCCTGTGACGAAACGCACCGCACTTCATTGGATCTTCTCTATCTCCTCAGTCAACCCGATCTGGTACGGATCCCACACTGATGAGCAATACTCAAGTATAGGTCGAACGAGTATTTTATAAGCCACCTCCTTTGATGACGGACTACATTTGCTAAGGACTCTCCCAATGAATCTCATCCTGGTACCCGCCTTACCAACAATTAATTTTATATCATCATTCCACTTCAAATCGTTCCGCACGCATACTCACAGATATTTTACAGAAGTAACTGCTACCAGTGTTTGTTCCGCTTTCATATAATCATACAATAAAGGATCCTTCTTTCTATGTATTCGCAATACATTACATTTGTCTATGTTAAGGGTCAGTTGCCACTCCCTGCACCAAGTGCCTATCCGCTGCAGATCTTCCTGCATTTCGCTACAATTTTCTAATGCTGCAACTTCTCTGTATACTACAGTATCATCCGCGAATAGCCGCATGGACCTTCCGACACTATCTACTAGGTCATTTATATTTATTGTGAAAAGCAATGGTCCCATAACAGTCCCCTGTGGCATGCACAGAGATTACTTTAACGTCTGTAGACGTCTCTCCATTGATAACAACATGCTGTGTTCTGTCTGCTAAAAACTATTCAATCCAGCTACACAGCTGGTCTGATATTCCGTAGGCTCTTACTTTGTTTATCAGGTGACAGTGCGGAACTGTATCGAACGCCTTCCGGAAGTTAAGAAAAATAGCATCTACCTGGGAGCCTGTATCTAATATTTTCTGGGTCTCATGAACAAATAAAGCGAGTTGGGTCTCACACGATCGCTGTTTCCGGAATCCATGTTGATACCTACAGAGTAAATTCTGGGTTTCCAAAAACGACATGATACTCGAGCAAAAAACATGTTCTCAAATTCTACAACTGATCGACGTCAGAGATATAGGTCTATAGTTTCGAGCATCTGCTCGAAGACCCTTCTTGAAGACTGGGACTACCTGTGCTCTTTTCCAATCATTTGGAACCTTCCGTTCCTCTAGAGACTTGCGTTACACGGCTGTTAGAAGGGGGGCAAGTTCTTTCGCGTACTCTGTGTAGAATCGAATTGGTATCCCGTCAGGTCCAGTGGACTTTCCTCTGTTGAGTGTTTCCAGTTGCTTTTCTATTCCTTGGACACTTATTTCGATGTCAGCCATTTTTTTCGTTTGTGCGAGGATTTAGACAAGGAACTGCAGTGCGGTCTTCCTCTGTGAAACAGCTTTGGAAAAAGGGGTTTAGTATTTTAGCTTTACGTGTGTCATCCTGTGTTTCAATGCCATCATCATCCCGGAGTTTCTGGATATGCTGTTTCGAGCCACTTAACTGATTTAACGTAACACCAGAACTTACTAGGATTTTCTGGCAAGTCGGTACAAAGAATTTTACTTTCGAATTCACTGAACGCTTCACGCA
Source organism: Schistocerca gregaria (assembly GCF_023897955.1). NCBI lineage: Eukaryota > Metazoa > Arthropoda > Insecta > Orthoptera > Acrididae > Schistocerca > Schistocerca gregaria. The sequence continues at coordinate 115,405,756 of NC_064924.1, read as the reverse complement.
TAGCCCTCCTTACGCTAACTTTGACATCGTTTAGCTTCTGTTTGTCTGAGAGGTTTTGGCTCCGTTTAAACTTGCAGTGAAGCTCTCTTTGCTTTCGCAGTAGTTTCCTAACTTTGTTGTACTACCACGGTGGGTTTATCCCGTCCCTCACTGTTTTAGTCGGCACGTACCTGTCTAAAACGAATTTTACGATTGCCTTGAACTTTTTCCATGAACACTCAACATTGTCAGTTTTGAACTGTTAGGTAGTCTGAAATCTGCCTTCTATTACTCTCGCTAAACAGATAAACCTTCCTCCCTTTTTTTATATTCCTATTAACTTCCATATTCAGGGATGCTGCAACGGCCTTATGATCACTGATTCCCTGTTCTGCACATACAGAGTCCAAAAGTTCGGGTCTGTCTGTTATCAGTAGGTCCTATATGTTTTTCCACGAGTCGGTTCTCTATTTAATTACTCGAGGTAATTTTCGGATAGTGCACTCAGTACAATGTCACTAGTGTTTTTTAACACAAACTTATGTTTTTTTTATTTTTTTCTTCAGCAATCCATAGCACGACAAAGCACATACACAATGGCGTTTATTGCATCGCAATATTCCCAATACAGCCCGAGATATTGATACGCGAAGTTGACACTTGAAACACCCGACATGCGCTGCTAGCGTAGGTCCTGAGGCTCAGGCGTGAACCCCATGCTGCCCGTAATCGCGATGTGATTGACATACGTAATCACACCTCCATACTTATCAAGAGGACCGAAACGAATACCACGGTCTGCTGCCATCAACTCTCATAAGCACATAATGGTTTCCCTCCTGCACGTTTTACGTATCTACGTTCACAATATGAACCAGTACCCAAAATGAGGTTTACGTAATGCGTTATACGACCCAGTGCCTGGTTCTACCTAGTCAAGTGTCCAACGTAGTTCCCACTACTGCCACAGTTACCACTTCGCTTTGTTTATGATTTGCGACCCAAGCAAACTCGTGTACTCCATCACCCTCCGAGCATCCCATTTGTTGTTGCTTTGGTGTGCAGTACACCGCTTGCCAGTGTAGTCGTGCATCAGAGAAATCTAGTGACGCCACGGAGGTAGTACAAATTGTGAATAGACTTTGTGTTGTGGAACTTATAATGTACAGTATAATGTACACACATGAAGATATGGTAGAAATGCTGCTGATCTACGGAGAATGTACGTTGACGGGAAACACATTATGAGATTGCTTGTTTGTTGATAGTACTGTTGGCGAACATTATGATTATTAAGTTAATATTTCTGTTTTCTACCCTACTCTACATACCTGTGCTGTACCCTGTTGTAGGTGGACGAAATGCTGTTCTGGCATAACGACTGTACAGAAGGCGATTCGCTGACAATCCATCGCCTTCGCGCCGGATGTTTAGTCGTCTCACATCTCGTCTACGTGAAACAGGAACCTTAAATCAAAGACCTCGACATCGTTCTATAAAACGCACAGATGAACGTGCTGAAGTTGCTGTGCTCGCTACCATAGCTGTGAATCCTCAAATCAGCACACGTTAAATTGAACGTGAAGTTGGTGTGTCAAAATGAAGTGCACAGCGTATTCTTAAACGTCATAAATTTCATCCCTACCATGTTCATTTACACCAGGATCTTCATGGAAACGACTTCCGAAATAGGGTAACTTTTGACTAATCCAAATTTTTTTGCAGATGTTCTCCTTACCGACGAGGCATCATTCTCGACAAAGGAATTGTCAATATGAGGAATATGCATTATTGGTCCGCAGACAATCCAAAATGGCTCCGTCAGGTAGAGCATCAACGTCCGTGGAAAGTTAATGTTTGGTGTGGGATTATTGGAGATACCATTATCGGACCTTTCTTTATAAATGGCATCCAAAATGGCAACAATGCTCTAGATTTATACGACACAATCTTCCTGTTCTCTTGGACACCGTACCTCTGAACCGGAAAACGGTCATGTGGTATCAGCATGGCGGATGCCCTGCACATAACGCCTTACCAGCACGACGACTTCTGAACCGTAAGTTCCCTGGTAGGTGGACTGACCGAGGTGGCCCAGTTAGGTGGCCTGCCCGATCTCCGGACCTTACACCGCTGGATTATTTTCTTTGGGGAGCAGTGAAGGATGCTGTTTACCAATATGAACCTACAACACCAGAGGACATGAAGCAACGCATTATTGATGCTTGTAGAGCCATCAAAGAGGGAACAGTAGCACGAAGTAGGGTATCCTTAATCCTCAGAGTGACCCTATGTATACTAGCCAATGGGCATCACTTTGAGCGTGAGATGTGAACGCTATGTTTAGTATGTAGTGCCGGTATCACAGTGGAAGTTTCTACAAAGGGCCAGTTTACACAGTGATGTTAAGAGACATTTGTTTCTAACAATTTGTCATTTAACCCATTACATAAACACAAGATTGATAATTACGTGATAATAAAAGTATTTGGTTAAACATGTTTACATTCATCTTCCATGTCCTACCTCAACTTCCCTAATCAAAACATTTTTACCTAAACAACGGTAAAACTTTTAGTCCACTTGCTGGTTTCACTAAAACTATCAACATGAATTTTACTATTACGAGTGAATGATTAACTCTCACTTGCGCTAGATCTACAGAAAAGTAAAGTTTTAACATTGAACGGCACTACCTTTTTAGTAACAGATTAACGATAAGCGAAGTTAACTTTGTGACTAACGTTGCGGTACACAGATTTGTTACTCACCCCTAGCCTATGGGATAAATACCTGCTGGAATGGTTCAAAGTAAATGGCTGTGAGCACTATGGGACTTAACATCTGTGGTCATCACTCCCCTACAACTTAGAACTACTTAAACCGAACTAACATAAGGACATCACACACATCCATGCCCGAGGCAGGGTTCGAACCTGCGACCGTAACAGTTGCGCGGTTCCGGACTGAGTGCCTAGAACCACTAGACCACCGCGGCCAGCACCTGCTGGAATGTACGACGTTAATGCAGGATGGCAGCAGACCGTATTATTCGTTTCGGACCTCTTGATAAGTATGGAAGTGTGATTACGCATGTCAATCACATCGCGATTACGGTCAGCATGGGGTTCACGCCTGAGCCTCAGGATGTGCGCTAGCAGCACATGTCGGGTGTTTCAAGCGTCAACTTCGCTTCTTAATATCTCTGGATGTAATGCGAATATTGCGATGCAGCCAACGCCATTGTGTTTGTGCTTTGTCATGCTATGGATTGCTGAAGAGAAAATATAGGAGGTCCTTTTAAAAAAACATAAATTTGTGTTATAGAACACATATGTTTCGTTTTAGAATGTTCCCAAATATGTACATTCATGGGCCCCCGCCCTACATTGATACCGGTGAAAGTCGTTTTCCAATAGCTGTTATTGTTCCAGATATATTTTGGGTGGACAAGATAGCTGGGACTCCCTGTGTATTCGTCGAATGAGGCTTGTCCATCTAGCGTGCCACTGACATGTAAACACCATCCGACGGTTTCGCAATACACCACTAATAGGAACGTTAAGACTAGTACCGTCGAATCAAGTGAATGTGAATGATGTATTCCTGCAAAGAACGAATCGATTTGCCTCTCATTTATGGAGATTGCCAACGAAATTCACTGAAAACTGGAGACTTATCCGTTGAAATATATGCTCAACGTACTTACCGTACACGTCGTACATTTAAAATGTGTGTATGAAAAATTGAGGAAAATTGCATATTTTACGCATCGGAAACATATCCGGCAGAGGAAAGTTACTGAAGAGGAAACGTAAATTGGTACTCTTGCCACTGTGGTTCGAGATCCTTGCGTTAGTCTGCGTCAAATCGCAAGGGAGCTTGGCATGAGCCAGAGGAGTGTTGTTTGTGTTCTTAATCGCCATAACTATCAGCCTTACCGTATCAATCTCCACCAAGAATTAACTGGTACGTGTTGTGTGAGTCGCATTGAATTCTGCTGATGGGCTGAACTTCAGGTCCAGGGAGATAAAACATTTATTAATTTGATTTTATTTACTGATGAGGCCATATTCATGGACCATGGAGATGTTAATTTGCATAACATGCTTTATTGGACAACTGAAAACCATGTTGACTGCGGCAAGTTGCACACCCAAAACGGTAGTCAGTGAATGTATGGTGTGGGATTCTGGAAGACAGAAATATAGGTGCCTGATTTATCGAAGGAAGTCTTAATGATAGGAAGTACACCACTTTCCCACAATTACATTAGGTCTGTTACTGGAAGAAATATCTTTAGTAACTGGGAACAGAATCCGGTATCAAAATATGCGGCATATTTTTTGCTGATGGCTAGAAATGACTTGCAGAGACAATTCCCAAATCTTTGGATTGAATGCGGAGGAGATGTGTCGTTGCCATCTGGATCACAAGACTTGACGCCTGGGGATTTTTCTTGTGGGGATCCGTAAAAGGCATTGTTTACGAAGACGTCCCAACTAAAGTTGTAGATATGCGAAAGACAATTGTGTATCCGTATGAGCCAAAGTGATAACGAATACCACAAAATCCCTGATAAGAAGATTGCGGCACTGCATTGATACAAATGGTCATCACTTTGACCACCATCTGTAAATGGGCGTTCATGCCACGCTTTTGACCTTCGTTAGCCTTCGAAAATCTTAGTGTTACACATCATTGGATTCATCTCGATAGCCGCCATCAGAAAATAAGTACCAAAGTACAGCATACCATTAAAAAAAAGTTGACTTTCATATTTCTGAAGCGGCACCATCTGGCAAATACAAACCAAAGTCATATTATGACCCCCGTTGTCCCATTCAACATTTCAACCACAAACGTTTCAGCTCGTACCATACTTTCGAAGTTATTCTTGATGGCAATAGTTAGTGACTCACCCTGTATATACACCGAGGGAAAAAAAAAATATTACAGGTGGAAAGACAATGGCGATTTTGATTTGATAACTAAATATACCAAGATAGTAGACGTTCTGATAACGGTTCCAACTTCGTCCGCCAACTGATAGCGTAGTGGCATATCTAACAGAGCGCCATGTGTCTGCCCTTTAATAGGAAATTCTGACAGCCAGAGGACTCAGATTTATGCAGATGTGTGAAACAATGGATTCGCACTCGTGCTTCCCATAGCCAAATGAGTCAGTTTGAAAGGGCTCAAATTGTAGCCTTCCGAGTGTCAGGGCATTCCTTTCGGAGAATTGCCACACAAGCTAGACGTGTTTCGTCAGTTGTACAACGATCCTGCTACCAAGGGCCACATGAACAATCTCACACCTTTCGTTCTTGAGGACCACGCAGCACTGACGCCCACCAGGATCGTCGCATTATCAGGGCAGATTGTACAGCTGCCACTCCATAATAATAGTGCTTCTGAGTCCAGACATGTCAACAGGTTACTGACAGTGGGACGATGGGTAGACAAACGTCTAGCCTGTCTGCCACTCACGCCATAGCATTGACGGGTACGGCACTTCAGAAGATCACTTCAAAGATGGGATTACTCGCTGCGGTCTTCAGAAATGAAAGCCGACTATGCCTGCACGCCGATGTGGCCGAGCGGCTCTAGGCGCTTCAGTCTGGAACCGCGCGACCGCTACGGTCGCTCGTTCGAATCCTGCCTCGGGCATGGATGTGTGTGATGTCCTTAGGTTACTTAGGTTTAAGTAGTTCTAAGTTCTCGGGGACTGATGACCTCAGATGTTGAGTCTGCTCAGAACCATTTGAACCATTTTGAGCCACACGTGTTCGTGAGTAGACGTCGACGCATCTCGCGCCAGACGGATATCGGGAGCATGTTGAGCTGTCGAGCTGCACAGTGAACGGATTGCTGCGGACTCCTTGTGAAACTGTGGTGGATGCATTCTACGTCTGTGTCAGACACTCGGGGAGGGCCCAGCGATTTGCCTTTACACAAACAACCTGTTTCTCTGATTTGTTCATGCCATCGGCTGCTCCTCTGTGCTATAGGATGAACCACACCATACTTAGTACGAAAGTCACTCTGGACAGTTCTTACCGACCCGCGCTGCGCAAAACGTAGAACACAGAACGCTTTCTGTTCTCCCAGCACTATTTTTACTAGAACTGAAATGCAAGCACACTGCTGCTACCCAACGGGAATCATGTAAAACTCGAGAGTGTGCTCTTTTCAGTAGTATGTTGTTCACGCACATATCTAAAATAACATAATAGTTATGATTTTTGTAAATCAGCCAATTCCTTTTGATACAACCTGTATCCTTTTCCAAGAGAATTTGCAGTTCTTCCGAAACATTTAACAGAGGACCGGTACTTTCCTTGTGGATAATTTTGATACTACCTTCAATTTTAACTAATGTACATTTAGTCGTTCTCAGGTACTCATCCAGTGCTGTACAACGTGAATTTTATTTTCAATGTTCCTTATCAACGAAAGGTAGCTCTCTTCCAGTTTAGCCAATGTATGTGCTCTGAAATTTTGGCAATTTATTTTATATAGTCCTGAATTACTGTACTTGTCCTTACATACATTCTCTTTCTGTATTAGTGTGTGTATAAAGGGCGTTCCTGGTTTGAAATGCTACTTTAACTTTCTGTCTTGGGAATCATCTCGCAATACCGTCTGTTACAGGAACTTTGTATGACAGTGTAATATACGTTTTGTCTTCTGCTAGCGTTCATATATTACTGTTCTTCTATTTTTAATATATTTCTGTATAGTGTGGTACAATTTCATTACATGATGTTGTTGGCAGTTGTTCCTTAATGTTATCTTTTACCTGTCTGTAATTCTGCAGCTCGGTCTTAGTCTGTGATTGGTAATTGTACCATTCTGTGTAAAGTTGAATTGAAATTAGCTTTTTTTGTGTTGGATTCGATGATTTGAATTACTTCCAACAATTATACCTGAATATATATTCTTGTAAAGTTTAAAGATATGTTTCCCATTCAACCTACTAAGTGACAAATCGAGAGAAATGATCCTACTATCAGGTGCATTAGGGTTTTTTTTTTGTTAGTTCATTCAGGAATTTTTGTCTCTAGTAAATTCGATTCCTCCCCAGCGAGGGAGGGAGGGGGGCGAGCTGGCAGCAGCGTAATATGCCACTGTGCAGCATACAGGAGCGTTTAAAAACATAATGAGTAGAAAATAAACACTAAAAACGGGCGATAAAATGGTGACTGGTTGAAACTGTAACAGGGCGAAAAGTTGTGGAAGTGGAAATATAAAAACAAAGTGTTGCTGATGCTGTTTAAAACACATAGTAATTAGACAAGTGCAATTAAAAATGAATATGGCGATGGTCAATGGAGGGGAAAGCAAAAGGACTCAAGGGAGAGGAAGGAGTCAAAGAGAGTGTGGAAACGGAAAAAGAAACAGAATGGAAGGGGGGAGAGAGAGCCCAGGAAAAGGCCAGAGGGAGGGAGGGGGAAGTGAGGATGAGAGTTGATAGGAGAGGCAGCATCATCCGGGAGGAGGAATTGACAGAAGCCACCTTGGGAAAGGAGATGAAGGGTGCACAGACGTGGGGATAAGGTGGACACAATGTTGAAGGTACTTCAGTGGGCAGAGGGTAGAGAGGAGCAACCGGTGGTGGGATGGAGGGGGGGGGGGGGTGGATCATGTTGGCGGGAGGTGTAGAGTACTTGGATATATTTGAGGAAAAGCAGCAGATGGAGGAAAGGAATCAGGTCATAGAGGATCCACATGTGGGATGGGAGGCATATATGAAAGGCGAGGTGGAGTGAATGGTGCTCGAGGGTCTGGAGGGTCTTACAGAATTTGGTGGGCGGGGGGGGGGGGGGGGGGGGGGGGGAAGGCTGGACTGGCATAACAAAGGATGGGGCAGATTAAGGAGAGTATTTCAACAACCATGTCTAGCCAAAGAGGAGTTTAAGGAGACATAGGTGGTTGTGCACTTTGGATTGGATAGAGCGGAGATGAAGAGTCTCGATGAGGTGAATGGTGATTCCAAGGTAGGTGAGCGTGGGGGTAGGCGGACAGGATGGGCGCAGATTGTAAGGGAAAAGTCAAGGAGCTGGTAAGATCGAGTGGTACGACGTACAATGATTGCCTGGGTTTTGGAAGGATTGATTTTGAGGAGCCACTGATTATACCATATGGCAGAAAGGTCAATTTGATTCTGGAGCAGACGTTGGGCCCATTAAAGGGTTGGAAGGAGGGCAAGGAAGGCGATGTCACCATTATACTGCAGGAGGTAGGCTGGATGGGGTCATTCAGATCATTCTTGATTCCTTTAAACACAACTGTGTTGTCCTCAACATACCGGTGATAGTGGAGTATTTTCTGCTTTGTATCGCGAAATTTTTAAAAAAATGTAATTTTCAAGTCATTGTGGTATGTCATCGATTACTACTGTACTTTAAATGCGCTTTAAACGTAAGTTTAAATACTCTAATACAGCCAGTATAATCTTTAGAGGTGTCAGGCAACCTTAGATATAAGTCGCCATGTTGTTGTTGTTGTTGTCTTCAGTCCTGAGACTGGTTTGATGCAGCTCTCCATGCTACTCTATCCTGTGCAAGCTTCTTCATCTCCCTGTACCTACTGCAACCTACATCCTTCTGAATCTGCTTAGTGTACTCATCTCTCGGTCTCCCTCTACGATTTTTACCCTCCACGCTGCCCTCGAATGCTAAATTTGTGATCCCTTGATGCCTCAAAACATGTCCTACCAACCGATCCCTTCTTCTAGTCAAGTTGTGCCACAAACTTCTCTTCTCCCCAATCCTATTCAATACCTCCTCATTAGTTATGTGATCTATCCACCTTATCTTCAGTGTTCTTCCGTAGCACCACATTTCGAAAGCTTCAATTCTCTTCTTGTCCAAACTAGTTATCGTCCATGTTTCACTTCCATACATGGCTACACTCCAAATAAAGTCGCCATACTGGAAGTAAAATATGTTCTTTGCTAAGTGTCACTGTAAGTTTCAATTTGTAAAATTTATGATGGGTGTTCTGATGATTCTCTTGTTAATTTGAAGAAGGAAACTGGCAAATGAAAGATATTTGTGGGTGTTTTTAAAACACTTAATTCCTCTGTCGTCAACCATATAAGTTGATATAAGAACGTAGGCTTCCGCGGCCGGTGTAATAGTGATTAAAATTCTTCTGGGTATTACGCCACGTCACTGCTAAAAACTAAGAATAATAATAAACTAAAACCGCCCTTCCTCAGGGCGCGACTGGTATTGCATGGGGATAGGTTCCTCTGTTTATGACAGACTATCGATGTCTGACGTCACTGTTGTAAAACTTTAAATTGGCCCTCTAATATGATTGGCTAGTCATGACGTAAGGGAAGATGGAAGGAAAGAGGCTGTTCGTGGATGTCCATGTTGTCAATGATTGGTAGCTGTCGGCCAATCTGCGTTCGGCTTCTGGTCGGCAAGTTTTCCTCCCAGTGTGCGCGGAAGTGGACTGACAGTTGCTCTGCAGCTGTTTGTGCAGATACCCCCCTGTCCCGTGTAGCTTCTGCCCCGCGACCGCTCGCGGCCCGTTGGACTGGGATGGCCGCCTGCCAGGACGCCGGGAGTTTGTAGCCATCTTCTCTGTTGATGTCGTTAGGCTGCTTAATAATTTCGATCGCCTCCCGTCTGTAGTTGTAAACGTACATAGCGTTCGTGTTCTGCTACTCGTAAGCTGACAGGTCTCCCTGTTTCTCCTATGTAGTCAGCTCCGCACTCACACCGTAGTTCGTAAAAACTACAGTGTAAAATTGTTGACTACATCCTTGATGGAACCTATCATTTCGTGGATCCTGTGACTACTTCGAAAAATCGGTTTGAAACCTCGTCGGCGGAGGACATTGCCTAGCCGTTCACTGACGCCTTTTACATATGGTAAGTGTACCAGTAGGAGCTTCTCTTCTTTGCCTTCTTCTCGTGTTCTTCTGCCTTTGATTTTAGCTACCTCTCTTATGATATTGTCATCATAGCCGTTGGTACGAAAAGTGTGTTGTAACTCTAATTCTTCTTTGATATTATTTTCATCGCTTAACCAGTAGGCTCGGGCAGTTAACGTATGCAGAACAGAATACTTTGAGCTGGGTGGTGGTGGCCCTCCGCGTGCAAGTACCGTTTAGTGTGAATTAATTTCCGGTACACTTTGTGTCCCAGTTTACCTTCGGCAGCTCTGTATACTTCCACATCCAGAAATGGCGAGGTATCGTTGTTTTCAGTCTCATGTGTGAACCTTATATTTTTGTGCAGGCTATTTATGTAGCATAGAAGCTTTTTGTGTGCTATGTGATACATTATTTAGTTGTTCGAAATACGTCGGGGTGGCGTCATGAAGTCATGGAACTTCTAAGTATTACACGAGATTGTTTCAATGGCATTTCTTGTTGTAGGTGGTCATAGTCGATGGGCTAGTTTCAACATGTTTAATCGCATGAATAATGACGTTTTTTTCTGATACGTTGGGTTCCATCTATTCGCCGAGATACTTAAATTTCTCAGTCCTTTTGATCTCTTCAATTATTATTATTATTGTTATTTAGAACACAATATCAGCAGTGTTGTGGTTCGCAGGAGGGCCAACCTTTTTTTCTAAAGGTGGCCGAAATGCACGCGTTTTATCTCACGCAGTCTGGCGTGAGGTCTGGAACATGACAAGGGAATTAGAATTGAGAAAAACGGGAGTAGCTGGTGGAATACTTAACTTTAATCCATTAATGGAGAACGTCGCTCTTTATGGTACATGATTCACAATATCAATAGTACGCATACTGGCGCCTTGCTAGGTCGTAGCAAATAACGTAGCTGAAGGCTATGCTAACTATCGTCTCGGCAAATGAGAGTGTAGAAGTCAGTGAACCATCGCTAGCAAAGTCGGCTGTACAACTGGTGCGAGTGCTAGGATGTCTCTCTAGACCTGCCGTGTGGCGGCGCTCGGTCTGCAATCAATTGATAGTGGCGACACGCGGGTCCGACGCATACTACCGGACCGCGGCCGATTTAAAGGCTACCACCTAGCACGTGTGGTATCTGGCGGTGACACCACATTCCTCCCCCGCAAATCGGCGTACGGGTGTGGCATGAGGCTTCCGCCCGCCGTAGGGAGAACCGCATGTTGATGTATGCGACGAGGTGGGGAGCCTAACAACAGGCGAGGCTGTGCCAACCGGACCCTGCCATTCGGACCGCGGGGAGCTAGGAAACGCCTGAAATCCTGCTCCAGGGTGAACGCCAACATGCGGCGTATGCGCCCGTAGAGAGACATTAGGGGCCGAAGGGTCGACCTCCATCGTGCCGGGGCACCCGACGGGCGAAGACGACATATGGTCCGGAGCGGGCAAGAGTTCCATGTCGGAGGACAGCTGGTCACGGGAAGCGATCGGCGGCGCGTGACCCAGGGAGGCGCCCAGCGGTTGCAGCGGCGCGTCCACTGCGGGCGCCGCCGGCGGGAGAACAGGCAGCGGCGGCGGCGGTGGCGGCGGCGCGTTGCCATGGGGCAAAATGGAAGGCAGCGTCATTAACACCTGGGGCTGAGGCCAGCCAGTAGATGGTTCCCCGGGGCGCTGACCAGACGGTGCCGTCGCTGAAAGCAGACGGGGAGCGGCAGATCCCGTGCGACGACAGAGGCGCAGCTGATTGAGATGCCGACGCACCTCAACAGAGGCCCCCAAAACCAGATACATAGCGCGTCCGAGGCAGTGCCTCAATAGTGCTCCGTCCGAGGCAGCGAAGTATGCGCCCTTCGAGCCAACTCCGTGAACCTCGGTAGTGGCGATAGTAGACAACACACCTGGAGCAAAAGCAGGTGTCTGCTGCGGCACAGGAACCTGATGCGGCGGATGTAGCAAAGACGTCAAGGTTCAATGATGACGGCCGTGGAGCAACTCAGCCGGCAAGCGACCATCTCGGGGCTTAGAGCGATACGAGGACAAAAAGAACAATAACGCGTCCTCCCGAGAATGCGTCTCTTTTAACTTGAACATCTGTGACTTGAAAGTCCTGACCAATTGTTCAGCGGCACCGTTTGACTGTGGCGAAAACGGCGCGGACGTCAGATGTTGAATACCATTGGCCTTGCAGAATGACTGAGATTCTGTGGACATGAATTGTGGGCCATTGTCGGAAACAATTGTCTGTGGAAGACCTTCAATGCAAAAGATAGCGGATAATGCTTGGATGGTGGCAGATGACGTCGTGTAAGACATCCGAACAACAGAAGGAAAATTAGTGAATGAATCTACCACAACCAACCATCGAGCATTGCAGATTGGACCAGCAAAATCGATGTGTAAGCGTTGCCAAGGGGAAGTGGCTTTTGGCCATGCAAAGAATTTCCGCGGTGGAGCTGATTGTTGTTCGGCACACACCATGCAAGAAGAGCACATATTCACAATCGCGGCATCGATTCCGAACCAGGTACAGTGGTGACGAGCAAGTTGTTTCGTTCTCACTATACCCCAATGTCCTTCTTGGAGAAGCTGTAAAACAGAGGACTGTAACGAACGTGATACCACGACCCTGGACTGATCATTATCAGAACGCAACAGCAAAACACCACGTCGTACAAAAAGTCTCTCCTTGCGAGCAAAAAATCGGCGAACCAACGGGTCTCAGATCAGTGACTTTGACAAGGGGCATTGCGTAGCAAAAAACGCAGAACGTGAGCAAGGGCAGGGTCGGCAGCTGTGACTGTCGCTACACGACGAAAATCTATCGGAAATGATTCGACCACGACATCGGTTTCCGCATCAATGAACCTGCAAGCAAGTTCGGAGGAATCGAATGCCCTATCCTCAGCAACAGGCAAGCAGGACAACGCATCGGCGTTTCCGTGCTTAGCAGTGGACCGATACAATATATCATAGCGGTATTGCGAGAGGAAAATAGACCAGCGAATGAATTTCTGCGCTGTATGTGGAGGTACAGGCTTGGACGGATGAAAAAGCGATGTCAATGGTTTGGGGTCTGCGATTATGGTAAAGTGACGACCATACAAGGAATCATGAAACTTTTTAACGCCAAATACGAGAGCTAATGCTTCTTTCTCGATCTGTGAAAAAGTTCTTTGGGCAGACGAGAGCAATTTGGACGCAAAGGCAATAGGGCGATCGTGAGATCCATCTTTGTGCGCAAGCACAGCACCGATCCCGAAATCAGATGCATCCACCATCAACAAAAGGGGTTTCTGGGAATCGAATGGCAAGTATTGGAATTGAGAAAAACGGGAGTAGCTGGTGGAATACTTAACTTTAATCCATTAATGGAGAACGTCGCTCTTTATGGTACATGATTCACAATATCAATAGTACGGATACTGGCGCCTTGCTAGGTCGTAGCAAATAACGTAGCTGAAGGCTATGCTAACTATCGTCTCGGCAAATGAGAGTGTAGAAGTCAGTGAACCATCGCTAGCAAAGTCGGCTGTACAACTGGGGCGAGTGCTAGGACGTCTCTCTAGACCTGCCGTGTGGCGGCGCTCGGTCTGCAATCAATTGATAGTGGCGACACGCGGGTCCGACGCATACTACCGGACCGCGGCCGATTTAAAGGCTACCACCTAGCACGTGTGGTGTCTGGCGGTGACACCACAGGCAGTATATAATTAAATTTTGTACATGTCAAAGTGATGTTATGGCCAAAAGTTTGGCAATCTTGACTGCCGAGATATGTGCTGAAACCAGGTCCTCCACCGTCAGGCAACTTCGGGCAGACCAAGAGGTGTTCACTGTCATGAGATTACCCAAATTTACAAGTTGCGTCTCCAGTAATTGCAGCCCCATTACTTGAGGTTCTGTTTGCACCGCGCCAGTCTAGTTCAAATTTTTTCAACGTTTTCCACGTCTGTTAGAGTTTTTCCTTTAGGTTTTGTTGTACTTCCTGTAGCCTTGTTTCGCCATAGTTGTATTCGACGAGCGGAAGGTGATGCTGTAATGGGTTCAGTTCCTTGGAGAAAGCTCTTTCTTGACTTCAGCCTCAGACTTGATGCTCCGCTTCCAAACAAGGGATGCTTGTTCCTTCTTCTCAACCTCTGTCGCTGGTCTTTGTCTGATAGCCGGGATGTTAAGCTTATATAAGATGGTGGTTATGCCACTTACCTTAGATGCTGGAGCATTGAAATTACTTTCCTCTAGTTTTCCAGCACGAAGAACTCTCTTTCATGCACTACTGAAGTTACAGTTGCGAGCCCTGTTAAAGTTCTTGGTTTATTTGCGGACAGGTTCCCAATATGCAGGATGCATAGAATAATGTGTTACTTCCAGCAAACATCTCTTATGTTTGTTTGTCCGGTCGTCTGTTAAGCAAAAGGACATTTGTCAAAATTGCAGTATTTAATCGTGATTTGGTTCTCTGTCCATTATTCTCAGTAGGTCATAGAGATGGGCAACTGATATTTCAGTGAAATAAGCTGAGTCATACACCATATCGTGACATCGACATTACTACCTGTATCCCTCTTCCACTGATGTCGAAATAGTCTCATCTAGCAAACGTTCTATGACTTCTCGACGTCTCCACAACACAGTTCTGCCAATTAAGTATACACAAAATTATTGACGGACACCACAGAGGAAGCCATCAAGAGCTTGAGGCCGTTTGCAAATCTGAGGCAGTGAGAAACTCATGAAGAAAGTATCGAAGAAATCGCCACTAGGAACTACTTCCTTAATCAGAGCTATTGGTTTGAAAAAAGGCATACCACTAATTTCTGTATTCGTTGTTTGCTGTACAGTTCTGCAGGACATTCTTTAATGCATACTACAAATAATTCAAAGCAATCACTCTTGGACAAGGAAAGCATTCACATCTCTTGATAAATTATTCCTAAGTATAATCCCGTGTTAAGAAAGAGCAAAACGTATGACAGCTATTTAGTTTTTAAATCACATCTTCGGAGAAAATCTACATTGTAAATAAAGATTTGCTTAGCCTCCCCAGCAGTTCTGAGATATGCTACTCCAAACTGAATCTATTTCTAAGAATCTAACACCGACAAGGTTTTGTTTAATCCTATTCTCACCATAGTTTAGAAATATTCGGAGTGGAAACATTATAAGGCCTTTGTAAATGTGTACAATGTACCTTCTCTAAATTCAGTGACAAAAAATTGACTGGAAGCAAATTAAATTTCTTCGTAAATGTCACTAACAACTCTCTTTAAAGTTATAGTTCATTTATCACACTGTTTGTGTCACTTACAAACGTAGCGTATAAGTATTCGATAATGCCTGTGAAGTGAGTGATGCCCTTATATAAACATTTTATGACTTGAGTTTGTTCTTCAAAATTGTACCTATTAAATTTTTTTTCTCGTATCCTTTCAAGTCATATATGTAGAAACACGTTGCTGTACTAAACGATAGTCTCTTTATTCTTGTTTCAGGATATTCCACAACTGCAACAGCTACTTCTTCTCCTTTCCCTGTGTCAAGTGAATGGACGTAATGTAGAAGAGTATATCCGGTGAGTAATCCGAACGACTACTCTGTAATTGTTTTCCACATGCTAATAATTGGTGAAAATAATAATATACAGTAGAACCAGAAAGACAACTGTGGATGTGTTAGAAGACGATCAGTTTGGCTTTAGGAAAGGTAAAGGCGCCGCCGGCCGCGGAGGTCTTGCCGTTCTAGGCGCGCAGTCCGGAACCGTGTGACTGCTATGGTCGCAGGTTCCAATCCTGCCTCGGGCATGGATGTGTGTGATGTCCTTAGGTTAGTTAGGTTTAAGCTGTTCTAAGTTCAAGGGGACTAATGACCACAGTAGTTAGGTCCCATAGTGCTCAGAGCCATTTGAACCATTTTTGGTAAAGGCGCCAGAGAGGTAGTTCTGACGTTTCAGTTGATAATGGAAGCAAGCCTAATGAAAAAGACATTCTCATAGCCTTTATCAACCTGGAAAAAGCGTTCGACAACGTAACATGGTGAAATATGTTCGAAATTCTGAGAAAGAAAGAGGTAAGCTACAGGGAAAGACGATAATGTACAATTCGTACAAGAGGCAAGAGATAACAATAAATGTAGAAGACAAAGAATGAAGTCTCGGTTTGAGAAGGTTGTAAGGTAGGGGTGTAGTCTTTCATCCGTACTGTTCAATTTATACATCGGAGAACCATGACAGAAATGAAAGAAAGGTTTACTAGTGGACTTAAAATTTAAGGCTGAAGGATTTCAATGCTAAGATTCACTGGTGACATTGCTATCCTCTGTGACAGTGAAGAAGAATTACGGGACATGTTAAACGAATGAACAGTTTAATGAGTAGAAAACATGAATTGAGAGTAAATCAAAGAAAGACGAAAATAATGAGAAGTAGCAGAGATGAGGACAGCGAGAAACTTAACATCAGGACTGGCGATCATGAAGTAGATGAAAAAGAATTCTGGTATCTATCCAGCAAAATAATCGATGACGCACGGAGCAAGGAGGGCATAAAGAGCAGACTAGTACTGGCAAGGAGGGCATTCCGGGCCAAGAGAAGTCTACTGGTATCAAACGTAGGCGTTAGTTTAAGGAAGAAATTTCTATGAAGGTACATCTGTTGCACAGCATTGTATGGTAGTGAAACATGGGCTGCGACCACTCAGAAGAGTGAAGCAAGAAAAAAGTTAGATTGTTGCAAAAACGATTGCACACTCTGGTACAAGTTCTTCTGCTGCGGCGTCGTCTACAATATGGATCGCTTTTAGCGTAGTATTCCACGCTACGTTGGTGTTTTATTCAGTAGCTCGTTTAATCGAACCCTTACTTGCGCTTACGTGCACGACCTGTTACGTGATATTGCCCTGGGAATGTTAAGTAGTAGCAAATACATACGTTGCCGACTGCCATGTAATATCTGAATGATGGGAGTGTCCCAGTAGCAACCATGAAACCAGGTTATCTGCAAAAAACCGACCAAAAGATAGAAGTTGCAGAGAATTGGCGATTCTCTCTATGAAGAATAGTGATTGCAGTATTGTACAACTCCTTTTTTTAATTTACACGGAATCACATACTATGGAAAGGATTAGATCCTATTTCGGTCATTTATTGACCACCTTCATATTCCGAAATTAGAAATGATGGAAACATTCTTCACCAAAATCATAAAATCTGTAAATTACTGGCCATTTCAATGTGTAATTAACGAAAGGGAATTTGAAATATTGCTGTACTGTGAGTGTACACTTTATGTAAAAGAATTTTGGTAACCATTGGCGTTTCATACTAATGTAGTTGTCTACAAGTTTTAGGATCTCGGTACAGGTTTTCTTTCCTGAAGTAGAATCTCATAATTTAGAGTCGCAACCAGTTATGATTATCAACATTATATGTGACAAAAGAAAGCGTATACAATGACAGCCGTCTCCCTCTGCTCACAGAAAGTTCTATTTTTCCCCCAAGTAAGCTTATCTTAAGACAAAAGTGAAAGATGTAAGCAACTATGGAAGATAAAGATAATTAAAGAGCATACTTTTTTCACCTTACGTTACTCATAATATGAACGGTCAAAATGTTTATTTACTTTTTAATTTTAGTCCTTTTTTATATTTCCCTGTATCAGAATCTGAAGAGAGCTAAAACTGATTACGATCACGTCATGTATGTCAAATAAATGGAATTGTATAGAAGTATTAGCCCTATTAATGGATTTCGTATAATTTTACACACCATTAACTACTGACACTTTCGAGCTGGATGGCGTGCGTGCCACAAAAATACAGATACCCGCACTGTAAGTGCACGGTTTTCTGTGGATCTCCCGGAAAAAAAATGTAATTCCTGAAGAGGGACACCACCCTTTTCAGTATTTACAGGGGGCAGTAGTCTGAATGGTTGACTGATCTGGACTTGTAACATCAGACAACAAGGTCTTGCGGTGTTGGTACTGCAAGGGGCTGAAAGCAAGGGGGAACTACACCTGTAACTCATCTTGAGGATATTCAGATCTATTTTATGGTTAAATGATGATGCGGTCCTTCTAAGGATCGAAGGGTGGAATGTAAGGTCACTTAATCGGGTAGGTAGTTTTCAAAATTATAAATGTGAATGGATAGTTGGAGACAGATTTAGTAATGAACAGTAGGATAAGCCTAACCTCTGATTAGCTAAGCGCAGGGTTATAAAGATTCAAATAGAGATAACGTAAGAGCAACTGTAATACTAAATAAGAAAACAGGAATTCGTATAAGCTACTATGAACAGCATACACTAAGGTGACAAAAGTCAAGGGATACGTCCTAATATTGTGTCGGCTCTCCTTTTGCCCGACGTACTGCAGCAACGCGACATGGCATGGAAAAGTCTTTGCAAGTAGAAATACTGAACCATGCTGCCCTTATAGGGGTCCGTAATTGCCGAAGTGTCGCCTGTACAGGATCTTGAGCACGAATTGACTTCTCGATTATGTCGCATGAATATACGATAGGTGGCCAGATCATTCGCTCGAATTCTCCAGTATGTTATTCAAAGCAATCACGAACACTTGTGACCTGGGGACACGGAGCATTGTGGTTGTTAAAAATCCCACATTCAAAGTCTCTTAACCCGCGCAGTGCGGTCGTAATTACGTCGGAAATCTTTTCACGTGAATCACTTGAGCAAAAATGACAGCCCCTACAATGCATTGATCTTTTGTATCTTGTGTATGCGATACTACTGCCATCTGTAGAAGTGCGTATCGTTATCCCACGATTTCTGTGACCTCAGTGTACTGTACACATTTTCGTAACCAAGATAGACACGAATCCAGCACGTAAAGCAATAGTACAAGTTTACAGGCAAACTAGTCACTTCGATCTTAAAGAGACTGAAAGAATGTGGGACGGGATAAAAGATATACTGCGAGAAGCAATTTTTCAGAGCACTGAAAGACCTAATCCAAAACAAAGCCCCCGGAGTAGACGACAATACCTCAAAGCAAAGTATCTGTTCTTCAAAAAGGAGGGAGTTTCGCTATCATCCCGAGAACTATACCTATGGAAGACATCACTGCCAACAGCCAGCGAGGCGTCCATTCGAACCATTCCTTGTGAAAGGGCAGACGAAATACCTACGGAAACAGTAAGGATACTGCGCCGAGCAAAACCACCAGCTTTCAACTTGAAGAAAGAAGAGGTACAAGTTAATAAGAATCTCAACGCCGACAACCGTATATTGGTACTGCCTGCCGATAAGGGGAATGCGACCGTCATGATGAATACCGAAGATTATGTGCAAAGCCTTGTGGTCAAGGTACGGTTTGGCAAGCAGGAAGACAAGCAGTAGAAACTCTCGCGGAGTGTTATCTTCCTAAAATGTCACCTCAGGATGGCTCGTAAAAAAAAACAGGGAGCAGAATATCGTCGCCTTATCGTTGTGCTGTAAGCGTGCAGTGGATGACAACCAAAGAAGTCCGGCTAGGAACTTAAACACGACAGGCATCACTCCTGGTTGTTGGGCCCTATAGTGGAGGGCAGTAAGTGTGGTATCCCACCGCCATCTGGGTTGTTTCTAGACGCACCTTCACTGGTCGTCGGGTCTCAATTCGAAGCGAGACTCATTACTCAAGACGGTTCTACACCAATGAATGAGATTCCAGACCGAAGTCGTGTCAGGAGACGGCCTGGAGACCGGTGGGTAACCAATCTGTGTATCACCCGCCGTGTTGTCCAAGAACTAGGTATGAAGGTCTGGAGGAGAGATTTGTTTCATAGCAAGACACAAGTTGCGGTTATCTGTGACAACTGTGCAGCACAGATGTACGTCGGCGATATTTTCCTCTCCGTTTTGTTGATCTTCATGGCAAGCTATCCCAGTGTTATTTTTCAGCCTTACCGCACATAGCAAGACTTTCCACGCCTTGCTAAATCCTGTATTGTTTGCCAAGTTCGCTGGATGTTACCCCATTTGAGGATGCCTGGAGAATTATGGGCAGCACTCTGCAATCAGCTGTGAGTTTTGATGAAGTAACTCCCTAATTGGACAAATTTTTGCATGATATCCCTCAGGTGGCTATCCAACAGCTCTTCCATTCAATGTCAACCAAATAACAGCTTGATGGCGGGACAGAGGTAGTCCAACGCGTTAACGACTTTCTCAGTTCGTCAAGCTATTTCCCTTGAATAAATCATCCGATTTTTTCCGAATTTGCAATCACTTGTTCGTCTCTATGAAAATCACATCCACCAATTTCTATGCCATTGTGATGATTCCTTCGTCGTGCGTCGTTTTTCTGTGTTATAGTGTTTTAACTCAAAAGAATACTACCGTTTCTGGACAACAGTGATTGGGCTATCGAACCAGAAATTAAGTTAAATTAGACATGCAATTATATACCTACAGCTAGTTATTGATGAGCCTGCACGAATTTACTGAATCAATGGGTGACTCTTAACTTTGTTCTGTCCTAACCGGTTGATGCCACAAGATATTCTCACCATAATTGTTGTGTGTTGACGAGTAGGCTGTGGATGGTGGAGATAGACGTCTCGTCTTTCAACTCGTGCTACCTCACAAGCAATGAGAAGACTAAGTGCCAGCATCTTCTCTGTCTTTCTGCCCAGAAGTGTCGTTGTCGAGTCTCCAACGTGAAGTCAAGACGTTTTCTCCACCGTGAGGAAGAGGAAAGTCCTTTGTCTGTGTACATCTAAAAGTAGCCTAACAATGAGAAAAATGTTTGTCCTGATATAGCTAATGTCATAACTGTTCTGTTACCCGTTGTTAGCCAACCAGAAACTGTGTAAAATCATTCTGTATTCTGCGGTCCAGTCGCCTACACTATTCTGCTAATTTCGGTCACATGAGCGTACTTCGTCATCTTGCTTCTTTATTCTATCACCCAACGGTCATGTAGCATATACACACGCAGAAAAGAGCTCCTGGGCTCTCGTTCTATCTGCTTTGAAGAACACCCAAACCCTTTCCTTCTCGTTCCTGGGTAGAGAAACTCTCCTATCACATTGGCCCCTAGCCTCTGATTAACACGACATGTTTTCACCTAGAGATGAAAACAAAAACAATGGTGTCCTGTTTGGCTGTTTTCGGAAAAGCCATGCAGATAATGATCTGTTCAAATACGTCGCATCTCTACTTAGTTCCTGAGAACTCACAAGGCACGGTACACTGCCGTCTGCAGAAAGTACATGGTCTATCTGTAAGATAGTCATTTAGTTGCCGGGACAAGTCTCCATGCCTCACCCTTTTTAGCATTCTGCTGGACTCCTTTATCGTGTACTGGAGACGCTAGAGTGACTCCTCGCCCTTAGAAATATTAGCCAGTGTCATACCTAGTATATCCGATGGGTCAGCAGCTCGTCCATTGGGGTGGCGAGTTTTTCTCATGTCACCCCTGCTCACTAGAGAACAGCACAGCGAGATCTCTGGGCTCACATCCCTTATTTGGTAAACTGCTGAATTTCTCAGATCTGCCTGCACTCACGGAGGCAAAAAATCTCTGGAAGCAAATTAGAATATAGATAACAAGACTGAAAGATGACTTGACCCCAAAAATCTCTGTTACTATATTCGTAACTCGAATAAAAATTAAGTTTATCGGTCTAAATGTGATATTACTAAACGATTAACTGTATTTAGTAGTTAAAAATGAGGTATATCAGATCAGGAACACCTTGGCGCTTCTCAAGCTGAAAAGCATATTCGTTTTCCAGTCATTGCTTGCTGAGCAACTATTAATTCAAGTGTGTCTCTCGAATTAGGTATCTGTCTATCTGTTTCACTGTCAAACACCATTTCTTCTCAGGAAATGATTGACAGATCAAGGTGAAATATATGCCATATACTTAAGGTCTACAGCCCACTGGTAGTGTAATAAATGTAAGCTTCTAGATAAATGCAGTCGAAACATACAGGTGTTTACGTCACATATTTGTGCGTGGTATCGTCCTAAGATAGCTTTGCTGTACTAGAATTGGCAACTCGAATTGCCCCACAGAAGTTAGCAATGTCTCATAGCATTTCGCAGCAGAGCCACACTTACACTCCCAGCTCTGCAGTGCCATAACACGGAGGCTGCTAAACAGCCGAGCAGAGGATGACTCCGCCCAGTTCGTGAGCTCCAATCAAGCAGACCACAATCCCAAGTTACGGATCATTTGTTACTCGTGTTTTAGATGGAACTTTAATTGGGAACACTGGGAACATTGAACTTCGAGAGAAGAAAAGAGTTTAGTAAATGAATTCATCAAATTATGGTTTAGTAATCAAAGTCAGTTTTAAATATTAGCGATATTCCTGGGGCTACGAATTCTATAAAGTTATGTATATCCGTCAGTCATACTTCCAATAAAGTAGACTATTACTCCATATATTGTAGTTCCAATGAGTCACCTCCGAGAACTATAAAAAAACCACAGTTATGACCAGAGGATTGTAGATTTGTTGCGTTATAGTGTTTTGATACGTAATTCATTCATCAAAACCTTCATGGTACTTCCCTGTGGCCTAGAATTACGAAAATGGACGAGAAGCAAGGTAACAGAAAGAAATCCGAATATTCTGAATTTATAATTAGCTCAAACGAATGTTTTTTGTGATTTTTGATCCAACTCTATGTATGTCATTCAGTCTATTAAGACTTATTTCTCAGGAATGGATGGACTTATCAGGTAGAAAATTATGTCACATGCTGAGGTCACACCTCGACGTGTGATAAATGTAAGCTTCTAGTTTAGTGTAGTCAGAAGATACAGCAATTTGTGTAACATGTTTTGTTGCTTGCAAACTCAATCTTCAAAACGTATACGGTACTTCGCTTTGATCTAGAGCGATGAAATATGCGAGGGAGCATGGATTCACAGGACAGGAAAAGAATAAAACCATAAAACTTTTATATTGTAATTCTATCATACAATAAAGTTGTTCTTTTGTTATTGGTTATTCGATGCCAAACTTAAAACTAAAACATTCTCGAAAGTATTGGAATCCCCGGGGACTGATACCTTGCCAGTAACAATACCGATAACACGAAAATCGTCGACATTCTCGAGTCCGAGATGAGTCTATATACTTAATTTAGTTTTTACGCATCCCTAGAATCGCGAATCCTACTCACACTTTTATTATGGACGAAGATGCACCACATTATCGAACAACTGTTGGTAAAAAAAAAAAAAAAATTCGGCGAATGGACTGGCCGGCACCTGCTCCCCGATTTAAATTCCACTGAGCACATGCGGAATGTGTTGAAGAGGCGTATTGTGGCACGTCCACATGCACCAACGACCCCTCGTTAACCACGTTTGTGGAGCAATGAAATACCCTACAACAAGATAACTTTATCAGCCTTGTGACCAGCATGGGCGGGTGTTTGAGAACGTGCACATCTGTCCGTAGCGACCACACAGCCTATTAAGAACCACGTCCTGCCTTTTGTAATGTCCAAGGAACCACCATGATTCGCAGTCACTTCATTGTAATTATTGTGTTTTAATAAAAGTAAGGTTTCCGTTCGTATCTTTACGTATTGCTCTCAGTTGTGAAACTTTGTAAAAAGATTTTATTATGAAGAAATTGAAAACCATCCTTGCATTCAGAGGCTGATTTATTCATAATATGAACAACTCATTACACGACTGTGTTGCCACCGTTCATCACGATGAAAGGTTGTTACACAACTGGTCATCAAAGTTACTACACCAAGAAGAAATGCAGATGATAAACGGGTATTCATTGTACCAATATATTATACTAGAAGTGACATATTGATTACATTTTCACGCAATTTGGGTGCATATATCGTGAGAAACCAGTACCCAGAACAACCATATCAGGCCGTAATAACGGCCTTGATGCGCCTGGGCATTGAGTCAAACAGTGCGTGGATGGCGTGTACAGGCACAGCTGCCAATGCAGTTCATCAAGAGTAGTGACTGGCGTATTGTGACGAACCAGTTGCTCGGCCACCATTGACCAGACGTTTTCAGTTGGTGATGTATTTGGAGAATGTGCTGGCCAGGACAGCAGTCTAACATTTTCTGTATCCTGAAAGGCCCGTACTGGACCTGCAACATGCGGTCGTGCATTATCCTGCTGAAATGTAGGGTTTCGCAGGGATCGAATGAAGGGTACAGCCACGGGACGTAACACATCTGAAATGTAAACGTCCACTGTTCAAAGAGCCGTCAGTGCGAACAAGAGGTGACCGAGACGTGTAAACAATGGCACCTCATACCAACACGCTGCGTGATACGCCAGTATGGAGATGACGAATACACGCTTCCAATGTGCGTTCACCGCGATGTTGCCAAACAGGGATTCCACCATCTTGATGCTGTAAACAGAACTTGGATTCATCCGAAAAAATGAAGTTTTGCCTTTCGTACACCCAGGTTCGTCGCTGAGTACGCCATCGTATGCGCTTCTGCCTGTGATGCAGCGTTAAGGGTAACCGCAGCCATGGTCTCCGAGGTGATAGTCCATTCTGTTGCAAACGTCGTCGAGCTGTTCGTGCAGATGGTTGTTGTCTTGCAGACGTTCCCATCTGTTGACTCTGGGATCGAGACGTGGCTACACGATCCGTTACAGCCACGCGAATAAGATGCCTGTCATCTCGACTACTACTGATACGAGACTGTTGGGATCCAGCACCGCGTTCCGCATTACCCCCTTGAACCCACCGATTCCATATTCTGCTAACAGCCATTGGATCTCGACCAACGCGAGCAGCAATGTCGCGATTCGATAAACTGCAATCGCGATAGGCTACAATCCGAACTTTATAGAAGTCGGAAATATGATGGTACGCAATTCTCCTTACAGGAGGTATAACAACAACGTTTCACCAGGCAACGCCGGTAAACTGCTGTTTAGGTATGAGAAATCGGTTGGAAACTTTCCTCATGTCAGCACGTTGTAGGTGTCCTCACTGGCACCAACCTTGTGTGAATGCTCTGAAAAGCTAATCATTTGCATATCACAGCATCTTCTTCCTGTCTGTAAAATTTCGCGTCTGTACCACGTCATCTTCGTGGTGTAGCAATTTTAATAGCCATTAGTGTATTTATACATGGGGACAGTAATCGAACTATATGACGAAAGGTAAATTAGTTACAAACTAAGGCATACACACGCTGTTTCAACAAGTAAATTTCAGTACAGGTATGAGGATCCGTTATGAGATGTTGGATGTACCTGCCACCAGTGGTGATGATGTGGCGCAGACGAATAGCGAAATTCTGCATGACCCTCTGAAATGTTGGAACATCGATGGTGTCGGTGACCTCCTGTATGGCTGTTCTCTGTTCAGCAATGGTTTTGAGGTTACCTATATATCATGTCTTTAATATAGCCCCACAAAAAAGAATGGCATGTATTCAGATCCGCAAAAGGGGCGACTAATCGAGTCCCATGCTAGTGGCCTCTCGCTACCCCAGAGCCTGAATGTGGTCCCACAAGTGCTCCTACAGGACATCACTCTCCTGCTTCGACGTGGTCGAGCTCCGTTTTGCGTGAACCACATTTTGTCGAAATCGGGTTCACTTTGAGCAATAGGGATGAAATCATATTCCAGAACCTTCACGTATCATTCGGTTGTCACCGTGCCATCAAGGCATAACGAACCGATTACTCCGTGAGTGGACACTGCACATTACCCGGTCACCCGTTGAGGGTGAAGAGACTTCTCGATCGCAAAATGTGGATTCTCACTCCCCCAACTACTTCAACTTTGGTTATTTACGAACTTATCCAAATGAAAGTGGGCGTCGTCGCTAAACCAAACCAAATCAAACAATACTAACTCCCATCGTGCCCTGCGGCCAACCGTGTAGTTTGAAAATTGTAACGCCAACCGTTCAAAAGTTACGACGATGTTATTTCATCTATCGCACTAACCGTCACCTTGTACATTTAATTAGTGTTTTTACTGTTCATTTTCAAGCCTACTTACATGTTTGTACGGTTGGACTGTTCCATTTCCTTTTTAATTATCTGGCATCAACTCCGTCTTCATCTTCATTTTTGACAATTTATTTACTTTAAAACGTCCACATTAGTAGCACCTATTCGTACATCGTAAATCTGCATATACGCTGTTCATAATTCCTTTTTACTGTTGAATAGAAGTTACGACCCTACGATTTAAAGAAAATGGAATCTGAGCGCGCTGCAGGCAGAACTTTCAACTATATTTCCTGCATAAACATTACGTAATTGGGCTTCCCTGTGTTACAGACATGGAACTCAAAATCTGCAGGTTTCCTCCTTTTGAAAAGTTCTACAGGAATGAAAGCTCTATATAGTTTAACTTATCTTTCAATAGGATTTCGGCAGTAAATAATGTTCACAGACTCACTTTCAACTGTTGTTGCTCAGTATCACGCAAGGTAAGTCATAAAAAGATAATCGTACACTCTTGGAAATTGAAATAAGAACACCGTGAATTCATTGTCCCAGGAAGGGGAAACTTTACTGACACATTCCTGGGGTCAGATACATCACATGATCACACTGACAGAACCACAGGCACATAGACACAGGCAACAGAGCATGCACAATGTCGGCACCAGTACAATGTATATCCACCTTCCGCAGCAATGCAGACTGCTATTCTCCCATGGAGACGATCGTAGAGATGCTGGATGTAGTCCTGTGGAACGGCTTGCCATGCCATTTCCAACTGGCGCCTCAGTTGGACCAGCGTTCGTGCTGGACGTGCAGACGGCGTGAGACGACGCTTCATCCAGTTTCAAACATGCTCAATGGGGGACAGATCCGGAGATCTTGCTGGCCAGGGTAGTTGACTTACACCTTCTAGAGCACGTTGGGTGGCACGGGATACATGCGGACGTGCATTGTCCTGTTGGAACAGCAAGTTCCCTTGCCGGTCTAGGAATGGTAGAACGATGGGTTCGATGACGGTTTGGATGTACCGTGCACTATTCAGTGTCCCCTCGACGATCACCAGAGGTGTACGGCCAGTGTAGGAGATCGCTCCCCACACCATGATGCCGGGTGTTGGCCCTGTGTGCCTCGGTCGTATGCAGTCCTGATTGTGGCGCTCACCTGCACGGCGCCAAACACGCATACGACCATCATTGGCACCAAGGCAGAAGCGACTCTCATCGCTGAAGACGACACGTCTCCATTCGTCCCTCCATTCACACCTGTCGCGACACCACTGGAGGCGGGCTGCACGATGTTGGGGCGCGAGCGGAAGACGGCCTAACGGTGTGCGGGACCGTAGGCCAGCTTCATGGATACGGTTGCGAATGGTCCTCGCCGATACTCCAGGAGCAACAGTGTCCCTAATTTGCTGGGAAGTGGCGGTGCGGTCCCCTACGGCACTGCGTAGGATCCTACGGTCTTGTCGTGCATCCGTGCGTCGCTGCGGTCCGGTCCCAGGTCGCATGCCTCTCGCATGCCCACTATACACCCTCGCTCAAAGTCCGTCAACTGCAGATACGGTTCACGTCCACGCTGTCGCGGCATGCTACCAGTGTTAAAGACTGCGATGGAGCTCCGTATGCCACGGCAAATTGGCTGACACTGACGGCGGCGGTGCACAAATGCTGCGCAGCTAGCGCCATTCGACGGCCAACACCGCGGTTCCTGGTGTGTCCACTGTGCCGTGCGTGTGATCATTGCTTGTACAGCCCTCTCGCAGTGTCCAGAGCAAGTATGGTGGGTCTGACACACCGGTGTCAATGTGTTTTTTTTTTTTCATTTCCAGGAGTGTATTAGTTTATTGTCGTCAGTTACGAACTCTAACCATTTATGAATTATCATCAATCTCAGTTTTAAGTAGCCTGTTATGGTCTCTTTCCGTTTCTTGTAAGCGTACACGTATGTATCCTCCGTCTGCGTATCCAAAGATGATAATTTGTCGTGGCAGTCAAGAACATCTGTTCTTCTTCTGAAGCTAATTCTGCGAGTAGTTCTGCAGGTTATGTGTTACACGTTTGTTGTCAAAACTCTGGTTGTGATTTCATTTCAGTTATGCAGAAGTTTTCCTCGTGAATTTAGTTCCAATGGCTTTTGACTCTTTCTAGTTCTGAATTCTAAGATATTCGTGCATCTCTTCCACAACTGGGTTGAGTCGTGTTGAATTTTGAAAGGAACTGGGGCGATAGTTAAGGAATTTTTTACTCATTATCTTTGAAGTTCGGCAGCTGAGTATCAGATAGAATGGACAAGTAGGTCACACAAAATTAAAGGTTTATGCGTGGCTCTATTAGGCACGCTTTAGTATAAAAATCCACGAAAATGTATTTGGGCAATAGAAAGACTATTTTATGAACTTCAAACTTAAAAACAAATTACATATTTTCCAAGTGTTAGAAACAAACGCTTTAGAAACAGGGAAATTTGGCAGTCTGGAAGATCCTATTCTCGAAATAATTATACTTTCTTACTCAAAACGTTAGTTTCAGTTGTCGCAGCGCGGTTGTTTGATGTGGGCGCTGAGAACCACGGATCTTAATTAACGCTGCAGGGAATGTTGGAAGCCCCGGTCGTGCACCGCAAGAGCAAACACTGCCGGGTTTGTCGTCCCAGCGAGAGCAACGTCCTTGGGAGATGACAATCGCGGGTTTATTCCACGCCAACACGGCACTCAACACGTCAGAGCGTCTTACATTCCTCCCACACTCTCTGCATAGCAGTAATGGATTAATCCATGGTAAGATCTATAAACAGAGTTTCGTCACGGAGTAACGCGGCCATGAAATCAAGTGTTACAAGGAGACAATGACTTATTTTTGTCAGGAAGAGATATTCTAAATAATAGTGCTAGGCCATTTATTTCAATTAAATTATTAATGATGCTGCAAACATCTGCTGCACACTCCATGTCAGAGGATTTACTGAATCGTTAGCTACTTTTCTGTTTGCATTGTGCTAATGACGGATACTAGAAATAATGTACAAACTAAGAGCATTAACTTAATAGTATTTAATTACTCAAGAAAACGATTTTGCTTTCAAAACTGAATCTTTCTTTAAATCTGTTCGGTGTGGGATTGGTATGCGAGAATTGTTTCAAAATGGCTCTGAGCACTATGGGATTTAATATCTGTGGTCATCAGTCCCCTAGAACTTAGAACTACTTAAACCTAACTAACGTAAGGACATCACACAGATCCATGCCCGAGGCAGGATTCGAACCTGCGACCGTCGCGGTCACGTAGTTCCAGACTGAAGCGCCTAGAACCGCACGACCACACCGGCCGGCTGTATGCGAGAATTTCAAGCTCTTGGGAAACAAAAATAGTAGCTATATTTTTTTCAAATTTTTCAATAGAGGGGTCGAACGATTAGTGCGTCTTTGCCTTAAACTACTGAATCGCTGCTGTGTTATATAGACGACATTCATACTAACATAATTTAATAACACAGAAGAAGGCCGTAGTTTCCCACAAAGATATTTTCAAGAAATAATAGTGACCATATAGTATTAAGTAATTTATGCTGTGGGATCTAAACACACTGCATAACTATATAAATTCATCTATGGCACTGTGGTATCGATTGACGTGCACAAATTTTAATAACAATAAAAATATATCTTAAACTTTCCTAATGATTTAAGTCAAAATTACTCGATGATTTGTTAAAATTACGAAGAGAGACCAGAGCGAAAAGGAAATTTAATGGTTTCAGATCTGCAGGACATTCATGCAGGCTGTGACATGGAGAGGTTAACAACCACAGAGAAGTTCAGACTCATGTACTTTGAACTTCAGTGATTTGGCAGCTTTAAAATATTATTGTGTGACCTCTATCTTCACATTTCACACTGTACTCTCTGTAGACACGCAAACCATCTCCCAACTTAAATAATTTACTTACGTTTTGTCCTTGTTTCCGTTATAAATTTTGTTCATGGAATGATACTTCGAGTAACATATCATCATTTGACAATATTGGAACACATGTTGAACGCCAGAAGTAGTGGAGCAACTTAAGTTTATCGGCGATCGATCTTTTTTTCTCCATATGAAAACAAACTGGCCACTTCATCTAGCTTCCCATGTGTAACTAAAGCATGCAATGTTTGTCCCTAATGAAAAGAAACAGCTCACTTATGCTCTTAGTTACGTTTTTTAGGACCTAATTATTGATCCATAACTTTCAGTTTAATAACCGAGGAACCCGGGTGGCCACCAACTCATCCATTTGCCGTATTAGTTCAGTTTACATAGGTCTTATGTAATGGCCACATATTTTTAGTCTAATCTGATTACTGTCACTTCAACGACGAAAATTTAGAAGTCAAAAATGGCACCAAAGTTATCATTTGGCAAGTCCAGCCTTAATTACCAAATTTACTGTCCAAATAGGTGGACTTCGCTCCCTCACTCATATAGTGAATTACTACTACACAGGGTGTTGTGTGATGTCCTTACGTTAGTTAGTTTTAAGTAGTTCTAAAATCTTGGCGACTGATGACCATAGATGTTAAGTCCCATAGTGCTCATAGCCATTTGAACCATTTTTACTACTACTCAGCACCTACCACTACATCCACTAAGGTACTCATCATCACCACACAGACTGACCATTTATATTCCATAATTTGGAGCCGGCTGCGGTGGCCGAGCGGTTTTAGGCGCTTCAGTCCGGAAACGCGTTACGGCTACGGTTGCAGGTTCGATGTGTGTGATGTCCTAAGGTTAGTTAAATTTAAGTAGTTCTAAGTTCTTGCGGACTGATGACCTCAGATGTTAAGTCCCATAGTACTCAGAGCCAACCGTATTTCGGTAGATCAACACGATCAAAGTCATTTATCGTTTTTAGTTGCAAGACCCACACAAATTTTTAATGACTAGCACCAGAGTGCAGCAAAATGGACTAGCAATTAGCACATTGCAATGACAATGCCATTGCTACTTTGTCACCATCTCTGTCTTAAAAAACACTGGCTGCACTGACACGAAAATATCCTAGTAAGCAATGGTAGGTATATTCCTACACTAGATGATCTCTGCATGTTTTAGAAAAAAAATCTTCTGCACTCGGTAAGTATAGGGTCAGATCTTCTCCATCTGTCTGCCCTGCTACTGGTATGGTGATAGCTCAGCTAGCCTAGGAGCATGCATGCAGTGTCCTAGTGAAGCTTCTCAATCTTTTCGTGAATAGATTACTGCATGCGCTTGAATGTCTGCCACTGACAGTAGCATACATGACGTGTACAGTGTCCACAGTAGGAAATATGGTTCAAATGGCTCTGAGCACTATGGGACTCAACATCTGTGGTCATAAGCCCCATAGAACTTAGAACTACTTAAACCTAACTAACCTAAGGACATCACACACATCCATGCCCGAGGCAGGATTCGAACCACTGACCATAGCAGTCACGCGGTTCCGGACTGAGCGCCTAGAACCGCTAGACCACCGCGGCCGGCAGTAGGAAAGAAACAGCGCATCTGTAGGTAAGTCAGTAATGTACATGCACTAAAAAAAATAGTACAGCCCCATTACCAGCTGGGTGCACCGTAAGGACCATGCATTTCTATATAATAAATAAAAGAACACATATATAAATCATTTACTTTACTTTCTCATTTTTACAGCCTTCATAGCTACATTATGTGATGAAAAGTATCCGGACACCTCGCAGAATATGATTTACGGTTTCGTGGCACCCTCCATCTGTAATTTTGGAATTCAGTATGGTGCTGGCCCACCCTTGATGACAGCTTCCACCTCCACAGACATACGTTCAGTCAGGTGCTGGAAGGCCTCAGTCAGGTGCTGGGGAACGGTAGCCAATTCTACACGGAGTGCTCCACTGAGAAGTGTTATCGATGTCCCGGCATGAAGTCGGCGTTCCAAAACACCACAATGGTTTTCTGAACGATTCAGAGCAGGACTCTGTGCAGGTTAGTCCATTACAGGGATGTTACTGTCGTGTAACCACTTCGCCACAGGTCGTGCATTATGAACAGGTGCTCGATCGTGTTGAAAGATGCAATCGCTATCCGCGACTTGCTATTCAACAGTGGGAAACACGAAGGTGCTTAAAACACATCAGTGTAGGCCAGTGCTGTGATAGTGAAACACAAAATAGCAAGGGATGCAAGCCCCCTCCATGGAAAACACGACCACACCACAACACCACCGCCTACAAATTTTACTGTTGGCACTGCACACGATATCAGATGACGTTCACAAGGGATTCACCATACCGACACCCTGCCATTTGATCGCCACATTCTGTACCGTGATTCGTCAATCCACACAACGTTTTTCCACTGTTCAGTCATCCAATGTTTACGTTCCTTACAACAAGCGACGCGTCTTTCGGCATTTACCTGCGTGATGTGTGGCTTATGAGCAGCCGCTCGACAATGAAATCCAAGTTTTCTAACCTCCCGACTAACTGTCATAGTAGGCTACTTGTAGTGGATCCTGATGCAGTTTGGAATTCCTGAGTGATGGTCAGGATAAATGTCTGCATATTACACATTACGACCCTCTTCAATTGTCGGCGGTCTCTGTCAGTCAATAAACGAGGTCGGCAGGTACGCTTTTGTTATGTATGTGTCCCTTCACGTTGCCACTTCAGTAACACATTGGAAAAAGTGTACCTAGAGATGCTTAGTAGTGTGGAAATCTCGCGTACAGACGTATGACACAAGTGACACCCAATCACCTGACCACGTTCGAAGTCCGTGAGTTCCGCGGAGCGCCCCATTTTGCTGCTCTCACGATGTCTAATGACTACTGAGTTGCTGGTATGGAGTAGCTGGCAGTAGATAGCAGCACAATGCTCCTCGTAGGAAAGGTGTACGTCTTCGGGAATATGTGAATACTTTTGATCACATAGTGTAAGTTTAGATAGAGATGGCTTACCAAGCTGCCATTCTCCATCTGGCTTCAAATGCTTAGCACAGTAGTCACAGTGTGAAATAAACGGATGACTTTGAGGCACTGGTTATTGCTTCTTAGATCTGTGTGTTGTGATATATAAGGGAGGCATCAATTGTTCGGGAAAGAAATAACAGTCAGTTGTGTTCCAGTTATAGCATTCTCCAATAAATTTCTATAAATTTCAAGAGACACCTCACAAACACTTTTAGATATAACACACTGGAACACTTAATATGCATCTACACTCTCTTGTCTCATCAATACATACTATTCCATTTGCAGCAGCGTGATAAACTGAAGAGCCACAGAAACTGGTACACCTACCCAATAAAATACAGGGCCCCGCGAGCTCACAGAAGTGTTGCAACACGACGTGGCATGTACTCGACTAATGTCTGAAGTACTGCTGGAGGAAACTGACACAATGAATCCTGGCCGGCTGTCAAATCCGTAAGAGTTCGAGGGGGTAGAGCACACCACGTTGCGAGGCATTCCAGATATGCTCAATAATGTTCATGTCTGGGGCGTTTGGTGTACAGCGGAAGTATTTGAACTCAGAAGAATGTTCCTGGAGACATTCTGCAGCAATTCTGGTCATGGGGTCTCGCATTGTTCTGTAGGAACTGCCCAACTTTGTAGGAATGCACAATGAACATGAATCGATGCAGGTGATCAGACAGGATGCTAACGTATGTGTCACCTGTCAGCGTCGTATCTACATGTATCAGGGGACCCATCTCATTCCAACGGCACACGCCCTCACCATTCAGAAGCTTCCACCAGCTTGAAGAGACCCCTGCTGACATGCAGTATCCATAGATTCATGAGGTTGTCTCCATACACGTACACGTCCATCTGCTCGATACAGCTTCAGAGACTCGTCTGTCCATTAAACATGCTTCGAGTCATCAACACTCTAATGTCGGTTGGGACGGGCCCAGGCGCTGCGTAAAGCTTTGTGTCTGGCAGTCATCAAAGTTACACGTGTGCGCCTTCGTCTCCAAAAGCTCATATCGATGATGTTTTGTTGAATGGTTCGCACGGCGGCACTTGGTGATGGCCTTGCAATGAAATAAGCAGCAATTTGCGGGAGGGTTGCACTTCTGTCAAGTTGAATGATTCTCTTCACTTGTCGTTGGCCCCACTCTTGCAGGATCTTTTTCCAGCCATGTCGGAGATTTGTTGTTTTACCTACCAAATTCCTGATTTTTCACGGCACACTTGTGAAATCGTCGTATGGGAAACTCCCCGACCTCGTCGCTACGTTGGAGATGTTGTGCCCCATCGCTTGTGCGCCGAGTATAACACCACGTTCAAACTCTCTTAAATCTTGAAAACCTGCCATTACAACAACAGTATCTGATCTAACAACTGCATTAAACACTTGTTGTCTCATGTAGGCGTTGTCGAATACAGCGCATTTGAACAGGCATAAGCCGGCCGGAGTGGCCGACCGGTTCTACGTGCTTCAGTCCTGGACCGCACTGCTGCTAAGGTCACAGGTTCGAATCCTGCCTCGGGCATGGATGTGTGTAATGTCCTTAGGTTAGTTAGGTTTAAGTAGTTCTAAGTTCTAGGGGACTGATGGCCTCAGATGTTAAGTCTCATAGTGAGCCATTTAAACATGTGTGCTTATACTAGTTTCCTTGTCGTTTCAGTGTACAGTCTGGCATAATTCGT
Source organism: Schistocerca gregaria (assembly GCF_023897955.1). NCBI lineage: Eukaryota > Metazoa > Arthropoda > Insecta > Orthoptera > Acrididae > Schistocerca > Schistocerca gregaria. The sequence continues at coordinate 115,371,300 of NC_064924.1, read as the reverse complement.
TCCAGAATATTTAGGTTAACTGGGCGTAGCACATTCTCTGAAAACACAAACGTCGATCAGTCGTCATTCTCCCGTAGTAGCGACATGATGAATGAGTTTAGAGTGCTGAATGATGTTTCATAGTGCAGTATTTGCAGTAAACACTCATCGTCTGCACTAAAATTAGCGGCTAATAGTATCACACACTTCACCCAGCTTCTAGTATCATAATCTTCTTCACTATTTCAGACCGTAACATATGACTGATAGCGATTAACATACTGTAGAGCTCTATGTTCGCTTCTTCTTTATGTACTTGAAAGAAAGGGTGTTTATAATTAAATTTTCCTCGAGATATTTGAGTCTCATCTCTATCTACAATAATGATGTGACCTGAAAAACTGAATTAAAATTAGTTCAACAGACAGGACATCAACTCAGGTCTCTCTGCTTAATAGGCGGGAATTCTAGCCACTACAAAACCGCAGCACAATCGATAACATTGCTGCATGGACTTCTGAATACCAGTGTCCTTCCCAATACAAACTTTGTACCTTCAGCTTATTGTTCATTTCTTAGATTGTCACTATTGCTGAGGCTCTCAGGCATTGGAATTGCACCCCAGTGTTGGACATAAGGGGGAGATCCTCTACCTCAGGTGTTTGTTGACCTAGTCTCAATGATGGAACAACTCTTTTATGGAACTCATGGCTTCACACACAGAAGGTTTTAATCATACTTACGAATCACAATCTAAAGCGTAGTGCTGAGTAATTTAGACAAAGTTGAAAAAGTAGATGAGTTTAATGACGGAGGAGAAGTCATAAAGGGAGTTTCACGGGGATCAATTTTGGGTCCACTCCTATTCCATATAAATGTGAATGACCTTCAGCTTAATATTCAACAAGCAATATTGATATTTTTTTCCAGACAATACTAGTGTCATAACAAACCGATTACCAAGAAAGATTGGTTACGAATGCTCGAATAATTCCTTTTTCGGTCGTTATACTGCAAAAGTGCTTGTAACTCATTATGTCAACACTTCGAGAAAGTCATTTGATAATGTGACTGCATTCACTTTTGTTGTTGATGTGGGCCACATCACGTTTCCACACTCAGTTGCGGCCGATACTATAGAACTTTCTGAAACTGTCCTTTTCTGGCAAAATTTATTCATCTACTATTTCAGTATTACCTTGAGTCCTGTAAATACCATAATAATTCTTGAAAACGAAAATGCGTCTGAAATGAGATAAAGATTTTGCCTTCGTTTCCCTTTGAATCAAGACAACTTACCCATCTTTCAAATCTAGCAGAATATAGCGGTGTGGCCAAATGCAGTTCAGGATATCAGTGATATGGTGTTTTACCATCTCGCAAAATTTTGTATAAAGCTTAGCGGAAATTCTGTCTGAGCCCTGTGACTTTCGTTCTGCTTACTGGTTCAACACCTTCTTCCTCCGTGACATGGCTGCATAGTGATCCATTATGTTATGCATCGTGCACCTGAATTTCATGTCTCAAAAATTATGAACTTCTTTATCATATGGAGCATATGCTTCACGCAGATTTCGGAAGTGTTTATGAAATCCTTGTAGAATGCCTTTTTGATCTATCACCAGAGATTCTTCCTCCGTTTCTGTTTCTTTTATTATGTGTTGATACCTTCTTTTGTTGTGTATTCTACGATGGTACAAAGACATTTCTCCTTTCTCAGCTACGTTGATTACTTTGGTTGCTACGTTCAGACCACTTAGCTGTTGCGATTTGATACGTAAATTTGTAGCCTTAACCTTATTTAATACCTTCTATATCACATTCGAGGTCTGTACGTCTGTTGCATAAGTCACAGACACACGAATAGAAGAAGTTTAAGGCGTCTTCTCGTTTGCTGCTTTTGTACCTCGGAAAGCGTATTAAAAGTTCCTAATCCTTGGTTTTGCCCGTTTTAATTACAATATAATAATTCAAGGTACTTGTATAGATCTGTCATACGCCATGAAATTCGTGTTCCAACTGCCCGTCGAACAGGGTGCTGACATTTAGGTTCCATATCCATATGGCAAGTTTGCCTTGTTACGGTTGCATCTTGATACACGTCATGTGACAGCAAAGGGCAGGGAGGGCGTGAGATGCTGTTTCAGGATTAACAACATTTACTTGTAATAGCCCTGTTACATGTATTCTATCCAGTATGCTCGCTGTTTTCTCGTTTCGTAGGCGTAAATTACTAGTGCCGCGTTTCTTGGTTTCCACTTGTCACTGAAGCCCTAGGTTTTAACAGGCGCCTTCAGTTCTGCCGAATTGCTGAAATTCGGGTGTTGGTAGGTAACTTGTAATACGCAGTTGACATAACTTCGTAAGATAGAATTCTGTGAATTCTTACACAGCAAGACTACTACTGCCTCTTTTTTGTTACCTCGCACAGATGGGCCATATGTATTTACTCTTTCCGAAAATGGAATTCATTCTCTCACTGGTACATCCACCACGCTAGAATCAGTCCTAGTGACACTGAAATACATCCCGTATTCTGATACTAGAATTATCTCTGCGCAAACTTCTTGCGAGGGATCTACGTCAACTACAAAGCAATAAATGAAATCAGCAAATAATGATGTGTTTAATCTACTCGCTAGTTTATTTATACTTATGTTGGCAGTGGTATGGCTCTGCTCTATTAAATGCTAGCGTGGCTGGGATAGATTGAAACATAAGAGTTCAAAAATTTTTCCCCGTGTCTTGGGCTTCATCTATCCAGGATCCTTATTTCTGAATACCTCTTATTTGTCTCACGTACTCAGCCTCTTGCGCGTGCACTAGTTTGATTGATACGTCTACATAGTGTTTGTTGTTAGTCTTACATTTACTTTTGTACACACCTGGAGTGTCTGTACCCTTTCTCATAGTCTTTCCTGTTTCCTGTGATGATGCTATTCCTTGTCTGCTCCTGAGTCCTTGCCTGACAGCGGTCGACGAGGCCTATGTTTTCGCTTTCACCACGACGTTGTTTTCTGTGTTTATGTCTCTCTACCCGCAGCAAGCTCCTTCATATCAGAGCCTCATTTGCTCTTATTTCTTCGTAATGTATTCGTCTGTTGATTAGGTGTTCCTAACTCGTAGTTTCCATAATTACCTCATCCTTTCCGTTGTCACTGACAAATTTCTTGAACAACAGTACCTGTCATATCCTCTTTGTGAACTGCTCATTAAGTTTCTTCAGTTTGTGATACGCCATGTGCCTCCTTTTCGTTTGTGTCTGCTCATTCGAATTTTCTTGACGCTATTATGCCACATCAGGTTCTGCAGTTTGTGGTGTAGATGGCTCTGATGTGCTGACTACTTGCAATTCATTACTTTTTACTGCCATACTAGTTTTGTCTACTCCCTCCATTTCATTCTCTTGACTGGACATCAAATTCGTTTTGTTTTTCTTCTAGTACATACTAACCTTTTGCTAGCCCGTGTCACTATGCTGTTGTACAGGCCTTTTACGATCACAAGAATCCCTCAGTGTTCCATTGAGTTGCATACTGAACAATTGTAGGTCTATTTTCGTACGTTGCATACGCTTTGTGGTCACAAATAAACAGGTAAGCCACGGAATGCTTTTGCGAATCCACTCTAGCAATACCTGTCTGATCGTCTATTCTCCATGTACACAGTGCTATGAATCTTCAGACTTTCGGCTGTCTTATCAGGTGGAAATTAGGAGGGCTAATTGTAAATTCTGACAAACCATAGACATAAAGTAGCATAAGTAATTGCAGCTCTGCTTGCTACACTATCATCATGCTTAAATTTATTAGTACTGTCCATACTTCATACTATTCTCGCACAAACAGCAGCACTGATACATTTCACCAATTCACTTCTTGCTTCTTTACCTATCTGAACAGTGAAAACTTTTACTTGGTGTTTCAGGGAGTTGCGAAAGGAGAAGAGAGATGGGGATGCACTATTCCTCTCACAAGTATACTCCGAGGAGTCTACTTCAACATATAAGAAATTATCAGCCTCGATTGAGGTAGTGAAACCAATCTTTACCTAGGTATCAGCCAACGTAATTGAGCCTCCTTCAGAAGATGAACCTGATTCTACAATATGTCTACGAGGGCATGGTCTAGAAATAAAACTAAAACAGCCGGAATAGGCTAGACCAAGCCCTCGTATACATATTATAGAATCAGGTTTATCTTCAAAGATAAATAACTTGGGCTGAAATATAGATAAAGGTTCGTTTCATTACCGCAATCGAGACAGATAGTTTCTTATATATTAGATTATCACGATTGCTGATTGAGCTGCAATGCTCAAAGTACTGAAATATTTCAACCTTGATTTCTATGAGCAAGACTTCTGTTCTTATAAATCTGAAGCAACACCAAGAAGGGTAAAGGTGAGTGTTCTTGATGCAAACATTTACCGTCCTCGCTCGACGGTGGCTGGGAACAAACTGCTTCCATAGTCTTCCAGGGCCAGTCTACTGCTCTCTCTGATAGGTTATCCCTTTGTCCCCTCGTTGTTAATTAATATGCCAGTGTCTACAACGACTGGCGGTGGTTATCTTTGGTAGAGTGGTGTTGCTACTTGCTCACAACGTGCTCTGTCTCTCTTCATGCACTATTACTTTGGCTCTAACCTTGCCTGACAAAGGTTCAGGTTTCCATGCAGAGTGACCTCTCGTTCACGTTTCCCTTGAAAATGACAGAATATTCGACTGTCGAAATTTCAGCAGTTATTAAGTGCGTTACCTGGCAGCGTACTTGTAAATTATTTAAAAGCTCGACACTCGGAGTATCAGACTAAGGCCAGGATCTCAGAAAGCAATGTGGAAGAATAGCAAGACGTTTTACACCGTAAACACCAATAAAATGTAATGTAGGCTATTTGATTAAAATATTTGAAAAATATGCAACGGGTACCGACATGGATACGTGTGGAATCTAGGATATTTAAGGCAGGCACACAGCACTGAGTGAAACGTAGCATGGTATAGTAATAACAAGTTTGGATGTACGTGTAACTGTAGGTAGGTGGCAGACACAGAGCTCTCCATAGCCAACCAATAACAGCTGTTGAAACTTAGGCGATAGTTAATCAGCTAGGAGTTTAATTTTATTCCTGACACCCTAATTACGCTCCTGACATTAGATCTGTTACAATTAACCTTCCCCCTCTCGTTAGTTTACATGGTCCTGTGCTATCCTAATGAACATGTAAGGCGTTTTATTAATCCACTGTTAGTTACCAGCGTCTGTTTATCTGAAAATAAATCTGACTACGGCTTTCCAGGCCAAGACTTCTACTTTTGTTTTCAATCACCCATGAAAGAAGATCCCTTAGTTACTAAACACGGTGTGTACGAAGGACCGTTTCTCTAATTGAAGTCAGGTGTTAGATACCTTCCAAAAATGTAACTTCAGCAGTTCTACAATAGAGAGTGCATTACTAAACAAATGCAGTTCTGAAATAGAAAGTGGGTTACTACAAAACTTTAAGCAGCATCTCTCTTTTTCTTTTGCCATCACAGAGTACCGACGCAGCGAAGAACACGCACTAAAGAAGAGCCATAATTTCGTAAAGTGCCTCCCCCATTTCCATGGTATCTAACGCTCATGAATATCGTCTCGCATTAGGAAACTGGGCTAAGTACCTCATAATTTAGGGAAATCGTCGAAGCCATGTAATGGCAACACAGTGGCGGTCTCAGCACAGTGGCTCTTTTGCACTGCGTCGTTAAGTGAAGGTTACCGCCAATGGTATGATCTACAAAGGAAAGGAAAACAGGCTTCCTTACGGGAAAACCTCAAGACATGTTGAAATTTTTTGTCCGAAGGAAACTTTTATTTTCTTTCAGCTGATATTATTTCACTTTTTGGTATAGAAATGAGTCAAGCATTTTATCAAGCGAAATAACCAAATGCAGAATAACTGATTTCATGTATGATAACGAAACAGCGCAAACTCTATTTTCAAGAAACGTCACTACATATTAGCATGAAAATGCTGTGTACACGAGCTTAATCAGTAATTCCGATGGCGTATTAACACTTAATAGCTCCCTCATAGGCTTTAGGGATTTAATTCCCTTTCACGATTTGTTACATTTTAGAGTCTACCGCTTTCTTTCTGCAATGCAATCGTCGTAACGTTCTGGTGTGATAAGGTAACATTGCGTATGACAGCTGAAATTCATTCGTTATGAAAACCTACTGGTAACAGGAAACATAGGTATATGCCCTACGGCTGCCGTGAGTTTTCTTGTGAAAAATAGTGGACTAGTGTCAAGTGAAATTTGGTCACCTGCATTACATAGGAACAGTAGCTTGTATCATTACATCTCGTAGATGTGTTTTTATTGGTACTATTTGACAATTTTACCTAATGAAGTAGATAGTGAAGTTCCTGACAAGAATTGTTGTTTGCACTTGTGTTCCTTTTACATAGTGAAATACAGGTTTGTACGCGTAAGTTTAGAAGTGCAATTATTGTCTATCTTTGAAGCTATTTCATAATTGTGACTCGTACGTCTACAAATTTGCTTTTGCCATTTTACAATATTTGGCAGCAGTGACCTCTGGTTCTGCTGATATTCGGTTGTGTCATACAATTAGTTTAGGCATTTATAAATACACTCGCATTCTAAAGTTATTCTCTATTGGGTAATTGGCTATATCAACTTACAAGCAAATTCCCGTTCTCTTCGGGAAGTTTTAATTCTACTTTAACATCAAGAAACCTGCAGCTGAAACCCATAAAATGTTGGGTACGAGCTATGGTGAGGTACTCATTAACGAAAGAACGCCAAGAGAATGATTTAAACTTTTCAAGAATGGTGGCTTTGACGTGGAAGCCCGGCATGGCGGTGTAAGATAGAAGTTTTGCAAAGTTACTGAAACGGACGGAAAACACCACAGCAGATCGTTATCGAACGCAGGTGATGCGTTTGAACAGAGCACTGAAAGACAAACAGCTACAATATAGCGATAGACATGAAAAGGCGATTTTTTGCAGCATGGGAATTCTCGACTCCGTATTACAAAACCCCTTAAAACATACTTGTAAACATTGAAATGGGAAGTTCTACACCATCCACTTATTCTCCAGACATTTCAAGATCAACGGCAAATCGCGTGGCTGACCAACACTACCGGTCATATGAAGCAGGGCGAAATTGGATCGATTCATGGATGTCCTCAAAGACAGTTCTTCCGTGGCGGGATTCCTAAGGTGCCAAAAGTGGCCGGCAATGGCCAATGCATTGTACCGTGATATTTTTTTTAAGTGTTTCGGATTTAAGCCTCAAACTTCGATGAGAAATGTGAGAAACCAATTTGCAGACCTAATAAGACATACAAATATACTGATGCAATAAGTTAGGAGGTATTCGATTTGTTTGTGGCGAAACAAGTGTTGTATCATTTGAGACATACAGAGGTTAGCAAGTGTGCTAGCACTTACTCCAGTTCACCGTTACTGGCACCACGCCATCTTAACGAGCCTGTGCGTAGCATACAGAGTATTGTTCCAAAATATAAGAATGAAATTCGAATTTGAAGTAACGATTGCAGACATTGCCCATGCATGCTTCAGTATATTAACGTTAAAATTGTTAAATATCAAAACGATCAGGTAAACATGTTTCGCTAATACACTTTTTTTTAAAAAAACACAAGTTGCGTTAAGTAATAAAGGTAGAAAGCCAAAAATTGTCCAGAATGTCAGAATGTGTAAATGTATGTGACAGTCAATTGTAACAAGTAAAATTCACTAACAATTACATTTGGAATAAAGATGTCCTTATTTGTAATTGACTATAATTTGTATTAATTATAGAAAGTTCTAATCACAGCACTGGATTACATTAAGGAAATAATACATCAGAACCAAGTTTCATGACTTTAGTGTAAATGCAAATCAATATAAGGACTCTTAAAGAGATACGAGTAGTTCAGAGATCTACTGTCGGTTCCGTTCTAAAAATGCTAGCTGGCAAATTGTAAATGCAGTCCAGCTGAAACTTTTTCTGTCGGTAAAGCCAACTTTCCTCCATTCATAGAAAAATTATGGGTATTCCGAATTGATATACAGTTATCTAATGTGTCTTAGAAAGCTGCCGTTTAGATGGTGCTCATTGTGCATAGAGCGGCTAATGGCAAATGTTCCGTTCGGCCGTCTGCTGGGCCCATATATAAATACGGCCAGAGAGGCAGTGAAGAGACACACTTTGCACCGAACTATCAGTCTGTCCATGCTAGTCGAACGCTGGCATTCTCTGTGTCTCGGATGACGTCACAGCCAGGCAGCTACCAAACGCATGTTTTCGGTGCAAACAGGGAGTGAACTCGCGAGGAGTGTACTGCGGTATCTATCTCTTAGATTTCACGTAAGTAACTGTTTGTGTACTTCCCATAATGTTGACCAAACCACATGGAAAATGGTGAGATTATTTTCCACTTTTGTGGCAAGCAATTAGCTTTGAAGATTAGAAATCTGAGCGGAAGTACATTTTAATTGGAACTTACTATGGAGGATGCCTCTGAACTGCTCTTGCTGCTATTTATGATAGGAACAATATTATTACTCTTACTATTATTATCAACAATATTACTATGTTTGTGCGTGCGAGCTTTTACTGTATATATTAATCAGCTACAACTCAAAACTTTTATTTATAATCATAGTTTCTGGCCCCGCTGATTAAATGAAGAGTAGAAACATTTTCCTTCAGTAAGCACAAGAAGAATGTAGACTTGCAGACTTGTAGTTGTGGTCAGTATGTTCTCCACCGTTTTCTGGCCAACTGCAGAAATAGCTTCCAGGCACTTGTAAAAGACAGCGACAGATTCATTGCACAATAAAAATATTTTTCCGCCACCCCACGTGTTGCCTGTTCCTTATTTTTCATCTTATCTCGTTCACGACAACTGATGACCATTTACCTAGTTAAATTCTTCACATTTATTCTTCATTCCTTACTTTCTCTCTCCTAGGCTTATTCTCTTTCTTCACTCATTGACATTAATTCAGGACTTAGTGACAACTGCTAATCTTCACATTCTTTCATTTCTTTCTTCCTCTCGCTGTAGTACTCGTTCATTTCACTCTATTCGTATACTTCACGTTGTTGTTGTGGTCTTCGCTCCTGAGACTGGTTTGGTGCAGCTCTCCATGCTACCCTATCCTGTGCAAGCTTCTCCATCTCCCAGTACTTATTGCAACCTACATCCTTCTGAATCTGCTTAGTGTATTCATCTCTTGGTCTCCCTCTACTATTTAACCCGAGACGCTGCCCTCCAATGCTAAATTTGTGATTCCTTGATGCCTCAGAACATGTCCTACTAACCGGTCCCTTCTTTTTGTCACGTAGTGCCACAAACTCCTCTTCTGCCCAATTCTATTCAAAAATTCATCATTAGTTATGTGACCTACTCATCTGATCTTTAGCATTCTTCTGTAGCACCACATTTCCAAAGCTTCTATTCTCTTCTTGTCCTAACTAACAATCGTCCATGTTTTACTTCCACACTTGGCTACACCACATACAAATACTTTCACAAACGACTTACTGGCTCTTAAATCTATATTCGATGTTAACAAATTTCTCTTTTCAGAAACGCTTTCCTTGCCGTTGCCAGTGTACATTTTATATCTTCTCTACTTCGACCATCATCAGTTATTTTGCTCCCCTAATAGCAAAACTCCTTTACTTCTTAAAGTGTATAATTTCTTAATCTAACTCCCTCAGCACCACCAGACTTAATTCGACTACATTCCATTATCCTCGTTTTGCTTTTGTTGATTTTCATCTTATATCCTCCTTTCAAGACACTGTCCATTCCGTTCAACTGTTCTTCCAAGTCCTTTGCTGTCTCTGACATAATTACAATGTCATCCAGCAACCTCAAAGTTTTTATTTCTTCTCCATGGATTTTAATACCTAATCCGAATTTTTCTACTGTTTCCTTTACTGCTTGCTCAATCTACAGATTGAATAACATCGGGGAGAGGATACAACTTTGTCTCATTCCCTTCCCAACCACTGCTTACCTTTCGTGCCCCTTGACTCTTATAACTGCTATCTGGTCGCTGTGCAAATTGTAAATACCCTCTCGCTCCCACTATTTTACCCTACCACCTTTAGAATTTGAAAGTGAGTATTCCTGCCAACATTATCAAAAGGATTCTCTAAGTCTACAAATGCTAGAGATGTGACTTAGCCTTTCCTTAATCTTTCTTCTAAGATAAGTCGTAAGGTCAGTATTGCCTCATGTGTTCCAATATTTCTACGGAATCCAAACTGATCTTCCCCGAGATCGGCTCCTACCAGTTTTTCCATTCGTTTGAAAGGAATTCTTGTTAGTATTTTGCAGCTGTGGCTTATTAAACTGATGGATCGGTAATTTTTACACCTGTCAACACCTGCTTCCTTGTGATGGGAATTATTATATTCTTCTTTAAGTCTGAGGGTATTTGGGCTGTGTCATACCTCTTGCACACCAGATGGTAAAGTTTTGTCAGGACTGGCTCTCCCCAGGCCGTCAGTAGTTCTAATGGAATGTTGTCTACTCCCGGGGTCTTGTTTCGACTCAGGTCTTTCAGTGCTCTGTCAAACTCTTCACGCAGTATCGTATCTACCATTTCATCTTCATCTACATCCTCTTCCATTTCCATAATGTTGTCCTCAAGTACATCGCCCTTGTATACACCCTCTATATACTCCTTCCACCTTTTTGCTTCCCCTTTTTTTCTTAGAACTGGGTTTCCATCTGAGCTCTTGAAATTCATACAAGTGTTTATTTTTTCATCAAAGGTCTCTTTAATTTTCCTGTAGGCAGTATCTGTCTTATCCCTAGTGAGATAAGCCTCTACATCCTTACATTTGTCCTCTAGCCATCCCTGATTATCCATTTTGCACTTCATGTCGATCTCATTTTTGAGACGTTTTTATTCCTTTTGCCTGCTTCATTTACTGCATTTTCATATTTTCTCCTTTCATCAATTAAATTCAATATTTCTTCTGTTACCCAATGATTTCTACTAGCCCTCGTTTTTTTTCCTACTTTATCCTCTGTTGCCTTCACTACTTCATCCCCCAGAGCTACCCATTCTTCTTCTACTGTATTTCTTTCCCCCATTCCAGTCAACTGTTCCCTTATGCTCTCCCTGAAATTCTATACAACCTCTGGTTTAGTCAGTTTATCCAGGTCCCATCTCCTTAAATTACCACCTTTTTGCAGTTTCTTCAGTTTTAATATAGAGTTCATAACCAATAGATTGTGGTCATAGTCCACATCTGGCCCTGGAAATGTCTTACAATTTAAAACCTGGTTGCTACGTCTCTGTCTTACCATTATTTAATTTATCTGATACCTTCTAGTACCTCCGAGATTCTTCCATGTGTACAACCTTCTTTCATGATTCTTGAACCAAGTGTTAAAGTTATGATCTGTGCAAAACTCTACCATGTGACTTCCTCTTTCATTTCTTAGCCCCAATCCATATTCACTACTATGTTTCCTTCCCTTTTCCTACTCGCGAATTCAGTCATCCATGACTATTAAATTTTCGTCTCCCTTCACTACCTGAATAATTGCTTTTATCTCATCATACATTTCATCAATTTCTTCATAATCTGCAGAGCTAGTTGTCATATAAACTTGTACTACTGTAGTAGGCGTGGGCTTCGTATCTATCTTGGCGACAATAATGCATTCACTATGCTGTTTGTAGTATCTTACCCGCACTCCTATATTTTTATTCATTATTAAACCAACTCCTGCATTATACCTATTTGATTTTGTATTTATAAACCTGTATTCACCTGACCAAAAGACTTGATCCTCGTGCCACCAAACTTCACTAATTACCGCTATATTTAACTTTAACCTGTCCATTTCACTTTTTAAATTTTCTAATCTACCTACCCGATCAAGGGATCTGACATTCCACGCTCCGATCCGTAGAACGCCAGTTTTCAATTTCCTGATAATGATGTCCTCTTGAGTAGTCCCCGCCCGGAGATCCGAATGGGGGACCATTTTACCTCTGGAACATTTTACCAAACAGGACGCCATCATCATTTAACCATACAGTAAAGCTGCATGCCCTCGAGAAAAATTACGGCTGTAGTTTCCCCTTGCTTTCAGCCGTTCGCAGTACCAGAATAGCAATGCCATTTTGGTTAGTGTTACAAGGCCAGATCAGTCAATCATCCAGACTGTTGCCCCTGCAACTACTGAAAAGGCTGCTGCCCCTCTTCAGGAACCACACGTTTGTCTGGCCTCTCAACAGATACCTCTCCGTTGTGGTTGCACTTACGGTACGGCCATCAGTATGGCTGAGGCACGCAATCCTCCCCTCCAATGGCAAAGTCCATGGTTCATACCTGGCTTAAATTTCTTCCATCTGAAAAAATGTATCCTAAAATGTCTCCTTCCTATTTTGTATATCCTTTTCATCTTCCGATACATCGAGTGCTACAGATTTCATTTTCCAGTGGTATTTGAGACTCTGATCTGGTAATCTATTGTTATTCTTTCTACACAAACAAACAAAGAGTACCAGTCCTCTGTTGAGATGTATGCATGGAATATTTCACATTTCCTGAATTCTATTCTGTTTAATGTCTGTATAATTCCTATCTAAAATGTGAAAACTACGTCAAAAGTGTGCGTTGAACAGCTATAGCGCATGCAGACAATTGCAGCTCGCTGCCAGTTCGCATGTTTAGAGATTACAAGTCGCTACTTAGGCCTAAATATCTGTCACAGTTGTTATCAGTGGAATAATAAAATCTATGTGCACTCTAAGACAAAGAGGATAAAAACCAAATGATTACAATTTCAGAAAAAGTGGATGATTTGTTCAAGAGAAAGTCCTTTACAAATTGAGCACGTCAGTAACTCCCTCGTTCATCTCTGGCCCTTACGTAAGTTATTCGGCTCGGCATTAATTGACGGAGTTGTTGCTTGACCTCTTGAGGGACCTCGTGCCAAATTATGTTCACTTGAGGTGCTACACCGTCAAAGTCCTGAGCTGGTTGGAGGGCCCTGTCCAGGATGATCCAAATGTTGTCAATAGAGTTAAGGTTATTTATGAATTGTAGCCAGCTACACTGCTATGTAAGTTGTTTTTGTTTTATCTGATTCACGATGAGCCCACTTCAGCAAATTGCCATTGTCAGGTGCTCTGTAAATACATAGATAAGCGACTGTCGTAATATAAAGGTTTTATAATTTATAGTGTATCATTAGATGTTTTACCTTACACGTAACATCTTTGCTGTCATGTACTGTCTGCTTTGGAATTATTACATTCTCCCATGCGTACAGTGGAGATGTATATCGGATTCTGCTTGTTTCCATTATTGCTACTTTCCTGACAGCTTGGATAACAATGGGTCAGTGATGTTACATGTTTACAAAGTTACATTATAAATAAGTGGTATGTGAAATTCAGTTATTTATTATTATCTTTTCATATAGGTTTGTTTCTGATTATGTTTCCGCCAAGACTTACTTTTAGTCTTGTTCGACATCTTTATTTTACGTTTTTAATATTTCCATAATAGTTGTTGTCTATGATTTACGTTAGTGTTCTGTCTCTGTTTTATATTACTCATGTTGTTATCGCTGTTACTATGGATATGTGCAGCTTTGAGTCACAGATATTATTATTTCACACGTTTTCCGGAATTATAATGTAAATAAAGGTTTTATATTCTTTTTGTGCTTTAAGTCAGTTTGTTCGTTCAGTAAATTTGTTGAGTTTCTGTATGCATGTGAATATACTCGTATCTCTATTTCCTCAAGGATGTTCATCAATGCTTCCTCTTGCGTGATATGGAGGATTTCTAGTGCTTCGTTTATGTGTTTTACATAGTGCTTCTGTGCTTGTAAACGTTGACAAAATATGGATGAGTTGTTTCCACTTTCTCTGGTGTGCTCTTTATATCTTACTTTCAAGTTTCTACCAATTTGACCTATGTACAATTTCTGACATGTATTACACGAAATTTTGTGAACGCCGGGGTTGTTGTTTAAGGGAATTTTCGAGGTGCCATTGTGAATTTAGTGTTTGAGACTGTGTCCATTTTCAAATGCAAATGAGCTGTCGGTTTTGTTGAATAATTTGTTGATTTTGTTCGAGATAATTCCTAGATAGGACGAGGTTACGTGTTTTGTTTTCTTCTTTTTTGTTGTTTGTACTTTTAGTCTTATTTATTTATGTTTAGTGTACCTGTCAGGCTGTGTTTTAAACTCTAAAATCAAATGGAACAATAAATTTTGCTTGTCAAATCGGATTCAAGTGAATTCATCATGCCAAGAATGTAGTGAAACAAATTTTCAGGCCTCTGCAGTTTTTTTTCTTTTTGCTACCGGTTTGAATTTTCACCTGTAGCCACCTGTAAGGGCAGAAGTAATTAAACAGTGAACCCAGCCAGAGCAAGACCGCATGTTCTCCATGGAGGAGATAGTGTACTAAAATTAATAGTTTTTTATTTTAAGTAATGAGCACAAATGTGGATGTCAACGAGGAGCGTTGCGTTAACAGTTGCGAGTCAGTAGCCACCGTGTAGTGACATGCGAGCCGTAGTAACAGACAATCAAGTGCATTGCAAAGCCACGAGAGACGAGCGTCTCAGCCGCTGACTTCCCACTCTGGCTCGGTGCAGTAGCACCAGTTGCCTTCTAACTCCCGTCTAGCCTTCTTACCCCCGCCAGACGGCAGCAAGTCGTACCCCGTGGAAAGATGCTATCTTCGGGCGCCGGCGCTGTGCTGCCGCCAGAGACACGGGCCTTGTAGACTCCGCTAAGTTGAGGGAAGCAGCACCCTGCTGACGTCAGTGGCCGCGGCCTCTAAAAGCTGAGGGGTGACCTCGGACCACACGTCAGATACGCGGAGCGGCGGCTCAGTAGCCACGCCTGCTCATCAGCACCAGCCAGAGCCAACAGAGAGAGGCGGGTCGCCTCATTGCGTCGTGGACTCAAGTTCACAAAAGTTATCCTTAACGATTAACAGAGCTTCCGTTGGGGGACCTTTACTCCCATCACTCACTCAACGCCCTACAGCAGATTATGAAATAGTTTTTGGCCAATGGCAAAAAATACACTCCTGGAAATGGAAAAAAGAACACATTGACACCGGTGTGTCAGACCCACCATACTTGCTCCGGACACTGCGAGAGGGCTGTACAAGCAATGATCACACGCATGGCACAGTGGACACACCAGGAACCGCGGTGTTGGCCGTCGAATGGCGCTAGCTGCGCAGCATTTGTGCACCGCCGCCGTCAGTGTCAGCCAGTTTGCCGTGGCATACGGAGCTCCATCGCAGTCTTTAACACTGGTAGCATGCCGCGACAGCGTGGACGTGAACAGTATGTGCAGTTGACGGACTTTGAGCGAGGGTGTATAGTGGGCATGCGAGAGGCCGGGTGGACGTACCGCCGAATTGCTCAACACGTGGGGCGTGAGGTCTCCACAGTACATCGATGTTGTCGCCAGTGGTCGGCGGAAGGTGCACGTGCCCGTCGACCTGTGACCGGACCGCATCGACTTACGGATGCACGCCAAGACCGTAGGAAACTACGCAGTGCCGTAGGGGACCGCACCGCCACTTCCCAGCAAATTAGGGACACTGTTGCTCCTGGGGTATCGGCGAGGACCATTCGCAACCGTCTCCACGAAGCTGGGCTACGGTCCCGCACACCGTTAGGCCGTCTTCCGCTCACGCCCCAACATCGTGCAGCCCGCCTCCAGTGGTGTCGCGACAGGCGTGAATGGGGGGACGAATGGAGACGTGTCGTCTTCAGCGATGAGAGTCGCTTCTGCCTTGGTGCCAATGATGGTCGTATGCGTGTTTGGCGCCGTGCAGGTGAGCGCCACAATCAGGACTGCATACGACCGTGGCACACAGGGCCAACACCCGGCATCATGATGTGGGGAGCGATCTCCTACGCTGGCCGTACACCTCTGGTGATCGTCGAGGGGACACTGAATAGTGCACGGTACATCCAAACCGTCATCGAACCCATCGTTCTACCATTCCTAGGCCGGCGAGGGAACTTGCTGTTCCAACAGGACAATGCACGTCCACATGTATCCCGTGCCACCCAACGTGCTCTAGAAGCTGTAAGTCAACTACCCTGGCCAGCAAGATCTCCGGATCTGTCCCCCATTGAGCATGTTTGGGACTGGATGAAGCGTCGTCTCACGCGGTCTGCACGTCCAGCACGAACGCTGGTCCAACTGAGGCGCCAGGTGGAAATGGCATGGCAAGCCGTTCCACAGGACTACATCCAGCATCTCTACGATCGTCTCCATGGGAGAATAGCAGCTTGCATTGCTGCGAAAGGTGGATATACACTGTACTAGTGCCGACATTGTGCGTCCTCTGTTGCCTGTGTCTATGTGCCTGTGGTTCTGTCAGTGTGATCATGTGATGTATCTGACCCCAGGAATGTGTCAATAAAGTTTCCCCTTCCTGGGACAATGAATTCACGGTGTTCTTATTTCAATTTCCAGGAGTGTATATGGGGAAAAAAATTTGATGTTTTACATATGTATTGGTAAACAACGAACATATTGAGAGACAAAAAAAGGAAGGCGCACAATGTAGGCATTATCCGACTGGGACAGAGATACGTAGATGTGATGCTCATGTGCATGTAAACAAAGATCAAAATGTTGTAAAAATGGGATGATTTAATAAAATCAACAGAAAGTGTTTCACGAATTTAGTAACTCAATAATGTGTTTGTCCACCTCTGACCTGGAATCTTATTAACAGGAGTAGAATTGTCTTCACTCTTGAGAGATATTAGGAAATGACCTGTGATGACGCATCTGGGAATGCCCTGGACAGCGGCGTGATACCAACCTGACTGTCGCTAGCCATGCTGCCTCTGCTTTTCATGGCATTCCCCTGTGGTTGTCACCCAGGACACCCTTACAGTAGGTTGGTATTTTGGCATTATTCCACGCCCCCTCTAACCTCTTTAATTGTTCTTCATGACAAGCCATCGTGCGCTTACATTTCGGCAAGATAATGCCTGCCCACTCATTGCAAGAAATTCTACAGTTTCTGTTAGTGTTTGACAAACCCTATTTTGGCCAGCAAGAGTGAGCCGAATTAAGAAAATGATAAAGATCTAGCATTTCCTAACCACAGTCGAAAACAGGAAAGTTCTGACCGAAAATGAAGTGGTTAGTTCGCTAGCTAAATAATAAATGTAACTCTTCCTGTTAACTCCGGTATACATAACTACTTCGTTGCCCAGCAGCTCCTGTTTCCAAAGATTGTCGCCAATAGAGATATTCAACCTTCTACAACAGAGTGGCACCTTTCCCACCGATATCGCCCGCGTTGAGGCATCCTCTTCTACATCTGCATCTACTTCTACACTCTGCACACCAGTGTGTGGCCAAGGCAGAGGACACGTCCCATTGTACTGTGTGAGCGATACGTAGAGTTTGGCACTATATTCCTAGAATAATCATTTAAACCTGGTTCTTGAAACTCTGTTAATAGAATTTATCAAGATAGCTTACGTCTGTCTTCAACAGTCTGCAATTTAAGTTCCTTCAGCATCTCTGTGACACTCTCCAACGGATTAAACACACCTGTGCACGTTAGTGCTGACCTTCTCTGTACACATTCAAAATCCTCTGTTAGTCCTGTCTGGTATGGGTCCCACACACTGGAACAGCATTCTAGGATGGGTTGCACGAGGGATTTTTAAGCCATCTCTTTTGTAGGATGATTGCACCTCTCCAGCATTCCACCAATAACCCGAAGTCTACCAGCTGCTGTACCCACGATTGAACATATGTGATCACTCCATTTCATATCTCTACAAAGTCTCACGCTCAGCTATTTGTATGAGTTCGGCACTCCCAACAGTCACTCTGATATTATAGCGAACCGATACTCCGTTTTTTCGTGTTCTGAAGTGTAAAATGTTACATTTCTGTTCATTTACAGCAAGTTGCTAATCTCTGCACCACATTGAAATATCATCAATATTTGGCTGAATATTTATGCAGCATCTCTCAGATTGTAGATGTCGTTATAAATAACTGCATCAACTGCAAAAAACCTTAGCGCACTCACTAAACATTCCCAAGTACTGTCCTGTCCTCAGCAAACACCGCGGCTCAGTCAAAAACAAGTGACGACCGAAGCTGAGTCGACAACGCGCCGTGCGCCAGTAAAATTCTCTTGTTATTTCCACGTATCTTTCCATAGTAGTCTGTCATATAGTGCTATCGGTTTAAATTCTTATATACAGGTTAAATCACTAACTATTGCCACCTAGAATAATTCCGAAAGTATGATGGTAGCTGGAACGTTGGTAGGACAAATCTTGCACAGTACAACTGGGGCTATATTATGACGTTGGTTTCTTGTTACTAGGTGGGGTCGCTTCAGAGATATGAAGGTAAACTTTTTTTTTAATATGGTGCTGTAGTTGGTTACTTATTTGATGATAGCGGCTATCGAGACGAATCCTATGATGTGCAATAGTAAGGTCTTTAAAGGCCAACGAAGGTCACAAAGGTGGCAGGAACGTCCATTTACAGAAAGTGAAAACCATTTGCAGCAGTTCAGTGCTGCAGTCTTCTTACCATGGATTAAGTGGTATTCCTTATCACTTCGGCACTTATCGAAGCACGTGCTGTGACAATTCTCTCTCGTATATCATTCGCCGAATACAACGTATCCATCTAACATAAGGTTAACTTGTAGACACCATTCGACGGTTTCGCAATACAACACTAATGGGAACGGTGAGACTAGTGTCGTCGAATCTAGGGGATGTGAAAGATGTATTCCTTCGAACAAGTCGATGTCCTTCACATTTGCGAAGAATACCAAGGAAATTCAGTGAGAGATAGACTTATACGCTGAAAGATATCCTCAACGTACTCATCCTACACGTAGTACATTTAAACATGTGTGTGATAAATTGAGAACAACTGGATCCTTATCGCAACGGAAACATACCCGGCAAAGGAAAATTAGAAACAAGGAAACGTAAATTGATACTCTGGCCACTATGATTCGAGATTCTTGTGTTAGTTCGCGTCAAATCGCAAGGGAATCTAACATGAGCCAGAGTAGTGTTGTTCTGCATTGCCATAAATGTCAGCCATACCAAGAAGTAACTGGCAAGGACTGTATGCTTTGAATTGAATTTGGCCTATGGGATTGACTTCAGAGGGTTGACACATGAACTTAGAACTAATTAAATCTAACTAACCTATGGACATCACACACATCCATGCCCGAGGCTGGATTCGAGCCTGCGAACGTAGCGTGACACATTTATTAATTTGATTATATATACTGTCGACACTACCTTCACGAACCATGGAAATGTTAGTTTGCATAACATAAATTAGTCGGAAACTGAAAATATATGTTGCTTGCGGCAAGTTACACACCAAAAACCGTGGTTGCTGAATGCATTGTGTGGGATTCTGGAGGACAGAAATATAGGCCCCCATTTCATCAAAGAAAACCTTAAGAGAAGTACCCAACATTCCTATAAGAAACATAAGGTCTGTTATTGGAAGAAATACCTTTAGGAACAGGAAACAGGATGTGGCATCAACACGATGGATATCCAGCACTGTTTCGCTGATGGCTGTAAATGAGTTGCAGAGTCAATTCCCAAATCGTTAAATTTGATGAGGAGGAGATGTGGGCAGCTCGTTCTCCTCGGGAGATTTTCTTGTGGGGATTCGTAAAAAGGCATTGTTCGTGAAGACATTCCAAAATGGTTCAAATGGCTCTGCGCACTATGCGACTTAACTTCTGAGGTCATCAGTTTCCTAGACTTAGAACTAATTAAACCTAACCAACCTAAGGACATCACACATATCCATGCCCGAGGCAGGAGTCGAACCTGCGACCATAGTGGTCTTCCGGTTCCAGACTGTAGTGCCTAGAACCGCATAGCCACTCCGGACGACGAAGACATTCCAACTACACCAGAGTATATGTGAAAGACATCTGTCTCAATAAGTGGCGATGTGATAAGGAATACCACTCAGTCCATGATAAGAAGGTTCCAGCACTGCATTGATACCATCGGTCGTCACTTCAAACACCTTCTGTCAGTGGACGTTCATGTCAACTTTGTGACCTTCGTTGACCTTCAAAGACCATACTGTTACACATCATTGGGTTCGTCTCGATAGCCGCTATTAGAAAATAAGTACCAAACTATAGCATTCCATTAAAATAAAAAAAAGTTTTCTTTCATATCTCTGACGCGACCCCACCTACTTAAAAAAGGAAAAAGAAAAAAGAAAACAACGTCATAACAAGGACCCAGTTGCCCCTTGCAAAATTTTCCCACAAATCTTTCAGCTACTATCATACTTCCGGAGTTATTCTACGTGGAAATAATTAGTGACTCACCCTGTATAACGGGTGACGTAAAAGCTTCCGTTTGAAAGCCGTGCATTCAGTAGTCGATAGGCGAATCTCTGCGAGCATTGAGCCAATCATCCCAGCGACACACCAGCCTAAAGATATGCGTTTGGTAAACACCAACGTGTCCTGCTTCATGAAGAAGTCTGTAATTATCCATTGCACATCCGCATCCGACAGGAATCATTAACCCTTCAAAGCCTTTTCTTTTTTAGGGATAACTGTAGATTGACGACCTTTTATACATATCATTGCCACGTAACAAGTCTCTATTAAATACGTATCAACAGAGGAGAACATCGTATCAAGAGTCACGGCCATGGGAACGGTGTCAAATCACAGGGCCTATTTCGATGAAACAGTCGCTTGCTGATTGACTCCCTATCGCCTGTGGGAATCGTGTACGCGCCCTTAAGCCACGTAATAGTACTGTGGAGTAGGATTATGAAATCTGAAACCAAATTTTTCGGTTGGGATGACCTTGCTCCCAATTGCGACAGTAAAAATACTCCCGCTTCATATCCATCAAGTTACAATATATGTTACGCATTGACCGAAACGTTGGAATGTGGTGCGTTTTAGTTACAAGGCTATTGTTCACAAAGGAGTACGTTCCAATAAGCCCGGGGAACTCATGATTTGAATACATAGTATATCGTTGAACTATGGAAATTATTTCACCATTTTTCATCGATAGATGCTGTATACATACCGTTATACACACTCCAAACTGCGTAAGGTGTGTTTGTTCAGTCAGCCACTAAAGATGGAGTTCGTTCCAATAAGGCCGGGGAACTCGTGATTTGAACACATAGTATATCGTTGAACATTGGTATTTATTACACCATTTTAGATCAATAGATGCTGTAGACATACCGTTATACAAAAACACTCCAAACTGTCTGTGTATTGTGAGTTGGATCAGTCGGTCACTACAGATCGATTATGTATCTTGAAGTATTGTTAGGGAAGCAGATTTAAGCGTTTTCGGCTGTGAGTAAATCGCCAAGTTAGGTTCACAAAATTACTGGAATTTATTAGTACAATCAGCACATATCGTCTGTGAATAGCGACATTTACAAAAACTGTAGATGAAAGGCAAAACTGTTAAGTTCTTACGTTAAGAGTAAGTCTTAGAAGTTTAAAATCAGAATTCAGCAGCTTTATAGATCGAACGCTATGGACGACTCGCAGGAACATGTGCGGTAATGCCTTCATTAGACGCCGGAAACAGAACTATTTCTTGTAGCAATTCACTGAACATCATTCGAAATTTTCATCTAAAATATGGCTGTAGAAGAGGTAGATAGCCTCCGGAAGCACGTCTGTATCCGGTAATTTATTTCTTGACGTACACTTAACAGTGACACAATGTGAGTAAAAATTAGTTTTGAGGTAATATAATAGTGAAAATGTTCGCAGGAGTATTGACCTAACCGTAGACTCTAGAAGCGCTCATAATATAAGTTTACGAAATACAGGTTAACACACTTTTGTACATCCTATTTAGATCCATGAGTTTTACCTCCTTATGGCTGTAACTATTGTAACCGGTAGTTGAACAGTTGGTAATTTGATGTATCATTCTACTATACTACTTGATGATAAAGATATTATTTGTCAAGTTGGTGCAAAGTTGTCATATGGCTTATGAACAATATTTTTTTGGTTTGATTCGCCCTGTGTGCTTTAATTCTGGCGTCCGAAATTAACGGGTACACTATTTTCACCGTGGAGTATCGCGTCCACCCTTTAAGTCTGTCAGTATTTTTAGACTGATGTGGGATTGCGTTGTTTGCTAGCTGTATATTTCAACTTTCTAGGAATTCACTTGCTACTGACGAACGAAGTAATCGATGGAACGCACTTATTGAATGCTAGCCCTTATTTCTGTTGCACGTGAGATCGGCTTCTTCCTATACGTCGGTCAGCATGTATGAAGATGGCGTAGTGAAACTACGAAACTGGTCACATAAGCAAACTCTGAAATATACACGATTCAGATTTGTTTAATTTAACGATACAAAATATCTTTTTCGTTTTCATAGTTATAAATCTTGATACAGTTTTGAAAACCTTATATACAATACTTGCTTAAATAACTCCTATTTACACAATCTGCTCTGCATCTTGCACGGAGCATCAGTACAACGATGGATCACACTTATTGAATGCTAGCCCTTACTTCTGTTGCACGTTAGATCGGCTTCTTCCTATGCGTCAGTCAGCATGTATGAAGATGGCGTAGTGAAACTACGAAACTGGTCACATAAGCAAGCTCTGAAATATACACGACTCAGATTTGTTTAATTTAACGAAACAAAATATCGTTTTCGTTTTCATAGTTATAAATCTTGATACAGTTTTGAAAACCTTATATACAATACTTGCTTAAATAACTCCTATTTACACAGTCTGCTCTGCATCTTGCACGGAGCATCAGTACAGCGATGGATCGCACTTATTGAATGCTAGCCCTTACTTCTGTTGCACGTGAGACCAGCTTCTTCCTATACGTCAGTCAGCATGTATGAAGATGGCGTAGTGAAACTACGAAACTGGTCACATAAGCAAACTCTGAAATATACACGATTCAGATTTGTTTAATTTAACGATACAAAATATCTTTTTCGTTTTCATAGTTATAAATCTTGATACAGTTTTGAAAACCTTATATACAATACTTGCTTAAATAACTCCTATTTACACAATCTGCTCTGCATCTTGCACGGAGCATCAGTACAGCGATGGATCGCACTTATTGAATGCTAGCCCTTACTTCTGTTGCACGTTAGATCGGCTTCTTACTATGCGTCAGTCAGCATGTATGAAGATGGCGTAGTGAAACTACGAAACTGGTCACATAAGCAAGCTCTGAAATATACACGATTCAGATTTGATTAACTTAACGAAACAAAATATCTTTTTCGTTTTCATAGTTATAAATCTTGATACAGTTTTGAAAACCTTATATACAATACTTGCTTAAATAACTCCTATTTACACAGTCTGCTCTGCATCTTGCACGGAGCATCAGTACAGCGATGGATCGCACTTATTGAATGCTAGCCCTTATATCTGTTGCACGTGAGATCGGCTTCTTCCTATACGTCAGTCAGCATGTATGAAGATGGCGTAGTGAAACTACGAAACTGGTCACATAAGCAAACTCTGAAATATACACGATTCAGATTTGTTTAATTTAACGATACAAAATATCTTTTTCGTTTTCATAGTTATAAATCTTGATACAGTTTTGAAAACCTTATATACAATACTTGCTTAAATAACTCCTATTTACACAATCTGCTCTGCATCTTGCACGGAGCATCAGTACAGCGATGGATCGCACTTATTGAATGCTAGCCGTTATTTCTGTTGCACGTGAGATCGGCTTCTTCCTATACGTCAGTCAGCATGTATGAAGATGGCGTAGTGAAACTACGAAACTGGTCACATAAGCAAACTCTGAAATATACACGATTCAGATTTGTTTAATTTAACGATACAAAATATCTTTTTCGTTTTCATAGTTATAAATCTTGATACAGTTTTGAAAACCTTATATACAATACTTGCTTAAATAACTCCTATTTACACAATCTGCTCTGCATCTTGCACGGAGCATCAGTACAGCGATGGATCGCACTTATTGAATGCTAGCCCTTAGTTCTGTTGCACGTGAGACCAGCTTCTTCCTATACGTCAGTCAGCATGTATGAAGATGGCGTAGTGAAACTACGAAACTGGTCACATAAGCAAACTCTGAAATATACACGATTCAGATTTGTTTAATTTAACGATACAAAATATCTTTTTCGTTTTCATAGTTATAAATCTTGATACAGTTTTGAAAACCTTATATACAATACTTGCTTAAATAACTCCTATTTACACAATCTGCTCTGCATCTTGCACGGAGCATCAGTACAGCGATGGATCGCACTTATTGAATGCTAGCCCTTATATCTGTTGCACGTGAGATCGGCTTCTTCCTATACGTCAGTCAGCATGTATGAAGATGGCGTAGTGAAACTACGAAACTGGTCACATAAGCAAGCTCTGAAATATACACGATTCAGATTTGTTTAATTTAACGATACAAAATATCTTTTTCGTTTTCATAGTTATAAATCTTGATACAGTTTTGAAAACCTTATATACAATACTTGCTTAAATAACTCCTATTTACACAATCTGCTCTGCATCTTGCACGGAGCATCAGTACAGCGATGGATCGCACTTATTGAATGCTAGCCGTTATTTCTGTTGCACGTGAGATCGGCTTCTTCCTATACGTCAGTCAGCATGTATGAAGATGGCGTAGTGAAACTACGAAACTGGTCACATAAGCAAACTCTGAAATATACACGATTCAGATTTGTTTAATTTAACGATACAAAATATCTTTTTCGTTTTCATAGTTATAAATCTTGATACAGTTTTGAAAACCTTATATACAATACTTGCTTAAATAACTCCTATTTACACAATCTGCTCTGCATCTTGCACGGAGCATCAGTACAGCGATGGATCGCACTTACTGAATGCTAGCCCTTAGTTCTGTTGCACGTGAGACCAGCTTCTTCCTATACGTCAGTCAGCATGTATGAAGATGGCGTAGTGAAACTACGAAACTGGTCACATAAGCAAACTCTGAAATGTACACGATTCAGATTTGTTTAATTTAACGATACAAAATATCTTTTTCGTTTTCATAGTTATAAATCTTGATACAGTTTTGAAAACCTTATATACAATACTTGCTGAAATAACTCCTATTTACACAATCTGCTCTGCATCTTGCACGGAGCATCAGTACAGCGATGGATCGCTCTTATTGAATGCTAGCCGTTATTTCTGTTGCACGTGAGATCGGCTTCTTCCTATACGTCAGTCAGCATGTATGAAGATGGCGTAGTGAAACTACGAAACTGGTCACATAAGCAAGCTCTGAAATATACACGATTCAGATTTGTTTAACTTAACGAAACAAAATATCTTTTTCGTTTTCGTAGTTATAAATCTTGATACAGTTTTGAAAACCTTATATACAATACTTGCTTAAATAACTCCTATTTACACAGTCTGCTCTGCATCTTGCACGGAGCATCAGTACAGCGATGGATCGCACTTATTGAATGCTAGCCCTTACTTCTGTTGCACGTGAGACCAGCTTCTTCCTATACGTCAGTCAGCATGTATGAAGATGGCGTAGTGAAACTACGAAACTGGTCACATAAGCAAACTCTGAAATATACACGATTCAGATTTGTTTAATTTAACTATACAAAATATCTTTTTCGTTTTCATAGTTATAAATCTTGATACAGTTTTGAAAACCTTATATACAATACTGGCTTAAATAACTCATAATTACACAATCTGCTCTTCATCTTGCACAGAGCATCAGTACAGCGATATTTACATAAATGGTGAGCAAATTAGGTCTTATCCATGCAGCACAGCCAACATCAAAACGCGGAGCCGCCGTTAAACGCACGCTCACCCTTCCACGGCCCGAGGTCGACTCCAACTGTTATACCTCGAAACACTTCATTGAGCTCTAACTGCCGGCATGACGAAGGCGCAGGAAGTGCTTCTCCTACCCTGTGCTATGTTAATGAATTAAAGGAATGTAATGAACAGAATTTGCGTACTGTGTGTGAACTCCCACTATTCAGAGTATTTGCTGTAATGTTGGCAAATCAACTCAGAATTTAGATGTAAAGGAATGTTAATACACGAAAGCTGTCTAGATCTTACTTTATCTCTTGCGTCACATCAGATAAAATTAACCTTTATAATTGCTAAATGAGACGCGGGAGTAAACGCTATGGCTCCCAGAGCCAGTAACTTCACAATCGCTAAATGACAGATCTTCCTGGTAGTACAGGACTACTATCCAAAACTTGACAGTTACGTCGGCTGATGTGAACGTGCCCGGTACATATAACTGATGGTGAGTTACATGCCTGAGCACCAGTATACATCAAGATGTCCTTTACAACAAACTGTCTGGAGGAGGAAAAAGCAGTGTTGTTGATGTTACATGGAAAATGTTAATTAAATACTGTCTGGTAACTTCATCCTCTCATTATGTTACATTTCGAGGATTTTATGTGGGTATTGCGTTGTCATATACAGAAAGTTACTTTCATGCTGACCTCAGCCGTTGGCCTTAATTACGTTACGTCACTCAGTTTTTGGCTGATGGAGTCCGTTGCCTTTGTGCTGTGGCGGCTTGTGAGTTTACATTCTCGATGTTCACAAATTTTTACATTCAGATGAATTTGAAAGTGTGAAATTAATAGATTCTGCTGTATAACTGTTATGCTTATCAACAAGTTTATACAACTAAAGCTGCTGCCAAATATAATAACAACGGTAAGAATATAATAATAACAATAAATTCATTACCTACCCGACAAAAGAACGAATTATTTTTATGGAATTTTGTTATTTTGTATATAATTCAGTACAGTTAAGGACAACAATAAAAGAATGTGTACGCTTTCGCAACCCTCCATTTCGCATATCTGTTAAAGCGGGAATTTTCTTGCTTTTCATTTTTACGGACAAATATGTAGGATCGGTATCAGATCTATTTGTTCATGGGCTGAAAAACAGATTTTCTTACACTGCACCCCCACAACTGCTTGTGCTAACTGTACACTTCCTTCTTAAATATTCGTTGTGGTCACACTTAATTCATTTCGTCATTGTCTCAATCAAAGCATATCTTCTCAGAGGCTCTAGTTAATTTACGGCTAACTTTTCCTGCTAATTTACTTATTAAGTCTACAACTTTGCTTCCTCCATTTGCAATAGACGGCAGTATTGGAAAGTAGTGGTGCAAGTCGTTCGTCGTAAGTGTCATACAGTAAACTTGGACATTTCAGAGCATAATTCCATCAAAATATCAGTCGATTTTTGATTTTATCATAGAGTTATTCTTGAATGAATATGTCAACTTACGAGCCCAATTATGGTCATCTGATGGAGGTTTTAATTTTCTGCTTTGATATGAAGAAATCTGCGGCTGAGGCTCATAAAAAGCTGGGTAAGACCTATGATGAGACGCCTTTTAGTGACAGAGCTTCGCAGAAACTGGTTTCCATGCTTCGAGAATGGTGATTTTGACGTTGATGACCGGTACGGTTGCGAAAGAGAAAAAGCTTTCGATGCTACTGCAACCGACGGGAACAATCGCAGGAGATGGTTATCGAAAGCAGTTGATGTGTTTGAGCCGAGCTCTGAAAGACAAACGGCCACACTACAGCGATAGGCATGAATAAATGATTTTGCAGTACGACAGTGCAGAGGCCATGTCGAAAATACCGTTAAAACAAACTTGGAAACGTTGAAATGGGAAGTGCTACCACACCCGCTGTATTGAACGGATATTCCTCCCTCTGACTGCCAACTTTCTCTATCTGTGACACACGACCTAGCTGACTTGCACTTGAGGTAATGTGAACAAGAGCAGAATTGGATCGATTCATGGCTTTCCTCAAAAGATGCCCAATTTATACACTGCGGGATTCGTATGTTGCCATAAAGCTAGAAGAAAGCAGTGGCCAACGATGGCCAATACTTTGAATCGTAAATTTTTTGTAATTTTCTCACAATAAAGTCTCGAAATTCGAGAAAAAATGGCGGAAGCAAATTATAGACCTAGTATTAGAAATTTACTTATTAGAAAAACGTATTTGCTCTCACTGTACGTATGTACCTCTTACTTAAGATCAAAAAACGCAGAGAAATGGAAATTCTTTTACAATGAAAATATGTAGGGTTGCAGACACGGTTCAAAGGAGGAAGTCGCTCGTAATAGGTTAAGTGCTTTGTTTACCATTAAGGCATATTTAGCACCAAATATTCCAATCAACAGCCTTTCTAAACGTTTTTTACATCTGGATGGAATGAATTTGACAACTAGTGCAATACATAGTTCCTGCACAAGTTTCAATTACTCTGAAGCAATAGGACTGCTCTATGAAACTCGGCCTACGCTACTTGATTATTATGTTATTTATAGCTGGTACTTTTTCAACTTCAGCAATGTATATTTCTGAATAAAATATTGTCATCAGCTGGACAGATAAATCCATTTCGCTCTACAGGTTTCCGGAAGTTACTTTCCCGTCTTCAGAATCATAGGAAATTAGGGACCAACTAAAAATTTTGAAATTGGCCACACATTTATGAAAAGTGTAAGACTTGTGTTACAGAAATGTGCTTATTATTGGTTTAGCAGATGTCAATATACTCTTCACAGCAACATAACGCCATGACATGTCCAAAACTGTACAAAATGAATCTTATTATTGTAAACACAGATTGACACACTCATATTTTACAGTAAATGAATCGTATCTATGTACTTGTCAAGCTATTATGCCAGATGTAAGGAACATATATAAAAGTATACAAAAACTGTAACTAAGGCATATAAGGAAGTTGTATATAATGCATTTGAAATATATAGAACACATTTCTAAATTTAAAAGGAAGAGGTTAATTATCACTTTTTCTAGGAGTCTTAAAACAATAAACACAGTCAGTTTTTTAGTTCTGTCTGATGATTCAACAAATCTTTTGAATACAGGTATCACAGATTTCAAATTTTTCAGGAAGTTTAATTTTGTAGTCCTTGTCAACTGTATGCAAAATTTTCATGTTAAGTAAGTATGGAAAAGGAAGAGTGTCTTTCACAATTTTGTAATATTCTGCAAAAGTTGATGTCTATAAATTCTCACCATCATCGTGGAAGCGGGTCTGAAGTGCCCTCCCTGTCTGTCCTATATAAGAACTTGGACATAAATTACAGAGGCGAATCTGGCCACGCTTCGCAGTTGCTAAATATATTCATGAGAACTCGATATATGTCCTAATCTGTGTGTCTTCCTTCTCTTTCTCCATCTCTTCCTCCCCCTCTCTTGGCTCATTACTCCCCCTTTCTATGTTCATTAGCTCCTCCCCCTCTCTCTGTCGGCCACCTCCTCCCTCTTCTCTCTTTCCAGCTCCTGCTTTCCCCCTTCTATTTCTATTCCTCTTTCCCCCATCTCTGTCCTTCTCCTCTTGCCCCTACTCTCTGAAACTGAGTGTTATTTACTGGTGTTGCAAACGAAACCTTCATTGAAAATTGAAGTTGCTTAAACTGAATATGTAAATCTGTTGTGGCCATTGGTATATGGATATGATAGAGACCCCTCAAGCTGACAAATCTATGGGGATACTAGCTTCAGTGACAGTATTTCACGTAGTTTTAATCTGCAGACTGTTGGAATTACAAAGTTTCGGACTTTTCAGACTCCACAGCAGTGTTCTAATCATAAGCCAGTAATCCATAAATACAAATTTTCAGGACCTTGTTGCATATAGGTACACATTTTGTTTAAAATCGTTTGTATGGAGAAAGAATATATTTAATGGGTAGAATGTCCCCATATTTAAATTTTACTGCCAAAAGAAAAAAAAACGCTCATTTTACAGCACAGCGTTTTCTTTCTCGCTGTAGGTTTTAGTAAAAACTTGTACGTTTTTCTTTACAAAGATATATATCCTATGCCTGTCTGAATGTTTATTAGAATTCGTGTATAAATCTGAAGCACATCGGTCAACAACTACTCGAGATTTTAGCTAAAGACATTTATCAGTATATAGCTATAGATTAAATGTATTAAAGTGTTTAACCTATGTCTGTTCAGCTGTTCACTAGAGCAGTGTGTAAAGGTTTGCGGCATATCGGTCAAGAACGGTTCGAGATTTTTTTGTAACATTAAACATTGACTTGTCTCTATATACTATTATATGCATGTTATATATTGTATAAAATATATAATATATTGCCGTCGATATTTTATCAGGGTACAGTGCAAAAATTTTAAGTAAATTGGTCAACGAGGTTCTAAGATTTTCCGTAATATCATTGAACAACGACGTAGCCTAAGTCTGTTTCAATATTTATTAGAGTATCATGTAAAAATATGAAGTAAATCACAAGAGCTATTTCTCGTTTTTATCAACGGCCTTCCCCATTTATATAGTACATTATACCCATATACAACATATGTTAAAAGGCATAGCCTACGTTTGTCTGAATATTTATTAGAGTATTGTGTAAAAATCTGAAGTAAGTTAGTCGTGAACTTTTCGAGAATATTGGTACCAGCATTAAACTACAACCCTTATGTAGTAGAACAGGTTGTATTTCATACATTCAAAAGTTGTCAATTGTAGGCTTTTCATTATGTATAAAGATGAACTTGGTGACACTGTTCATGGTAAAGGACACAATGATGTCATACCTTTGAAACATCCTTGCATAAAATGAAAATTTAGCATACAGTTGACAAGGGCTACAAAATGAAACCTTAAGAAGAATTTCAAATATATATATATATATATATATATATATATATATATATATATATATATATATATATATATATATATATAACTAAATTCAAAAGATTTCTGAAATGATCAGCTCACATTGAAAACAGACAGTATTGCAATTGTTCAGCATCTCTTGTCAAATGTGAAAATTAATGTATTCCTCTTCGAGATAGAACTGTGTTACATGTTTTACTAACATATCATATATCAATTCCTTATACAACTTAGTTATACTTTTCATGTGCCTTGATATGCGTTCTTCACAGCTGTCGCTACAGCCTGAGATATACACAGAGGTTATTCATTTAGTGGAAATTATCAACCTGTCATAGTGTGTTTACAATAATTACATTCAGTGTGTATAGTTCTGTGCATATTATCGCATACTGCTTTTTTCAGAAAGATACTGACCTTCATCAAACGAACACAAAATAGGTTTCTGTAGTACTCTTCTTACACTTGAGATAAGTGGGTGACCATCTGTAATGATTTGTAACATTTCTAATTTTTTGGCCTCTCAGGATGGTAAATTAATTTGTTGAAACCAGGAAGGGAAAATAAAAATATCTAAGCAACTACGATGGAATTTTATTCTGAAATTATTGGATTGCCTGATTCTTCCACATCAGCTTCCTCCTCTTCGATCGTACTTTGTGGAAGTTCCCTACCACTGTACATATTTTCGAGATACTGTTGTCAATTGTGTGCCATTTCTTCTACATTTAAGGGGACTGATTTGCCTAATAAATATAGAACAGCACATGCATGTTTTACTACTCCCAAGTAAGGTATGATCTTGGTGTTAGCAGTGCCGACGCTTTCTGTGCTCAGAGTCCTTCACTTCTTTCGTTCTGATTATCCAGTTTTCCCTTACTGTTAAAATTATTCCCACACAACGTATAACTCTATAGTCCTCTCTCAATCTTATCGCTCTTACGTTCTTACTCAAATATTTTCATGGACCATTTATGAGATTTTTGCTTCTGCTTTCGCTATACATCCGATGTCTTGATCTGACCTAAGTAGTTCCTTCGCTATTGCATTCTACTTGTCATTCTGCACAGCTAATGACCTAATTAATTATACTACTTTTCGCTGCCTCAGAGATTTTTCATTGTCGTCTCACCTTGTCTTGAGTTTTCAATCTTCCCGTTCACTGCACACATTTTTTTATCCTTCCTAATATTAGACTACCGCTCAACACTAATAGTAATACATATCGCCGACCATGATGTAGATAAGCTGATGTGTCCCTGTGTCTTCTTCTGCTCTCTAAGTATATCTCTTTGTATTGTATTTATGGGTAAGGCTGATCGCTACTATCATATGCATCATACAATAGTACTTCTGACGCGTTTCAGTACTAGACAGCCAGGCGATTTTCGGCTCTGTTTATAAAAACTACATAGATACTGTCGTAGGGTCCAGCCATACATGTCTGCTTTCAAGCCCAGCAGCTTAACCTGCTGCAATAACAGTATTGACCTATCATACTTGGGTCGAAGTATATCTAAGCATCGGCAAGTTATGCGAATTTAAACAAAAACAAGTTGCATTAAAGCAAATATTACTAAAATGCTAAAAACGTTTAAATTATGCTGAGTAATTGACGTAACTTGCACCAAAACGTTCATATTATGAGAACTGATGATTTATTCGACCAGTTACAGCATACACAAGTCGAAATGGTGGTCCTAAAATATTGTTTAACGATGGACCAAAATAACAAAAAATATGAAATGCAATAAAATTTGCGTGATTGAGTATTTAAAGTGCTAGTTGATACCCGAATTATTAGTTAAACGATGGTGGTCTGTGGAAAATATTGTCACCGAAGAAGCTGAGTGGCACAGTGGTGTAGTCCTTATGATACTAAGTTGTTGCATGGAGGGTCGTGATTTCAAAACCCTAGACTGTGCAATTTTAATTTTTATATTCGGTTGGAGTACATTCTAGATGTATCCATAGATGTCAAGAATCATTGTACTGGAATGTTCTGTAGCTGTGTAGGCCTATATACTGTATGTCTTCTGGCCGGAGGCAGTTCGCTCCCCGCTCTTGTAGTGCAAGTGCTGAATAAACCATCGTTAAGTATAGTTAGTGTTCGTCATTCATATACTTACACCTTTTTCTACGTGACAATGTAGTCCCACGGGCTCAACAAAATAAATATTATTATTGAACTCATAAATAATTAAAGTTAACAGTTGGTCAACGAAAAACAAACTATTATTTAACTCATAAATAATTAAAGTTCATCTTGGCGTTAAACACTGGAAAATAATCAAAGTTCAACATTACACCTCGCCTAATATAGGAGAAATGTTACATTTCCAGCAGGATTTCTAATTCTAAGTCTGCTTCAACTCAACATTTTTCAAAGTGTTAATAAATATTTAAGTCCCTGAGGATCACTTGCCTCCCATTATCAGTCACTATACAAGTGCTATCAGATTCCCAGTATATAAGTGACCCGCAAGACCATCTCGCACAGTGTGAGCGGTTACCTCGGATTCCCGGCCAAAATTCCCGACGAACACAAAATACGGAAAATGGGGCACCATTTAAAATACAACTTACAAATGCAACATGTGAAAGGTCTTAATCTCATGGTTCCTCGTACACCAAGCACTCCACCTTACTTCTAACAGTTCATGTGTAATTAATTAAAAATTAAATTTGAGCACCCATGTTTACTATAAGTGACCATGAAATTATTACGAAATCATGATTGAAAATAAGGGTAGCCGACTTAATAGAAGCACCTCATGGGGCGCTATTCAACGGTGGTGTCAAATGTTACGTGTAAACAACCTATTTCTAGTAACAAGAGTATTAAATATAGGTCAAAATTCATATTTAATTTACTAAACTAGAAATCAATATGAGTTACACATATTAAATTTACTTATCAAGGTTGATGTACACAGAATATCATTTTTATGTTCTGTGTAGCTGTGGAGAAAACAACAATCTGGGACATTCACTTGATTAAAAACGTGAAAACACATAGTTACGTAATATATAGAGCATTTAAAGCATTCAACTGATATTAATTTATAAAGACTTTTAAAAGAATATTCACTTAAGGCTACCATGTAACTACGGTAGTTCTCCTGAGATGTACAAAAGTGCGAAAATACCAAAAACACGAACCACTACCATCCCTAATGCGACGCAGGAAAACAGCTTCCACTCGCCTAGGAATGGAAATTACAGGTCCTTAATGGTTTTCAAATGAATTTTATAAAACTTTTCCTGAACATAGTGGATAGTTCAGGTAACAACGAAGGAATTAGGCAGCGATCACAGACCCTTCTCTCCAAACTAGATCACAAATGATCAGTGATATTGAGTTCTGATGACTGGTCGCCTTGGGAGATTCAAGAAGCTATCTTCCGGCTCACAAAACGAGTTATGGACGATTCGAGCGGTGTGATGAGGAGTAAAGTTGTTTTCGAACACGACATCACCACTGGAGAACAAATATTGTACTATGAAATTGACCTGACGTGTCAAAATGGTCACATAATCCTTGGTAGTAGCCGACCTTGTACAGCAACTTTGGGACTCATGGAACACCACGATATGATTGGTCATATTTTCATCGAACCCCTCCTATGTTTCACTCAACGGACTTAAACTCGGTTAGAAGTTGGAAAGAGTAAGAAACGAAATTCATCCCACCAAATGACGTTATGCCATTGCAGAATAGTCCCAGCCTTATGACTTTGACACCACCTTTCTCTGCAATTAGCATCTGCAAAATCGATGAGTAATTTAGGAAATCGAGCTCCCCTTGCACTTCCCTGCTACTGAAACTCACATCGTGTTGTTTTGGTGCTGATAGGTACCGCTAGCGTTACATTCAGTTCTGCGGTGATTTTGGCAGCAGTCGTCCTCTAATTTTTAGTCAAAATCCTCTTGAATGACCCTCAGTGACCATCACTCAACACAAACTTTCGTCCGCGTTGGGACGTTTTTCTGCTTCCTCTGTACGCCGTCTATATCCGGATATGGTTCCTGTTGAAACAAGCACCAAACACTCAGGTTATCCTAGTTACCGAAGCTCCCATGATTCGAGCACCAGCAACTTGCCCACGTTAGAACTCACTTAGCACCAAAGTAATGTACTCACGACTGCACACAACAGGGCAATCATGACAGCTAATATTTACTACGTATTGAGGACACTACACATCTGCCGTTTGTGATGAGATACAATATTGCAAGATACAGGCTTAGCTAGCACGTGCATTTACGTTCGAGCACATATTTCTCGTGGAGTTTCCATACTTTTGTCCAACCCCTGTACACAGTATTAATATGTCACTAAATGCGTTCCAGTGTCGTCATTAATTTGATGTGATAAGTTTTGCTACGCTTCAAAACTGTGAACTTTTACTCAATTTTAAAGTATTTCGCAGTAGTTACGGACACATGGCGACAACCGCCATCTTTAGTCGCGATATCTTGCTTCACATGCTGATACCCAAGCAAAAGCTCAACGAAATCACACTTAAAAGCTCCAAAATTCCAACAGTATAGATCGGCAGCATACGCCCTATTGGTGCACTCTGATTTATCTTGCCTTGCATCTCACATTTCTTGTAAAATTGCACTAAATTGTGGCGTGGACAAGGAATAAATTAACATTTCAGTTCAACAGTTAGTGACAGGACTAGTCAGCACTAAACACGCTGTTATTGTTATATTATTATTTTCATTTACAGTCTATATATAAATTTAATAATATTTCATCCTGGCACCAGAACTTTACCGTTTACTATTATGTTAGACCTAAATTTGCATTCAAAAGCAAATCAGATCACGTTTAGTTTTGTGCTTCGTCTCACTTTCTTTCTGAGAGGAACTTACCATATGAGCTACAACTCTACTTAAAATGACGTCAATAATTTTTGCACCATTCTTTGGTATTTTTATTGCCAACTAATCATCTTACCACAAATAGGTATCCCCTCTTTATATCCGACTTCGCTAAGCCCTACCAACTCTAAATTCAGCACGCTCGTCTCTCTTTTCACATTCTTCAGTTTCGTTACAACAGTCACACCTCTAACATCGCACGCACTGACCTGCCGAATGAAGGGGAGAGTTGCCTTTATAGTACGTGCTCGTAATTTGTACAACTTCTGTAAAATTCATACCTATTGTACAATGCGTCATTTAGTGAGGTCAGCGTAAGCTGTGTGCTTCTTGGAGCCGTACTGTTAACTATGAGTTCTGTGTGGTTTTGGGAGCATATGGTCTCAAGATAGCTTTGATTTTATTGTGGTTTTCATCTAAATTTTGTATAGGTAGGGAAGAGAATTACTGCTAAAAATCACTTACTACATGTGTTATTTGTGGGTGAATGTACGTGAAATAACCTTAGCTTTGAGGCAGACGTCATCTTTCATACGTTGTTGTTCGTTTGTAGGAAACTCAGAAAGAACAAATGATGACGTTTCTTGTACTACACTGTTGTCAGTTTCCTGTGATTAACCTGTACAGTTTTAGGAACTTGCAAGTATTCTCAGCTTTACTTACTCTACTTTATTAGTGCAATGTAATGTTCGAAAATGAAGTGGTGATCTTACAACGGATTCTTTAACCTAAGTTATAAATTAAATAATTATTTTGTTTGGCGGTACGGCAAGGGAAAGACGTAGTCAAATTGGAGCACATGTCTTCCACTGAGCTGTAACATGTTATCTATATGGGGAATATAGGTTAAATTATTGTGCACGTACTTAAAAGTGCCGAAGTTAACAATAAAGAGACATACTGAAAATAAAAATAAAAATGTAAACGGAGATATGCAAAACTTGGGCCGCGCTAAAGCGTTTTCCAGCGAAGGTGAAAACCAGCTGAAAGAGCGTATTCTTACATTTGGAGAGATGATCGTCCTTTTAAGCATGTAGAACGTAAGTAAACATACGTTAGATACTAGTGAACGAAATTGATTGCCCCATAATTTCAGTGTAGAAGAAGCCATGTCAGATAAGAACTGGGATAAAGGTGTCCACCCAAGAAATGTCGCCGAATCCAAAGAGAGTTATGAAACTTCCAGGCGAAACTTAAAGGCATAGGCAACGATCTTGTACGCCAATTTCATCACTTTTAGATAAATAAAAAATTAAGTGCAGCCTGTGTATGTCAGAAATACCATTATTTATATTAGGTACCCAGAGCAGCATCCTGCAATTGCGGAAGGACTTGCTTGAATAACTTTGTAACTTAGTGTTTTGGCTATAATAAGTAGAACGTCCGAGGTGCACAATTTAGGCAACTCTCCCCTATGAATGATTCACGCTCTTCCACTAATCGCCCTTGTGGATGTCCCAACCTAGAAATCTGAATGGAATACTAGTTTGTATGACAACGGAGGCTGCCATCTTAAACATTTTACTTGAGTAGATGTCGTGTGGATGCACTTCACGTTGGTCTTGAATGCTCTTGGCACCGACTATTGGTGGTTCTTCCTTCTTGATGAGCAGTTACTCAACCTGGAGGCAAAAGGTTGTTGTGAAACTCCATCCACTTCTTCACCCACTTTTATAACGGGCAGTCATATGGACACGAGAAAATGGAAAAAAAGTAAGTAAAATGTCTACTATTTGAAAAGTAATTAAAATAACTTTAATATATTGAATCTCACTGTGACACAGGACGGTCAACGGCTTCATGGAAAAGACGTTTGCCATTGTCTACGGCACTATGATTGTACACTGGCATGCACCTCTTCGTCCATAGTAAATCAACGGACATGAATATCTTTTATTAGGGCCTGCCACATGTTGCCAAAGTTCTTTCGACTACGCTGCAGATGTTGCAATGGGAGGTCCTTATACATCCGTATCCCTTCCAACTTGCATATTTTAGGGCGCAGAAGAAAGACATTTGTGGCTGTCTATCTGCTTAGAACGAAGAGATAAACGCCTGGTTTCATGACGACATTAACCGTCTTGTCTCACAGTGGAGTGAGTATATTAATAGCTATGGTGCTATGGTGGTTACTTTTGGAATAATAAACAAGTTATTTACTTTATTTCCATCTGTCTCGCTTTGATGTGCCTGCCCCTTATAACACGCATGCTGATGGAAAAACCGTTACTCCTCACACAGGAAGCCTTCAAACACCGTAGATGGCAATTTGTATGCGGAAACTAGGTAGTGACTGAGCATTAACCAGGAAACTAGGAGGTTTCGAGTCTTAGTGAGCGGTGCTAACATTCAGAACGTGGCAACGAAAACGTGAGTGATGAATTGTCACGTTCATAGTATCTGTTGCGTCATGAGGAACACTGAGTAAATCCCATCTTGTTTGTGAAAGGAGCAGGTGAAGCCCAAGAGCATAGTTTCCTGTAGCAGCAGAGCTTAGGACGGCCGCACTCCGATGAGAAGCGAAATTTGCGAGTTTTATGTTATCAGCATTCGGTGAGTTTCACTTGAATGTAGAATTAAGTTTGTCGTGAGTTCACCTTGGCGTAAGGTGGTTGGTGTTAGTATTACGAGAGTCACAACACGTTTTCAGAGCAGAAATGAGGAAACGTTGATCATCAGTCCAAACATTGATACGGTGCTACTCTCGAATCCTGCACATTGCCAAAAAAAACTCTACAACTGAACGTCCGACAGCATAAAAAATGTGACGTGCTCAAATCTGCGGTTATTTCCTGTTCTTATTCCTTCAACAATTGTTTCACGCAAGAGTCGTGTCAAAATATATGTACAACCAATCTTTCTGTTCGTTTCTGTACGTTCATTCTTCAGAACATCGTCGCTCTCTGCTCGATGAATCTCTCTCATTCCTTACAATCTTCCGCAACAATATTTAAAAGTCTTTTCAACACTGCATTTTTCTTCCCTCGACAGTCTATGTTTTCTGTTTCCTTGCTTTACATTTTTAATCATTAACTGCGGTTTCTGTGTAAAGGGAGCCCTTTTGTCCTGTGAAATGGCTGCTATACCTTTGTCACATTTTCCTTCTTCATCTAAACTACTTCCGAGCTTGCAAAATTCGTCCAGCTCTTCAGTAATATCTCGTGCAGTTTTAATTAACCTCTTGTGCAAGTTTAATTGGCCATCCACATCTCGTCCTGTTGTGCACAACTGTACCTCCATTTCCTATTTGTTTATGGGAGTATTATAACCATCAGATGACGCCAGTTTCAACAAGATTACGTGTCTATTCTTATCCACATGTCATAGGCATACCATATCATGGCGCTATTTTGTCTGTGACAATCAACTATCACAATCGTCTACTGCTTCCCATATAGTTTCTTCAGGTTACAATTTAAACACTTGTGACAATGAGAAACATAGCCACGAGAAACAGTAGGAGACGTTTTTCTCATGTACTGGCATAACCCACATTGATGATACTTCCGGAATGTGTTAGAGAGGTCGGAATGTATTAGCGAGGGACGGACTGCCCCAACTCCCAAGCTTGAGAGCTAACATGTTAGATCGATGCTAGGCGTCGTCTCATGCGTTGTAATTACAAGTAGAGCCGTGTCTGCTCGCAGTACGCCACTAATAGATTTAGCTGTCGGCGACTGTGGAGTACACTCGGGTGGGAGTAATCCCTTAACGGCAGTAAATTAAAGGAGATGTGCCAAAGGACAATGCATCATCTTCTCTCTGCCTCATTACTTTACAAATGACTTTTAGTTTGGAAATCCAGTATGCATATCACAGATTAGATTTTACGAAAACTGAAGCATCAAATGAGTGCACTGAGAGGTGCATTTCTTTTAGATGTTTACTCATGCCCTTCTTAAGCCTTTTCGTTTGTATATCTGAATCGGTCCTATACCCAAACGGGCTCGTTTTGAGAAACAAAAAGGTTAAAAGCGATTTAAAACCAGCTGGTGGTCCCAGGTCAACTGGTTTTCTTTAAATCAGCATTGAACATCACAAAGCATTTTCTATGTAAAAATTACTTTTTTACGTCCAATAGGAAGAAATCCCTAAACTGCAAAATATGAATGTTTCATCAATGCCTCTAGGAAATCAGCGTTTTTAGCAAGAATATTTAAGGATCTACGGCTTCTTAAAAATTTATGTAGGTGGTACAGTGCGAAAGTAGACTTTACCAGCGTATAGCCCCGACTTAATATTCTCTTTTTCTCAGCCGCATGGTAGCGTCGCAGACGCGATAACGTTTCGTCGTCTTCATCATCAGCTTCTCCTGAGCCATGAAATCTGTTCCTCCGCTACGTGACTCGGACACCAGAAACTGAAACTCATTGAAACGTGGTGCCACCTCAACATTGCCACCCGTCTTGAAACCCACGAGCTTGTAATCACATTTGTTATGTGTTCATTATGATGTCGTAACCCCTCACCCCCACCCCCCAATGAACCAAGGACCTTGCCATTGGTGGGGAGGCTTGCATGCCTCAGCGATACAGATGGCCGTACCGTAGGTGCAACCACAACGAAGGGGTATCTGTTGAGAGGCGAGACAAACGTGTGGTTCCTGAAGAGGGTCAGCAGCCTTTTCAGTAGTTGCAGGGGCAACACTCTGGATGATTGACTGATCTGGCCTTGTAACACTAACCAAAACGGCCTTGCTGTGCTGGTACTGCGAACGGCTGAAAGCAACGGGAAACTACAGCTGTAATTTTTACCGAGTGCATGCAGCTTTACTGTATGATTAAATGATAATGGCGTCCTCTTGCGTAAAATATTCTGGAGATAAAATAGTCCCCCATAAGGATCTCCGGGCGCGGACTACTCAGGCAGACGTCGTTATCAGGAGAAAGAAAACTGGCATTCTACGGATCGGAGCGTGGAATGTCAGATCCCTTAATCGGGCAGGTAGATTAGGGAAATGGATAGGTTAAAGTTATATATAGTGGGAATTAGTGAAGTTCAGTGGCAGGAGGAACAAGACTTTGGGGCAGGTGAATACAGGGTTATAAATAAAAATCAAATATGTGTAATGCAGGAGTAGATTTAATAATGAATAAAAAAAATAGGAGTGCGGGTAAGCTACTCCAAACAGCATAGTGAACGCATTGTTGTGGCCTAGATTGACACGAAGCCCATGCCCACTGCAATAGTTTATTTGCCAACTAGCTCTGCAGATGATGACGAAATTGATGAAATGTATGATGAGATAAAGGAAATTATTCAGGTAGAGAAGGGAGACGAAAATTTAATAGACTTGGGTGACTGAAATTCGAGAGTAGGAAAAGGAAGAGAAGGAAACATAGTAGGTGACTATTGATTGGAGGTAAGAAATGAAAGAGGAAGCCGGCTGTGAGAATTTTGCACAGAGCATAAATTAATCATAGCTGGCGCTTGGTTCAAGAATCATGAAAGAAGGTTGTATTGATGGAGAAACCTTGCAGATACTAAAAGGTATCAGATGGATTATATAATGGTAAGACAGAGATTGAGGAACCAAGTTTTAAATTGTAAGGCATTTCCACGGGCAGGTGTGGACTCTAGCCACAATCTATTGGTTATGAAAAGTACATTAAAACTGAAGAAACTGCAAAGAGGTGGGAATTTAAGGAGATGGGACCTTGAGAAACTGACTAAACCCGAGGTTTTACAGAGTTTCAGGGAGAGCATAAGGGAACAATTGACATGAATCGGGGAAAGAAATTCAGTAGAAGAGAGAATGGGTAGCTCTGAAGGATGAAGTAGTCAAGGCAGCAGACGATCTAGTAGGTAAAAAGACGAGGGCTGGTATAAATCCTTGGGTAACAGACGCAATATTGAATTTAATAGATGAAAGGAGAAAAATGTAAAAATGCAGTAAATGAAGCAGGCAAAAAGGAATAAAAAACGTCTCAAAAATTTGATCGTCAGGAAGTTCAATACTGCTAAGCAGGGATGGCTAGACGACAAATGTAAGGATGTAGAAGCTTATTTCATGAGAGGTAAGATAAAGATACTGCCTACAGGAAAATTAAAGAGACATTTGGAGAAAAGAGAACCACTTGTATGAATATCAAGAGCTCAGATGGCAACCCAGTTCTAAGCAAAGAAGGGAAGGCAGAAAGGTGGAAGGAGTATATAGAAGGTTTATACAAGGGCGATGTACTTGAGGACAATATTATGGAAATGGAAGAGGATGTAGATGAAGACGAAATGGGAGGTAAGATACTGCGTGAAGAGTTTGACAGAGCACTGAAAGACCTGAGTCCAAACAAGGCCCCAGGAGTAGACAACATTCCATTAGAACTACTGACGGCCTTGGGAGAGCCAGTCATGACCAAACTCTACCATCTGTTGAGCAAAATGTATGAGACAGGCGAAATACCTTCAGACTTCAAGAAGAATATAATAATTCCAATCTCAAAGAAATCAGGTGTTGACAGATATGAAAATTATCGAACTATCAGTTTAATAAGTCATAGCTGCAAAATAATAACGCAAATTCCCTACAGACGAATGGAAAAACTGGTAGAAGTCGACCTCGGGGAAGATCAGTTTTTATTCTGTAGAAATGTTGGAACACGTAAGGCAATACTGTCCTCACGCCTTTAGAAGAAAGATAAAGGTATGGCAGACCTACGTTTCTAACATTTTTAGACGTAAAGAAAGCTTTTGACAATGTTGACTCGAATACTCTGTTTCATATTCTGAAGGTGGCTGGGGTAAAATACAGGGAGCAAAAGGCTGTTTACAGTTTGTACAGAAACTAGACGGCAGTTATAAGAGTCGAGGGCAAGGAAGGGAAGCAGTGGTTGGGAAGGGAGAGAGACAGGGTTGTGCCGATCCCCGAAGCTATTCAATCTGTATACTGAGCAAGCAGTAAAGGAAACAAAAGAAAAATTCGGT
This sequence comes from Schistocerca gregaria, assembly GCF_023897955.1. NCBI lineage: Eukaryota > Metazoa > Arthropoda > Insecta > Orthoptera > Acrididae > Schistocerca > Schistocerca gregaria. The sequence continues at coordinate 115,328,658 of NC_064924.1, read as the reverse complement.
GTAGGTATTAAAATCCATAGAGAAGAAATATAAACTTTGAGGTTCGCCGATGACATTGTAATTTTGTCAGAGACAGCAAAGGACTTGGAAGAGCAGTTGAACGGAATGGATGTCCTAAAAGGAGGATATAAGATGAACATCAACAAAAGCAAAACGAGGAAAATGGAATGTAGTCGAATTAAGTATCGACTATAGATTTAAGTGTCAGGAAGTCGTTTCTGAAAGTATTTGCATTTAGTGTATGGAAGTGAAACATGCACGACGAATAGTTTGGACAAGAGGAAAATAGAAGCTTTTCTAACTGTGGTGCTACAGAAGAAAGATGAAGATTATATTGGTAGATCACGTAACTAATGAGGAGGTATTGAATAGAGTAGGGGCGATGAGGAGTTTGTGGCCCAACTTGACGAGAAGAAGGGACCGGTTGGTAGGGCATGTTCTGAGGCATCAAGGGATCACAAATTTAGCATTGGAGGGCAGCGTGTCTGGTAAAAACAGTAGAGGGAGACAAAAAGATTATTACACTAAGCATATTCAGAAAGATGTAGGTTGCAGTAAGTACTGGGAGATGAAGAAGCTTGCACAGGTACAGAGGGTGTTTAGAAAGGATAGATTGCATGCAACCGGTAGTAGCGTGTTTGTCGCTGTTAGTAGTAGTTTATCATCTACTGAAGTAGAAGTGGATAGTTCCTGTGAATTATTGTGGGTGGGTGTTACACTCAACAACCGAACTAGGTTAATAATTGGCTCCTCTTACCGAGCTTCCTACTCAGCAGCATTAGTGGCAGAACAACTAAGAGAAAATCTGGGGTACATCTCATTTAACTGACCTCGGCATGTTATAGTCTTAGGTGGAGATTTCAGTTTACCAGATATAGACTGGGACACTAGATGTTTAGAACGGGTGGTAGGGACAGAGCATCAAGTGACATTATACTGAGTGCACTATCCGAAAATTACCTCGAACAATTAAACAGAGCACCGACTCGTGGAGATAACATCTTGGACCTACTCATAATAAGCAGACCCTAACTTTTTGAATCTGTGAGCGCAGAACAGGGACTCAGTGATCATAAGGCCGTTGCAGCATCCCTGAATATGGAAGTAAATAGGAGCATAAAAAATAGAAGGAAGGTTTATCTGGTTAGCAAGAGTAATAGAAGTCAGATTTCAGACTACCTAACAGATCAGAGGAAATAAAATGTAGACTGGCAATGGCAAAGGAAGCGTTTCTGAAGAAGAGAAATTTGTTAACATCGAGTATGGATTTAAGTGTCAGGAAGTCGTTTCTGAAAGTATTTGTATGGAGCGTAGCCATGTATGGAAGCGAAACATGAACAATAAATAGTTTGGACAAGAAGAGAATAGAAGCTTTCGAAATGTGTTACTACAGAAGGATGTTAAAGATTACGTGGGTAGATCACGTAACTAATGAGGAGGTATTGAATACGATTGGGGAGAAGAGGAGCTTGTGGCACAACTTGACTAGAAGAAGGAATTGGTACATCCTGAGGCATCAAGGGATCACAAATTTAGCATTGGTGGACAGTGTGCAGGGTAAAAATCGTAGAAGGAGGCCAAGAGATGAATACACTAAACAGATTCAGAAGGATGTAGGTTGCAGTAAGTACTGGGAGATGAAGGAGCTGGCTCAGGATAGATTAGCATGGAGAGGTGCATCAAACCAGCCTCAGGACTGAAGACCACAACAACAACAACAACAGATCAAAACGAAAATTTCTTTTGCTTCACTGACAATGTTGGGCGTTTGTGGAAAAAGTTCAAGGCAATCTTAAAATGCGTTTTAGACAGGTACATGCCGAGTAAAACTGTGAGGGCCGTGGTTCAACAACAAAGTTAGGAAACTACTGCGAAAGCAAAGAATGCTTCACTCCAAGGTTAAACGCAGCCAAAACCTCTCAGACAAACAGAGGCTAAACGATAACGAAGTTAGCGTAAGGAGGGATATGCGTGAAGCTATCAGTGAATTCGAAAGTAAAATTCTATGTACCGACTTGACAGAAAATCCTAGGAAGGTCTGGTCTTACGTTAAATCAGTAAGCGGCTCGAAGCAGCATATCCAGACACTCTGGGATGATGATGGCATTGAAACAGCCGTGTACAGCAAGTCTCTAGAGGAAGGTTCCAAATGACTGCAAAAGAGCACAGGTAGTCCCAGTCTTCAAGAAGGGTCATCGAGCAGATGCGCAAAACTATACACCTGTATCTATGATATCGATCTGTTGTAGAATTTTAGAACATGTTTTTTGCTCGCGTATTTCTGCAAACCCAGAATATACTCTGCAGGAATTAACATGGATTCCGGAAACAGCCGTCGTGTGAGACCCAACTCGCTTTATTTGTTCATGAAACCCAGAAAATATTAGTTACAGGCTCTCAGGTAAATGCCAATTTCCTTGACATCCGGAAGGAGTTCGATACAGTTCCGCACTGTCGCCTGATAAACAAAATAAGAGCCTACAGAATACCAGACCCGCTGTTTGGTTGGATTGAATTTTTAGCAAACACAACACAGCATGTTGTTCTCAATGGAGAGACGTCTACAGGCGTTAAAGTAACCTCTGGCGTGCCACAGGGAAGTGTTATGGGACCATTGCATTTCAATATATATAAATGACCTAGTAGATAGTTTCGGATGTTCCATGCGGCTTTTCGCGGATGATGCTGTACTACACAGAGAGGCTGCAGCATTAGAAAATTGCAACTAAATGAAGGAAGATCTGCAGCGAATAGGCACTTGGTGCAGGGAGTGGCAACTGACCCTTAACAAAGACAAATTTATGTACTGCGAATACATAGAAAGAAGGATCCTTTATTGTACGATCATATGATAGCGGAACAAACACTGGTAGCAGTTACTTCTGTAAAATACACTCCTGGAAATTGAAATAAGAACACCGTGAATTCATTGTCCCAGGAAGGGGAAACTTTATTGACACATTCCTGGGGTCAGATGATCACACTGACAGAACCACAGGCATACAGACACAGGCAACAGAGCATGCACAATGTCGGCACTAGTACAGTGTATATCCACCTTTCGCAGCAATGCAGGCTGCTATTCTCCCATGGAGACGATCGTAGAGATGCTGGATGTAGTCCTGTGGAACGGCTTGCCATGCCATTTCCACCTGGCGCCTCAGTTGGACCAGCGTTCGTGCTGGACGTGCAGACCGCGTGAGACGACGCTTCATCCAGTCCCAAACATGTTCTATGGGGGACAGATCCGGAGATCTTGCTGGCCAGGGTAGTTGACTTACACCTTCTAGAGCACGTTGGGTGGCACGGGATACATGCGGACGTGCATTGTCCTGTTGGAACAGCAACTTCCCTTGCCGGTCTAGGAATGGTAGAGCGATGGGTTCGATGACGGTTTGCATGTACCATGCACTATTCAGTGTTCCCTCGACGATCACCAGAGATGTACGGCCAGTGTAGGAGATCGCTCCCCACAGCATGATACTGGGTGTTGGCCCTGTGTGCCTCGGTCGTATGCAGTCCTGATTGTGGCGCTCACCTGCAAGGCGCGAAACACGCATACGACCATCATTGGCACCAAGGCAGAAGCGATTCTCATCGCTGAAGACGACACGTCTCCATTCGTCCCTCCATTCACGCCTGTCGCGACACCACTGGAGGCGGGCTGCACGATGTTGGGGCGTGAGCGGAAGACGGCCTAACGGTATGCGGGACCGTAGCCCAGCTTCATGGAGACGGTCGCGAATGGTCCTCGCCGATACCCCAGGAGCAACAGTGTCCCTAATATGCTGGGAAGTGGCGGTGCGGTCCCCTGCGGCACTGCGTAGGATCCTACGGTCTTGGTGTGTATCCGTGCGTCGCTGCGGTCCGGTCCCAGGTTTACGGGCACATGCACCTTCCGCCGACCACTGGCGTCAACTTCGATGTACTGTGGAGACCTCACGCCCCACGTGTTGAGCAATTCGGCGGTACGTCCACCCGGCCTCCCGCATGCCCACTATATGCCCTCGCTCAAAGACCGTCAAGTGCACATACGGTTCACGTCCACGCTGTCGCGGCATGCTACCAGTGCTAAAGACTGCGATGGAGCTCCGTATGCCACGGCAAACTGGCTAACACTGACGGCGGCGGTGCACGAATGCTGCGCAGCTAGCGCCATTCGACGGCCAACACCGCGGTTCCTGGTGTGGCCGCTGTGCCGTGCGTGTGATCATTGCTGGTACAGCCCTCTCGCAGTGTCTGGAGCAAGTATGGTGGGTCTGACACACCGGTGTCAATGTGTTCTTTTTTCCATTTCCAGGAGTGTATCTGGGAGTATGCGTGCGGAACGATTTGAAGTGGAATGATCATATAAAATTAATTGTTGGTAAAGCGGGTGCCAGGTTGAGATTCATTGGGAGAGTCCTTAGAAAATGTAGTCCATCAACAACGCAGGTGGATTACAAAACACTCGTTCGACCTATATTTGATTATTGCTCATATGTGCGGGATTCGTACCAGGTCGTTTTGACAGAGGAGATAGAGAAGATCCAAAGAAGAGCTGTGCGTTTCTTCAGAGGGTTATTTGGTAAGCGTGATTGCGTTACGGAGATGGTTAGCAAACTCATGTGGCAGACTTAGCAGGAGAGGTGCTGTGCATTGCGGTGTAGCTTGCTGTCCAGGTTTCGAGAGGGTGTCTTTCTGGATGAGGTATCGAATATATTGCTTCCCCCTACTTATACCTCCCGAGGAGATCACAAATGTAAAATTAGAGAGATTCGAGCGCGCACGGAGGCTTTCCATCTATCGTTCTTCCCGCGAACCATACGGCCCTGGAACAGGAAAGGGAGGTAATGACAGTGGCACGTAAAGTGCCCTCCACCACACACCATTGGCTGGCTTGTGGAGTATGAATGTAGATATACATCGGATTATTTAATAACTTTTTATTTCTTGTATGTTTAACTGTATCAATTATGTTTTACGTTGTATGCTGGGAAAAAATTCATGTTTTGTTGCTGGGAATCTTATTTCGTGTCTATGTCTTAAAAGTCCACCGATTAAATTAAAGTTAGTCACCGCATTTGCCCAAGATTCTCCTAAATTCTAGGACTGATTGCTTTTATTCATGTTCTACTTCTCTTCCTAGAGCCTTCATGGAGAGTATACCTTTCTTGCAGAAATTGGGCCAAACCGATTAATATCTTCAGTATCTTCAAGAAATGAAAGACTTTGTTTTCTTTCTTTGTCAATGTCAGTACCTGATGGGTGGTTTCCTCAACATATCATGATTCAACTGCCCCTGGAGAAGGACATACTACAATAATGTGTAACATTTTCACATAAAACACGAGGAAAGACGTTTCGGAAACGCGATATTCATCGGGGTCTTCGTTCTTTGAGGATTTATTTTCCTCCATTACTTTTTTATCATCTCCCTATTGCACTTACCCGCTCCTTTTCCCTTGGTCGAACATCGTCTATGACAGTGTTCAGCTAACGTGCACCAGACATCGGCCTATTATCTACGTGAGAGCAACTTAGAGCATTTCAAACACTTGACAACTATTACATAATTACAGTAACGGGGCTTTTTATAGCATAAATAAAATCTGATATAGAGTAAACAAATTATCCAGTTAAAAAAAGCAACCAGAGATTTACGATAATTTAGCTTCGACGATTTGTTGCACTTCATTAATAGTATAGTCAAATGAAACTTGTTCCCAAACGAAATATAGTTACCACCCCAATGCGGGGTTGCTTCCATTAACAGCATTAATCTGTCCCTCTGCAATGGAATGGCTGTGTTTTGAAAGTTTCTGGTAGATTAAAACTGTGTATCGGAAACGAACAGCTACGCGGAGTCTAGCCTCCACAAGGTTGTGGCTAAGCGAATTCTGCAGGAAACGTTCATCTTGGAGGTCAATTGCATCCAGGTATACAGATTCAACTTCCAACGAATTTGGCTAGTAGGAGAAATGTATTAATAGACGTGAAATTGCTAGGATTGTGCGTCAATTGTACATGGAGGGACTGGCTTGAGCACGTAATGTTCCATGATCGGCTCTCGAACTCAGAGAAAGTTTTAAATTCAAAAGACAGGGAAGAAATAAAGCGCAAACACAAAAAAATAATTCTGAAATGCCAGACACTTTAGGAGATTACTGCTCGCGCTGTATAGTAATTCCAAACGGTGTACACTCTCAGAGTTGTTGGATGCCGTCCTAACGGATATAGTGTCAAGTTTTGCTCAATTGTATGGGTAGACCGTCAGGATCACGAGAGTTCCGAGATTTCCGGAAGCTCTACAGAAAATAGGAATAGAGATCAACATAAACATCATTTCCGCTCTTTTTATTGCCCACGAAAATCATACATTGCATGTTGTACCACCATACAGAGAGACCTTTAGAGGTGGTGGTCCAGATTGCTGTGTTTCGTGGTTGCAAAGATCTACCTAGCATTGGACGTCGGGAGTGATCTTGCGCATCATGGAGCGTATGTGCACAGTTTGAGTCGTTACACGAAAAGCTGCACGAAAAGCATTATTTAACATAGTGGCGTTGCTGTATGGTTCCTCCGAACCATAATCCGTAGGTAGCGGTCTTCTACTGCAGTAGTAATCCTTAGGCGGCCTGAGCGAGGCATGTCATCGACAGTCCCTGTCTCTCTGTATCTCCTCCATGTCCGAACAACATAACTTTGGTTCACTCCGAGACCCCTGGACACTCCCCTTGTTGAGAGCCGTACCTGGCACAAAGTAACAATGCGGATGCTATCGAACTGCGGTATTCACCGTCTAGACTTGGTTGAACTACAGACAACATGAACCGTGTACCTGCTTCCTGGTGGAATGACTGGAAGTGATCGGCTGTTGCCCCCCCCCCCGCCCCCCCTCCCCCGCCGTGTAATAGGCGTTACTCATGCATCGTTGTTTATATCTTTGGGTGGGGTTTGTGACATCTCTGAACAGTCAAACGGACTGTGTCTGTGATACAATATCCACAGTCAACGTATATATTTAGGAGTTCTGGGAACAGGGACGATGCAAAATTTTCTTGTGTTTATACACAAATGTTAACCATTCAAAGATAATATAACCATAAGAGCAGATCACCAACTTGGATCTATTTTAACGTAGAACCCCTCACACCTACCACATATTTCAAGCAAAAATGTCATGAGCGGGTGGTGTCACTAATGTAAAGACAATAATAAACAGGAAAACACTGAACGCTACAAGTGCTAGTAACAGTACTTAATGAATCACAGCCAGGCCACAGGCTAGGGCTGTTGATATTTTTGAAAGTATCGGGAATTTGATGTATCGATATTTAGAATTTATCAGTATCTGCCGTCAATTTATCGTGAAAGGTTCTTGTATGTCGAGGTATCGACTGAAAAATATGATCATATCGGCCTATAGAAATACGGCCTACACTTTGTAAATATACTGCCTCTTTTAGAGCTGTATATTTAAGTAATGATTTATTATTAGGTATTCCGTACGTCAATAAGCTAGCAGTCTGCTTATCCTCCTTCACAGCAAGAAGTGAAAGGAAAACGTTGCACATTGGCGCTTGGCGATAACTGTTCTACTAGTAATAGTAACTGCATGTAAGTGGCGCACTAAAAGGTTTCGTCATATGTCGGATTTGTCCAGGACACTTCATGTCGACTTCCCTGTTATTTATTTCTGCAAACGAAACGGAGTTTGTTGTGTCAAAATTGCGAGGTGAAATTAAACGTTGCAGTTTCTATTGGTAGCGGCGGTTGCTGATTACGTGAGCATTTCCTCTCACACGTCGCCGCCCACAGCATAGGCCAATCTTGTCATTAATTTCAGCGACAGTTTTGAACAATGCCGATGTAAAGAAATAGAAATTGTTTTATTCACATTGGAAACCTTGTTATTCAAGCGTCCCTTCCTCACAGTGCAATCGGATTTCTTCTTTGTGCCAGATATACTTGCTTCACACAGGAAAATAGAAATACTGGAAATGATGAAATCTCAAAAAGTAATAAGACTCCTTCACACAGTGAACGTAAAATTATTGTCTGCTACAGATTCGAAAGAACACTTTAAAAAATCTATCAAAAATTGAGACGAATATATAGTATAAAAATATCTGCACTCTGTATAGCCATTTCGATGCCAATATATTGATATATCGGCGACCAATGTATACCAGACATACACTCCTGGAAATTGAAATAAGAACACCGTGAATTCATTGTCCCAGGAAGGGGAAACTTTATTGACACATTCCTGGGGTCAGATAATCACACTGACAGAACCACAGGCACATAGACACAGGCAACAGAGCATGCGCAATGTCGGCAGTAGTACAGTGTATATCCACCTTTCGCTGCAATGCAGGCTGCTATTCTCCCATGGAGACGATCGTAGAGATGCTGGATGTAGTCCTATGGAACGACTTGCCATGCCATTTCCACCTGGCGCCTCAGTTGGACCAGCGTTCGTGCTGGACGTGCAGACCGCGTGAGACGACGCTTCATCCAGTCCCAAACATACTCAATGGGGGACAGATCCGGAGATCTTGCTGGCAGGGCAGTTGACTTACACCTTCTAGAGCACGTGGGTGGCATGGGATACATGCGGACGTGCATTGTCCTGTTGGAACAGCAAGTTCCCTTGCCGGTCTAGGAATGGTAGAACAATGGGTTCGATGACGGTTTGGATGTACCGTGCACTATTCAGTGTCCCCTCGACGATCACCAGAGGTGTACGGCCAGTGTAGGAGATCGCTCCCCACACCATGACGCCGGGTGTTGGCCCTGTGTGCCTCGGTCGTATGCAGTCCTGATTGTGGCGCTCACCTGCACGGCGCCAAACACGCATACGACCATCTTTGGCACCAAGGCAGAAGCGACTCTCATCGCTGAAGACGACACGTCTCCATTCGTCCCTCCACTCACGCCTGTCGCGACACCACTGGTGGCGGGCTGCACGATGTTGGGGCGTGAGCGGAAGACGGCCTCAAGGTATGCGGGACTGTAGCCCAGCTTCATGGAGACGGTTGCGAATGGTCCTCGCCGATACCCCAGGAGCAATAGTGTCCCTAATTTGCTGGGAAGTGGTGGTGTGGTCCCCTACGGCACTGCGTAGGATCCTACGGTCTTGGCGTGCATCCGTGCGTCGCTGCGGTCCGGTCCCAGGTCGACGGGCACGTGCACCTTCCGCCGACCACTGGCGACAACATCGATGTACTGTGGAGACCTCACGCCCCACGTGTTAAGCAATTCGGCGGTACGTCCACCCGGCCTCCCGTATGCCCACTATATGCCCTCGCTCAAAGTCGGTCAAGTGCACATACGGTTCACGTCCACGCTGTCGTGGTATGCTACCAATGATAAAGACTTCGATGGAGCTCCGTATGCCACGGCAAACTGGCTGACACTGACGGCGGCGGTGCGCAAATGCTGCGCAGCAAGCGCCATTCGACGCCCAACACCGCGGATCCTGGTGTGTCCGCTGTGCAGTGCGTGTGATCATTGCTTGTACAGCCCTCTCGCAGTGTCCGGAGCACGTATGGTTGGTCTGACACACCGGTGTCAATGTGTTCTTTTTTCCACTTCCATGAGTGTATAATGATACTTACCTGAATATCGATATATCGAAATTTTATGAACTGGCGTAACACAGGTGACTTCACACACGATATTCTTGTTGAGCACCACCTTCAGCACAGTCCTCTTATTTACCAGCTTTCCGGAACATGCAACATGGATGGCATTTCATCTTGACAGCCAAGATGCCTGACACTAACCACCCACTCGGATCCGGAACCATAACTGTGCATTGATAACAATTTGATGCTAGCCGCTAGCTCAGGTCTGGGCTCCGCTGCCACTCATGACACCCAAGTGATCTCTTAGCTCCGTCGGCAATGTACGCGCAGCAGTCTCTTTTTATCTGTTATTGAGTTCTTCCGCGTTGGCTCCCTATACATTGCGCAAATGGTCCTTCCATTCGCCGAGGTAGCAGTGGCCACCTCGTCCTCCATGCATAGCAGGCCACTAACGCAGGTGGCAGGCACCCAACCTCTACTCGTCTCCCCAAAAAACTGCACTCTACCAATGTATACAGCTTTGCTGCCACGGCTCACGGCTGCACGGCTCACATGTGTTGTTGGACTCCCGTGGTGTACTGTATTTATCAAGTTCTCCACAAGGGAGGAACGGTTAGCGAAGAGTCTTGATGTCTATGCGTTCTTAGACGCAATATGTGATCAAAAGTATCTGTACACCTGGCAGGGAATGAGTTACGAGTTCGTGGCGCCCTCCATCGGTAATTCTGGAATTCAATATGGTGTCGGCCCGTCCTTAGTCTTGGTGACAGCTTCCACTCTCGCAGGCATGCGTTCGATAAGGTGTTGGACGGTTTCTTCAGGAATGGTAGTCCATTCTTCACGGAATGCTGCACTGAGAAGAGGTGTCGATGTCAGTCGGTGACGCCTGGGCAGAAGTCAGGGTTCCAAAACATCCCAAAGGTCTCCTACAGGATTCACGTCAGGATTCTGTGCCGACCAGTACATTATAGGGATGTTATAGTCGTGTAACCACCCCGCCACAGGGCGTTCATTGAGAACAGGTGCTCGATCGTGATGAAAGATGCAATCGCCATCTCCGAATTGCTCTTCGACAGTGAGAAGGAAGTAGATGCTTAAAACATCAATGTACGCTTGTGCTGTGATAGTGACACGCAAAACAACAAGGGGGTGCAAGCCCCCTCCATTAAAAACATGACCACACCATAATGCCACCGCCGCTTTGAATTTTACAGTTGGCACTACACAGGCGAGCAGATGACGTTCACCGGGCATTCTCCATACCGACACCCTGACATCGGATCCCCACATTGTGTATCGTGAGTCGTCACTCCACACAACGTTTTTCCACTGTTCAATCGTCCAATGTTTACGCTCCACACACCAAGCGAGGCGTCGTTTAGCATTTACTGGCTTATGAGGAGCCACCGACCACGATATCCAAGTTTTCTCACCTCCAGCCTAACTGTCACAATATTTGCAGTGGAACCAGATGCAGTTTGGAATTCCTGTGTGATGGTCTGGATATATGTCTGCCTATTACACATTACAACCCTCTTCAACTTTCGACGGTCTCTGTGAGTCAACAGACGTGTCCCTTCATGTTTCCAGTTCACTAGCACATCGGAAACAGTGGACCTAGGGATGTTTAGGAGTATGGAAATGTCGCGTACAGACGTATAGCCCAAGTGACATCCGATCACCCGACCACGTTCGAAGTCCCTGAGTTCCGCGGAGCACCTCATTCTGCTCTCTCACGATGTCTTATGACTACGGAAGTCGTTCATACGGCTTACCTGGAAGTAGGTGGCAGCACAATGCACCTAATATGAAAAACGTATCTTTTTGCGGGTGTCCGGATACTTTTGATCCTATGGTGTATATGGAACCCCTACGATCTAATGGTGTGGCAAGTTCACTATTGCAGCTGCTACTGCTTTTGGAAAGCTGGTGACGCTGAAATGAGACGCCGTGTGTTGTTCGTCACTGACAAATTGGCCAAAACTCGTATAGGGCTTTCTCCAATGACGTTATCCTGTAGTCTATGCTTCATCCGCCAAGTACTGTGGCGTCGCCAAAATGGAGACTTGTTCCCGTAACATGTTTCACCATAGACACCCGTTGTGCTTTTAGAGTAAGTTCTTTTACACGAATCGCATACTAACTGACTTTCAAGCACATAATAGGAATCAATAACTAGGTGAGGTGCTTCCTTTCTTGAATGTCGCTATAGCTCTTAAGTTGAGTCATACCCTCTGCAAAAATGTTAAATCTTTTCTGAACAGCCAGCGACGTAATGGCTGAATATGTCTTCTGCTAGTTTTGTATTTCCCAATGCTCTTCACTATATAAGGGGTAGATGGTGCTTTTGCGCCTGGAGACTCATTGAATATGACAAGTTATTATCCTGTAGCCGTTTTCGCTTCCTTTGCTTTCTTTTCCATAGTTTCAGGGACATCTTTGTTATAATCACACTTACTTGTTTAGTGGTCGGTAGTGAACTCTAGTGAAAGCTTTAGAGGCTGTGAGTTTGCTCTTTTTCCCTATACTTCACAAAAGGAAGCAAATATAGACTGTTACATGTAGTTAATTTTTGTTTTTCCTTGCAGTACAAAGCACGGCCACAACTGTGTACTGCATGTTTACCTGAACACACGTAACTTTTTAAGTACGTTCAGATTCATGTGTGTGAAACCTTACGGAACTTAACTGCTACGGTCATCAGTCCCTAAGCTTACACACTACTTAACCTAAATTATCCTAAGGACGAACACACACACCCGTGCCGGAAGGGAGGACTCGAACCTCCGCCGGGATCAGCCGCACAGTCCCTCACTGCAGCGCTCGAGACCGCTCGGCTAGTCCCGCGCGGCTTCAGATTCACTGGCTGGCGCTTGCTATAGGTTAGTAAATATTTGACATTGAAGAAGTCTCACTGGATTCAGTATAAACGCATGTATTACTGGAACCACCAGTTCCATGAATAGTTCCTTGACAACCATTAAAGTGGTTGCCATAGCTTATTACACTTTCTGATTGTAAAAGAGCCACCTTTACAAAACTACCTTCCTTTTCTTTAATCGCAATAATTTGATTCTGGCACAAAAATATCTAATTAGGACATTTTATTTTGTAAAGCGCTTTAAAATTAAAGCCGAACACACATCTCAAAGGGACAATGCAATGGTTCCATTCAACAGTAGTCGCCTCACGTGTTTGACATTTATCCCACTAGAAGACGAGACGACCAAGTCGCGTTCGGCCTCTGCGGATCCAAAACGGGACCCACTCTTGCACTTCCTCATCCGGGCGAAGCCGACGTTCATTCATGACTTTTTAGAGTCACCAACAATGTGAAAATCACCCTGTGAAAGATACAGTTTGTTCGAGGGATGTTGAAGTGTAACCCAGGCAAATTGCCTTCGTCCGATCGGCACCCTGGGAATGGGAGTTACCGTGCAACAGGGGCATTCCATCTGACGCCTTTCCTCCGGTTCGTACTTGATGGCGCTTCGAAGTCTCTGCAGAGTCCTCACAGCGCTGCACTTTGATTGTTATGCCACACTGCAGGAACTCGACGAGCAGACGACTCCTGGAATCGAAGAACACTGATGATTACGATGTTGGGCGCCCCACGAACCAGCCAACCAATGGAATCGAAGAAGAATGAGGTCGTCATGTCCGTGTCTTAACTTGTGTGAATAGCTTCGGATTAGATTTACGGGGTAGATTAGTTTGCACCGATGGATTTGACGTTTTCCCACGGGGTGTCGGAATGAGGTTGGGCAAAACAAAATAGACGTAAAAACTTATTAAAAAATATAGTATTCTCATTGTATATACATGATGTAATGCTGCATGGAAATAAATATAGAGCCAATTTTGTAACTAGTGTGAAACCAAAGGCAGACTACTGCAAAGTGGCGGGGTGTTGGGTGGTCCAGTGTAATCCAGTGAAACAGACAAAAAAAATCAAGTTTGTCAGACCGTTCATTTCAAACACGAAACTATATCGTCCAGTTGCATTGGTACTGGTGATTATTGATCACTGTAAAGTGAGGGAGAACGTAAATCAATTAGAAGTGACGTTACAGATAAAGTGGAAGAACTGTTTGCTGTTATACGATGACAGAACTCGTGCAGCAACGAGGGAAAGTTGTAAGACAGAAAGAAAACTAACCTGATGTAGTTAGGTCGTATAGAGGGAATTGGAACGCAAATATGAGAGTTGTGCTATAGGTGCGGATATGTAAAACAGATTGTAGAGGATCCGATTCGTTGTCACTGACGAGAATTAAAAATTAAAATTGCTGCAAATAAAGTACCGAATCAAAATAACCTATAGATGAAGAAAAGGTCAAACGTGTGTGAAATCTTATGGGACTTAACAGTCAAGGTCATCAGTCCCTAAGCTTACAAACTACATAACCTAAATTATCCTAAGGACAAATACACACACACGTGCCCGAGGGAGGACTCGAACCTCCACCGGGACCTGCCGCACACTCCATGACTGCAGCGCCTGAGACTGGTCGGATAATCCCGCGCGACCCTATAGATGATTTGTGCTCGAATTCCCTGATAATCAACCAATATCTATGCATCCACAAGTAGATCTGCACACAGAAAGCCACTTTACGGTGTGTGGCGGAGAATACTTCTGGCATCACTGCCGTTTATTCCCTCCGCTATTCCATAAGCGAACATCGCTTTGGAAGTACGATTGTCTTTAAATTCCCGCGTTAGACTGAAATTCTCATTTCCCCTTCGCGGTTATTTCGTAAGACTTGTGTAGGAGCACACAAAATATGTGTCGAGTGAAAGCCTGGCCACTATGTACAACACCTTCTTAGTGGAATCTGACACTGGAGAATCTTTGATTGTCACCGCGACGTTGTCGCGGCTTCGTAACTAGCATGTGACAGAATCGGTTCCTCTTCTTTCGATTTCTTCTGCTCAGTCTGCTTTCTGATGGCCACTGATAGACAATCAATACTTAGTAATTAATCTACGAAATTAGATTCTATAACTACGACTGTCACCGAACTTTTTTCAAGAAATTCTAAATTTTTACCTGATGAAACGTCGATATAAATGTAGAAATGTATTAAGTGATATTGGCTTTATTGACAAAAGGGGCCACTTTTTGCAGTGTCATGTCAGAACATAAAGTGAAAAGCTTGCTTTACAAAGCGGATGGCTCAGGTTGAACGTACACTCCTGGAAATGGAAAAAAGAACACATTGACACCGGTGTGTCAGACCCACCATACTTGCTCCGGACACTGCGAGAGGGCTGTACAAGCAATGGTCACACGCACGGCACAGCGGACACACCAGGAACCGCGGTGTTGGCCGTCGAATGGCGCTAGCTGCGCAGCATTTGTGCACCGCCGCCGTCAGTGTCAGCCAGTTTGCCTTGGCATACGGAGCTCCATCGCAGTCTTTATCATTGGTAGCATGCCGCGACAGCGTGGACGTGAACCGTATGTGCAGTTGACGAACTTTGAGCGAGAGCGTATAGTGGGCATGCGGGAGGCAGGTGGACGTACCGCCGAATTTCTCAACACGTGGGGCGTGAGGTCTCCACAGTACATCGATGTTGTCGCCAGTGGTCGGCCGAAGGTGCACGTGCCCGTCGACCTGGGACCGGACCGCAGCGACGCACGGATACACGCCAAGACCTTAGGATGCTACACAGTGCCGTAGGGGACCGCACCGCCACTTCCCAGCAAATTAGGGGCACTGTTGCTCCTGGGGTATCGGCGAGGACCATTCGCAACCGTCTCCATGAAGCTGGGCTACGGTCCCGCATACCGTTAGGCCGTCTTCCGCTCACGCCCCAACATCGTGCAGCCCGCCTCCAGTGGTGTCGCGACAGGCGTGAATGGAGGGACGGATGGAGACGTGTCCTCTTCAGCGATGAGAGTCGCTTCTGCCTTGGTTCCAATGATGGTCGTATGCGTTTGGCGCCGTGCAGGTGAGCGCCACAATCAGGACTGCATACGACCGAGGCACACAGGGCCAACACCCGGTGTCATGGTGTGGGGAGCGATCTCCTACACTGGCCCTACACCTCTGGTGATCATCGAGGGGACACTGAATAGTGCACGGTACATCCAAACCGTCATCGAACCCATCGTTCTACCATTCGTAGACCGGCAAGGAAACTTGCTGTTCCAACAGGACAATGCACGTCCGCATGTATCCCGTGCCACCCAACGTGCTCTAGAAGGTGTAAGTCAACTACCCTGGCCAGCAAGATCTCCGGATCTGTCCCCCATTGAGCATGTTTGGGACTGGATGAAGCGTCGTCTCACGCGGTCTGCACGTACAGCACGAACGCTGGTCCAACTGAGGCGCCAGGTGGAAATGGCATGGCAAGCCGTTCCACAGGACTACATCCAGCATCTCTACGATCGTCTCCATGGGAGAATAGCATCCTGCATTGCTGCGAAATGTGGATATACACTGTACTAGTGCCGACATTGTGCATGCTCTGTTGCCTGTGTCTATGTGCCTGTGGTTCTGTCAGTGTGATCATGTGATGTATCTGACCCCAGGAATGTGTCAATAAAGTTTCCCCTTCCTGGGACAATGAATTCACGGTGTTCTTATTTCAATTTCCAGGAGTGTATTTCCTACCAACGGTGTGCTTTCTCTTCTGCCGAACAGTCGTAGTTCTAAAATGGAGGGATGTTGCTTTGTTATTTTAATTGCCTCAAAACTTCAAGTCACATAATTTTACGGCATTTTCAAAGCGTAATCATTTAATGTGGTCCCTACGCCAACCCGCGTTTGTGTTCTTTCTGTTACAACTTCCATTATATTTGATACAAATTTACTGCCTTTGTTGCGGCTCTCAGCAGAAACGGTATTATTTTTCCACGTTAGAAGAAAACGGATGCTGAATGTGCAGCCCAAGATAGACAAAAATTAGAGAATGTATCACGAAAAATCCACCACCTCTCGTAAACAGGAGTTTAGACTTTTTCATCTTATTCTTTACCTTGGCAGCGTACTTAGTATCGGTAATCGTTTAGTAATGGGTGGTTACGTTGTACCCAACAGAAAAACAAAACTTTAGATGTTAAAATGTTTTCTAAATTATCTCATTGCTGTTGCTCGTTTTGAGCGTAGGCCGGGCATAATATTATATCAGTTCTGTAAGTTTGCAGCATTAGTGAGATGCAGATGCTTTTAAGCGTGTATGTTTCGACGTACCCGAGACGAAACTGCACCGTCTAGAAGTAATATTCACTTTCAATTAATCGCGCCTTGGTCGCAATACACCTTAAGTATCAATGCGAAGAAATTAGACTGAAGTTTCTCACAATTAGAGATAAGAGAGGGCGACGTGCTGTTTCATTGCAGAAAATTTGGTAGCTAATTAGGATGCAGTACTATTTAATATTTTTTCCATAATATGGGGACACACCTATAATATATTTCTTTGAAGTCAGTACCGCCATTAGACTATTGTTTATTTGCAGTGTTACATTTACACTTACACTATCATGATTTCGGCTTCAAAGTGCAATTATCAAGTCTTTCAAGTGTTATACAGTGCCTAAGAAAGCATACTTTCGTATTTAAAATACACTATTAGACACATTGTCTAAGGGTCGATATATGGATCTGTGTCTAACAGTTTATTTTAAATATGAGAGTATGCCATCTTAGGCACTGCATAACGCTTAAAACACTTGATAATGGCACTTTGAAGCCGAAACCATGATTGTGTGAGTGTAAGTGTAGCATTTCAAATAAACAACAGTGTAATGGCGGTACTGACGTTCAAGAAGCTGTACTTTTTTTTTTTTTTTGGTTCGTTCATCGGGAATAAATGAGTGTTACTGACTGCGATCTTGGCTATTAAATTTTCTGTGAAGAAATTAGTTATGTGTCGTATCGAATTCTATCTAGGATAAGGAGCATTCCGCATTATAAGTAATAGTTTCCTAATCTGTCATTAATTGTTATTAATTAAGTCGTTAATTGTCCATAAAATAATATGCTACTGAAGATACACGTACGGCTGACCGATTAGAGAAACGGATGTAGAGTTGGGAAGTGTCACACGCCGTCTTACAACGGTAAGAGAAAAATACTATCTAAGTAAACACTTCCAGTCACAGCGAGATGAATTCACAGGAGTATTTGATTATCCAGTATGCATTGTCACAACATGTGTAACAGTTTGTATAAGATGGCCTAAACGATAGGTGGTGTAAATCTAGAAGAGCGACGATCGTGTAAACGTCAATTACATTAAAAAAGAATAATAATCTGTCACTGCTTGACAAACCATTGAAATATGATCAAAGAGGAAACACTTTTCTGCTGCTTTTCAAGTGGTTCAAATGACTCTGAGCACTATGGGACTTAACATTTGAGTCATCAGTCCCCTAGAACATAGATCTACTTAAACCTAACTAACCTAAGATCATCACACACATCCATGCCCCAAGAAGGATTATAGCCGTAGCAGTCGGGCGGTTCCGGACTGAAGCGCTTGGAACAGCTCGGCCACCGCGGCCGGCCCTAGTGCTCTCCGAGTATTACCTATTTAATAGCGAACCGACTTACGTCTTCTTCGAATATTACCTATTCAATCCTGAACCGGCTTAAATCTTCATAAGCCAACTTTAGATGACATCTGAACATCGCAACCACAGATAAAAAGTCGTACGACTTGTACTGTTATTACTGATACCGATGATATGATGTGTGTAATAAAATAAGGGAGTTGTCATTACCTCACAAACTCGAAGCCGATGTCCGCATCTTATGTAGCCCAAAAACATTAAGTTCACCACATTATACCTCCGTGGTTAGCCGCTGTGATACTTCTCTGTGACGTCACTCTGCCTCGCCCATGCCCAGCATCAAACGTTGCGCTAGCGAAGAATACGTAAGATTCTTGCAAACGTCAACATTAAAAATGTTATACCTACGAGATTAAATCTGAAAATGTAACGAACAAGAATAAATTTCAGCAAGCTATTAGGCATTTGTTTCGGAGTTCCTGCTTCATTTGCTATCTATACAAATACAGTAAAAGCGGAATTAAATGGATGACGAATGCATACTATTCACATCATTTTTCTCTCTTCTTGTTTATTCGAAATCTATTTTAAAAAAGTGCATAACGACTACTGGAGCAAATATGCGTTCAAGAACCGAAAATGTTCGAAATCGGCTTCCCGACACTATGTTATTCGTGTAAGCATTGTTATTTTTAGTATTTAAAACAGCTGTAGCAAGCAGCCGAAAGAAATAATAAATAAAAAGCATTCGTAAACAGTAGTCTGCTAATAATTTGGACTGTTTAAGATGGCTGAACAACTCCCTTCCCCTCCCCCCCCCCCTCCCTCCCCGCCACCAACCTCTCACACTCTATCTTCGAACTTCGAAATAATGTACTGGGTGAGCCTACCTCCAACTTGATGGATGATGTAGGGTCTTTGCAAGGTAATCAATTATTTTTGTGTCGTATGGATGTAGCTATGTTGGATAACGAAGTTGACACTACGAGGTGTGTACATAAAATGTTAAAGATCGGCCCGAGGAAAATAAAAAAATAAAATTGTATGATTCCTTATTTGTTTATTGTCTGGTACACGCCTTCAGTTCTGGTAAACAATGAAAAACCGGCACCACCCAGCCGGAGGATACCGCTAGAGGACTCAGAACTAAATACGGCAATCCACTCATAACATACGCTTTCTGTAGGGGAACAATCGTGCAAAACAAAAACATGATGAGTTTGTACAAGTATTCAGTAACATGCACCAACGTAACGATTGTCTCAGTCGTAAAGGGCCCTGGTAAAAGTGTTGTATAAATATTAATAAAAGAGGATATGGAACGCAATTGGTAAATGACATACGTTCATTGTTGAGCAATTAAAGAGTAGTTCACATCAATCTCTCCGCCTCCCATCTGTATACGCAGTTCAACACGGCGCTACTGCATGTTCGTGAGTGTTACTGGACAGTATTGCCGTGATTGCGTGGAAATCCCGGCGGATATTCTCACGAAATAGTCGATGGAGCAGCAGGCAGCAGCAGTTGGTCGGGATAGACGCAGCAACAGGGATGTAATCGATTTTGTTACTAGTGCGAGTTGCTAACCAGGGGCGGATTCTATAATTTCGTCTGTGTGATTTGATAGTTTAGTTTCTTCAGTTTCAGTGTGTTAATTTAACATCTTATAGCCGCAGTACTCACGTTTTCCTATGCGCCGGAAAGTAAATCGATTTTGTGACATATAACAATTCTTAATCAGGGGCGAATTATTTAGCTTCACCTGAATGATTCATTAGTTAGATTTTTGAACCTCTGTGTACTAATCTAACTCATTAGACACAGATCCCAGGTTTTCGTCAGGGTCTACAGTAGAGTTCCGCAGCATGTGCCGACAGTCCGTTTTTCTGGATATTTCAGTTTTCCACAGTCTATAGTATGGATAGGGACTGTGAATATTGCGTGCAGATGCCAGCCGAGATGGTGACACTTCGTTCCCAGCTCCAGGCTCTGATGGCTTTGGTTACACAGCTTGAAGATGCAGTGTATGGGCACCAGTATTGTGGGCCGGCTGTAGGGATCCAACAGGTGTCCAGAACGACATCCAATCGGTCCTCACCTGTGACCAACCCAGTTACTCGCACTGATTGACTCCTCACCGGTGGTCGAGTGGGAGGTCGTCCCAGGACGTGACAGGCGGAAAAAGACTTCCCAGAGGATGGAACGTAAGACCTCTCCGGTTAGTCTTTCAAACAGCTTCCAGGTGCTGCCTGTTGCTGACACTGTCGTCCAGCCAGATGCTGTCGCTTGTCCTGTTTCAAAGATAACTTCTCAGCCTGCTAGATTCTGGAAATCACAGAGGGTGCGATCATTAGTTGTTGGGAGCTACATCGTTAGGCGCATTGTGGGACCCCTTTGGGACATGACTGCCAGACGAGTGCACTCTGTGTGTGTGTGTGTGTGTGTGTGTGTGTGTGTGTGTGTGTGTGTGTGTGTGTGTCATTCCAGACTGGGAAAGGGTCCTTCCGGTTGCCATGAAGAACACAGAGTGCACCCAACTGCAGGTGGTGGCTCACGTCGGTACCAATGATGTGTCACTTTGGATCAGAAGAGATTCTCTCTGGGTTTTAGCGGCTAACAGAAGTGGTAAAGCTGCCATTCTTGCTTCCGAGATGAAAGCAGAGATGACCATTTACAGCATAGTTAGAAGGACTGATTGGGGGCCTCTGGTACAGAGCCGGGTGGAGGGTCTGAATCAGAGGCTCAGACGCCTCTGTGACCGTTTGGGCTGCAGATTCGTCGACTTGCGCCATTGGTTGGTTGAGTTTCGGATTCCGCTAAATAGTGGTAATTCAACTACACGCAAAAGGCGACTGCACGAGTAGCAAGGGCTGTGTGGCGTGGACTGGGCAATCTTATAGATTAGAGGGTCTCGGAAAAATATAAAAAGGGCTTCAGTCACAAAGGGTGCATGCCGAATACAAGAACAACGTTGGATCAGGAACCAACGGTGTTAACAGTTGTAAACTGTTGTATCTGTGTTGGAAAAGAAGCACAGCTCCAAGCGCTAATACAGAGCACTGATGCCGAAATAGTTATAGGCACTAAATACCGGCTAAAGCCGGAGATAAGTTCAGCCGACGTTTTTGCGAAGAACCTAACGGTGTTCCGAAAGGATAGGCTAAATACACTTGGGTGTGGCGTGTTTGTTGCTTTAGAAATAGTTTATGTTGTCGCGAAATTGAAGTAGATAGTTCGTGTGAGTTAGTGTGGGCAGAGGTCATTGTTGGAATAAAATAATAATTCGATCCTTTTATCGACCTCCCAATACAGATAATACAATTTCTGAAAGGTACAAAGAAAACTAGAGTTTGATTTCAAACACGTATCCGACCCAAACAGTTACAGTTGGTAGTAACTTTAATCTACCATCGATATGTTGGCAAGAATAGATGTTTAATTCAGGAGGTACGCATAAAACATCATCCGAAACTGTAGTAAACGCATTCTCTCAAAATTGTTTCGAGCAGTTAGTTCATGAGCCCACGCGAATAGTAAACGGTTGTAAAACACAGTTGACCTCTGAGCACCATAATGATTTCATAATGAGCATCAAAAGGGATACAAAGATTAGTGAACATACAGTTGTTGTAGCGAAAGTGAATATTGTAACCCACAAAATATTCAAAAATAAACCAAACTATACCTATAAAAAAAGGCGATAAAAATTCGTTTCACGCCTTCCTGAGAGACCATCTCTGCTCCGATCGCAACACAGAACGGACACGATTCCACCAACGTGTACGCGTTAACAGCAGAGACTGTGGCACTAACTGTGCCAGGCCATAGGGAATGACCGATTTACGGAACAAGGGCGTATCATAATCGGTAGGGCTGCTATCGGTTCTTTCACCGCAGCAACACGTCTCTGCAACTGTCTACTGCTATTTCTGTATGTCACAAGTCACCATATGGCGTGTGGCGAAGGGTACTTTGTGCACTAGTGTCACTCTGCCCCCAATTCCGGTTACAGTCGCGAATGATCGGCGCGAAGAATGATTGTTGGTAAACATCCCTATTGAAACGTCCCCTTAGAAAAATTGTACAAGACTGTGCTTAAACTGACAAACAATAGTTTTTAGCGCAACGCACTCTGACTTCCAAAAATCCCTACGAAAGAATGGCCCTGACTAACATTAACCTATACGTTTCACAAATCACTTACCTAACAAAAATCTTCGTTACTCAAGCTACTGCAATACAGCGAGCGCCACTACTTCCAGCTGCCTCTGCTCAACACTTCAATGGCAGACAACAATGCCAACTAAACACACACTGCGCACAGCACAGCCAGTGATTTTTCATACCGAGCGCTAAGCGGCGTTACCAATAAGAAAACCTAAACAGCCTACTTACATAGCCCCCATGCTCCCCCAAAAAATTTTTACAAATTGTTTTGGGCAGTGGCCAATAATGATTTGATAAAATTTTTCATAATTACTATAACAAAGATATCAAATGCACATACTTATTGATACAATGTTGGTCAAAAGCTAAAATTTTCTCACAGTCCATATAGACAGTCCTGATCATTCATCACCGTAAAATAGTAGTGTTTTTCTCAAAGACTGAGTAATGAAAGAAAATGAACACGGAAGTAGTGGATTTCCATGCAGTCTTCAAGAAGTAGTGTTGTCCTTCCAACGAAAGACAGTGCTGACTCTTGACATGCAGACAGGTAATGGGCCACAACAGAGTCAGTCGATGTTGATGACTATCGGTAGGTAGGTCATCACAGAGCAGACCCACTGTAGTCCTGGTAGAGATTACGGTATTTGTGGGCCACCAGAAGTGCAGACCCATTGCAGTGCTTGTAGAAATAATGGTATTGATGGGTCATCAAAGGTGTAGACCCACTGTAGTCCCTGTAGAGATGGCCAGCAGCCATCT
The DNA here is from genome assembly GCF_023897955.1 of Schistocerca gregaria. Classification (NCBI taxonomy): domain Eukaryota; kingdom Metazoa; phylum Arthropoda; class Insecta; order Orthoptera; family Acrididae; genus Schistocerca; species Schistocerca gregaria. Next base: position 115,305,627 of record NC_064924.1, on the reverse strand, counting down.
GTTTGACTGAGCAGGCGCACAATCACCATTGAAGAGTCTTGCGGATAATATAACAAGTCCATAACCACCACTTGTGCACTGAGAAAAATTGTTTTTGAAATGTCCTTAGAACCAGCAATGCTGTTATCCAGTCCCTTACTGAGCTATTAACACATGTGTAAACACTATCAGTCCCTACTTCTCACATATTGTCCATATACTATGACCAACAGAAATGTGTGCAGTGAAATGTAATTTACAAGTTACTTAATTTGATGAACTGATGTCAATTACAATTTTATAACATAAGAATACAATAACAAAGGTACAAAATATATCATTAAAGAACATAACAGTACAGATAACTTTTGCAGTAGTACAGGCTTTACAAAAGAATCGAAATAACAAATACATCAGTGTTACAAAAATTATGACATAAGTACATACATAAAAGATCAGAATAACTTTTGAAACATCAACTTCACACATGAGCATTAGAACAAAACAGAATAAATAATGTGTAAACATCTTTATGAAGTAAATAACATGTTATTAACGCAAATTATACTTGAGGATAACAGTATACCTCATCATAGTGAATGTAGCTTAGTATTAGAAGAGAAAAAATTCTATGAAACAGCACACAGAGACAGGAAGAAAACAAATACACAAGGGTACACAAACACATAGTGGGATAACACAAGGAAAGGGCAGGGTTTGTTTTACTGCAGTATTTTGCAAACAAAACTTTCTTTACTTCTCGCAGATCTCCCTTCGTTCATCATTATTCCCAAAAAGTCCTATCTAAACCTGCTTTCTGTATTCTTTTCACATCCTCTTTCAAAAATAGTTTTTCTCCACTATACACTGCTTTTTTGGCCAAACCATTTTCTTATAGCTTCTCAATGCTTTTCTTCCAATTCATCGTAGTTAGTTTCTTATATAGTCTACCCCCTCTTAAGCTAACTTAAACCTACTGAGCTCAGATGCTAAACTAATGGATGAGGCAAGCAGCAGCACAAAACAATTAACACAAACAGCAATGATTAAAAAATGGAAATTGGCAAATAAGGCAGCAATATTACAACTAATACAAGGCAATGCGCAGCAAACAAGAAAAATAAATCAGTAATAAAATTGGCTTAACCTAGTAATACAAAGTAACATTCAGTAGCACTATGCATGGCAAACAGCAGCAGCAAATGCTACAACTTATACCTAAACATGACAAAGCTCAAGCAGAAAAAAATGTTACACTAAAGACAACAATGCAGGTAAGGACAATGTCTATTCACATCTTAATGTCTATGCAATTAAAGTGGTGCACCACAAGAAGTTATCCTACCATAAAAATTACCAAATACTTGAAAAGAAAATTATATATACAGTTACTGTTATTAGTCGCTTCTTATTGCTCTTTCCATTCCTTTTTCGAAGAATGTGGATCATAAAATAATTATTTAATAGATCTGTTGACAGAAAGTGTTCATATTAGCAAATGCATTTAATTTAATTTTATAAAACCAATGCTGCAACACAGCTGGAAAACAGATATCAAATGAAATAAGCAACTATGTACAAAGCATAAAAATATCATTCAATAGTCATGTGACATTTCATAAGTTAGTAGAATTCTCTCAACTCTCGTAGAAAGACGTTTGTTATAATCGGGTGTGAGATCTAAGTATCTTTCTCAGTAATGAGCGTGTCGTATTTGCGGTGCTTTCTACAAAGGAATGTCAATAGCGAGAATAATGGCCTCCTTTTTTTTTCACCTGTCCCTCAGAAAGGCACACACTAATGGCTTTCTTTTGTCAGGTGGTTGGCGCACAGCTGGGTGCCCACGACGCATTATGTGCAGGTGGTCACTTAACTGTCTTATCGAAATATTTAAGACACCAGTTTCTGCTACAGTGGCAGTCTCATATAAAAAAATTCATAGGTCAAGAATTTGCGTTACACATATGTAGAAACAAAATTCTATTGATATAACAGTGTCCAAAAAATTTTCATCGGCATTGTAATACATTCACGCATTTACATACATTTCCCATACGAAACGTCCCCTTAGAAAAATTGTACAAGACTGTGCTTAAACTGACACACAATAGTTTTTAGCGCAACGCAATCTGACTTCCAAAAATCCCTACGAAAGAATGGCCCTGACTAACATTAACCTATACGTTTCACAAATCACTTACCTAACAAAAATCTTCATTACTCAAGCTACTGCAATACAGCGAGCGCCACTACTTCCAGCTGCCAGTGATTTTTCATACCGAGCACTAAGTGGCGTTACCAATAAGAAAACCTAAACAGCCTACTTACACTATGAGCCCCGCATCACTCCCATTTTACTTCCATCGTACCATCGGGAGCTACAAGTAGGACAAAGTGACACAAAGGTAGACGCTTTTAGAACAAAACGAGGATTGGATATGAAATAACGGGACTATTGCCGTACAAATTGTTTTCTCAGAAACATACATATTTAGCCATTCTCGCCCTTAATATACTCCCCTCCTCCATTCTTAAAACGCTTCGTGCGAATTTTACATTGGTTGAAACCGTGGTGGAAGTCTTCCCTCTGTGAGCTCCTTGATAACACGTGACGATTTTTCTTTCTTCAACGGAGGAAATCTTGTTACTTTTCGTACAGATTTGAGTTTGGGGAAGAGACAAAAGTAGCGTGGTGATAGATCAGGTGAATAAGGTGGGTAGTCAAACAATGCAATTCTTTACTTTGTCAGAAACCTCTTAAGAGAAAATACGAATTGTCGGTGAGTTGTCTTGACGCAGAAAACATGATTTGTTCTTCCACAATCTCTGTTTTCTTTATCTTACTTTCAAACAGCTTTGAGTAAAAAACCTCAAGATAGTGATGTTGATTAACAATTTGTCCTCCAGGAACTTAGTGAGATATTCCATGAATAACGAAAAAAAAACTAACATCATCGCTGTGAATCGTGGCTAGTTCTTTCGAGCTTATTTCGCTCTCAGAGAAGTTGTGTCCTTCATTTGTAGGGATTGACGGTTTGTTTGTGGATAATAAGTGAGAACCAAAGATTGGTCACTTAGTGTTTCGAAGAATTTAAGATTTTCAGTGGTATTCAATATGTCAGTAAAATGGGTTTCATGCTCTTTTTGATAGATCGAGAGAATTTTCGGCACCAATCCTGCACACACTTGAAATGATTGTGTAAAGACTGCCTTAGGCAGTGTTTGTCAGTTCCTACAGTTTTAGCAATTGATCGCATACTCAACCGATGGTCAGATCGAATCAGATTGTCTAATTTTCCGAGATTTCCTTCCGTTTTTGATGTTGACGGTCGTACCAAGCGTGAGTTATACTCAGCGTCTTCTTTGCCATCTTGGAAACACTTGAACCAATCAAAAATTCGCATAGGTGATAAATAGTCTTCGTCATAGACGTATTTAACTAAAAGAAAAGTTTCAGTAACAGTTTTCATTTCAAGTCTCGCGTGAAACTTCACAGCACTTCGTTGCTCCATTGCTACACTTATCATGATAAATATCATAATAAATTTCGACTGAGAAGGCTTCACGTTTCACAGTTATTGGTCTTTCATCTTAGGTGCACGTGTACTTACCCTGTGACAGCATCAGCCACGTTATTTTATATCCACACCTCTTACCTTCTCAGAATTTTAACAGTAAATCACGCCGTGAGCGACAACATGTCTCTCACAACATGCGCCACTGGAGTCGGTTAATATCTCTGTGAATCCTACGCCCTTTCTAAATGGACCTGTAACGAAACGCGCTGCTCTTCTTTGGACCTCCTCTGTTTCAGCTATCAATCATATATGATAAGTATCCCAGACTCATGAACAATATTCCAGCACTGGTCGAATGAAGGATTTCTCCAATAAATCTCAGTCTGGCATCTGCTGTACTTGTGATTACTTGAGGTTGGTAATTTCACTTTAAATCATATTTCATAGATGTGACTCCTTTCTACGATTGCTCTTCCATCGTGCTGTGACACAATGAAACACACAATACGTCATTTTTTCAACGTTCTGGTCGACCTTTTCTAGCGCTACGACTTCTCAGTGTCTAACATACTGCGTTCTGGGGTGGACATGGTCCCAAGGGACAGATGCATACTTGTTGTGACCCTCTGAGCTTTCTAGGATGACAAGATCACCCAGGAAAAGTCGCGGAAACGTTACCGGACCATAACATTCCCTCCCCCAACGTAGACCTGTCCGTCGACGGTTACAGCCTTTTTTTTCTGTCCCATGGAGCAAAAAACATGATTCATCTCGAAAGCTCACCTGTCACCACTAAGTGAACTTCCAGTTCGGTATTCGAATGCAAATTCCAGTCTTCGTCGCCCACGAAAAGCGGTTATTATTGGTGCATGAACCAGGAGCCCGCTGGGGAGGCCCATAAGCGGAAACATCCGCTGAACGGTCGTTGAGGAGACGATTTGGGTACCTCTGTGTTCGTCCGGACGGTCAGTTGCTCAAAAGCGGCACGTCTATTCACCCATACAGATTTCCGCACCTGTCGTTCAAATCTATGTCTCGTCGTGCACCGCACGTGCCTAGAAACCGGTTTTGTATAGCGCGATTTTGGCATGAAGAGCGGCACGTGGACAATTTACCAACTTAACCCTTTGAGGAATGCTTCCACACACTGCCCCAAAACCAATGGTCATGCACGTTTGAACCCCAGATAAATCGCTTCCATTCCGCAATACTACAGCGACTACATCTACATGCGTACAGCGCAAGGTATCATACAGTGCGTAGCGGAGAGTACCCTGTACCACTATTAATCATTTCGTTTTCTGTTTCACTCACAATTAGAGCGAGGGAAAAACGACTATCTATACACTTCCGTACGGTCTCTAATTTTCGTATGTTATCTTCGTAGTCCTGACGCGAAATGTGTGTTGGCGGCAGGCAGTAGAAACGTTATGCAAACGGCTTCCAATGCTGGTTCTCTAAATTTTCTCAGTAATCCTCCTCGAAAAGAACGTCGCCCACCCTCCCATTTGAGTTCCGTAGCATGTCCGTAGTAATTGTGTTACGTTGAAACTTACCGATAACCCGCCTATCGAGTGCTTCGTTGTTTTCCTTTAATCCGATCTTCTGCGATTCCAAAACACTAGAGCAGGGCTCAAGAATAGGTAGCAATTGCTTCCTGTATCCAGTATCTTTTATAGATGAACCATATTTTCCCAGAATTCTCCCAGTAAACCGAAGTTGACCATTTCTCTTCACTACCACAATTCTCACACGCTCGTTCGATTTCATATCGGTTTTCAGCATCACACACATGTATTTAAACGACGTGACCATGCCAAGCAGGGGATTGCTAATGCCGTATCCGAACATTACACGTTTGCTTTTCCTACTCATCCGCATTAACTTACATTTTCCTACATTTAGTGATAGCTGCCATTCATTACACCTACTAGAAATTCAGTCTAAGTCATCTTGTACACTTCTACAGTAACTCAAGCCAAGGCAACATCAGCAAACAACCACATATTGCAGACCACCCAGCTCGCCAGGTCATTTATGTATACAGAAAAATACAGTCTGTGATGTACGTACTGTAAGGCCTTCGGCACACACACCATCAGATTATTTGACTTGTCGCTCTAGTGAAGTGGGCGAAAGTCAGAATATGTCTCGTGGTCTTATCGTGGCGTGTTTATCTTCTGCCGTTAGGTCAGACGATAGAAATGATACTTGCACGCTTAGAGTAGCAGATTGACGGTGACCAATTTTAAACAGAACTTGATTAATTTTCACACACATTTATTAAAATAATAACTAGCATGAAAATAACTTAACTGGGTTCTGGATGCTATTTACAATTGACAATCTGAAGTTCCTTTGGTCTTCGTACTTTAATTTTATTCTCACATATCTCTTATCCTTGACAAAGTGTCTATACATTTCTTTTCATAGTTACGTACAGGAATATGATAATCTTATTAGGCGCAGACTAATACATGACTACAGACTAATGCAAACTAATGCAGACTGACTAATCGGAGGTCTGTACACTTGTTATAATACCTCGCGCGTTCGGGTATCACTGAGCGAGTGTGATCCGCTAGGAGAAAAGGTTTTATGTTAGCAGTAATCTCATTGGCTGCGTTACGTATTAATACGCGGATCGGCGGAATCAGAATTTAGTCCGTCTCTAAGACAGCGCCATCTCGTAGTGCGGAGACGGACGAGCGCTGCGCCTGCGCTGTTGTGCTTAGCAGGGCGCGCCGTAGTGGGAAAGTTGTGTACGCGCTGACTACGCAGAACTATGTACACAACACAGTCCTACCACATTTCCCTGCACACTCCTGACTATACCCTAGCGCCTAGTGAACACTCGCTGTCGAGGACGACATCCAGGGTTCTATTACTTAAGAAGTCTTCGATTCACTCACGTGCCCATACCATTGTTATCAGACTACAGTGGGGGACAGCGTCTGATGGTGTTCGGATATCTATGAATACGGAATCTGAATTTTGCCCCTCATCCACAGTTCATTGTGAGATAAGGGCAAGCTTTCTCACGATCGACGCTTTCTGAAGCCATGCTAATCTACGGATATAAATTTTTGGGTCGGTATTGCAGCGCACTGTTTACCACGTCCCTCTCGACACGCTTTGTATATCCTCCAATGTCACCTAACGTCTGTGAGCTGTTATTGCACCATGTCGTCGAACATAATGTGAGTGGACCGTTTGTATCAGACAGTGGTGCGCCTGAAATTTCCGCTTGTCATCTGACCAATCAGAGTCGCTTGCTTGAATGTATAGTGCAACCATGGAAGGTACAAATACGTCTGAAGAGCATGGTGCGTTGAACATTTCGAGACCATTCATATATCGAAACCACCTCAATTAATTAATTTGATTAGGGTGCACAATATGATCCGGCTAAACTTGGAAAATTGATAACCACACTACTGGCCATTAAAATTGCTACACAACGAAGATGACGTGCTACAGACTCGAAGATTAACCGACAGGAAAAAAATGCTGTGATATGTAAATGATAAGCTTTTCAGAGCATTCACACAAGGTTAGCGCCGCTGGCGACACCTGCAACGTGCTGACATGAGGAAAGTTTCCAACCGATTTCTCATGCACAAACAGCAGTTGACCGGCGTTTCCTGGTGAAACACTGTTGTGATGCCTCGTGTAAGGAGAAGAAATGCGTACCATCATGTTTCCGAGTTTGCTAAAAGTCGAATTGTAGCCTATCACAATTGCGGTTTTTCGTATCGCGGCATTGCTGCTCGCGTTGGTCGAGATCCAATGACTGTTAGCAGAATATGTAATCGGTGGGTTCAGTTGGGTAATACGGAACGCCGTGCTGGATCCCAACGGCCTCGTATTACTAGCAGTCGAGATGACAAGCATCTTGTCCGCATGGCTGAAACGGATCGTGTAGCCACGTCTCGATGCCTGAATCAACAGGTGGGAACGTTTGCAAGACAACAACCATCTGCACGAACAATTCGACGACGTTTGCAGCTGCATGGACTATCAACACGGAGACCACGGTTACAGCCAGGAGCGCCTGCGAAGGTGTATTCAACGACGAGCCTGAGTGCACGAAAGGCAAAACGTCATTTTTTCAGATGAATTCTGGTTCTGATGATGGTCGCATCCGTGTTTGGTGACATTGCGGTGAACACACATTGGAAGCGTGTATTCGCCATCGCTATACTGGCGTATCACCCGGCGTGATGGTATGGGGTACCATAGGTTAACGTCTCGGTCACCTCTAGTTCGCATTCACGGCACTTTGAATAGTGGACGTTACATTTCAGATGTGTTGCTTCCCGTGGCTCTACCCTTCATTCGATCCCTACGAAACCCTTCATTTCAGCAGGATAATGCACGACCGCATGTTGCAGGTCCTGTACGGGCCTTTCTGGATACAAAAAATGTTCGATTGCTGCCCTGGCCAGCACATTCTCCAGATCTCTCTCCTATTGAAAACGTCTGGTCAATGGTGGCCGAGCAACTGGCTCGTCAGAATACGCCAGTCACTACTGTTCATGAATTGTGGTATCGTGTTGAAGCTGATGGGCAGATGTAGCTGTACACGCCATCCAAGCTCTGTTGGACTCAATGCCCAGACGCATCGAGGCCGTTATTACGGCCACAGGTGGTTGTTCTGGGTAGTAATTCCTCAGGATCTGTGCGCCCAAATTACGTGAAAATGTAATCACATGTCAGTTCTAGTATAATATATTTGTCCAATGAATACCCGTTTATCATCTGCATTTCCTCGTTGTGCAGCAATTTTCAAAAAATGGTTCAAATGGCTCTGAGCACTATGGGACTCAACTGCTGTGGTCATTAGTCCCCTAGAACTTAGAAATACTTAAACCTAACAAACCTAAGGACATCACACACATCCATGCCCGAGGCAGGATTCGAACCTGCGACCGTAGCAGTCGCACGGTTCCGGACTGCTCGCCTAGAACCGCGAGACCACAGCGGCCGGCTGCAGCAATTTTAACGTCCTGTAGTGTATATAACCCTGACTGACAGAGTAACGCGAAAAGAGTCGTGTCAGCAGGTCACACTTCTTTTGTCACGCATATCCTATTCCGCTGCTGCATTTAAATTTATTTGAAGTATGGTTTAATTAATCAAAGAAGACAATTGATAGCAATGTGGCAGCTGCTAGCTATGGTCATACATACCGCCCAATGTTCATAAAATATATATTTCTCCTAATTTATTATTTTCTGCCTGTTTAACAAGAAGATCGATCTTAGTATGAAGTATATAACAATTGCAAAAGAAAAAAAAATACAGCGCTAGGAGAGTGGTGTGGCACTTTATCTCTCAGTAATAAAGTTTATCAATTATTAACGAATTAGTCACATTGTTCGACGTGATACTTTTATTTTCATTAATAGTTAACAAAATATTCAATACACAATTAACAGTGGTGTCTTGAACTAATAAGACAGACTAACTTAACCGTCCGTCAGTGGTGTTCACTTTGTAAGTTACATGGTGAAGACTTGTTTCGTAGACGAATAGTGCAATACACGTCGTAACGTGATTCTGAACGTTCTTTTCATGTCCATATAGAAAGCCTTGAAATCATTCTTAAATGATGCTTCGTAGCTCGCTGATGCTGTTTCATTACGGTACTTTACTGTTGCACGAGGATTATGTGTTGCAACCTTTACTGCTACAAGATTTTAATTTTTTTCAGTAACATTTGCTAGATATGGTAATGGGTCCTAAGTCTCACTGTTGTCACTCACCAACCAAACAAAAGGCATTGCTTATTATATGTACACAATGTTTCAGCCCTTCTATTGTAAAATGGGGTGCCTAAATCGATTGTATTAGGTGGGGACACTTGATATCAGTCCCAGGAATACAATCAATGACTTTAAATTTTTGCGTACCTGTCTCCCTTTAATAATAAGCACGGAAAGTGCGACGCAGGCAGAGGGAACCAAAATTTCAAATTTTATAATCTAAAATTAAACAATTTTAATACCTAGTTTCACATATTAAATTCCGAAACATTACGGGCAGCAATATTACCTTCAGTGATCACAGAAAGGCAATATTTAATATTCGCAGAACGAACGTTACAGCAATCGCGGAATTAGCAATCTGTACTCTTCATTTTGATATTAAAAGTTATGTGGTTCTGTTGCCATACTGAGATGTATGCGAAACTCCTACGAGAGAAGCAACACAGGAAGAGCTTTAATCTGGCCTTTTGCTAATGCGACAGAACACGTAGAATGAAACCTGTACAAGGTGGTCGGACAGCTCTGCTTGTTGAATGGAGAATATAAGAAATGGGCACTACATTTATCGATAAAAAACATTTACTTGTGTCAAAGAAGTACTTTCTTTATCTCACTATTGCTAATTTAGGCTAACGTCTCGCTACAGGTTGTTTGTAAACGTGTGGCATCCCCATTGCCTAGGTCTGACTCTCACTTTATGTTCCGTAATCAGAGCTGGGAGGCAACACTGTGAGACGGAAGTACAGCCAGTCCGTAACGAGTACGAGAATAAACAACAAACATATATATTTCACAGTCTGAAGGTGTCGGAGATCAATTTCTATAAAAATGTACAGTTCTAAGAAGCATTGGGAATAACGCTTAGCTATCAATCCTTATCACAATATTATAGAGTGGAGTCTACTTCTGTAAATAAATGAGTAAATTAACTCCTACACGTACAGTGAAATTTGCTGGAATCCACAATTAAGAAATATAAATAATTTTAGGAACATCTAAATACTGGAGGACTGAACAAACAAGAGATGTTTATGAAACCAGTGGTTTCTAAATGTGATTCCTAAGAGACTAACAGATAAGAAAGTTACAGAACATGGAGCAGCAGAGAAGTTTTTTAGTGGGCTGTCAATGTTTACTGCTTTCATTTTGTTGATCCGTAACGGTCAAAACATAGCCCAAAGCAAAATACAAATTGGAGTGATAGTTTGATTTATTAACTCAAATGATAAGGATCTATGAGTAAGCATGTAATTAGCTGTGCTAATGAAGTAACTCCTTTATTGCACTTACTCCAACGTAGGCTGCCGTTCGATATGAGCAAAATTGAAATTAGAAATGACTATAGGTAATTGCAACAAGTTATACTCATGACCAATTGAATTACACACCCACTGAACAGCGTGCACCTTTCCTTTTCGTCCATGAAGCACAGAAAGCCATAGAGACACATCATCCTCCGTAACGTATCAACCACCATCGACACAGAAGAAACTGACCGACCCACTTCTTTTTTCTTTTTTTTAGCACACAAAAAAGTACTTTGTTATAGGGCACATGAAAAAGTTTCAAAGATTTTTTAAGAGTAAACGCTTTTCTTTCTTTTATAGGTTAGAGCTACAGCATCATCAGTACGAGCAACTGATCACCATCTCCTTCTTCTTATACTTATGGCGTGGAGATTATTTTTAGCATATTGTCAAAGCTTTCGTGTATTTGTCATACGTAGTGATTTTCTATCGTTGGTCTGAAATATGTCGTAAATAGTCGCAGTACATTGCTGCTCGGTGAAGTATATTATGTTTCTGAGTGTGCTATCATACAGAATGCAGTGTTGTTCTTTGTTCTCGGGTATCAGCGTCCTGGCGGTCGTATCCATCTAGCTATATCTACATTTGCAAGGGCTGACCTATCGATCACTGTCAATATCTGGCGCATAAAATTCCACATATCACCTACGTGTCAAAAATAACATCTGAGGATTACTGTATCGATGTCTCTGCATATAATTCAAGTGTGTATCTCGGCAATACTTTTGGGAGTTTTCCAGCTGTCGGGAATTTCTCACTCAGTAAAATTTTTGCCGAGCGGTCTAACAAACGGGTTTCCCGAGCGGGGAAGGAACGCAGGATCCACGGCACGAATCCTCTCGGCAGACTTTTGTCGAGGTCTGGTGAGCCCGCCAGTCTGTGGATGGTTTTTAGATGGTTATCCAACTGCCTCGGCGAATACGGGCTAGTTCCCCTTATTCCGCCTCAGCTACACTATGTCGGCGAGTGCTGCGCAAACAATTTCTCCACGTACGCGTACACCACAATTACTCCACCACGCAACCATAGAGGTTGCGGCGAAGGGGTGAAGTGTACTGCGGTAGTCGCCGTGGGGTTGTAGACCACTGCGGCTGCGGCGGGGACGGAGCCTCTCTGTCGTTTCTAGGTCCCTGGTTAACCGAAAACATACAACAGCAAAATTTAATTTCGCGCATACTAAACGGCGAGCTGATGTCAGGTCTGGTGTAGGTAACAAACGTTCCCGTATGTTTCTAACCCCTTGTCCCTTGCACATGTAGTGCTTTTTGGGTGAAATTAATGCACTTTGCAAATAGGTGACTATACGGCTGGCGCAATCGTTTTGAGTAATAGAGAGGAATTCCATTGATTTACTCAATGCAACCAAACATCCTGTCATTTGTACAAAACTCTCACTAATTCGTCTACACAAAGCATATATATATATCGACTAACATAGCAGTACATGAAAAACAAAATCAAAATTTAGAAGTGACACATGATGCGCTCCAGATGAATCCTAAACCAAAGCTGAATTCCTAGCACGTAAATTTTCAGCGTTCGATTTTTGATAACCTTCGTTGTTTTGTAGCTGTAAGTTGAATAAGACAATCGTCAGGAAGAATCAACGTGGCAGGAGGTGAGATACTTAAGTACTGACAAATGATAATGTGTGTTTGAAACTGTTAACGGCTCTAGATACTTTAACAGCGATGAAACCTTCTGTAACAGGACGTATGTAAGACCGACGAAAGCAGAAATTACAAATACGCTCAGGAAAAGACAGAAGTCCAGGCATATCACTCACTTACGAATTCAGTAAATAAGAAGTGCAGATAAGCTAAGACGAAACGCCGGTATGAAAAATCTAAAAAGCGCGAAAAAGAAGGAAGGACACATTTAGAATGTAAAAATGTTAGAAACAGCCTTCGGTGAAAATGAATGTAAACACGTTAACATTAAGAAAGGCGAGGTATTTCGCTCCTAAACTTAGATGATAGTACTGATGGAAAGAATTCCTTCACGACCTTTAAGAAAAGTGGGCATTGATTACTGACATTATACAAGAAGAAATGGAAGTCGCTTTGGAAGACATGGAGCATCCAATAGTACAATCATAAGTTGCCAGAATTATGGAACATTTTCAATCCAGTAACACAGAATTAGTAGATTACATTTCTTTAGAATGTGTAAAATCATTGTGGCAATTAATCCTGTAGGTGTGTAGAATCGGTGAGATTGGGGACATATCGTCGGACTGTCAGAAACCCATCACATACGCAATTCTGAAGTTAGCGAAGATAGATAAGCGGGAGAATTAGCAATCAATCATCCTGAAAGCTCATCCACTCAGATGGGTGATAACATTAATTTACAAAACAAAGCAGAAAACTGAGGACCTCTTTCTGCGACGGTCAACTGGCCTTTAGGAAAAATAAAGGCACCAGGGAATCAGTCATGATGTTACATTTGATAATGGAAGCAGATCTTTACACAAATCAAGTAACTCCATGGGATTTGTCGACATTGGATAACTAAAATGATGCAAGTTGTCTGACATTTTCCGAAAAATGAGAGTAAGCTATAGGGAAATATATAAACTATATATGCAAAAGGTGTAAGAACGAAGAAGCAACAATAACAATGTGAGATTAAGAACGAAGTAGTCGGATTAAGAAGAGTGTAAGACAGGGATGCAGTCTTTCTCCCTTACTGTTCCATCTGTACACCACAGAAACAATGAAGGGAATGAAATTTAGGTTCAGCAGAAGGATAAAAACTCAGGGTCAAATCGTGTAAATGATAGGATTCGCTAATGACATTGCTCTTTTATTATTTTGCTAACATCATCTGTTTGTTAGTGCCTCCCATCTAAACATCCGATTGCCTTTAGTTTAAATGAACTATAGCAATACAATGGGAAGACTGCAATTAAAAACCCACGGTGCGTTGTAACGTTGAATTCGAGGAATGCAGTAAGCATAGCCTTCATATGTGACCGCAGTTGCTTGCTTTCATACTTGAGACGTCCGAAAAAATTTGATAGCATGGGACATCTGATATGCCAAGCGACTTTTCTCACTGTGATTCGGAGATGGTTCACTGTCATTTTCTTTACAATTCCACTTGTGTCATCGGTTGAATATGTACTAGGGAGTCCAGGGCGCTCATAGGTATGGGATACTCAGTTGTAAGGTACACTGATAGAATCTGAAAGAAACGTAATACTTCAGTAGCTCTGCCGGCTCTTGAGGACTTCTTAACAGTCTAGGGCGCACACCTGGTTGGATCGAAAGCAGGCATTGTAAAGAACCAACAGAGTTGCTGCATTTCGTCACGGGGTCACTGAGTCAGCATTACAGCAATGCCCAATAACAAACAGACAGACACTGCAAGAAGGATGTTATGACTACGGAGAGATCTGCCGTTGAAATTCTGAGTGCGTACGTTCCCAGAAGAATCAGGCAACATGTTCACTACTTCCACTGAAGTATCACAAAACTACCAGCACCAGAAAATTCAGATACATTGGAACTCATGCAGTGGCGTAAAGAGCTGTAAGATTAGTCTCGGTTGGAGTTCACAGTGGCATCTGCAACGATCGCTAGACGAGCACGTCGGTCGACGGCTTTGCCACAATAAAAGTCATCTCGTCCAAAGGTTTTACGTAGGAGGCTAGAATCTATTCAACGAAAAGGTCTAAAATCTACTCTCACCTGATCTATATCGATCTCGAAACGTACGTGGTGATTACTGTGAACTCTTTCAATGGTAATTGAAATAACTCGGCAAGTTTAACGAATAACTGACTAGAAGAGAGAACTGTTATGTTTCCTGGCTACGGTCCCGAGTTCGAGTCTCGGTCGGGCACACAGTTTTAATCTGCCAGGAAGTTTCAACTGTTCTGTTACCTACTCGAGATAATTTTTGGTGACATTCAAAAGCAAGATTACATACACTCTGGACAACTTGAAATAAATTCTGCGATACAAACATATATCAGTTTTATATAAATTGAAGATACAGCTGCATCGGGACATTATTCGACACCAGCCAGCTGAGGAGCCACTCAACCGACTAGTGGCGCCTCCAGTATCAAGATAGCTGAGTCGTGTGTTGACCACGTGCCAATCCATACAGCATCCAATGAGATCATCATAAGAGGATCTCATGGTGGTCATTCGGTGACGAAAGGCTCGTCTGGGAACAGAATGAGGATCTTTTTTCCATGTAACACAACCACCACCCCACTGCCATTAAAACGTCAGTAAGCACTCCGTCTTCAGGCCACAAGTGGCCTATCGGGACCATCCGACCGCCGTGTCATCCTGAGTTGAGGATGCAGACAGGAGGGGCGTGTGGTCGGCACACCGCTCTCCCGGTCGCTGTGATGGTTTTCTCTGACCGGAGCCTCTATTATTCGGTCGAGTAGCTTCTCAGTTGGCATCATGAGGCTGAATGCACCCAAAAAAATGGCAACAGCGCATAGCGGCCACGCCCGACAGCGCTTAACTTCGGTGATCTCACGGGAACCGGTGTATCCACTGCGGCAAGGCCGTTGCCAAAACGTCAGCAAGCAGTAATCATAATTCGTAGACAGCTAATGGCGGCCTACCGCATAGCAAAACGCATCCATTACAGTTTGTTTAAGCATCAGAGTTTACATCTTCCACCTTCCTCTCTTGAACACATAATTATTTGGGTTTATAATCTAGGTCCAAAATTTCCGATACACCTTTTGTCCTTGTTCCAGATGACATTCTGTATACAGTATAAACATGTTTGGTGTATTTGCGTTATAACGTTTCCGAGAAGGGAGAGCCCCTCCATATAAATCAACAGGATTCCGCAAACAGAGATCGTGTGAAACTCAGCTCGCTCTTTTTGCCGATGAGGTCCACAGCGCTGTAGGCATCGGCGCTCAGGTCGATGTGTGTACTTCGACATCACGAAGGCAGTAGAAACTTCCGCGAACGCCATTGAATGGAAGAAAAAGAGCTTACCGAATATCGGGCCGGACTTATAACTGGATTAGAGGCTTTCTTGCAGACTGAACGCAACACGTCACTCTCAATGGATCAAAATCTACCAATGTAAAGTTAATTTTGGAGAACCACGAGGTTTTGGGGCATGACCGTTACTTTCTCCACTGTATGTAACTGATCTAACAGAATGCCATCGCAGATGATGCGGTTGTCTATAAGAAGGTAGCAACCCCAGAAAACAGTAACGACTTGTAGGAGGACCTACAGATGATTAATGAATTGTACAGCGGCTCGCAAGTGACTCTAAACGAAAATACATCTATCATTTGAAGACAGATCCACTACTGTGTAGCTACACTGTCGATGACAAATTACTAAAAACAGTATCCACCGTATAATACCTAGAACTATCGATCAAAAATGACTCTGAGCAGTATGGGACTTAACTTCTGAGGTCATCAGTCCCCTAGAACTTAGAACTACTTAAACCTAACTAACCTAAGGACATCACACATATCCATGCCCGAGGCAGGATTCGAACCTGCTACCGTAGTGGTCACGCGGTTCCAGAATGCAGCGCCTACAATGGCTCAACCACGCCGGCCAGCGTCTACTGATCCTTAGCTACCTTATGTGGAATGACCTCATAGCACAAAGAGCGGATGAAGCAGATGCCAGACTGAGAGTCATAGTAAGAATATTAAGGTAATGTAATTCATTCACAAAAGACGTCGCTTACAAGGGACTGGTTCGACCGATTCTTGAATATTGATTTATCATTCTTGGACCCATACCAGATAGGACTGATATAAGATACAGAAAAGATCCAACAAAGAGCGGGGCGATTCATCACGTGATCCTGAATTCGGTGCGACAGCCTTACAGAGATAATCAACAAACTCCAGTGGCAGGGGCTACAAAAGAGGCGTTGTGTATCACAACGAGGTGTGCTATTGAAATTTCAGGAAAGTACTTTCCAGCAGGAGTTGGACAGCATATTACACCCTCCTTAATACGTCTCGCGAAATGACCACAACGATAAAATTCAAGAAACTAGCTTTCTCGGAAATCCATTCTTCCCACGCGCCATTAGCAAATGGAACAGGGAGTGATGGATCAGTCAGTAGTACCACAAATATCCTCCACCACACACCGTTATGTCGCTTGGAGTACTGATATAGTTGTATACATGAGGCAGAAATGCCTAAACAGTCACAGAACATTGATAACTTAATTAATTATTATTAAATTTTTAAGTTGCTGGAAAATTGCAGTTTCCAGCAATTAGGAGTTTCAGGCGACAGATTGCGAGACATACCCCTGTTATTATGTTTCGCATCCCCAGAGTGCCACGAACTTTTTCTTTCTGTAACAGAACTTCAAAATTTCTTACGATGCGTGTTTCGTGTGCGGGAACGTGGTCCGAGTCCAACGAAGAAAACTAACTCGTATGAACTCCGTCGACCGTCGTCTCCACGTTCGGGAGCTGAGGTCAGCTGCACCCTCGTATTTGAACCGATAGGCCACTATCCTACGATGTAGGTCAGTGTCGCTGCAGAACGCTTTCCGACGGTGGAACGTTGCCATCTGTCGATATTTACTTGCTCGCTGAAAGCCTAGTCACGCAAGTGTACGATATGGAGATCGTTTTCATCACATACCAGCCTTTGAATTCATAAACTAAATTCCAATGCCCTAAAAATAGCTATGAAATTTTACGCAACCTTACACAAAAAAAAAAAATATAATGAACTGCTATACGATTTTCAGCTCTACATTTGAAATACACTCATGGAAATTGAAATAAGAACGCCGTGAATTCATTGTCCCAGGAAGGGGAATCTTTATTGACACATTCCTGGGGTCAGATACATCACATGATCACACTGACAAAACCACAGGCACATAGACACAGGCAACAGAGCATGCACAATGTCGGCACTAGTACAGTGTATATCCACCTTTCGCAGCAATGCAGGCTGCTATTCTCCCATGGAAACGATCGTAGAGATGCTGGATGTAGTCCTGTGGAACGGCTTGCCATGCCATTTCCACCTAGCGCCTCAGTTGGACCAGCGTTCGTGCTGGACGTGCAGACCGCGTGAGACGACGCTTCATCCAGTCCCAAACATGCACAATGGGGGACAGATCCGGAGATCTTGCTGGCCAGGGTAGTTGACTTACACCTTCTAGAGCACGTTGGGTGGCACGGGATACATGCGGACGTGCATTGTCCTGTTGGAACAGCAAGTTCCATTGCCGGTCTAGGAATGGTAGAACGATGGGTTTGATGACGGTTTGGATGTACCGTGCACTATTCAGTGTCCCCTCGACGATCACCAGAGGTGTACGGCCAGTGTAGGAGATCGCTCCCCACACCATGATGCCGGGTGTTGGCCCTGTGTGCCTCGGTCGTATGCAGTCCTGATTGTGGCGCTCACCTGCACGGCGCCAAACACGCATACGACCATCATTGGCACCAAGGCAGAAGAGACTCTCATCGCTGAAGACGACACGTCTCCATTCGTCCCTCCATTCACGCCTGTCGCGACACCACTGGAGGCGGGCTTCACGATGTTGGGGCGTGAGCGGAAGACGGCCTAACGGTGTGAGGGACCGTAGCCCAGCTTCATGGAGACGGTTGCGAATGGTCCTCGCCGATACCCCAGGAGCAACAGTGTCCCTAATTTGCTGGGAAGTGGCGGTGCGGTCCCCTATGGCACAGCGTAGGATCCTACGGTCTTGGCATGCATCCGTGCGTCCCTGCGGTCCGGTCCCAGGTCGACGGGGACGTGCACCTTCCGCCGACCACTGGCGACAACATCGATGTACTGTGGAGTCCTCACGCCCCACGTGTTGAGCAATTCGGCGGTACGTCCACCCGGCCTCCCGCATGCCCACTATACGCCCTCGCTCAAAGTCCGTCAACTGCACATACGGTTCACTTCCACGCTGTCGCGGCATGCTACCAGTGTTAAAGACTGCGATGGAGCTCCGTATGCCACGGCAAACTGGCTGACACTGACGGCGGCGGTACACAAATGCTGCGCAGCTAGCGCCATTCGACGTCAAACCGTGGTTCCTGGTGTGTCCGCTGTGCCGTGCGTGTGATCATTGCTTGTACAGCCCTCTCGCAGTGTCCGGAGCAAGTATGGTGGGTCTGACACACCGGTGTCAATGTGTTCTTTTTTCCATTTCCAGGAGTGTACGTCCTGAGATCTTCAAAATCAAATAACGAACAAATCTTATAATCTGTCATTAAAGCAACACCCTGACACCTAAGTATGTTTCTGTACGAAATATGAAGATAACTTAGGCTCAAGACTTTGTTGCTAAATAATAAACTAGACAGTATTTTGCTTCTAACTCACTTAATGTTTTCAGTTTCTAACATCGTTATTTTCATTTGTTTGATATTACTGCTATTATCATTTATTAAGCTATCAGAATGAATGAGGATGCGAACGCAGTGCGTGTGTGGGGTAGGAATATTGAAACTTGTTGATAAGTAACGTTGACGCAGGTCTTAACGAAGTATTTTTAGAAGTAAAAGCAAATTAGAAAAATTTACTTGATACAGTATGTGCATATGTAATGTAACAAATGTATCAGACGACACCTGTCGGTATGAGTCATATAATTAATAAAAATGACGTGGATTCTGCCAACAAACATTCTGACAACAAATTTAATGGGACGTAGCATGTGAAGGTTACTTAGTATGGACGGGTTACTCCTGTAACCTAAATTTGCAGGTACCTTCTGGCACATTTGATGTTTATCAGATAGGACGAAATAGGCCTGCATTTGTGAAATAGTAAATTAGTATCATTGTCATTTCAGGTCTGAAGATGGTTCAATAGGAACCGAAACCGGTCATTTGAATAAATATTTTGCAATCCAGACGGATTATAAGTAACATTGCATCGGTTCACTGCATTGCAAGAAGAGGGCAGATTCATTGTGCGTTCTAGAAGCGGGCTTTATTTTAGCACGCGCCACCTCTTGGCGTTGTGATACAGGCATAATAACGCGAGGAGCTACCGTTTGGTTATCTTGTAATTCAGTAAAAAAATGTTAAACATTCCTTCGCGGAGATGCTAAACGGTTTCTAAAATGAGGAAGTGTAAATTATGTTAATGTAAATACTTGAATTTGTACAGTTTCATTTTCTTTCTTAGGCTAAGGAATTCCACGTGGCATGTTATGCAGTAGAAATTCGGGTTCCTCAGACTATTTAATACTGGTGAAATTTTGCATATTGTGCGAGCATCCTAGACATGTAATCATTGTATCCAACTGTTTCTATACTGATTCCAGCTGCGAGTGGTATTCTGCCTAATAGTTGAATAATGTGCTGTATGAATGAACGGAATGGAAAAGGATTGGTATTTAGTTTTACTTTAG